>NC_059155.1:37235026-37905026 GCF_020740605.2 Lemur catta | reverse complement strand
ATTACTTAACTTCTCTGAGCACTCGTTTTTTATAGAGGTGAAGATAGCTACATTTCAGAGTTACTTTTAAAATATTGTATTATTCCATTTATATGAAATGTTCAAAATAGGGAAATCTATAGAGACAGAAAATAGATTAGTGGTTGCCTAGTGGTGGGAGGGTCTGCGGGGAATTGGGGAAAGTTGACTGCTGAGGAGTATGTGGTTTCTTTTTGGAGTGATGAAAATGTTCTAAAATTCATTGTGGTAATGGTTGGAAAACTCTGTGAATATATTAAAAAACATTAAATTGTTCACTTTAAAGAGTGAGTTATATAGTATGTGAATTAAATTTTAATTAAGCTGCTAAAAAAGTAAAAAAAAAGAGAGAAAATTCCTGAAATGACAAACAATGAAGTCCTTTTGGCCTCAATGGCCCAGTTCAATCATTTCCCCTGCTCAAGGTTGGCCATCCAGGTCTATGACCCAGAGAAACCCCCATAAGCATGTGGTCTTGGGCCTGCACAGTCTCCTCAGATACATCACAATGACCACTGTAATAGGATTGCCTCCCTTTAGAAACTCAGCTGGGAAATTTCTAGCCGATTATAGATTTTGAGAGTTACTTTTGGCAGCTTCCTAAGGTAAGCACAGTGCAAAAATAATTTGCCACCTGGGGCTTCACGGCAGATGGAAGCAAGTGGCCTCTCAAGGTCCCCATCTGAAGAGTTGAGACATACCTCAGGCCTCAATCTTTTAAAAGGTTTGTTTCACTTGTCTTTAATGCAAACTGTCCTGGCCTGCTAGACAGGATAATTCCAATGCTGAATTATTTGAGACATTTGATAGAGTTGAAGGCATATATTTTCAGGAGTTTAATTTACTCATCTCCACTGAGAAAGATCTTCCAGTGTGGATTTACTTAATGCAGATTTGCAAGAGACATTTGATATAATCTGGAAGATTTAAGAGGGAAAATGTCTTGGGCCTCCATTTTGTAAGGTGGGGGGCGTCTATCGATCTGCCTTCACAGCAAACCATTCTGGCCTGTTCCCCTCTACTGACTGAACCATTCTACATGATCAAGGAGGCTGAAAAGAAATGATATGTCTTGGGCCTTGATTTTGTAAATTGGATCTATCCGTTTCCATTGGAACCATCCTAGAGTCCTAGAATTTCTCCCAACAGTGCAGATTTGCTCTAGACATTCAGTGCAATCTGGACAACAGAGTTGAGGACATACCTTTGGCCTAAATTTTGTGAGAAGTTTAATCCTTTCACCTTCACACAAACCATCCTGGCCTGTCTCTCCCATGCTGAGTTGCACCAGTTGTTCAGTACCTTCTGGAATGTATAAGAGCTAGGACATACCTTGGGCTGCAGTTTTGTAAGGAGTTGCACCTACTTGTCTGTACTGCAAACCATCCTGAATTAACACCGCCCAAAGTGAAGTCACCTGATAACAGATTTACTGGAGACATTCTATATAATTAGCGAACCTAAAGTGTGAATAAGTCCAGTAGGTCTGAAAGACCAGTTCAGCCCCATCTTGTCCCATTTCAAGGGTTACCTTGAAGGTTAAATAAGATAATATAATTATAGTACCTGGCACATAGCAGTCTCTTAGTGTATATTAGTTCCTTTCTCCCTGCCTCTGGATCCATATCTAGTACCTTCATTAATATGACCAAATTGCATTTATCATGTGTATTTTAGACACATATGTGTATGCATGCATATATATTACATATATATGGGTGTATACATATATGTATGTATATGTGTATATGCATATATATATGTTCTAGAGTAAAATTGATAGTTATTTAAGATTATGTCACTTGAAAGAATGCTGATGCTATTTACCACACAAGTCTGATTTGAGTATTTGGTGTGAGGGAAGGACATGAATATTTTAGAAAGACAAAATCAAATGTGACTTTGACTGAAAGGAATTAGCACATTTGCATCTTTAAAAACACAGACACTAAAATTAGGAAACAAGCATATTTGTATGGTGTGGAGGAAAGCAACTGTCTCTTGAGTGGCCCATTTCTTCTTGGATCTCCATGCAAAAGGCAAACTGGAGACACGCTGGGACCAGGGAGGCTGAAGCAACCTAGATAGGACATTGGTAGGGAGGGCATGTGATTGGCCCCGAGGCACCTCACAGACTGTCCATCTCAAGTACTGTTGTGGAGCCAAATGCTGAAGTGAATAAAATATGTTCTAGTTATGCTTGGGAGACCTCCAGAGTCCAGCTGCCTTACTTTCCTCCTCCCTTTGCTTTCTTTTGCCAAGATAATGCTAGAAGGGAAAGGTGAAAGGAGAGGAGAGGGCTGGGCCAACTCCATCACTGAATTATATATGTTACATTTTTATTTGCACTAGGAAAAGCTTGGATTCCCTACCGGCTCCATATTTACTTAGCAACTTCAGGTTGGGAGGGAACTAAGAGGAGTACTAGAAGGTCTGATCTTTCATTGACCTTGCGAAAATTGCTTTGACTTTCTGAGCATCGACTTCCTTATTTGCAAAAATAGGGATAGGGATAATAATACTTTTCCTACTCTTTTCACATATTGCTCATTATCAAAATATGAAGCACCAAACAGAAGATATTTTAAACCCCTTCACAGGTTCAAGTAATTCACATTTAAATGAGACTAAAATGTTTAGCTCAACTACAGAAAGAAAAAATATTGGCACAAGTGAAACATTTTCTACATATCAAAATAATAGAGTTTTTTTTTTTAATGATGACATGTATTGGTAATGGGATAGGGAGATGGGCACTTTCATAGTCCTCTAGTTAAGGTTGAAATTATATTCTCTTTCTGAGGACAACTTAGCAGTAGGTATCAAAACCTTAAAAAGTTGTGAAGCCTTTGATACAGCAATTCCACTTTTAGGAATTCATTTGAAATAAAGAATCAAAGATGTTCATAATGCCATTTTTACAAGGAAGTTTGATGTAGGGTCATTTCTTATAGTAAAACATAGATACAACCTTACATCTAGTAATAGAAAGTTAGTTAAGAAAATGGAACACATGATGAAATACAATGCAATTGTTAGGAAGTATATTGTTAAAGACTATGGATGTAGGGAAATGCTCTCAAAAGTAGGTATCTTTGTTTATGTATCTTTCAGCACATTGTAACATTCTTTATAAGAAGCAAACCATAATCTATTGAGCAATAGAGGATTAGTTAATACTATAATGCATACTCTGATGAAATATTAAGCAGAGTTAAAAACTGTAAATTTACTGTCTTTCCTGAGTCTATAAGTATACTGATGCAAATGCTAAGTGAAAAAACACACTATATATTCAGTATAATTCATAATATCTGTAATACATATTATCTGTATAAGAAAATACAAGAGACATTAATAATATCCTGAAATAATAACAAGGCAACTTCTCTACTAAGGGGATTATGTGTTTTAAATGTTTTTATTTCTAAATTTAAAATCAAATGTACCAAGTAAAATGGTATTTGAAATTTAAAAGGATGATAACAATGTTGTGGATTGACTATGTTCCCCCTAAATTCATATGTCGAAGCCCTAATTGCCAATGTGATGGAATTTGGAGGTGGTGCTTTTGAGAGGTGCTTAGGTTTAGATGAGATAATGAGTGTGGGGCCCCTAAAATGGGATTATGCCCTTCTAAGAAGAGGATGAGACACCAGAGCTTCATCTCTCTGCCATGGGATGATGCAGCAAGAAGGTGGCCATCTTCAACCAAGATGGGAGCCCTCACCAGAACTCAACCATGCTGGCACCTTGACCTTGTACTTTCATCCTCCAGAGCTATGAGAAATAAATGTCTCTTGTTTAAGCCATCATGGGTATGGTATTTTGTTATAGCAGCCTGAGCAGACTGAGACAAATGACAACAAAACTGGATGGCCTGCTTCCTACTTCAGGGATCCAGTAATCTCTAGTATGACAGAGGAGGTAAATCATGATATCTCTAATTACCAGAAATTGTTTCAATAATTTTAAATGCATTGATTCTAAGAGTAAAGGTCAGGTCAACTGGTATGATAATAAAAATGATGAAAATATTAGTTACTAATTATTAAGCATCTACTAGGTACCCAACACTATGAGAGGCACTTTTACACCTTAACTCTTTAAATATTTATGAAAAAACAGTGTGTAATTTAATTTTTATCATTCTTTATGGCAGGGTGGGGATTATATCAATTTGACAGATGTGAACAGTAGGGCTCTAAGAGATTATGGCACTTAAGATCATAAGCCATGATGTGCAAAAAAGAGTAAGAATTTGGTTTGTCTGGTTCCCATGCTGCTTTTCTTTGCTCATCACCATGCCAACTGGGTGTAATGAGGAAAAGGTTTCTAGAAGGGGTGGTATTTAGCTATAATGGTTAATCAGTAGCTAGAGTTTAGGCCTGAGTAGCCTATTTTCTTAGAAACATGTTTACATTAGAAACATGTTTTTATTGATAATGAAAGCTGCTTCACTCCTTAAGTTGTTCACTTTGGATGGGATGTATCAGATGGCAAGGAGGGAAATTTTACAACTTTTTATTTTGAAATAATTTTTGGCTTACTGAAAAGTGGCAATATTAGTACAGAGTTCCTGTATAACTTTTGGTCAGTTTCCCCTAATTTTAACTTCTTATATTACCATAGTAAAATTATTGAAACTAGGAGATAGACACTGATATGATATTATAAACTCAACTACAGATTTTATTCATATTTCACCAGTTATTCCACTAATGTCCCTTTCCTGGTTGAGGATCCCATCTAGGATCTCATGTTGTATTTAGTTGCCTTATCTCCTTAGTCTCTTCTGGTCTGTGACAGTTCTCAGTCCTTTGTTATCTTTCATGACCTTGACACTTTCAAGGTCTACTGATTAGGTATTTTTCAGAATGTTCCTCAATATAGGTTTTTCTAAAGTTTCCTCATGGTTAGATTCAGATTATGAATTTTTGGCAGGGATAACACAGAAGTGATATTGTGTTCTTCCCAGTGCATGATATTAAGAGGTACATGATTTTGCTGTGTATCCTTACTAGTAGTGTTAACCTTGATGACTTAGGTGATGTAGTGTCATCAGGTCATTCCACTATAAAGATACTAATTTTCCCTTTGTATTAATTAGTATCTTATTGCAAAATACTTTGAGATTATGTAAACACTTGGTTTTTTATCATGTTTTGCTCACTAATTTTAGCACCCATCCATATTTCTTGACTGCAATAATTATTTTTGTGGTGTTTACTCAGTGATAATGTTCTATTTATATCATTCATTTTACATTTATTATTATTTTTTCTTTTTTTAATTTCAACTTATTATGGGGGTACAAAAGCTCAGGTTATATATATTGCCCATGTCCCACCCATCCCCCTGAGTCAGAGCCTCAAGCGTGTCCATTCCCCAGACAGTGCGCCTGGTACTCACCATGTAGTCATACCTCCATCCCTTCCCCCTTTCTACTGTGAGAAAGATCTGGCCTTAGCCTCCATTTATTTATGTATTACATTATATATTTTTATCAGTATGTACTCTGGGATATTTATTTTATCATAGGGATTGTATTATGTTATTATATCACCTAATTAAGCCCATGTCTCACCCTATATAAAAGAATAAACTGCAAATGGAATAGGTAAATAAATGTAAAAGTAAAAACACAGAAATACTAGAAGAAAATATAGGTGAAATTGCTATTAAACTTTGTTGAGGGAAAAGGCTTTCTAGTTATCACTCAAATTCCAGATGCAAAGATAATTTAGTACATAAAAGACTGATAAATTTGGCTATGTGAAACTAAAAACAATTGCACTATAAAACACCATAAACAAAGTCAAAAGGCAACTGACAAACTGGATGAAAATTTTTGCACCATATCACCAAAGACTAATATCATTAATATATAAAGAACTCTTAAATTTGGGGCTAAATGACTAAAAACTTGATAGAAAAATGGGAAAAAGACATGAACAGACAATTCATATTTTATGTGTTTGTGTGTTTGTCTGTGTGTGTGTGTAAAGATGTCCCATAAACATAGGGAAAATGTTTAAACTCACTCATAATACTCATAATTAGAAAAATGCAAATTAAAGCAATGCCAAGATGCCATTTTCCTGCTATCAGACTGGTGAAAATTTAAAAATATGACAACATATTCTGTTGGCAAGTCTATGGGGAAACAGGTGCTCTCATAGCTGATGAGAATGCAAACCAGTGCAAAAGGGGACTTTTTTAACTACCTAGTAAAAAAGTTATACAGTGGTTGAAACAGAAATGCACTTCTTTTTTGGTAACATTTGGGAGTTACAATGTTCCTGAAGGTCACTGGTAATATAAGTTGTATTATATAAGATTGTCCAGCTGGCATTTATAGGTACTTGAAATACTTTCTGAAATCTTCCCTTATTTTTTATCTTTAAAGAAATGCAGTCATGATTAAGAAACCTGAAAATACCAACCATCTCCATCATTGTTACTGCTACTTCTGCTGCCTTCCCCCTCCCCACCTGACTCAGGGAGCTGATTTCTTTCTAAAAGGAAATGGAGATATAGAGTCATAAAGGCCAGAGTTGAAAAGATCCTTAGAGATAATCTAGCTCATCCATGAATGATTTAGAGGAGGAAAAGAGGCCCAGAGAGGGCCAGTGATTTTCCCAGGTTCACACAGTGAGCCAAGACTGGAAGAAAAGGGTCCTGACCAGAATGCTCTACATCTCTTGCAAGGTACATGCAAGGTGAAATACCAGACACACAATAGGCATGCAATATATGAGAGCAATACTAACTGCTTCTTTCACAGGGTACAAGGGTTTCCAGTTTCATTCCATGAGAGGAACTTGTCTTTTCAGTACCAAAGTTGAGGGAAATTGTATATTCTATTTTTGTGATCGTTAGTAATATCTCTCCCAAGATTCTTAGGTAGCAGCAATCCATCAGCACTTACAGCCATAAAACATCATGGGAGGGTACCAATAGACAAGTGACTACTAAATTCCAGGTCAGCACTATTATCCTCTTTCTGATGGTCCGATTCTGAGCTTTAATATCAATGAGCCTGTAATGGGCCTGCAACCTCCATTTCAAAGGAGGCTTGTGGTTGTTCAATGCACAAAGATGCATAGGGAGGGAGGTAATGGGGGCTAGAATCCAGCTTATGCTCTGCTAAGTAAGCCTGGAGCCCTGACTTGGGGCCGCCTACTCCCAAGGAAGGGACACTTTGTTCTCCCAAAGGCTCAGTCTACATGTCCCTGTAGTATTGTGTCTACCTTGAGGGGACAGGTTTTCTAATTCACAGAGGTACCATGTAGGCTAGTGGAGGCCCTGGTGAAAATTGAAAACCAATTCTGTCTAAATCTAAAGGCTGTGTTTTTCCATCTTTACTCCAAATCCTGCATTTTTAAAATCTTTACTCAGAAAACTGGATGAGATTTTAGGGAATATCTAATCCAAATCTTATCTTCTATAGCTCAGAATCTGGCCCTTGATGGTTAAGGGCCCTGTTCACATTCACCCAGTACAGATATCACTCTGAAGATATACAGTGCATTTCTGGAAAAAGAGAAAATCTGTAATTTCTCAAATATTATGAAGTCTCCAGGCCTGGACACATACTGTACAGGCAGGATTTTTTTTTAGATGCCAAAAATGGGCTCTCAGCATTATTTTATTTTGTTTTATTTTATTTTTTTATTTTTAGAGTAACTCAATTGTCTTTATTTTTAAAGTCTTTAAAAATCTGTATCTGGAAATCTATGTTAAATATTCATTTAATTCAAGGCTAGCAGATATTGTAGCTTATTTTGGGACTCTCACCTTGAATTTTGGGGTTTTAATGTAACACATGGGTGTAAACATAGTTTGGGCTTGGATGAATCTTAGTTCTGGGATGCTTCCCCATGATAGTTACACAACTCCAGGCTGTCCATTTAACCACACTGAGATGTGTAACCTGATTGTTTTCTACTTAGTAGTAAATCATGAGTGTTTTACTTATGTAATTATCCTTTCACATCATTATTTTTACATTTGCATAGTATTCATTGTGTGGCTCCACTGTCGAATGTAATCAGACTCCTGTTATAGTTATGTCTGTATTATTTTCTATAACTGTGATGATTTCCTTTGTATCTTTATCTCTGTGAGACCTCTAATTTTGAATATTATTTTCAGATGGGATCTGCCTGCTCCAGACATCTATGACAATACCAGGAAGTTTCTTTAGCTCAGGAATTTCTAAATGTGAAAAATTAATAATAATAGTTACTATTTATTATTTACGGTGTGCTAGGTTCATTTTAAAGAAATACTGTGGGTTAGGAAGTTTTCAAGTTGGGTATCACCAGCTGTCCACCCCAGCTGCAGGAAAATCCAGTGAGAAGTGTTGTGATGGTTGTGATCTGCATAGCCTCCTGGTGTTCTGGCCAGGACAACCCCAACTCAGCAGTAAAATAAAATTCCAGGACACTAAATCAGTTGCTAAATGGAGTTCTTCCATATTGACAAAGTGGCTTTTAGGGAGGGAAGTTTTCATTTGGATACAGTTATTGAGGGGTCTTTTCTGGTAGTTAAATACAAGTACCATTTCTCTCTGGTATCCTCTTGTCCTCGTTTCTGGCTGGAGATGTTAAAAACATCATCAGGATAAGGGAAAAAACTTATTCCCCAACTTGCTGTGGCATAGATTTGATTTATTTGATTTTCCAACTTGCCATGGCATAGATTTGATTCATCTGTAAGTGGTAGCTGACAGCCAAGTATACATGTTTAAGGGAAAGGTATAAAAACCTTAGCCCTCATCTTGCTTCTAAAATTGTTATTTAGTTATTGTTAACTTCTATTTTCCTCAGCCAAATCCAGGATATTTGTATATACTTTCTAGTTCCCAGAATATGAAATACAAAAATTCACTAAGAGACCAGCTGCAATAGGAAAGATGCCAGCAAGCAGCTCAGAATGAGGCGACAGTGTACAATTTTCTCTTTCACCCTTTACTTAAACCTCAAAACCCCATTCATGCTAGTTTCAGCTCCTGTCTTCTGTGATTGTATTTTAAAATGATGCAGCTAGTTGGACTGGCTGTCCCATTCACCTAAGTTGTAGACAAGTTCTTGAGTTCTAGAAATAGAGGACGTTTGTGCTCACTGTGTGATGCATGTGTTATAATCATATATACTAATGCTTGCAAATTCTTTCAAACATACTCCTTTTGCATGCTAATGGCAGATCAGAGCTATTTTGAATGACAGTATTTACATTCAGAACCTGGAGCCTTTTAGAAAAATTGTAAAAAATTTTGGTACAATTTCAATCTGTATGCTTTCCTGCATGTTTATACAACATGATTCGGAGATCCCAGCTCATTATTATATAGTATAGATTCCATTCAATTATTTATTCATTCATTCAGCAAATGTTTATGGAGCACTCGGTATGTGCCTTTTCACCAGTAATGGGAATGAGAAATCTGATTTGCTGACTTAATTGCCAAGTTAGTCTGCTACAGAAGATAAGACGACTTGAGAGATGTTAGTGAATGGATAGTTGGAACCAGAGAGCGGATGATATTCACAGCAGGAGAGAATATAGAGGGAGAAGAGGAAGGGGTTAATAAAGGAGACGTTGGAACATCAAGATTTAAGGGAGGAGTGTTGTAAGTAAAAGAGCCCATCAAAGAGACTCTGAAAGACCACATAATGAGATATGTGGAAAATGATTCTGCTTGTTGTTGGTTACTAGGGAACAAGTGAAAACCAGAGAGAATACTGATTAAGTTTTACAACTCAAACTATTATTTTTCTGTGTAACAATAAAACAATGATCTGTTTTCATTATTATAATGAGAAAATTCTTTCCTATCTTCAAAGGTGTTATAGGTTACAAATGAAATCATATCAATTATGTTTTTGTCCCCTCATCAACATTGACAGTGAACTCACAAATGAATAGCATGTTTCATATATGCTTAGTTTATTGCCAAAATGTTTTACATGTATTTTATAGCCAAGAGATGAATAATAACTGTTAAGAAAAGAAATGTTAGCTTCACAACAAATTTCTAATATAAACTCAAGAATCCGTTTATTTTCCCTGATGTATATGATGACTAATTTGCTAATGTTAACATCTTTTATACATCATTCGGACCAGCACTTTATCCACTATCCGAGTCAAGAAGAAGTCATTTTGGTCAATGTTAAGATTATACAATTAAGTGAACATCAGCATAATCTTTGCTTTAGCTGAAAATTATCTGATTTTGAATTTCAAAATTTGATTAAATGATCTTAAGCTCTCTCTGCGGAGCTGCGCATCTGGAGCTACTTGAAGGATTTTCACCTTCCATTTTGCTGCTGCTGCTTGTTCCAGCAGTACTGGCAGAGTATTCAGAATAAGCCAGAGGGTTTTCAGTAGAGTAGAAGCAGAGTAGAGTAGGAGTGAACACTATAAGAGAAGGGAAAGGATGGGACATTGACCCTGGGAGATCTGAAAATTTAATATAATTAGATCTCCAACAAAACAGAGGGTACTTACTCTCACTCCTGCCAAAACTGCTGCGACCTCTGTGGATGTGACACAACATTCCTGCTATACCTCAGAGAAACCTTGAAAAGGCCTTTTATGTCTCTTGCCCATATCTCTAATTCTTGGGTGTGTTGGGGTCAAATCTCCTGAAGTATGGCTAGGCCATTTAATTCAGTCCATGCCTCCAGAAGGACACATACATTTTAAAAGCTGTACTGATTTATTTTCTTTCTTTTGAAGGTTTTTGAAGTTTTGTTCATTTTATGTGTTGTTGTGCAAGCAGCATTATAACAGTGTTAAATATTTGGCATGAAGAGATGGCAAGATAATGGGTGATTTTTAAAAATGTTCTTTCTGTTAATTTTCCATGTTTCCTTCCTGTGACTCTTTATTTTGATATGCTTTTCATAATATCATGTGACAAGAAAACCAAATGTAACACATTTCTATTTTTAAAATAGATTCAATGGGAAAATTGGATTGCTTTGTAGAAATTTACTCTAGAGCCAATTTAGTTGGTATGTCGGCCTTCTCTTTAAAAATGTTTCCTTTATGTGGGAAAATGTGCCCTTCTTTCTTCCCACGTGGGGCAGTACATGCTCCTGATGACGCAGTGATTAACTGGATTTGCTAGCCCAGTACAGGGCATGTTCAGCTTCAAGTACATGGTACAGTGGAAAAAATTCAGCCTGGGATAAGTGTGGGGTCATGGCACATAGATTCAGTTCCTGGCTCTGCGATTGTTTGATCTTGGACCTGGCTTGGGCCTCAGTTTCCTCGTGAGAAAAATGAGAGAGATTGTGCTAGACGAACTCAAAGTGCTACTTTGGTTGTAATCACCATGATCAGTCATGGAGCCAGCCTTCATTGCTCTGATAGAGCAAAAAAATAAAAACAAACAATCCTACCCTGGCAAGTTTCCAGGCACATAGGCAGAAACACCTGGTGGTTAAGGGCATGGGCTCTGGAGCTAGCCTATTTGGGTTTAAAACTTATCTTTATCACTTAACAAACTATGTGACTAGTGAATTCCTGAAACTCTCTATGCCTCAGTTTTCTCATCTGCCAAATGGGTATAACAATAGTGCCTAGTTATCTGGTTGCTGTAAGTATAAAATGAGTTAATGCACTACAGCCTTCATATTCAAGAACTGATTATAAACAGAGTGCCAAATTTTTTTACAAGCAGTCAAGGTATATGGTATCTATATAAGACCACATACGCCAGCAGTCTTTTTATCTCTCAAAATACCTTGTAGAAAAAAAAGTCTTGTTTAATTTTATGACTAGAGGGCTTTTGTTCATCAAAAATGTCTCTCCTAATAAGATTATTCCAATGCTAATCATTTTGCTGAGGAAATTATATTTTAATTTACTATTTACTTATTTTCAAACAATAACAGTTTAGGTAATAATTAACCCATTTCTTTAAGACCAGCATTTGGCAAATTGGGAACCACATTCAGTAATCACTCATATTTGTAAATAATAATCTTCCGAGGTTTGGAAAGAGTCAAGGTCCTTTTTGATTGCCTTTGGCCAGAGGCTGGTCTATTTTTTCTTCCCCTGGACTCTCAGCTGGAAAGAAGCACACATACGATTCAGTAGCTCCATGCGGGTTCTGCTTGGAGTCCCCACTTGTCCAGAGTAACCTTGGACAAAGCCTGGAAGCACTTTCAAGCTATTCCTGCCTGTTTGGCTACCAGCATTTCTCATCTTCTAAATTGTATTCACAAAGAGTTGATTCCACATCTTTGCAATTGTGAATTGTGCTGCAATAAACAATTGAGTGCATGGGTCTTTCTGATGAAAAGTCTTCTTTTCTTTTTGGTAGATGCCAAGTACTGAGATTGCTGGATCAAATAGTAGGTCCACTTTTAGTTCTTTGAGGAATCTCCATACTGTTTCCCATAGAGGTTGTACTGATTTGTAGTCCCACCAACAGCGTATAGCCTTCCTTTCTCTCTGCATCCACACCAGCATCTATGTTTTTATATCAATGAGGGGGAAGGGGGAAGGAAAGGATGGAGCAGAAGTGGAGGGGCAAAAGCTTACCTAATGGGTAAAATGAACACGACTTGGGTAACGGACACACCTATGGCAGGGACTCAAGCATTACAAAAGTAGCCCATGTAACCTAAAACATTTGTACCCCCTTAATATTTTGAAATTAAAAAAATATATTCATAAAGAGGCTAGTAGGGCATTTAGGTTAAAGGTAACTTTTATTTTTAATCTCTGTGATAAACCAGAATGACTGGGGAGGTGTTGTCATAGGAAACCCCATTCTGTTTACCAGAAATATTAGGTAGGTGGAGGCATAGTGGAAAGCCATAGACTGAAAGACAGCAGACTTGAGTTCTCTTTCCATCTCTGCCACTATTCACTGTCCCTTTTTCTCTCTGTGTCTCTGTAAAATGCCTTGATTTTATGAATTTTGTTAACTTGACTGCTGAAAAAACAACAAAAAACAAAATCCTGGGACATCGGTTTCTATCTGTGAGTCTGTGAAACATTTACTTCCTTGCCACGACATGTTTGCTGTGATCTAGGTACGGCCTAAACTTTCCCTTCCACATAGAACTAATGAAGGATGCTGATGTTTTCCTTCCTACTTCACAGGGGTGTCATGAGGACAAGCATGCTAAAAGTCGGGGTGCACCATTTGAGCTCTTTGGGAGGAAGTTTCTATTCAAATAAAAGGTGTTAGTGTGATGGCATTAATATTTCCCCAAATTGCCTTTATTCTATTAGTGCTGTAGGTAATTTTTGTGATTAGGGAACATCT
The DNA here is from genome assembly GCF_020740605.2 of Lemur catta. Classification (NCBI taxonomy): domain Eukaryota; kingdom Metazoa; phylum Chordata; class Mammalia; order Primates; family Lemuridae; genus Lemur; species Lemur catta. The sequence goes on along the minus strand of NC_059155.1, from coordinate 37,891,711 downwards.
CCAGTTGTGCTTTCATTTTAATGAGATCTGATGACAGTGTTGTTTCATTACTTTTAAGGAAAATAAATACAAAAATTTAAAAAAACCCACACAGTTAACTGACACAGAATCTCAGTACATTACATTTTTACCTTGCTTCTCTGCTTATAAAGCAAAACAAAACCACAAACAAAATGCTGAGGTCCCTTCCAGTTCTGGTCTTTATTGCCCACCAGTCAAAGCTTTTCATTTTCTAAAATTGTGGTAAGAAAACTGAACATGAGACCTATTCTTTTAACAAACTTTTAAGTGCATAATACTGTATTGGTACCTATAGGCATGATGTTACATAGCAGATCTCTAGAACTTAATCATTTTGCATAACTGAAACTTTATGCCATTTGAATACTGAATAATATTCCATTGTATGTATATAGCACATTTGCTTTAGCCACTTATCCATTGATAGACATTGGGGTTGTTTCCATATCTTGGCTATTGTGAATTAAGCTGTAATGAACATGGGAGTGCAAAAATCTCTTCGAGATCCTGATTTCAATTTTGGGGTGTAAATACCTAAAAGTGGTATTGCTGGATCATATGATAGTGCCATTTTTAATTTTTTGAAGAACCTCCATACTGTTTTCCATAGCAGCTGCCCCATTTTATGTTCCTACCAACAGTGTACATAAGTTCCAATTTCTCCACATTCTCCTTAACATTTATTAGCTTTTTTTTTTATATAGCGGCCATCCTAACAGGTGTGAGGTGATATCATACTATGTGGTCTTGATTTACCTTTTCCCAGAAATAAACCCATGTACACAGGATCAACTAATTTTGATAAGGGTGCCAAGAATACGTAATGGGGAAAGGAGAGTCTTTTCAATGAATGGTGCTGGGAATACTGGATATCTATATGTTTTTGCATGAATAAAATTGGACCGTTATCTTACACCATGTACAAAAACCAACTCAAAATGGATTAAAGATCCAAATTTAAGATATGAAACTGTAAAATACCTAGAAGACAACACGGAGAAAAAGCTCCTTGACATTGTTCATGGCAATGATTTCTTAGATATGACACTGAAAGCACAGACAACAAAAGCAAAAATAAATAAGTGTGACCACATCAAAATGAAAAGCTTCTGTACAGCAAAGGAAACAACAGAATGAAAAGGCAGCCTATGGAATGGGACAAAATATCTGCACACCATATATATGATAAGGAGTTAATATCTAAAATATATAGGGAACCCTTATAACTCAATAACAAGAAGAAAATATTTCTATTAAAAATGGACAGAGGACTTAGACATTTCTACTAAAAAGTCATACAAATGGCTAACAGGTATATGAGTGTATGAAAAGATGCTCAACATCACCAATCAACAGGGAAATACAATTCAACTCTCATTTTATATAGAGAGAAACTGAGGGTCAAAGAGGAATGTTATTTGTCCAAAGACTCTCAACTAGCTGGTGGCAAAGCTGAGAGGAGAACCTCAGCCTTCTGATTTCTGGGCCATGTTTTTCCTACTCCAGCTTGGGCCAATTTTTGCTCTGCTGCTGGATCATAGATATTAAAGTTTCTCTTCTACCAGTCTGTGAACACATGGATTCTATTATATTTGGCTGAAATAATTATTTCTTGAGCTTTTCTTGTGCGACTTCCTCTATAGCTTCCTGAGTTTCCACATAGAAATCCATTACTGAAATGCAGAAGCTATTTTCCTCCACTATCAATAATTTGTTCTTCATTCAGATACACACTTTCTGAGTTTGGGTTTTGTCCTCTTTGGTTTTCCTTAGCACAGGTGTGTCCTGACTATGTGGAGGGGATGGACAAGGAAATTGACATTCCATAGAGAAAGGGCTAAGGATATTGGTAAAGAAAATGGTGAGGCTGGGCATGGTGGCTCACACCTGTAATCCTAGCACTGTGGGAGGCTGAGGCAGGAGGACTGCTTGAGCTCAGGAGTTCCAGACCAGCCTGAGCAAGAATGAGATCCCCATCTCTACTAAAAATAGAAATAATTAGCTGGGCATGGTGGAGCATGCCTGTAGTCCCAGCTACTCAGGAGGCTGAGGCAGGAGGATTGCTTGAGCCCAGGAGTGTGAGGTTGCTGTGAGCTAGGCTGATGCCACACGACACTCTAGCCCAGGTGACAGAGCAAGACTCCATCTCAAAAAAAAAAAAAAGGTGGAATTTGAAATCAGAAAAAAAGGAAGTATAATGGCTCCTTGGCCCTTGTAGCATTACATCTCCCATCCCTGACCATAATCAAAGCACAACTACATCCCTTAACTAAAATCAGATCCCTGAATACTGACAATACTCCCACACTCAGATGACTTTCCAGACCTGTGCCCACCTTATCTGTGGTCACACCTGTATACCTGACCTTAAGGACCTTCTCCCAACTTTGATTACATTCTTCAACCTGAAAGAGCCATTTGAGCTGAGACTATTCTACCACATAAATCAAGTCCTCCACTTCCAGCTGCACCCCTACCCTCATGCTCTCCAAAGTGGTCACACTCCTCTAGTATTTAATATACCCTTGCTGACTCTTTTTCTAAGCTTTGCCAAACTGCTAGGCTTTGAGCAGATGCCCAATCTGATCCTTGATCCTGACCAGCTGGCTACTTATTCTGGAAAACAGATCTAAGGCAGAAGTGGGAGCAAAGGAATTAGGTGAATCGAGAGGTGTGTGGGAGGGATCAAAAATAAGGGGTGAGAAAAAGGGTGGGAGGATTGGATATGAGAGGGGCTTTATGGCATGGCTCCTGATCCTATAATTAGTGCCCTGTGCTTGTGCATGGATATTGGGAACAAGTTGAATAAAGTAGGCTGCTCCCCAGTTTTCACCACTCTGTGAACTGGGGTCGAAGTAGACTGTTGTACTATGTCACCTGAACCTGATGGGAAGGACTGATTGAACATTCTCTGCAACCTTGTGTGGGTGAATGATAAAGAATTGGTCTGTGGGCCCTTCAAAGGAATATGTTCTACCCATCCTCACATCTTACCCTTCACTCCTAGCATGTTGGCATATACCTGGCATATACTAGTTGTTCAATATAGGATCATTTATTCAGAATAATTCTTGCATTAATTACCATGGCATATGAAGCCCTGATTCTCCACTGCTTCATTTCTCACCATGATAAACCCCTTCCTTGGTGTTTGTGTGTGTGTGTGTTTTACACACACACACACACACACACACACACACACAAACACCCCTCTGTTCCAACTGTGATTCTCTGACTGGGCCATATTCTCTCATCTCTCCTTGCCATTGCATCTGCTGTTTATCTGCCTAGAATGTCCTTTCCCTCTAACGCTTGCTCAATCTTCCAGCACAAACATTACCTTGTGCAAAAAGCTTTTTTTGCTGACCTTAGAACTTCCCCAGTTATTCCTTTTTTGTATTCTCATAGCATTCCACTCTTAAGGCATCATTGCCATAAGAGTGAAATAAATAAAACTTGACAGTTTTGTTTCTGATCTCACCCTATATTGAACTGTGAACTTGTAGAGGGCATAGGCTGTATCTTATTCATCTTTTTCTATCCCTGGTGCTTAACCCAAGGCCTGGCACATAGTACACATTCAATATCTGTTTCTTAAATATATGAATGGAAACCTACTTCCTAATTATTTTCTCTGCTATATTTCAGCCTTTAGTCACTTCTTCTATTGCTTTTGTCTGTAAACTGAATGCATAGATTAAGAAGTCACCAAAATTAATGGACATTGACAAGCAAACTCTATTTATTCTTACCATCAAGAAAATAACTTGTATCTCTCCTAAACATGAATTTCTTCTATGTTTTCCTGCCACTAATGCCAAAAAATACTTCTGGAAGCATCCATAGTACTGACTATCATTACTATTCTCTAGAGATTATTAGCATTTATGAACCAGATGTTTCATGGGAAGAACATTAGCAATTGTTTTGCATTTTGTAGCTAATTGCAGGAACAAAGTGGCAACTAATGCAGAATTTTGTTTTTCAAAGAAAACATTCTCCCCCTAATCAAGTCCACATGGTAAAGACAACATGAAATTATTACTGATCAGCACTTATGAGCCAGGAGAGTGATGAAGTGGTAGATTCTTTTTGGTTCCTAGTTAAGAATTTGAAATGTAAGACGTTACATATTTCAGGGAAATTTGCAGAATCCAGTCGTACAAATGCTGAAGACTTAAAATCAGGTAAGGTTTAGCTCAGGAATTAAAAGGAATAGGTAAAAAGTGCTTCTGAACATTAGAGAAGCCCAGACGGATAGAGGTGGAAAGGCTTTTAAAAATATCTAGTTCAATGATCCTCAATTTCATTTTTGCTTATATCCCTCCTAAAAGGATAGAAGCATTTTGAAAAACTACATAACTGTTCATATGCCTTTATATATGTGTATGTATGTATGTGTGTGTGTATATATATATATACACACACACACACACACACACACATATATATATATATATACACCGTTTATATACACACACACACACATCTTGAGTTTAAATGGTTGCAAAGGAAATTATTTTGAGAAAATTGTATATTTATCATGCACTTTAAATATATTTTTATCACAACCATAGCATTGCTCAGTTAACTCAGTTATGGAAAATGTCCACTATGTAACCTCGATAGTGAAACCAGTCCTCATTGTCAAACCAATATGCCAACTCAGATTGACTTCCTGTTTGAAAGAGTCTGATTTCATTATATTTCCATGTAACAATCATCTCATCACTGAATTCTAACTTGAAGAGAAGTATCTAAGGCACAGAGCCTTGCCATGGTTTGTCAGCTGGATGAGATAAAGGCAGTTTCTCATCAATACTCCTTACCCAAACACTCTGCATTGATCTCCAGGGACTGCTTTTGCAGGAGAGAAGTTGTTCTTGAATCCTTCCTTTGTTGTTTGGTACCCCAGAAGATTTTACCCCCTGGTACAATGGTCCATAGTAAAGTCCAGGATGGTGAAGAGGTCTATCTCTCTCTTTTGTCAAATGGGAAAAGGGATGTTGTGGAAATGGCAGTGATAAAGGACAGACAGCCCAGGCTACTTGCCCTCAGGAAAGTCAGATACTCAAATTTGAAAATGCCTGATCTTATCTACTTCTCCCTCATTGTGCTGATGGGCCAAATGAGACCTAGAAAAAAGAATGAACTCATCCAGGGTAGAAATGCTTACTAATGAGTGGCAGAGTCAGTGCTGGAAAATAGGTATTTTGATTTCCCAACTAATGTGCTTCCTATCCCATGATATCTCAGTAATCTCTCCTATGTTTAAGGGATTGTAATCTCTTTAGCCATTCACAGTAGGGTTTTCTTATAGAAGATAAGAGGTCTGACCTTGACATTTCTTCACAGGGAGGTGTGTGTACACAGGATGGTTAATTATTTGTTTATATATGCTCTAAAATTAAAGTGGGTAGGGTGACTATTTACCAAGCCTTCGTTCAAAACCCTGCAATGTAAGAAGTTTGCTCCATAGTGGTGGAAAAGGCACTTTACTATGGAGCCAAAACCTCCTGATGCTTATCAATTTTTGGAATAGTTCACTATGTACCTCATATTGTTAATTTCCTGGATTTAATTGTAAGGTGTCAAAGTGCATAAATTCTGTCTTTTACTTCTTTATCTCAAAATCTTCTAAAACACTCAGTAATCTGGTGCATAAATGGCTCTGGAGTCAAATTGCCTTGGTTCAAATATTGATCTGCCACCTGCTAGCAGTATGACTTTGGACAGTGTTAACCTCTCAATACCTTAGTTTTGCCCCCTGTAAAATGGGTTGTGAGGATTGAATATATGATATACATTAAGTGCTTAGAAGTACCTGGTATAATCATAAAAAGTACTCAATAAATTGTTATCATCATTGTTGATTGAAACCGTCAAATAATCTAAGCATAAGAGCACCAGGGTACCTAGCCCATAGAGACTGAACAGGTTGGAAAGTACATTGAATTTGCCCAGAGGCAAGCTCCCAGGGAGACAGCAGACCTGCAGAAGGAAGAGGCTGGGCAGTGTGATGGTAGGTTTATCATGTCACATTTGCAATAATGTTTTAGGATAATACTGTCCACTGGATCTTTCTATGATGATAGAAATGTTCTATATATACGCTATCTGATATGATAGCTACTTGTCACATGTGGCTGTTGAACACTTGAAATGTGGGTAATCCAAATAAGAAACTGAATGTTTCATTGTATTTAATATTAATTAATTTATAGTGTAATTTAATAACCACATGTGTGGCTAGTGGCTAACATTTTGGCAGCACAGATTTGAGATGTCAAATTTGTTGTTGCCAATGACCTTAGGTCTTTGAGTAGTAAGCCAGCTTAAATGGATCATAAGGCAGTGAAGCTAAGACTGACTCAAGGACAATAAGTGCCAGGTGGTTGGTAGCAGAACAGTGACTTGGAATTAGGGGCCAGTTCCAAGTAGGACCTCATATGTCCCTCTTCCAGCTCTGTCCCTCCATTTGTTACCCCCTTTATCTCTCTCTCTAACTCTGCTTCCATTTCTTACCTTTTATCTGCATTCTCCTCCTTCATTCCTCCTTGTTTCCTTACAGTCAGACTCCTCAGCCAAATATATTTTGAGACCTGTGCACGTGTAGGTAAGTTCTTACCAATTAGGGTCAGTAAGATATTCATGAAGAAGTGTATTAAGACACTTGTGGTGCAAAGGCCAATTGCTTCGGAATGGAAGGTGGTTGTGAGAAAGTTGCAAGCTATGGCAAAAGGAAACCCTTTCTCACACTATTTTCATAAGAAGACTTGCCCTCTATCAAGTTAGTATAGATTCAATTGGTCTATTAAGTAGTAAATCATAGGCAAGGTCATTTAAGATTTTGTGGACTGTCAGCAAAGGTTCCCGTTGTCTACTTGGAGTTAGCTACCTGTGATATTTCAGTGCCTTCCTCATCTTATAACACACTATATTTTGAAAGCTTAACTAGTTAGTCCTTTAATGGAAAGAGAAACAATATAGTGAAGTCAAATAAATGAATTGCGCTTAATAAATATATTTGGAAGTTGAAGAGGCACTGGCTGGACCACATGAACTGAAAATCACTCATGTCGTTATCCAGGCAGTGCTTGGGGCCACTGTTTGTCAGGTGAACAAAATTTATAGACCTTCTAAAAGAACCCCTTCCTCCATTTCTAATACCCAGGTTAAAACAGTTCATTGTTAGTATTTTGAGTATTTTAAATGTGCACTGAGTCATAGTTAATATCTTAAATGACTTGAACATTTGCTACTGTAAAAGAAGCTATTTTATAGAGCACTAAAAAACCTCTTTTTATTTCTGGAATCCATCCATATTAAAATTATAACTTCAGTAGCTTTCTGTGGAAAAAATGCTAACTCTGACCTTTTATTCAATTTGACCATGGACAAGAGGACTATAATTTCAACAATCAAATTCCAAATGTGTTATTGTGCTTGTTTTCTTTTTATAAAATGTCGTTCTGTCTATCTGCTAATAGCCCACCTTAATCCATTTTCAATGGCCTTTTTTTCCCCCAGGAAATTCTTACAAAAATGTTTTTTTGAGACACAGTCTCATTATTGTTGCCCTGGGTAGAGTACAGTGGCATCATCATAGCTCACTGCAACCTCAAACTCCTAGGCTCAAGCGATCTTCCTGCCTCAGCCCTCCAAGTAGCTGGGACTACAGGTGTGCCACAATGCCCAGATAATTTTTCTAGTTATAGTGAGATGGGTCTCTCTTTAGCTCAGCTGGTCTTGAACTCCAGATGCCAAGTGATCCTCCTGCCTTGGCCTCCCAGAGTGCTAGGATTAGAGGCGTGAGCCAAGATGCGTGGTCACAATTTTTTTTTATATATTCTTGAAAATAGGGTAACTGTTGAAAGCTTTCGCAACATGTTTACAGAGTACATGTATTTATTAAAACTGATTCGCTTGAAAAGTCAGAGGAAAGTGAACCTTGCTTTGGGGTGGTCCCCAGGGGCCAGGAGCATTTCTGATCCCTGTGCCTGACACACGTAATGTAGAAATGTCAGAAGACCAGACTGAAAACAACAGTTGTCAGTGAATGGCCATGGATGCAATTCAGGCTTTTAAATTTGTTTTCCTATTGAGAGAGGGTGAGGAGTATCCAATGAACAGTAGCTCAAAATCTGATACACTAGGTCCCAGACAACTCCATCAAGCCCCATTTCCTAAATAAGCCAAACTGCTGCCACCTTCCCGGTATATTCTCCACACTACTGTCAGGTTAGGCTCCCTAAAACATAGCATAGAGACCTTGATCTCTGTTATTAAAGCTTCTCTAGCTCGTTATTACATACCAGGTGCAGTCTTTTCCAGTCTAAATATCAGAGTCCTTCACAGTTTTGCTCTCATCCTCATTCTCAATCTTTCTTCTCACTGTTCTGTTCCCCTGAAGCCCCAGGGAACTGCACTCAGTCCTGTTGTCATACCTTGTGCTTTTTGGCAATCTCCCCTCACTCACACCATTCTTCCTTCAGGGCCCTTTCTTTCCCCTGGATCTTCTGGCCAAAGAAGTACCCATTCTAATTGCAGTGCAAATACCACCTCCTGCAAGGAACCCCGGAGCCCCCAGTCATACTAAAAGCCTTTCTTTGCTATAGTCCTCTAGTATGTTAACATTGAGGTACAGTAGAAGAGCTTGGAATCAGAAACCCTGGGTTTGAATCCAAGTTCTGCCATTTTCTAGGTGAGTGATCTTGGACAAAACATTTAGCCTCACTTTCTGAGCCTGTGCTTTCAACTGGAAAATGGAGATAATAATGCCTTCCCTGCACATGTCATAGGTTTGCTATGAACCTCAAAGGAGATAATGCATATGAAAGCTCTTTGTATACAGTGAAGTGCCATGCACATGGGGAGTATTGTTCCTTTCATTGTTCTTTTTCCATTGAAAAATCAGCCAAGGCTTTGAAGCAATCAATTTGAAAGGTTCAGAAGGAAGAAGTTTGTCAGCCAATCCCTGGGCACAAACATCAAAGTGTCTCAGAAACTGCAGTATTTCAGCCTCCAAACTCTACTTTTCAGACTGCTTCTGACACCAGAAAAGAAGCTGAAATCTTTAGTCATACTATGTGTTCTTATTTAGGGTTTAAAAATCAGGGTGCCTGTAATTACAGCACTTGCTTGCACTAGATATGACTTCCATGAGGACAAGCATGGCATCTGATTTAGCTCTGTGTCTTTTACAGTGCTTAGCATTATGTCAATGCTAGTCCATAGAATATGCTAATTATCAGTTTCCTTTACTGAGCTGTGATAAATGTAAAAAACTACTGATATAATACACATAACTGAAATCCTAGCTGTTAGATCCCAAAACGCATATTGTACCAGTCTCATATGCTATTAGACTATGCTCTTTCCTTAGTTTTTCTACAGACTTGAGGAATTCTCCTAAACATCACTAAATGTTCAAGCGTAGAAGACTTAGAAGCAGAGAAAAGAGATAATGACCCAGTGAAAATATTGTTGAGAGGTGAGAATGAGGTCACATAGTACTGACTTGGCAGAACTATGGAGATGGGACATCTTCAGGGTGGTGGTCTTGTCTGAGCCTTTGTTTCCAGAGTTAGGGGATCCTGAGTAGGATGTATTATAAGAAGAATAAAATGATGCTAGCCAGAGAACTACACTATATATTCAACTCATATTATTTTAACCAACTCATCATGTACCCAGAACCCAACAGTAAAGAGTTATGGGAACCAAATTCTGTTAATATCATAGTAATCCAGGTTCTTTTATTCTTCCCAACTTTGTTCTGTCCCATCTTCTTCAATTCTGCATTCACCTGACTCCTGGCCTCTGATCCCTTGTCTTAGTTTATTTTCTGCTGCTGTAAAGGAATCCCACAGACTGGGTAATGTATAAACAGGAGAAATTTAATTATTACAGTTCTGTGGACTGGGAAGTTCAAAAGCATAGCTCTGGAATCTGATGAGAGCCTTTTTGCTGCACCATAACATGGCAGAGGACATCACATGGTGAGAGGGCAAGAGTGTACTAGCTCAGTTCTCTCTTCCTCTTCTTATAATGCTACAGTCCCATCATGAAGGCCCTACCCTGATGACTTTATCTAGTCCTAATTACCTCCCAACTATATGCTGCTTAGTGCCTGAAGAGACTCATTTCACCTATAAGTGCACACATAGACTGAAAGTGAAGGGATGTGAAAAGATATTCCATGCAAATGGAAACCAAAAAAAGAGCAAGAGTAGCTATACGTATATCAGATAAAATATACTTTAAGATAACTATAAAAAGAGACAAAGGCTATCATATAATGATCAAGGGTTCAATACAGCAAAGAATATAACAATTATAAATATATATGTACCCAACATCAGAGCATCTAAATATATAAAACAAATATTAATAGACCTAAAGGGAGAGATAGACTGCAATACAATCATAGTAAGGGACTTCAGTACCCCACTTTCAGCAATGGGCAGATCATTCAGACAGAAAATCAATAAAGAAACATCAGAGTTAAACAACACTCAGGAACAAATGGACCTAACAGACATTTACAGAACATTCCATTCAATAGGTACAGAATACACATTCTTCTTAATAGCACATAGAACATTCTCCAGGATAGATCATATATTAGGCCACAAAACAAGTCTTAACATATTTTTAAAAATTGAAATAATATCAAGTACCTTTTATGACCACAATGAAACAAAACTAGAAATCAATAACAGGAGGAACTTTGGAAATTGTGCAAATTCATGGAAATTAAACAGCATGCTCCTAAACAACCAATAGGTCAATAAAGAAATTAAAAAAGGAAATTAAAAATGCCTTGAGACAAATGAAAATGGAAACATAATGTACCAAGAACTGTGGGATACAGAAAAAGCAGTTCTAAGAAGGAAGTTTATAGCAATAAATGCCTACATCAAAAAAGTGGAAAGACCTTGCCTGGGTGTGATGGCTCATGCCTATAATCCCAGCACTTTGTGAGGCTGAGGCAGGAGGATCACTTGATGCCAGGAGTTTAAGACCAGCCTGGGCAACATAGCAAGGCCCCATCTCTAAAATTTTTTTTTAAAAACATTAGTCAGGCATTGTGGTACAGCAAAGGAAACAATCGACAGAGTGAAGAGACAACCTACAGAATGAGAAAAATATTCACCAACTATGTATCTGACAAGAGGTTAATATCCAGAATATATAAGGAACTCAAACAACTCAATAGCAAAATACATAAATAAATAATAAATAATTTGATCAAAAATGGGTAAAAGATCTGAATAGACATTTCTCAAAAGATGACATACAAATGGCCAACAGGTATATGAAAAAATGTTCAGTATCACTAATCACCAAGGAACTACAAATCAAAACCACCTTAAGATATCACCTCACTCCAGTTAGATTGGCTGTTATCAAAAAGGTAAAAAATAAAAAAATAAATGCTGGCGAGGATGTGGAGAAAAGGAGAACCTTTATACACCATTGGTGGAAATGTAAATTAGTGCAGCCATTATGGTCAACAGTATGGAAGTTTCTCAAAAAATTAAAAAGCGAACTACCATACGACCCAAGAATCCCACTACTGGGTATATATCGAAAGAAATGAAGTCAATATGTTGAAGAGGTAACTGCATTCCCACGTTCATTGCAGCAATATTCACAATAGCCAAGATATGGAATCAACCTAAGTGTCCATCAGTGGTTGATTGGATTACAAAAGTGTGGCATACACAATGGAATGCTATTCAGCCATAGAAAAATGAAATCCTGTCATTTGCAACAACATGGATGAACCTAGAGGACATTATGTTAAATGAAATAAGCTAAGTCCAGAAGGACAGATACCACATGATCTCACTCACATGTGGAATTTAAAAAGGTTGATCTTATAGAAGCAGAGAGTAGAATGTTGGTTACCAGAGGCTGGAGAGGATAGAGGGAAGGAGGACATGGTGAGAGGCTGGTCAATGGGTAGAAAATTACAGTTAGATAGGAGGAATAAGTTCTGATATTTTATTGCACAGTTGATTCTAGTAAACAATAATGCATTGTATATTTCAAAAAATACCTAGAAGATTTTGAATGTATTCACCACAGAGAAATCACAAGTGTTTGAGATGATGGATGTGCTAATTACCCTGATTTTATCATTGCACAATGTATATATGTATGGAAACTTCACACTGTGCCCTATAAATATGTACAATTATTATATGTCAGATAAAAAGAAAATAAAACTTAAAAATAATATAAGACAAAAAGAAAATCCACAGAATGTAAAAAATATGTTTACAAATCATATATCTGACAGGGGATTTATAAAAGAACTATTACAACTCAATAATAAAAAGCTAAATAACCCAATTTTTAAAATGGACAAAGAATCTGTACATACTTTTGCATAAATATGTACAATTATTTACAAAATAAAACTAACACACAAACACCTAGCATTTATTGAGCATTTACTATTGTACTTGGCACTGAGTTAACTGCTTTACATATAACATTATATTTAATTCTAACATTATCCCTATGAGGTAGGTACTGTTCCCATTTTACTAAAGAAACTGAGGTCTTGAAAAGATAGGCCGGGTGCTGTGGCTCACGCCTGTAATCCTAGCACTGGGAGGCTGAGGTGGGAGGATCACTCGAGGTCAGGAGTTCGGGACCAGCCTGAGCAAGAGCGAGACCCCGTTTCTACTAAAAATAGAAAGAAATTATCTGGAGAACTAAAAATATATAGAAAAAATTAGCTGGACATGGTGGCACATGCCTGTAGTCCCAGCTATATGGGAGGCTGAGGCAGAAGGATTGTTTGAGCCCAGGAGTTTGAGGTTGCTGTGAGCTAGCCTGATGCCACGGCACTCTTGCCTCAGCAACAGAGCAAGACTCTGTCTCAAAAAAAAAAAAAAAAGAAAGAAAAAAAAAGATAAGTAACAAGACAAAAGCCATACAGCTAGTACGTAGTGAAGCCAGGAATTCAATCCATCTTGGTTTGACTCCAGGCCCTTGGAAGTACCCTGTCCAGTCTCTCACCAGGGAAGGCCCAGTGTAGTGGGCTGCTATGGTCAGTGCTGCCCAAACTTGCTTATGCCTTGTTTCATTACTTAGAAACACTTGATTTCTGAAGTCTAGAAAAATAGAGTTCATCATGAACCCACTTAATGTTTGTTACCTGCTGAGGCCAGGTTTTTAAATTTGATTCTTAATCAAGTTGCCAATGAGTTTGCTGAAAAATTAAAGAACTTATTGGTACTGTTGTGTGATTATTTGAATTATGCATCTAAATGCATTATTTATCTATAATTTCTCAGCTGTAGTACCTAAAAGAAATTTATTCCTTGTCATATTTGAAAATAGGATTTGATTGCTATAAAAAAGTACAGATAATAGGTGGGAAATTAGAGGAATCTGAAAGACTTGATGAAAACAGAAGTAGATAAAGACTAGTTTAGAAGTGATCTATTAACTTCCCAATGCACTTCTGTGTTAGTCACTAGCAAATATCGTGAGTCCCCTTGGTGCTTTTTGGGAACAGAAATTTCTCTGGAAAGTGTATTAGGTATAATTGGAAACACTCTTGAACTAGAAGCAGCATGGCAAGCTCTGGGTCAAAGGCTTTTCAGGAAGGCTGTTTTTAGGAGTGTAAGAATTGATGCTATTTCTGTAGCCCACCAATCTCCAAACAGAGCAACACATTGTTCTTCTTCTTCTCCTCCCCCTCCTGTGTCATTGTGGAGAACAATATGACAGAGTAGACATAGCATAGGCTCTGGGAGCAAAAAGCATATAAATCCCAGCTGCGTCCCTTACAAGCTGCCTGACTCACTGTAAAATGGGGCTTGATGTCCGCCCTCCCTCCCTCCCTCCTTTCACTAAATTATTTTTTAAAATACTTATTGATTGCCAACCACGTGCCAGACACTGTTCTAGGCACCATAGATACAATGGCGAATAAAACAGACGCTGTTCCTGGTCTCATAAAACCAAAAATTTAACAGCTTGCATCTATCTTCTGGTCAGTAAGACTGTTAGGAGGGTTAAATGAAAGCGGCGCATGTAAAGTATCCAAAACACATTTAGTGCACTCACAAAATGTGGATTGCCTTTCCTTCTCTCCACTTTGGCATTATAAAGTTAGATAGACATGACATGTACATGCAGCATAGCATCAGGCGTGTGCGCACATGTGCGCGAACACACACACGCACACGCACACACTCTCAGATCTCTGTGACTTTCACTTATTTTAGTCTAAGACTGTTGCCATTTTCATGCACAGCTCTTACGGCAGGTGAGTCAGCCAGTCAAAACCAGGTTTGATTGATTTGCTTTGAGTGACTTGCCTGCCAACAAAGCATGATAGATATATGGATATAGTCATTGGGTTAGGTGGCTTTAGGGGTTTCCATTGGTGTTAGAATTTCAAATTTAGTTTTCTGCTGCTGGTTATACATAGGAGGTAATGACAAACTATCAGCTCTTTAATTTGTTGCAGTGATGTGTTAATTAAAAGGCATTTCTAATATGTTACATTTTGGGTTCAGAGCCAGTGCTCTTATAAAAACTAACATTAGTAATGAAAAACAAGCCATAATATCATATGACAAGTTTCATAAATATGACAGCCTACAAACTCATCTTATTTGGGGGGCATTATATAATCTGCAATGCAAATGTATGTTCCATTTGTTCTTCCTTCCAAACTCTCTGCCCTGTGTATTCCAAGTCTTTGTGAGTAATACTACCGGATAAGTCAGAAACCTGGAAGTCAGTCTAGATATTTCTTTCTGTGTCACCCACCTCCCCAAATCTGTTTTGTCCCAAACTTTTCTTGAGTTTGCCCCTTAAATATATCTCCATCGCCACTGCCACTACCTCAGTTCATGTTCTTATCGTCTCAATCATAGCTTACAGCAATAACCTAACAGGCTTCCTTACATCCAGTCAATTCCTCTCCTCTACCTTTCCCACTATCTATACTCTAGAATAAATTTTTTGACACACAGTTGACTCTGTCACTTTCCTGTTCAGAGACTTTCAATGACTCCCCAATGTCTATCCAGAATAAAGCCCGAACATGGCATATAAAACTCTGCCTGATTTGCCACCTCTATCCAGTGTCAACTCTCATCATCCCTATTTATTTCCTAGTCTTCCAAAATATTTATAGCTCCATAATATGGCATTTATTTATTCCATGTATATTTATATGCCAGGTACTTGTGTAGATACTGAGAATATTGCAGGGAGCAATACAGACAAAAGGCCCTTTCTTCATGGAATTTATATGCTAGTGGGAAAAACAAACAATAAACACATACATTATTTCTACAACTTTTGTGTCTTTACATATGCCATTTCCTCTGCCTGAAGTAATTTCCTCACCCTCTATTTGTCTTGTAATTGCCCACTCCTCTTTCAGGAATCAGCTTGTAAGCATTACATCTAAGGGAGATTTCAGCCCACTTTCCTCTGCTCTGTACTGTTTTATAGTTGAGTATAGCATCTGCTTTGCTGTTGTTTCTCATTATTCGCATGTCAGACTCCACCTTTACGGCATTCTCTACTTAATGGAACAATATCTTTTCCACTCTGTCTTCACATTACCAGCACTTAGGACACAGAAAAGGTGTTTGAATCCATGAAATACTAGAAGGGAGGGAGAGAGGGGAAAGACAGAAAAGAAGGAAAGAAGAGAGAGAGGGATGGAGGCAGGGAAGGAGAAAATCAATTTAGTTCTACTTCTTAGCTTGGAAAAGTTATAACTAGTTTTGTGTCATTATCCAGTAGGATTGCATAGTCAAGAAAGTGCCACTAAATTTTACAACTGACATTTCCTAAAAAAATATGGGAGGAATGAATATTTCCTCCTGTGATTTGGTTTATTAATCATTGTCTCTACCACTTAATATTAAACTAAGAAATTAAATGAAATCTCACACACAGGTGAATTAATCTTTGCCTTCATATCCTTTTGCTATGTAATAATTGTCAGAAGTTGCAAGGAGTGTATTTTTATTGTATTTTAATTATTTTCTTGAGGAGCATCAAGATGAAATAACAAGAACAGAGTCAGGAGATATGAGGTCTAGTTTGGGTTCTGGCACTCAGTAGCTGGCTGAATTGCAGCAAGCATCATCATTGCAGGGAGGGCTTTCTTTTTCTCATCTGGAAAAGGAAGGAGGCGGACCAGCTGCTCATTGCATTGCTTCCAGTATGCCTATTCTCATTCTTGTTTCCTGCTTCCAGGCAATATTATGAACATACTAATTGAGTGATGATTAGTTATAGACTTCCTTAGTTTCCATTTCATCTTCTCCAAAACGTACAGCCTTTGTTATAAATAAAACCCATCATAGCTTTATCTTCTATTTACCATATTTTGTCTTGACCTTTGCAAAGGGATAGATCCCCAAAACATCATGCAGTTGGATATAATGACTTATATTCAAAATTGTGGTTTAAGTCTCTTCACACAGATGTCATTGGTGTTGATTTCCCAGATGCCTTAATCCACCCATTTTCCAGGACTTTTCACCTTCCCTGAGCCCCTTTCCCTTCATCCTTGGTCTTTCTTTGTCCTAGGCCCCTGCCCCTGGTCCAGTTTTTCTTCACTTCCTCAGGGTTTCTATAACATTGGAAGGCCTACCACTGAAAATCTAGTATCACAAAAGATTTTGTTTCTTAATGGTCCTCCTTTTTAGAAGATTTAAAATTTTACCTGCAGATTGTACACATTGAGCTTAGGAGGCATTGTTTTTTTTTTTTTTTTTTTAAGCCAAGAACATCAGGAAGAACCACAAAGGGTAAGGGATGGAGTGTTCAGCAAATGATATTGGGTAGTTTTCTGACTATTATGGAACAAAATCCAAATAGATTCTTACCCCATAACATAGACAAAGTGATTTTCTATATTAAATAGTTAAATATAAAAGAAAATGAATGAAATAGTAAAAGTTTATGTGGAATATTTAACAATTACTGGGGCAGGAGGCTATTTTGGGGGGTTGCAGGCAAAAGCAGAAATCACGAAGAAAATGATTGATAGATTTGACACATCAAATTTAAAAACAAAAATAAAAATAAAAACTTCTATTCATCAAAACACCAAAAATCAAAACAGCTTTTATTTAACACTCTCTTTCATGGGCTATAGACATTAAGCAGTGGTCTTCAACCTTTTTAGCACCAGGGACCAGTTTCTTGGAAGACAATTTTTCCACGGGCCAGAAGTGGGTAGGCGGGGTGTCGCGGGTTGGGGAGGGGCTGTGGTAAAGAGCTCAGGAGGAGATGTGTGGCCCATTTTCTAACAGGCCACAGACTGGTACCAGGCTATGGCCCCGGGGATTAGGGAACACAGCATTAAGGGAATTTCTGGATGCTAAGAGTCTCTTCAGGGCTAGCTTCATGGGTGTTTTCATATGTAATCATATAGGACCCCACACATAGAAGGGCCCTGTGCTTGGTTTAAGGCTCTGCTGTTCTCATTTTTGAACAAGGGCTACCCCACATTTTTATTTTGTTCTGGGCCCCATAAATTATGTAGCTGGTCTGGAGTCTCTTGAATCATTCTAAAACCTCCCTGGTCCTATGGAAACTTTTTACATCAGGCCCACTTGTACGATGTTTGCTGAAAGAATGTAGGAAACCACTTGCTCAGTAACATTGGACTTAAAGGGGAATGTAGAGGGGCACCGGCATGTTCTGCACCTTGGCAGTGTACGATATGCCCTGGCATTCATTCACTAGCTCCCTCCTTAATTTAACAAATGTTTTCCAGGTCCATCCTTTGTGCCAAGCATTGTGTTATGCACTGGGGATACAGCAGTGAGCAAAAGGTATCCTGGCAGTGCTCTGAAGGAGGCAGCAGTACAAGTAAATAGATGGCAATACCATGTGGTGGGAAGTGCAGAGGGCAGAAGGAACACAGAGCAGGGGTCCCTAACACAGCCTGAGAAAGGAGTTAAATAAGGGAGTTGGCATCCAAACTAAGACCTGGAGGGAGAAAGGATGTGGGGGTGAGAGGTATAGCCTGGAAAGGGCATTCAGGCAAAGGAAACAGTATGTTTCCCTGCTGTTCTTTCATCAGCAAGACAATGAACTTGCTCTGCAGAAGGAATTCCTCAGGTTAAGGGTCAGGTGTGGATGGGACATCTGGCTGGCCTCTGCTCAGGAGGTTTATAGCCTTCCCAAGTTGCCTACTGTTGTACTCGCCTCCTTGCCTCCTTGATTGGGTGGATTTACATATTGTTTGATATCTGAAATGCCCTATGGCAGAAGAAAGGAAAAATATCCACTGTACCCCTTATTTCTAAGGCGCCTAATCACCCCTCTAGATATTTAGGAAATCCAATATTTCAAATCGACTCTGACTCCACTACAATGTATGTGAGCCCTTGAAAAGCTAGACACTATTTTTAGCTTATAGGCCACAGAAAAACAGTGTTGGGTCGATTTGTACCATGGGCCATCATTTGCTGATTTCTGATCTACAGTTAAGCTTTTGCTGGCCCCCCTTCCTTTGTTTGCATTTGTTTTATCTCTACCTAGAAAACTGTCTCTCAACCCCTTTCTGATATAGGCCTCTACTCAGCCTCAGGGAAACCTTCTTGCTCTACAGATTGGGTTAGAACCTAATTCCCTGCTGCTGTATGTGTCTGTAGCATCCTTGAGACCTTCCTATAAACTCATACATCACATTTCAAGGACATTATTTGCTTAATGTTTAAGTCTCTTTATGCACTAGAGACTTAATGGAGGTAGAATCCACAACTGCCTTTTGTTTTAACAGTTCAGCTGCCTGGCTGAGAGTAGCTACTCAACACGTTTTTGTTAAATGTACATATTTCTCTCCCCATTTTTCAGATAAGGAAACTAAGACATAGCTAGTTGATCCTGGGAAAGCTATCGAAGAGCTATTAGATGGGAAAATAGAAATAACCTTCCAGTTAACTACACTGCTTTTTTTAAACATTCAAAAAGGATGTTTAGAAATGGGACAAAGAGGGCAAGCTAAATAGGACTTTCTGTAAGCAAAACACCAACCATGAAGATTCTATTTGGT
This sequence comes from Lemur catta, assembly GCF_020740605.2. Classification (NCBI taxonomy): domain Eukaryota; kingdom Metazoa; phylum Chordata; class Mammalia; order Primates; family Lemuridae; genus Lemur; species Lemur catta. Next base: position 37,872,621 of record NC_059155.1, on the reverse strand, counting down.
TTGTTTTCTCTTTTCCTCATGGGGTATGCAATGTAGTAGGTGAGGTCAGATAACTGCACAGGAAATAAATCCAACAGTCTAAGGTGGTAAGTGGCAAGTACCACAAGGGTGTTTTTGGGGTGTGGACTGCTGTGGTAAGGTGAAGGCAGAGGGAAAGTCAGAGGCATGTGCTAAGCCAAGCCAGGGAAGTCACCTAGGCTACATCCCTCTGGGGGGTCCTTAGGTGGGGATTGGCTAGCCAATGTGAAGCACACAATAACCTCTAAGGAAGGTGTGAAGGGACATTCATGATATCTTTCCCAGGTGATGTGCTCCCCCAGCTGCTCCACACCAGCCTGTAACTGCAGAATACTGAGAGCTGTCCAGAAATGGGAATGGTCAGAGGGCTTTGCCAGGAGGGCGTTTCTAGCAAATGCTCAGAAAGTTAGAGAATGGATTTCCTGCCTCATGAAAAAGGACTCCAGGGGCCTGAAAGAGTTTAATGTTCCTACCAGTGAGTGATTTGGGACAGTCTCTCAACTGCTCAGCAAGTGTTTATTGAGTGCCTACTATGTGCCAAGAAAATTAAATGGGAATTCTATTTCTAGTGGCTGAACTTTTAACTTCCATGTGTTTTCTTTGTCTTGAATTGAACATGTCTGATTTGGAAGTGAAAAATAAAGCTATTCCTGTGCCTGTTCATTCTTCATCCACCTTTCTACTTAATAGCACCCAGCAGCTGTGCCAAGCCTCTCTGAATACCATGAATCATTTATACATTTTGATACTGTGTCATAGATGTATTAATTGTTTCTCCTTATTACAATGCGTTCTAATTAGCTTAGACAATACTCCCAGTCTCCTCTTTGAAGAGACTCTGTGTGGCTTGTGATTATTTCTCTAATTCTTTTTTTTTTTTTCTCTAATTCTGATGTGGTAGATTAGATGAGAGCTGATCTCTCTCTTGCTCTCTTTTCCATTTGATTTTTCTCCTTTCCTTGTAAACATATACTAATATCCTAATTTATACCCAATCAAGATTTACAGTGTGATGGATTTATACAGTATCGGGCCTTTTGAACATTCTGCATTCCTTCTAGCTGGGAACATAGACTCCTTTGAGAATCTGTTGAAAGTTATGAACCTTTCCTCCAGAAAAATGTACTTTTTCATACATACATATAATTCCTCATCTCATTACAGAGGCTTAAGGATTTAGCCCACCCATGGATGTTTGCCCACAGTACAAGGACCACAGAATTTCAGCACTGGGATTACCCTACAGATCATTAAGTTCACTGGTTTTCAAAATTATTTTAGCCACAGAACCCCCTGGTTGAAGGGAGTAAAAGGAAGAGAGAGACCAAGTAGTGCACACCCCTACCTCCCCCAAAGTGGTTCCTGAGGAGGTTCTGACAAACACAATTGGAAAGCTAGTAATCTAGTCCAATCCCTTCATTTCTTCTTATGAGAAAAATTGACCCAAAAAGAGCAGAGGTGACTAACACAAAATCATGCATCTAGTCCTTGGCAGAGCTGAGACTGGAACCCATGTCCTTGACCCCCAGAGCACAGCCTTAGCCATCCTTCACCTTCTCTTCTAATTGCAAAACTCCTACCACCCATACCACATCAGCTTCACACAGAACCTGAAAACAGTGTATTTTAAACCCACAATAATTTATAATCACTGCCATTAGTGCAGCAGGAAGTGGAAATACAGCTGACTTGTGTGTTATCACTCTATCAGGGTGTGCCTTCATTCTGTCTCATTTCTGCCGATTCTCTTTTCTTTGTGACCTGCTTCCATTTTATGGCATGTACTTCATTTGAATACACATCACAGTTAAAAGTATCCTCTTTGTCCTCAACAAAGAGCCATCCTGTTGGATTTCCACAAACACACTCTCTGCTCATAATTCTTAAAGAAGCGGCAGCTGGCCATGGCCCTGGCATGGTGCCTGCTTGGCTTCAGGCCACTGGCGAAACAACCCAGGCTATTATTGGGCTGGTCTTTACCCCAATCTTCCAACCTACTTTGTCATTGTCAAAAAACCCGACTGAGCCTCAGCTGCAGTATCTACCCTTTATGGACCTGACTATGGGCAAGCCAAGCCTGGTCTGTCATGGTCTCCTTTTGCTGTGTGTTGGTTCAGGATGAAGACACTGCTTTAGGGTATCAGAGTGGAGAGAGAGAAACAAATAAAATGAGGAAAGCAAAAAGACAGTTCACAGACACATTTGTTGGGGTTAGAGGCAAGGTGGTCTCTAGACTTCCCGAGTTGAAGACTGATGTTTCTTTGTGCTGCATCAAAAGTAAAGATAGATCATCTGCCAGGTCAGAGATCCATTTACACATAGCTTCAGCCTATCCAGGGGCCTAAAAACTAATGAAAGATTTCCAGGCCAGAGTTCCAAACTAGGAGAGTGCTGTGGCATAGTGGTTAAGAGCAAACACTTTGGATCCAGTCAGATAAGAATTTGAATCTTGGCTCTGCCACTTACTATCTGTGTGACCTTGGCCAAATTAACTTATTCTTGCTGGGCCTCCATTCCCTCAACTCTTGAAATGGAGAAAATAATACCCACGTTAGAAGAATGTTATGAGAGTAAAAGTGAGATTGAGCACAAATATTTGCCCCTTTGACTATCTTCATCAGATCCCCAAAGCAAATTTTGTGTTCTGAATGTTGAATTCACCACCAATCGTCTGTATCCCTATTGAATGGAGGGAACATGGGAAATATGGCAGGGCATGGGCGTAAGAGCACTGGTTTAGCCAATAACTGTTGTGCAAAATGTGATTTAGTTCTCTCCTCTTCTTTGGCCTAATTTTTTCCACTAGGGAATGAGAGGTGTGTACTTGAGCATGTGTTCTTTACACTGATCCAGGACTTGAGCATATCAAAATCATCTTAAGAATTTTTTTCACTTTTTTAATTTTAATTTTTTATTTTTAATTATTTTGGGTACATAATAGTTGTATGTAAGGAGTTTATTTATTTATTTATTTATTTTGTTTTTTAGAGCACAGATGCACGGGTACCATTCCCAGACAGTCTGATTGAGGAGATCTAGGGTGCAGTCATAAGATTTATGTTATAGCTCAAGTTCCACAGGTGAGTCTAATGAGCAGTCAGGTGTGGGAACTGCTTACCCAGGGAGTTCTAAAGTTTCTTCCTCCCCTGACTTCCTTTAGTCTTAGAACTTCTTATTCTCACAAAATTGTCTCCCCATTAATCAGGCCCACCAATTCCTACACCATTCAAACATGATAATTTTCACACATAAAAAAAGAGAATAGTTACACTTTTTCTAGAGGACCTCAAAGATGAGTTTTCCCCATGAAAGCTCATTTTGTTTCTGCTTTGGTGGTTTGATGTCAGATTGCAGGCGGTGTAATACAGAACAGGATGAAATTTGAGGGAACTGCTTTCTATTGACTTCCCCAGCTTATCTCTCAGATCATTTAAAAATGCATTTTCTCTATTTTGTGACTGAAGTTTAAGTAATGAAGTTTAAGAATATTTGTAATGGGTAGAATTATCTCACAGTAGATCGTAATAATAGCTATTGAGCACCTTCTAAGTGTCACTTGCTACCTGTATTTCTATAATCCTTATGATAATCCTTGAGATAAGCATTAATATATTTCTCAATTTTAAAACAAAGAAGATAAAACTCAGAGAGATAAAATGACTTACATAAGACCACACAACTGATAAGTGATTTTCATTTGCTGGGCAGGGATGAGAATGATCTTTAAAAAATGCAAATTGGGTAACTTTAATCCCTCTCTTAAAACTCTTCAGTGACTTATTCTTTACACTTAACAAAATTTACAAACAGCTTTGTGAGGGCAGTGATGTTTGTCTGTTTTTGTCACTGCTATATCCCCAGCAATGAGAACAAAGCCTGGCATAAAACAAAGGCTCAATAAATAAATATTTGTGCAATAAGTTAAGTGATGGGACCTGGGTTCAACTCAAGTCTGATTTTGAAGCTCACTTTTCAGTAATTCTTACATACACACACACACACACACACACACACACACACACACACACACACATACACACACACACATGCGCATCTTTGTTTCAGGTAAAATTTATAGACCATGAAATGCACTAATATTTGGCATACAATTTTATGAGAATTGACAAATGTTTACATCGGTGTAACCCACCTTCCCCATCAAGAGATGGAACATTTCTTTTATCTTAAAAGGTTTCCTTTTGTCTCTTCCCAGCCAAATGTCCCACCTACTGTGGAGACAAAGGCTTTTCTGATCTTTTTTCACCACAGGTTTTGTCTTTTTTAGAATTTCATATTAATGGAATGATACATTATGAATACCTTCGTGTTTGGCTGTTTTTCATTCAGCATGATGAGTTTAAGATCTGTCTATGGTATTATGTGTATCAGTAGTTCCTTTTTATTCCTAAATAGTATTCCAATATATGAATCTACCACAATTTGTTCATTACTCTTCTGTTGATGGGTGTTTGAATTATGTGTTTTGGCTATTACAGATAAAGGTGCCATGAACATTTGTGTTCAGGTCTTTTACGGACAGATGTTTTCATTTCTCTTGCATACTTACCTAGATATGGATTTCCTGGATCATATGGAAAGAGTATGTTTAGCATTTCAAGGAACTACCAAGCATATTTCCAAATAGGCTGTACCATTTTACATTGCCACCAGCAATGTATGAGACTTGGAGATGCTCCACATCCTTGTCAGCACTTGATATTTGCAGCCTTTTTAATTTTAGCCATTCTACTGGATGTGTTGCTGTATCATTGTGGTTTTAATGTGCATTTCCCTGATATTTCTCCAGTGAACACTGTTTCATGTCTTATTGGCCATTCATATATCTTTCTTTGTGAAACATCTGCTCAAGTCTTTTGCCTATATTTTACTGGGTTATTCGTATTCTTCTTATTATGTTGTAGGAGTCCTTTATATGTTCTGAATATAAGTTCTTTGTCAGGTATATTTTTTTTGTCAATATTTTTTCCAGACTGTGGCTTACTTATTCTTTTTCTGTTCTTTTGATGCACAGAATTTTTTAAATTTTGATGAAATCTAATTTATCAATTTTTTCTTTTATAATTCGTACTTTCCGTGTCCTGTCTAAGAAATACATGCCAACCCCAAGGTCATGAAGATATTCTCCTTTGGTGTCTTCAAAAGCCTACATTTTAACAACTGCAGCATGTACCCTGTCTTTGCCCTTACTTTTTATAATGGATACGTTAGTTAATCAGATCATTTTTATCAAAATGAGCTGGTGTGAGGCAGTGTACTGCAAAATTCAACAGGATGGCTTTTAATTTCAACAGACCTGCATCTGAATTCTGGCTCCAGTACCAGCAGTGTGACTTTACACAAGTCACTTGATCTTTCCATTGTCAATTCTCTCATTTGTGTAAAGGGGATAATTACACCAGCTATCTCACAGGATAATTATGAGGATTAAATGACTAAGTATATGATTACCCACAGGGCATAGCACATAGTAAGCCCTCAACGAATGGTATCTGTTGTAGTTATAATAATTTTATTCATATTATACCAATTTCACCAAGAGCTTTTAATTCCAGAGGTATTAAAAAGGCAGAGTTGCCTTTCTTTTCCCCCTGCCAGATTTCAGACAGAACCATCGAACATAGAGATGACCCACCAAGAAGTGATAGGCTGTAGTTATGGACATAGTTCTTTATATATAAGTCTAAAATAATATCCTTATTCTTTTGATTAATACTAATAACAGAATCTCCTAGCACAGAGTTGAGAAATATGATTATACAACTCCCTGACATAGAGGACAGTTTTATTGAAAACTGAAACTATATGACAGAATGCTTGTAGTGCTTTTCCAGAAATGCAATGTGCTGGTCTAATGTAGGTAAATGCAGATGTTTATAAGGTTTTTAAGTCAGTGTTGCACAGTGAAAATAGCAGGGACTTTGGGATGAAACAAACATGGAACTTGAATACATGGACATATTACTTGATGGTTGTGAGCTTCCCTCCTATCATATGTAAAATGAGGTTTAAATAAGTACTGGAGAATATTTTATGAGTGCTTCATAGAATAGGACTGTACTATCTGGCACATCATAGGGACTCAAAAATGGTACTTATTGGTTGGCCTCATATTTGTAGTGACTTGCATGCATTATTACTTTTATATGTAATAGCAAACTAAAATGAGACATTGAATTTCAAATGAGTTACATGCTGAAACAGGTGAAGGAAAGTTTTTTTTAAGTGGATTTTTCCTCTGTGTTCAGGAATTATAGAATACATCTGTTTGGTATGTGAGGTCATTTTGCGGATCACTCATTGATTCAGTGCATTTCTGAATCATCGAGGAGGATCCCTGGCTATTTGTCAAGTCTGACTGATGGAAACACACATTTGAATGAGTCCATGTAATGGAGAAGAATGTGCATACATACATTTCCCTTTTTAACATTTTCCTGTTGTGGTGAGTAGGGGAGGGAGAGGATCATGCATATAAATTGTTTTCTGCTACTGCTACCACTGCTGTTTTCAGGGTGACTATGTGGTCCAAAGCACAAAAGGCTGAACATACCTTTTGCCTTTTGAAGGCATCAAAGACTTTAACCAACTTGTAATCCCAGCTACTTGGGAGGTTGAGGTGGGAGGATTGCTTGAGCCCAGGAATTTGAGACTAGCCTGGGCAATATAGCAAGATCCTATCTCAAAAAGAAAAGACTTCAACCAAGCCTTTGGAGCTACATCTACTGATGTTCTCCCCATGGGAATCATTCTAGACCCTTCATGCTCTGGTCTCAACATGTTTATATACCCTTACCTCTATTCTTGCCACAGGAAACCATTTACTGCTCTCCAGATAATTCCCATGTTTTACAGTTTCTGTATCTTTATTTGTGCTATTCCATCCTGTGAACTTGAGAATCCTTTCCTCCCATGCCTATCTGCTACAGGTATATCCACTGTACTGAGTTGAATAGTGTTTCCCCCAAATTTACATCCACCTGGAACTTCAGCATGCAATCTTTGTAAATAGGGTCTATGCAGATGTAATTTGTTAAGATGAGATCATACTGAGTCAGAATGTGCCCTAATCCATTGAATGGTGTCCTTATAAAAAGTCATGTGAAATCAGAGTCACAGGCACACGGGTGAAAAGGCCATGTGATAATAGAGGCAGAGATCGAAGCAGCTACAAGCCAAGGAACACCAAGGATTGTTGGCAACCACCAGAAGCTAAGAAGAGGCAAGGAAGGATTCTTCTCTAGAGACTTCAGAAGGAGAATGGCCCTACCAACACCTTGATTTCAGACTTCTACCCTCCAGAACTGTGAGAGAGTAAATATCTGCTTTTAAGTGCCCTAGTTTGTGGTAATTTGTTACGGCAGCCCTAGGAAACTATTATATTAATACCTTTCTTCAAACTGGTTTCCCTGATCATCACCTAAATGTACATCAGGGAAGGATGCCAATTGGATATCAGACTGGGATGGGGGGTGGGGGGGAGGGGATGGGTGTATGCCTACATGACGAGTGCATTGCACACCCTCTGGGGAATGGTCATGCTTGTAGGTGCTGACCTGGGGAGGTGGGGGGGGGGAGGGGAAGGAGGTATGACTACATGATGAGTGCCAGGCGCACTGTCTGGAGAATGAGAACGGATGCGCTTGGGACTCTGACTCGGGGGGATGGGCGGGACATGGACAATGTATATGACCTGAACTTATGTACCCCCATGATGAGCTGAAATAAAAAAAAAAATACCTTTCTTCAAGGTCAAGCTCGAATATGACGTCTTCCCAGATCTCTTCAACTGGATATAATTTCTCACTCTTCTTGACCTCTGTAGCAATGACTGTAGTAGAAAGATCACAAATGGTGCCAGAGAAATCGTGGCTGTGATCCTGGTCCAGGTACTGACTGGATTTCTCCACCTGTACAATGGAATAACAATGCCAACCTAATAGGATTATTGTATTAATAAGTAGATCTCCCCCTACCTCTCTTAATTGATTCACCCATTCTGCTTCACATTGCAATAATTTTGCAATAAGAGCAATAGTTCTGTTTTTACTAGTTCAGGGGCTGGAGGGAGCATACATAGGTATGCAGTCAACTTTGTACACTATGAAGCAGGATGTGTTACCTACCAAGGGTAGAAGCAAGCAGTGTTAAAATTGAGGGTATCAGGAGTTCACTTTCCTATACTAGGAGTTCCAGCTATAAGCTAGGAAACTGAGTTACAAAAGAGAAGTGAGGAAGTCTCCTTTTAGTCCCTGAATTCCAGAGTTGTAAGATCTGGGGTGGATTTTGTCTTAACAGTTAATATGGAGCAAAAATTTTGGAAATTTTACTGAGCACTCTAATAATACTGAGCCTGCCTCCTCTGTCTGGATAAGCCCTTGCATTAGTTTGCTCAAGCTGATGTAACAAAAATACTATAGACTTAGGTTGCTTAAACAACAGAAATTTATTTTCTCACAGTTCTGGAGGCTTGAAATACAAGATCAAGGTGTTAGCAGAGTTGGTTTCATACTGAGGCCTCTCTCCTTGGCGTGTCTTCTCCTTCTGTCTTCACATGGTCTTTTCTCTGTGCACACACATATCTGTGTCCAAGTTTCTTCTTATAAGGACACCAGTCAGATTGGACTAGGGCCCCACCCACATGATCTCCTTTTATGTTAATCACCTCTTTAAAGGCCCCATCTGCAAATGTAGTTACTGTCTCAGGTACTGGGGATTAAGACTTGAACATGTGAATTTTGGGCAGTCATAATTCAGCCCATAACAGCCTTGTAGTGGTTTTGTGATCAGGATCAAATGACTTTATGATCACTTTGTGATGGATTTATTATTTAGTCTTGGTTCTCCAAATATCACATCCTCTGAGGCTAGGAGTTTAGCATCATGGTATTACTCAAGCACAATTCACAGGGTTTCTTCATCACAGGAGAGGCAATTGCATCACAGAAATCAACAGTTGGTGACCACCTACTATGTGTCAGGCTGTAATAGGATTTTTTATTTCCTCCTCAAAATCACTCAGCAAAATAAATATTTATACCTTCATTTTCCAGATGAGGAAAGTAAGATTCAAAGAGGCCAAAGTGATTTGCTCATAGGCACAAAACTAGTACGTTCTAGAATTCAGATTTGAAGATAAATCTGACTATAAAGCCATGGCTTTCCCACATGCATCCCTTATCTGGATTTTTTTAAAGTTTTTTTTTCTCATTCCAAGCTGTTGCATTAAATGAAAAAAAAATAATTTTATGAAAGTGTTTCTAGATGTTTATAGTCTAGATGTTCACATTCTTATGTTAATCTATCATATGCCCATACTTGCCTATGCTTTCTTTCCAGTGTTGCCTCACTTGCTGCCTTTGTTTCTGAGCTTGTCATGTAAACTTCCACAACTAAAGAATCAGGAAATGTTGACAGCAAAGTGGTTAATTATAAATTGAAAAAAGAACTGGGGGGTGATGGTACAGAGAACGCTTTCAGCCACATTGGTGTAATGAAGTGACTCAGATTTGTCCTATGGCCTCTGCAATCAAGCTCCAGTTTGCTTTGTCACAACACATTGGTTTGCGGAACCAAAAATGGTCTGTTTATGTGCATTGTTTTTTACACAGTTTTGTTCCCAAACTCTGGAAATGGTTGGAGATTATACAGGAAAATTCAGGAGCATTCCAGTTTCCTGAGCATTTCTATGATTGTGACACATTTTTGTGTTACTCTTTCTACCTAGTGAATGGTGCAGTTCCTAAGCATAGTTTCTTTGCAGAGGAAGGGGGTGTTGGCAGGTCCAGTGACAGATGAAATCTATTTCAAGCCACTGAAGGGCCATTTAAAATGATGATGGTGGTGATAATAGCAATGCTCCCTACTGTTGAATTCTTTAGAATTTACATGAACCTTCTATATTTCATTTGATTTTCACAAAAACGTATTGAAGTGATCAGTCAGGGATTGTTATATCCACTTTTCAGATGCAAAAATTGAGGTTCAAAGAGGCTAAAGGGAGGCAGAGCCAACTCCTAAGTCTTTTGATCACCCGAACTCCTTTGCTAAATTATTCTTTGTAGGTCCACACTAAGTTCATTCACTTTCAGCTATTGCACATTTTGTCCTTCTAGAAAAATTTTTAGGTACAATTGGGGCCATTAATAATTGTTTACTAGCTTCAAATGCCCAGTAGATGTCAATCAAGATGTGGGGCGCTTTTTTCTCCCTAGGCTCTGTGAAGCAGAACAAGCAGTGAATTCAGTTCCAATGCTTTCCTCTCGCTGCTAGTACTTCATAACAAAGACCCACCATTTGCTGAATATCATCCATATGCCAGCAGCTGACTATGTGTTATTTCTAATTGTCACAATAGCTCTGCAGGAGAGGTACTATCATACCTACCTTAGAAATGGGGTAACTGAGGCTTGGAGCTCTTAAGTAACTTTCCTAAGATCATACAAACAGGGAGTGGCAGAGCCAGAACTTCAGCTCATCTGGTCTGGCTCCAAACCGTTGATTTTAACCACTATACCTCTTTAAATTCAGTGGACTGACATTTTTACCTGAGTTGTTTGGAAATTACAGATTGGAGGAGTCCTTTCCTTTGGAAACAGAGTGACAAAAATAAATATTAATCTTAGAAAAATTCAGTGGAATATGTACCTGGGAAATTAAAATTACCAATTTATCTATATCATCTAGTTCAGTAATAGTCTTCTACAGTTGATTGGAAAAGTTACGGTATAAGCCAAGCTTCTCTGGGGGTAACCTACAAGTGCTGTGAGTACACAGAAGATGCCTTCTTTGCTCATTCCTGATACAAAACTATTTCTGGCCTCCTATCTCTCTGACACACTGACTCTTTTTTTCCATATACCTATTATTTTTAGTTCATGCATAATCACTTAATTGAAAACATACTTACCAGATAATTTTCAGTTACTGGATGCTTTCCCGATGAAGAGTTAATCAGCTCTATTGGCAAGTGGTGTTAATAAGCATCATAATAAAGAGCACTGGGGCCATAAATCCCTTCTCCTAGGAATGGTCCCTCCTGTTCATTGGAGCAGGCAGGAGTGCTGAACCAAAGACTTCCTTCAGACCTACCGCCTGTATGATCTTTGGACATTCAACTATTTCTTCTGTTGCTACCTATAGTTTAGGCTCATCACTCAAAATGTGGAGCTCAGCATCAGTGCTGGAGGAGTAGAGGACCAGTCCTTACATAAATCATCTTAATGATTCTGCATGCTTTTAGGAATTAGAATTTTGCACTGGAAGAGACTCAGTGCATGACCTGTGTACTCTTTATTGTGCAGCAGTGAAGAACCCCATTTTGATTATAAAGATGTTGGAAATGAAAGCTCATACCCTCCATTATACTACAGGTCCATCATGGGACTCTGCAGATTCTGACCACAGCATCTACCTTTTACTAGGCTGCTGCTTAGTCTTGTACTCTGGCCTCTATATGTTCAACACCTACCACCAAGAAGAACACGGTCTTTAGAGCAATTGTGGCCAACAGTTTTTGTGGGAAGTCAAACTGGGGAAAAGAAAACCATGTATGGGACAAATAGTAAATAGTTAATACATAGGTTGAGAGAGAAGGAAGGAAGGAAAGAAGGATGGGTGGTTTTCAAAATTAGAATGGCTTTATTAATTCCATGGTAGTGATGGGGTGGTGGGAAATGTTTAGTCTTCAAATTTTAGATCACCTCTTTCCGAAATAGGGGAATACCAGTGAAAAAAATTGCCACTGCTTTTCAGCCACTAAAAAGTTTGATATCTAGGCAGAATGGAGGAACAGCAATATAGAAGTTGCTTTTTAATCTTTCATCTTGAAATTCGCCTGCCTGGCTCTAAGATGCATCCTATGGTCTACTGGCTACTCAGGAGTACTTTAGAGGATTTTTGAGCTGGAAGGGTACTAAGAGATGATCTAGTCTAGTGATTCCAAAAGTTTTCGTCACCGAAGGCACCTTTAATTAATTTCCCCTAGCGTTCCATGTTTTGAAACATCAGGCCAACTAAACAAATTACCTTTATCACATCATAATTCCTTTTCCCATTCTTTGTTGCTCAGAGCCATTGGTGTCTTCTCATTAGAGCATCTAGTCAGCATGAAATAACCAGTGTGACCACAGTAAGCTGATATAATTCCTTCCCAAACAAAGGCACTAGATGGTTGAGTTGGCTTGGGGTCGGCTTGATCTTAGCAATCTTTACAATCCATCTCCCTTAGGCTTATTGAAATGTTAAAAATAGCTCATGGATTCCAATGATGACCTTCTTGTAATCCTAATGGAGAGGCATTTATCTTATTCTCCTGTAAGGAAAGATGGGGAAACTAAGATTTAAAAGGCAAAGTGACCCAAGCTCACAAAGCACCTTAATGGCAAGGAGGACCAGAACTTGTGTCTCCTAAGTCTCAATTCTTTTTCTCCACATCCCCAATTTTCATGTGCCTTGAGTGTAATAACTTAATATTGTGTTTTACTGTTTGATGACAAGGACTTTTTAAGGAGGAGATGGGAAGGAGAAAACAGCAAATTATATTTGGAGATCTTTGAGAACAGCAGCTGTCGGGCAGAGAGAGACCTTTTAGATAACAGAAGGCATTATGGAACCTGGGATGAGATTGTAGTCCTGTGTAAAGGGCACAGGAGTAAGAAATACCCGGATTCAATGTCTGGCTTTACTACTTAGTGGCTGTGTGACCCTGGGTCATTTCTTTATTACACTGAACTTACTTGTCTGGCACGTATAGGCATTCCATAAATATTTGATTAGTCGGTAGAATAGGGACAATAATACTTAACCAGTGGGGTTATATAGGAGCTACAAAAAAAAAAATTCCATGATGGATTCATTAAATAACCTGTAAACTAATACTAATAGCCAATTCTTAGTCCAAAATTTGTACCTAGCCTCCTTTCCTTTCTTTCCTTTCTGTGAATGATTTCAGGCATCTCCCTATAAACTATATCTCAGGTGCTGACACTCTTGAAAAGGTTTACTTAGGCAGTCAAATACTGTCCATGTTATCCTGTTATACTTTGTTCCCAAGAGGCAAAAAAGGCACAAGATTATTCTCAGCAATTAAATTCACTCTCCTCTTCTGCCTTCGTCTTCTTTGCAGGGAATGCTAAAATTATTAGAATCTGAATAACCATACTCCAGGATGGCTCATTCCCAGTCCTTCTAGATGGAGTCATAGTTAACACCCATTTAGCTTTTTGGTTTTTCCTTATGTTAGCCTGATGACTCTAACTATTACTCTTCAAACACCCTGCAATTAACCACGTGGGACACATCTATTGGTCGCTCTTAGTAAAAGACATTTTTGACAGACAGGTATACCTATTTCCCAGTAGGTCAGATAATAAAGCTTCAGCAGTGCGTACTTTATCTGATTTTCATAGCAATTCATATTTGGGAGCCCAAGCAAGCTCATATTCTCTTAACTTAGTAAAATGTTGAGACACAGGCTCAATAGCAGGGCTGTAGTTGCCAGGTACTGTCCTGCATGTGGGGTGTCATTCACATCAACCAGAATGAGTTGTGCACAGCCTGCAAGACTAGATGGTGAGATCCTACCACACATTTCACACTGGACCTCACAGGGAGCCTCTGCAAACCCTCATCACAGACCATGGGTTATGGGAGTGAGCGGGTGACATTCTTATGCACAGGCCTGGAGCTCACTTTGATACCTAGGAGAGGAACAGATTGCCCACTCACTGATCAACAACCCTTTTTCATGTCTCCCGCAGTACAGAAAAAATACACAGTGTGATTCCTATGTCAGGTTAATAGTCAATAGGAGAAAACAGGTGGGTTTCAGGGGGATTTTAGGTAGACTCAATGCAAATTTCATGAGCAAAGTAGAATTGTGGACAGTTTAATGCTCATAAAAATTGTTTGTCAGGCTCAAATAAAATTTTTCAATTTTGTAAATAGCCTAGAGCAATCTCTAAGATGAAAAGTTATACGTTAAATGGCAAAAAAAAAAAAAACCCACACAAACAAACAAGGTACTTGAAGAGCACAATGTACAAGGAGTCAGTATAATGAGAATTTCCCCAGTTTTGTTTTTCTTACAATATTGAGGTTGTTTTTTACCCCCCTTGTGAACTAAGGAGATAGAAAATACCTTTGAGTTTAGTAAAGAATGGATTCTTAATTAACCGTCCAGAGGTTTGTTGTTTGAGGTAAAATTCTGAGAAGGGTTCTTTCTATGGACAGGAAGAATTAGCTCTGTAGCAAGCAAACAAAAGAGTGCATTTCTTCTTAATGGCTTTTCCAAGGAAGTGGGCGAGGAGAAAAGAACCAAAGAGGACATTACGTTATTGCTCAAATGCCCATGTTTACTGAACCTAGCCCTGTGGCTGATTCAGAGCTGACATAGGGTCAAAGCTTGTAGGCTGCCTCTAAGATGTCCCTTTCTTTGCCAAATTGTTATATAGATGTGTATGTATTAAAAACACACCCATCCTGGCTGTTTGGGGGGCATCTTTCTGAATGAAGATGGCACTCTGTGCTTATTGTCTAGGCAGACACTGTGCTCCAAAGGAGACTATGCAGGAGTGGGAACATGAGTTATGAGGTCTAAGCTCTGTAATTTATTACATATATGACCTGGGGCAAGTGACTCACTCTCTCAGCCAAAGTTTGCTTGCCTAAGAAATATAGAGAATAACAATACCAACTTTCAAGGTTTGTTGTGTGGATCAAATGAGATATTCCGTGTAAAAACCCTTCTCACTGTGCCAGACTTATTGTAAGTAGTTGCTCAATAAAACATGGATGATAATGATGGTGTTTTGCAAGACAAGAACAGTCTGGGCTTGTCAACTTTGTTTCTTTGAACATAATGCTTATGAGAGGGCCTTTTCTTTTGGGCCAGTGAGTCTCAGAAAAGAATTATGGTACACGTCTATAGAGTGCAGATTTAAGCTCTGACTGGTGCTCCTTCAGTTTGTGGATACCTGGAGTTTCAAGGGACTGCAGGCATCAGATAGCTTGAGCATAGACACACTACTAGTGGAGAGGGAGCATCAGGTGCTTGAGGATTAACAGAAGTGCCACTTTTTCAGAGGAATGAGAGGCCATGGATACAACCCAGTCTGACCTCCAATTTCAGGAACAGGGACTTTCCTCTTGAATGTTATCCTGTGAGATTTGAGTACTTTCTCTCTGTACAAGATTGAGGATTTTCTATTTGTGAAATATAAAGCAACATCTGTGTTTTCTTTCTTTTAGCATATGAATAAAGGGAGAATCATTTGAGTTAGGTCCTGTCCTAGGCCAGTTGACCTTTGGCCTGCTTTCCATAAATAAATTCTTACTAGCAGCTTTGGCAATGTCAGCAAGAGGCCAGACTAGGCCCAGCTTCATTATGCCCTGGCACTATGTCAAACAAGCGTGAAAATCTTGGGACAAACCACATTTTAGAATTTTTTGTTGTTGTTTTAGGAAATGGCTTTAAATACAAGCTCCTCTTTTCCAAGCACTTTAAAAGCAAAGTAAAATTAACATTATATTTAAAGCCAACCACTCCAACACAGAGAAACCCTGGCAAATTCCTCCCGAGGCCTAATGGACAAGTTCCTATTCTGAGCTTGGCTAGCCCTACCTTTGCTCTGCACCCCAGCCCTGCACAAGAAGCTGGGTAGAAAAGACTGCACTGTGCTCTGCATGAGAAACTTACCTAAGCGTCTAGGTTTAAGGCCTAATTTGTAATTAGACAGTTTCTTGGAAGTACATCAAGCTCAGCCTCAAATCAGAACATCTCTTGGGGAGAAATCTGTATTTAGATGTTTCATTTAAAAATTCATCATTGAATAACAAAGTATTTGTTGCAACTCCTTGATGCATTCCAAATTCTCCCTAACTCTTTTTTGATTACAATGATGTTATTAATACTAGATGGAATGGTTGGAGGCATGGGTGAGGATGTGCCAGGGGCTCAGTGGCAAACAGAGGGCAGCATAGGCAGATACGTAAGTCATGGTTCTTTGGGGCTGCAGAATTCAGTGAATTCCAGGCCAAGAGCTTGCCACCCTGGCTCCCTTTTCTGGATGCCTGTTATTTGCATTCTAGAATGCACTGATTTGGCCAGGAGAAATGTCTTTTCAAGGAGTGGGTAGGAAATTAAGTTCTAAAGGTATTTGGCAAGCTAAGTTTCCCTGAAGGTTGGAAGAAAGACTTACTTTTTGTGTCTATACTGACAGCCTCCACTTCTCCCATTCTCTCCTCATCCCATCTCAGCCATCCCTCCATTGAGACTGCTCTTATCAACATGCCCAGTGAAGTCCTGTGTTGCCCAGTAGAATGGTCTTCTCTTTTCACATCTCATTTGATCTCTTAGCAGCATCTACCAGTTGACTGCTCTATTCTCTTGGTTTACTTCATGTTTTCCTGGTTCTCCTTCCTTATTGGCTATCCCTTCTAGGTTTTCTTTATTGGCTTCTTCTTTATTCATTCTCTAAATGGTAGGTTTCTTAGGGCTTGCTTCTGGGTTTTCTTCTCTTTATCTACCTCCTGCCCCAGTGAGCTCTTCTGCTCCTCATGCTTTAATGTTTATGCAGTTGACTTCCTTATTTGTATCTCTAACCTTAATCCTTTCACCTATATATGATGTGCTAAATATTCTCTCTAAAGCAGAATACTGAAGTGAGGTTGACTGGTTGTTTTTCTTTTTCTCCTTGGCCTTTGATCTCCCTTTTCTAGCTCATTTACCTGGGGTTACTCTTTCAACAAATATCAAAAGATAATCTAGGCTCTGTCAGACACAGTGCTAGCTGCAGTAGAGATTGGAGACTGGGGAACAGAAAATTACAGTGCCCTGGGATATGTGATTTCATGGGATAATCGAGAAGTGTGCATTCGTTCATGTAGTCATTAATATTTATATAGCTATATATAAATATTCATTCAGCAAATACTAACAGAAAACCGCCAGTGCACTAGGTGCTATGGCACACACTAGGGATACCATGAGGACCAGGGCATAGCTTCTGCCCATGTAAAGCCTATAGTTTAGTCAGAGAGTCAGAAGGCAATCACTGGCAGTGGTAAGTGCCATACAGAGGTGATTTGGGTAGAGAAATTAGTATAAAAGAGGGTCTCAGGTCCAGCCTGCATGTATTTGTGTGTGTTATTATACGCTGTGTTGGAAAGCTTTCCCTGTGATATACACAAAGGAACACTTTCTGGGGCTTTGGTTCCCAACACCACCGTTCCTAACCCTAGCCTTAGTGAGTTGAACTAGACTTGTAAGACCAGAAGGGTTCATTTAAACCTAAACTCAGTCTCCCTAGGTTTCTGTTAAGCTTTCTAGAGATGGACTGGAGGGAAGGGAGGGCACCACTTGTCAAGCAGAAAGGGGCCTTGGGCCTATTCTTTTCCTAACAGTCATGTAAGAGCGCCAGTTAAGAGAGATGATCTGGATTTGCAGGGAGCTTTTTCTCTCAAGTAGAGGTAAAGAAAGCCAAAGTCATTCTCACTCTCACCTCTATCCCACATAGGCACAGATTTTTAATCCCTTTCTTCACCAAAGTGTAATCGTTTTATCCTATAGCATTGTGACCCCTCCCCTCACTCATGGCCTTGCAGTCCCCCCTGTGGAGGAGTGAGAGGAGTGCTGAAAAATTAAGCCTCCTCTCGAGACCAGAACATGTGCGTTTTCACAGAAATTTTCCCATAGAAAGTGTGCTTCTAAAGAAAGGAATGCATAATAGATGCTCAATTAATATTTGTTGAATTAATGAATGAATTAATGAATGAATTATAGGGTGAGTAGGCATTAGCTAGAATCTACTCTGGTCAGCCATTATAGTGGATGCTGCGGGTGCACAGATGAATGATACCAGGTCCATGCTCTCAAGGAACTCAGTTCATAGTCTGGTGAAAGACACTGAGAAGTTAACAAGTAAATACCATTCAGTGTTATAATTATTATAATAACAGCCAGTGCTTAGTGAGCCCTTACCATGTTGGGTAATACTTCATGTACATTATCTCATTTAATCCTTACAATAGCTCTATATGATATCTTTTATTAGTCCGCACTCTTCAGATGAGGAAACTTAGTTACAATGAGGTTAAATAATTTTCACAGGGTCACCCAAAGGGTTTTTGATGTTGGCTTTGGGTCTGAGCTGAATCTTGAGGGAGTTTTGGTGGGCTTCAGTAAGATTAATGAGGGAGAGCTTTTTTGTATGTAAAGAAGCAGCCCGGGGATGAAGCTTTAGGAAGAAGCAATAGAATGTAGTAGGCTCCTTGGCTCACAATAGCAGACCCTGTGTGGACTATGGGCCTTCTCTCCAAGAGACGATTGAGCCTTAACAAAAATTTTGAGATAATTCCTTTGTTCAGGTGCAACCTTGGGACCTTGGAGTCACCGAGTATGCTTTGCATTTGTCTGTAGCACTAAGGATGCCTAAGGACCCTGGAGAATCAGTGGAGAGGTTAAGTCATCACAAGAACTTCCTGACCCCACAGCCCAGCCAGGCCGTATGCTTAACCACTCACATTTGAAGCAGCAGGGCCTGCAAGTGTGCCTCATGCACATCAAATGAAACGCATACCACATAGGTTCCATGTCTCACATTTACATGACATTCTTGAAGAGACACAACTGTAGTGATGGAGAACAAAGCAGTGGTTGTCAGGAGTTACGGACAAGAGGGGCTATTTGACTTAAAAAGAGTAGCATGAGGGAGTTTGTTGGAGTGATCAATTGGGGTGGTGTTTCCATGAATCTATATATGTATTCAAACTCATAGAACTACTCACCAAGAAAAGTCTACCTTACTGTATGTTAATTTTTACAGTTAAAAATCAAAAAGGAACCAAGCACATACTTGAGTGTTCCATTTTTTACCTCTCAGTTCCTGTAAAACAATGTGGGCCCTCACATGTATTCACCATCAAATTGGTTTCACTGATCATCACCTAAGAGCACATTTAGGAATAACATTGATTAGGTGTCGGGCAGATGTGGGTGGGGGAGGGGATGGGTGTATACATACATAATGAGTGCGATGTGCACCGTCTGGGGGATGGACACGCTTGAAGCTCTGACTCGGGGGGGGGTGGCAAGGGCAATATACGTAACCTAAACTTTTGTACCCCCACAATATGGTGAAATAAGAATAATCTAAAAAATGCGGCCTTTCAAAACCTTTTATGATTTGGCAGGGTTAGAAGAAAGATAATAAGTGAGGAGATTGCTTGAACTTGGCACCTGGTTCTTTTCAAGTCATGAGAAACTGATTTATCCTTCCATGTACCATTTCTGTTGTCAAGCTACTGAGTGCCCTTATTTGAAAAAATGCCCTGTGGGCAATATGGGATGGTGCATGATCATAGTGCACTCTGCAGGGAAGTATTGTGAAGCTGGGTAAAAGAGCATTTTTGCCCAAGCTGTGTCCCACAATTCTCAAGGGCTCAGCTTCCCAGCTTTCTATCAGTGTTTGACATTACTCCAGTTCTTGTTTGAACTTGCAGCACAGAGCAGGCAGACCTTAATTTACATAAGTCCTTGCCCATTGAAGGAGTCACTCAGAAAGTTTTCTGCAAAGACTAAAGACTCTGGAACCCTTGGTTCTGATGCTGTAGGGCAGAAAGAGCACTCATCTCCACCAGACTGGGGAGGTATCCTTCTCCCCTCACTCTCCTTTTGTTCCTCTTCCTGAAGTCCTGGGTGTGCTATAATCCAGGGCAGGAGGAGAAGAGGGGAAAATTTTGTCACAAATTATGTTCTAGCTAGGCTAGCTTTGGTAGTATGCATAGTATTTTCTTCCAGACTACTCCATTTTAGTAGCTGTGGGACCTTTGGCAAGGCACTTAAAACTTCTTTGATTCTTTCCTCATCTGGGATATGTGGATAATGACCCCTGCCTTGCTTAACTCCCGGACGGACTGTTTGGGTCAAATGTCAAAGTGCTGGGTACATTCATATGATGATGAGGATGAGTTAAGTAGGATATATGATAGGCTGGCTTGGGCACCTGCCATTTCTTCCCAAGGAAGCATGTGTTTTGATTTCCAACCTACCAAGCAACCAAATCACAGATGCAGTTTTGCAATCTACAGCACATTTCACCCCATTTATTTTCAAAGCTGTGAACAGAGAGCCACAGTCCATGAGAAACACATGTTTGAAATAAAAGACAGGTTCCCATCAAGGTATTCTGATATGTTAGACAAGATGCCAAATTGTTACTGTGTCTCAGAGTAATTAGGCAGGATTGAAAAGCAGTTTTTATCATGATGACAATTCATTTGTGCTTGCCGCTTGTCAAACCAAGCATTTTTGAGGTGTGACCATATGGAAGAAGAATGTTCCTGGTAGTTATCCTTATTACCTTTTTAAAGAGAAGGCATCCTTTCCTGCCTCTTGGCTGTGGGCCCATTTCCTCCTCTGAACTCCCATGGCATTTTCCTGGGACCACTTCTTAGGAGTGTTGCCACATTTTTCCTTGTGGCATAATTTTTCCTCTACTTGCCACATCCCTGAGTAGTCCACGAGCCCCTCCAGGGCAGCCAGGTCTTGCTTAGAGAACTATGCAAAGTTCCTTGCAGATTGCTGGTATCTGGAGTTTAGCTCTTGAAAGTTAAAAGCAAAATAGGCTATGTTGAATTCTAAGAAAATAACCTTTTTTCATTTAGAAGAGTAAAACTCTATTGATTACAGAAAATTTTGAAATACTGATTAGCAAAACAGAGAAAATGAAAATCATCTGTAATCGACCACTTAGGTAAACAGGTTCATCACGTAATCTAGTTTAATGTGCACAGCTACTAGGGTTGGTCCTGCAAATCTAAAGATGACTATGACATGGTTAATGCCCTCAGTAACCTCACAGACTGGTGGAGAGAACAGATACATGAACTCAGTCCAGGGGCAATAGGGAGCCAGTACAAGTTTTGAGCAGGGTATTTACATGCTGACAGTATTTATCTGATGGCAGTATGCAGGATGGTGTGAAGAAAGGAAGGCCTGAAGCATAGAGACCAGTTAAGAAGCAATTGCGAAGAGACCACACATTTTACTAACTGTCCTTAAGATAAAGATAATGTCATTTAACCAGAGTGACTGCCTTCCGAGTTACTTACCCTTGGGACTTCCAAAAGTGAGACTGGAGGTTGGCTTTGTCCTATTCTCGTTTACTGAGCAATAAGAAGCTCTGAGAGCCCCCTCAGTCTATGTGTTGGAGTGCTGGAGGAAATTCAGCCAATTTCCCTATTGGTCTAATTGGCTGAACTTCCAGGCTACACTGTAGAACCTGGATCCTAGGGGACAGATATTTAACTCTTAAGTCAGTCGGTGGCTATTCATACTAAGAAATACCTTGAAGAGTCTTCCCCAAGTCTACTAATGTTACTCTCCAAGAAATTTTGGTTTTCTTAAAAATCACTATGCCTCTTGTCAGAAAGGTACAAAACCAAAGATGTTTCAAGCTAGAAAAGATGTGGAGACTCCTCATGTATACAAGAGGAAAAGAAGATCTGGCCTCTTGGTCAGACTTGCTCCAGGTCTCACATAGCAAGTGGCAGAGGTGGGCCTCAAACATAGCTCCAGACTACCAACACTTTGTCTAAGCCATTAAACATAAATTGCTTCTAGGCTAGAGGAGATGTAGGCGCTTCTGTGAGTCTAGGCCTATAGACCAGGGGCACTATCCATGAAGCCCAGACTAAAGGATGGCTGTTGATTCCAGCAGACACAGTGCTGCCATGCACAACATTGCAAAGAAGCAAAGAAACTTAAAACTTAACAAACAAATACACTTGTTCCACTTCTGGCATGCTCGTTCCATCTTTCTATTTTTATCTAGGGTTATCTTTCATTTAAGTTCTGAGAAGGGGTTCGGTTTTAATGGCACAGAAAACTGTGATCTGGTAAGAAAAGATGGGATTCATGGGCTGTTTTGCTGCAAAAGGTGTTACGCTCTTTTGCTTTTACACTGTATACCTTTAATCTTTGTGGAGATATTTAGGTTTAAAAGGACACTGTTAGGGGTGACAAATACCCCATTGGAACCAATCTCAGGAACAGTAAATGGCTATCAACTCTTTTAGAGAGGAAGCAACACTGGCTAAACCCTGCCTTTGGAAGGGGTAAGCTACCCCAAACTCCATAGAGGAGTGATCTTTAATATGGGGATGGGGATAGTTTCTGGCTGACTTTTCATTCTGTGTAGCCACCTAAGCTGTTGGGAAATGGAAATGGGAAATGCACTAGCTACAGAGTCAGAGCCCATTTCTTAGAAACTGAGCTTTAGTCACTCTTTCTGATTTATATACTTGTTTGTTTTTATTTGAGCACATAAACCTATATTTCAATGCTATAAATTACCTTTTATTAGGCTGTTCTTACTAGACACGTATGCATTTAGAGTACAGCTGAGTAGACTCCATTTAAGGTTTTGTGAACAGTAAATTCTGCTATCTCCATATCCTTGGCTAAAACTAGAAATATGCAGGCTTTTGTATATCAACTGCAGAAGCTGATGATTCTCATCACATATACCTACACTGGATATGTTGGAGGCCTGGAGCAATTTGGCCACAGAGAGTTGTTTGTAGGTTTGGAAGAAAACTCAGCCCCCAAACTAGATAATGTGCCATGTTATATTTTTAATGAGTTTATTTTCCTGTTTCAGCTTAGAGGTGTTGATTCATCGTTTTGATTCTTGACAAAAGGATTCTGTTTAAACTGTCAGCTCACTGGTGTGTTGGACTTTCACAAAAACATCTGTGCTAAAGCGAAGGGGGTTCATATTTATTGTCCTAGACAGTGTTCACTTGAAGGTTTCCCAGAAGCATCTGTAGCTGGAAGAGTCTCTGTCAGTTTCTACTCCTCAAGCTGTAGATGCTACTCCTCAAGCTGTAGATGAGCCCTCAGCCCCGCATCCCTCACTGCTGCCTAGGGAAAAGTCAACAGTTATAAAAAAGAGGGTCCTTTTTTGTCATACTCTTTCAGCAGAAACCAAGTCTGCTATTGCAAATGGGCTGGATCCAGTGCTGAGGTATTCTAGTATCTCCTACAGCACATAGTCACTATTGCTAAGCATTTTGGAGAGTTAGGGAGTAAATAGCCCCAAAGATTGGCCATGAGGGGAATATATGACTGAAATTCTGATTACGGTAGAAAATCCCTTTCAATTTATAATTCATAAGAAATTTACTTCAGAACACAATTGATTTTAGAGGTTCCCTCTCTCATTTCTACTATCCTTTTTCTTTTCATTCGTTATTTCCTACAGACAATCAATTATTAAATGTAGGATATGCATTTACTTCGGTGACCCAATTTGCTAGGGATACATCAAGTGCTTCAGCCCAGAGCAGCCAAGGGAGGTATGGGGTGTCTCCATAACCCTTGACTTTTCAACTTCAATTATAAATCCGTTTGGTCAAGTTGTGGTTTGAGCTGTGTGTGGTCCCTGTGACAGGCTTTTGGTAAACAGCTGCAGTACAAAAGCAGCTCGAGCTTATTTGTTATCATCTACACTTAGCTGCCAAGACAACTGCATGGGGAGAGTGATGTATCAAGTGAAAGCGGGTAGAGTTTTACAGCACAGGTCCTTAGGTTGATTATGAAAAACGACACTTGGCAAATGACTATTTTTGACTTTAAAGAGAAAAGATTAAAAGACTTTCAGATTTGTCCTCCTAAGTAGCAGTAGAATGTTTTGTTCATATGTCTTCATTTTTGCCTTTTCTCTGGATTTGGAGCAGTCTTGTTTTGAGAGGGAAAGTTGCCCCATCCAGAAAGCAGTAGATTATATTTTTCTATTCCATATGCATTTTCCTATCCATTTACCTTGTTTCTGTGAACATTAAAATAAACAAAACCTTACAATCTAAACTTTGCTTTTACTAAATAAGTGAACACAGTAGTTATCAGTTGAATTTAGCAGCTTTCAGATAGAAACATTATTTTATTATGGCATAAACACAACAACAAAAAAAATCAGACATGTTTTTTGGGAGCAAAGCATATGTTTCATTGGGAGCTTGACAAATATGTTGGCCTCAATGTAAACAAGTTATATTCTTCCAGCCCCGATGAAGCTCATTAACTCTTTCAGGCCACTTGCTACTAGAAACCAAATACCCTAATGGCTTAAGACCATGGCTTCAGAAATTATCTAGCTTCCTGCCAAAGACTGGCACAAGGACTGGAAGACGTAAATTTTGAATGAATGCTGAGTTTGTTAAGCAAGTATTTATTAAGCACTCGCTCTGGCAAAGATAGTACTGGGGGCTGGAAATATACCAAGAAGTAGGAGACATGGTAGCTGTTGCCTTCAAAGAGGTTACAATCTTTTAAGAAGACTGAATGAACTCAGAATACACACACACACACACAATGCTAAGACAGTTCATGACAGTGGGCCAGGTTGATGATGTGGACCACAGTTGCTCTAAAGTATTATAGGGAAAAGATTTCTTCACTGTGGACTCACGTAGCCAGCAAAGGGGCTCTGGAAAAATGGAGCTTGAACTAGACTAAGTATAGTTGTGAATATATTGTAATAAATTATAATATATTGGGAATATATTGTAATAATAATACAGGGGACAGGAATTCATGATGTTGCCCAGCTAAGGCAAATAGTTGTTATGGCCTCTTACTAGCTAAGTGTCAGGGGCAGAGTGAAGAATGAGTCAGGCATCATCTCAGTTGTCATGGAGCTTATTCTTGGGTATAAAGACAATATTTACTAGCTAACTTATTACAAAAGTGCAAATTGTTGTAAATAAGTTGGGAATGCGTTTGAACTGCTTAAATAAAAGAGGAGATTATATTGGAAGGGTCTAGGGATCCTGGATCCTGTGGCAGCATTTGATAACTGGAAACTCAAGAACCCAAGATTACCTTTTCCATCATCTTGGGTCATATAGATACTCATTGCTGCTTCTAAGACTACTTCAAACTTATCTCTTCTCTCCTCTTCCTCACACTAATCCTAAACATAGACACACACACACACACACACACACACACACACACGCACATGCACACGCATACACACACGGATTTTCTTTTTTTTTTCCTGATTTCTCTCGCTTGTGGCCACATCAGCCTCAACTTTACTTCCTAGTTTGAGGGTTCAACAGAAACTGACTAGAATTACTGTGTCCTGATGCTAAAGTGGCCTAGTTTGGGTCAATTGTCTATTCTTATCCACAGCTATGCCTTGTGGGGCAAGTCATATGACTTTGAGAAGAGAACAAGATTATCATTTCAAGTACAGATAGTCACTGTTGAGAGAAAGAGCAAAAGCCCAACCAGGGGCTTAATATCTGACCTGAACATGGTGTGTTTGGTAAACAAACAGTAGGGAGACTGGGATCACTGAAAACTAGGCTTTCCGTAGTGGAAAGTGGTGGGAATGTAGACTGGAAAGATAAATAGAGCGGATCTATGTTTTAGGTGATCATTTTAAGTGTGGAAGAGGGAAGTCTTCATGTCTCATTGGTATTGAGGCACATTCTGACTGGCCAACTTGCAGAGAAACTGTAGAGAAAATTCTTACCCTCAGTAGAGTTGTGGGACTGGAGTTAGCATTTTCCAAGATTGTTTCCCATCATATAATGCTTTGGTTTGGGGTTCCTGCCAATTCCTCTCTGAGAGGAGCTTGGGTGATTTCTCTTTCCCCACGGGGAATATGCTGCCCTCTGGGGATCAGGAGATTCCCAGGGAGGCAAAGACACCCCTGGGTCTGGCCTTGTACCTTCTGAGAACACTGTGAAAACATCTTCTTACAAGAGGACCACGTCCTTCATTCAAGGGCAGAAATGGAAGAGATTTAACAATTTCCGACCCCCACCTCTCTAGATGTAATGCAATACACATATGGAATATACATGCCCCTTTTCTTAGAGAAAACTCCAAAAAAATAGGCTTTTTATATAATTCTTATTGCTTATTTTAGAATATTTAAATTATTTAATTTAAAAATTTATAAATTATTAATTTATAAAAATTTAATATATAAATTAATTTTTCCCATTCAGTATGATGTTGGCTGTGAGTTTGTCATATATGGCTTGTATCATTTTTAGGTAGGCCCCGTCTATGCCTATTTTGTTAAGCATGCTTATCATGAAAGGGTGTTGAATTTTATAAAATGCTTTTTCTGCATCTATTGAGAGGATCATATGGTCTTTGTTTTTGCTTCTATTTATGTGGTGAATTACATTTATAGATTTGCATATGTTAAACCATCCCTGCATCTCTGGGATGAAGCCCACTTGGTCGTGATGGATTATTTTCTTGATAAGCAACTGGATTCTATTTGCTAGGATTTTACTGAGAATTTTTGCATCTATATTCATAAGGGATACTGGTCTGTAGTACTACTCAGCTATAAGAAACAATGGTGATATAGCACCTCTTGTATTTTCCTGGATAGAGCTGGAACCCATTCTACTAAATGAAGTATCCCAAGAATGGAAAAATAAGCACCACATGTACTCACCATCAAATTGCCTTTTGGAGGATAATTAAATGTATGTATGATTGATCCTACAACTTATCTTATTAAATAAAAATAACAGAGGCATATCAAGATGTTTGTTATTTGATTGTCAATAATATAATAAATTGAAATAAATTGAAAATAACATAAATATTCAAAAAGAGAGAATCAATGAAATAAATTATGGTATATGCATTTAATAGACTACTATGAGCTTTTCAATAAAAAAATACATAAATTAAAATATTTGCTCAGTCTAGGGGATGCAGGAAAGCACACAAAGTGCTTATAATTCTCAACATCCAGCTCTCATCAGGTTGGTATTTTATTGTATTCCTTTCTAATATTTCATACATATATATTATATAAAATAAAATGAAAACAATACTGTGCATATAGTTAGTTTTGTATTCATTTTTTTCTTAGTCAACATTTCCCCCATGTCATTAAATATTCCTGGTAGCTATGTAGTTGTACAGTAATACATTTAAATGTTTACTTATTTGGGGGAGTTTAATTGTCAGGTTTCCCCTCCTAAGTTATGATTTAAAAGAATAGTTTTATATGTAAACATGTGACTGCATCTCTGTTTCTTTAGTCCAGCTTTCAAGAATTGAAATTATTAGGGAGAATAATATGAAATTTTAAGATCTTGTTACATAATTCCAAATTGCTTGCTAGAAAGAGTGCACCAATTTATATATGCTTCCACCAGCAGTATACAGGAGTGCCTGACTACCCCATCCTTTCTGGTGCTAAGTAAAAGCATAGCTTGTAGTCTATATCAGCATGATAGGTGGAAAGCTTCTTCACAGTAGGGATCATGACATTTTCTTTTTTAATGGTGCTCAGCACATATCAGGCACACTAAGCTTGTTTGTTGAATAAACCATGGTCAAAGGGGAAGGTGATAAGATCTATTAGGATGACATGTGATTTGTTCCAGATCTTTGGAAAATTCAAGAGGAAATTAATTTAAGCATGTGTCAGAGAAAGCTATGGAGAGATGGATTGAGAAGTAAAGCGCCAGTGAGCAATAATGTTGTTAAATGCATTGGAAGTTAATATAAGCAAATAGAGCCAGGGAAAGAAACTTGTTAAAGATATAGTATGGTCTGTTCTGTAGAGCACTACACATGAGACTGCAGAGTAGATTGTGGATTGTTTCAATGTAAAAATCAGTGGATTGAATCCTAGAGCCCAGTTGGATAGGTCTAAGGATCACAGGACCTAGGACTAAGTGTGAACTGGATAGGCTGCAGGGAGACCAGGTTGTAATAATAAAAGTCAGACTTTTACATTCATTTATTCATTCTTTCATTCCTTCATTCACCCATTTAACAAATATTTTTTGATTCAGGCCTGTTTTTGTAGTAGGGATGAAGCTGTGAAGACAGCATTGGAGCTCCTGTTCAGGTAGTTTGTTCAAATGCCTTAGGTAACGAAGATGGCACAAGGTTTGCACTCTGGTCCTAAGTGAATGAATCATGGCTTTTTAAAAGGCTGAATAAACAGGACTCACTCACTCTTCTGTGGCCACACATACTTTGTTGTTGTTTTTTAAATACATTGGGCATACTCCCACTATATGGCCTTTGCACTGGCTGTTCCTTGAGCATGGAATGGGCTTTTCTCAGATATCTATTGGACCAAATCTTTCATCTCATTCCAGTCTTTGCTCATCTCTTACAATGTCAATGAAGCCTACATTGACCACCCTATTTAATATCCATACAACAACCTACTACCACTCTGGCACTCTGGTACTCCTGTCCCCCCATTTTATTCTGCTCATATTTTCCTTTTTTCATCAAATCATGCTGTACTTTTTTATTATACTACATAATTTACTTATTATTATGCTGATTACATATTGTCTGTTTCCCCCCACTTCATCATGAAAGCAAGAATCTTTGTTTGGGTCATGCTGTGTCATTGGAGCCTAAAACTGTCTTATACACAATAGTGGATCATTATATATTTGTGGAATGAGTAGCTATCATGTGCTTGACAGGCAACATTGAAGAAGATCTTCAGAAGAGCAAGGGAGAACACTCCTGTCCCCTGGGATTTTGGCTGTGGACTCCAGATCAAAGTCTGAAGAACCACTCTTCCCTATTTCTTGGGGGTGGGGTGAGGTCAACACAAGAGATACAACAAAATCATGGGGAGAATTTGGGTTTAGAGTGTCCTGGGCAGCTCTCTCTTGGTAAAAGTAATGTAGGCCAGCATCTCAGCTCTTTAGGTAAAGGCCCTCATGCGAAAATTGAGACCAGATTTCCATGGTTGTTGCCATTGCTGCTCTTACTACAATCTGAGCCCTTCTTTGCCCACCTCTCCCTTTGATTGGTGGTCTCAGAAAACAGAAGCTCACTGCCACATATAAATTTGTAGGACGTGCCCTATAGCCCAGCTCAGCCCTGCCATCAACAACAGGGCAAGAGAAGATTATGGGAAGAATATTCAATAGTGTAGACTTTTGGGGAAGTGGTACAAAAGCCTCAGTATGGGAAGCTGGGGCAGGGTGGGAGATGGGGGGGTGCTTTCTGAACAAGTTTTGACTGTTTTAGTGAACCTGTTACTCATCCCTTTTGAGGTGTGGGTAATGGGGTGGAGGGAGAGCCACAGCTGGTTTGTGCTGAGTCATACGCTTGTGTTTGTACTTTGCCTTGCACAGAGGAATCCAAGGTTGCTTCACAATGACTTGGTTAAAATTAGCACTGTCAGAGAGCTCCTTAAGGAGTCTTGTGAAAAGTCTTCCAAAATAAATCAACCTTCCTGTTGGGATTGAGTCATCCCCCTTGCTTTTTCTTCAACTGGAAATTATTTTAATGGAAAGGCAAGGCACTAAGATCTTTGCGACTGCCAGTTTTGAAGGTATATGTTGGGCTGAGGCAGGGTGGTAAGGTGGAAAGGGTCAGATAACAGCAGAGGATCAAATACTGGCTGTACCACTAACCTGTTGTGTGACCTTGTGTGAGTTTCATAACTTTTCTGAGTTTCATGTGTCCCATTAGTAAAAAGTGGGGCTAACTACATCTACCTTGCTGAGAGACAATAGATATATAATTAAGTGGAATAATGTATATGAAGCATACTTCTTGGCACATATAGGCCTTCAACAAATGGGAATAGAAATGATAATGATCACTGTTTTCCATATATTCTTCAAATTAGCATGTCCCAAAACAAGTTTGTCACTCTCTACCCTACAATTTTTGTTGAAATCTGCTGCCCCTTGATTACCATGTCACTGTCAGGGACCAACAATTCACCCAGACTCCTTGATGGCTAATCTTTTCCTCTGAATTAGCACTCCCAGTACTCCAGTTCTTCCTTTCATCACCTCATACATGGAATATTTTACCAATATTTTTTCTTGAATTTTCCTCTACCTCAGCCAACTGGGAGTTCACCCACAATGGTCCATAGCCTTTGGTTAGGATGTCTCTTATGGTTTCCAATCTGTTCTGCTTAATCAGTTAGTTAGTTGCAATATCTGAGTATATTGTAGTACTTTGTGTCCTTCAAGGGCAGGGACTCTTATTCAATTCTGAACCCTGACGCTTTGGCACATGCAAGCACAGAGTAGGTGGGTGCTCTGTAAAAACTGGCTAGAATTTAAATATAGGGGAAGCTGTGACCAAGGTGTCCTAAGGGTGTATTAAGTAGTATTCATTGACATCTGAAATTACCTTATTTATTTCATTGTTTGCATATATATACATCCTTGCCTTCATTGTTATCCATGTTACTCCTGTGTTCTGTCAGACAGGAGTTGATGCCCAGATGGCTCATCATTCTTCAAATCATACCTCTAAGAGAGCAGGAACTAAGTCTTTCTTGTTCATAGTTATGTCTTCAGCACAGAGCCTAGGGCTTCTAGTGACCATCTTTTCCAACTGTGGGAAAAACCTTCTGAAAATGGAGCCAACACGGAGAAAAGCAAAGCTGGGAGACAGAGAAGAGAGGCAGAACACTGCCAGCATTGTTGAAACCCTCAGATCCTGTCATGCCTAAAGCCAACATACCCCTTGGACATCCCACCTGTGAGCCAATAAATCCCCATTGTTGCTAAAGCTAATTTGAGTGGAATTTCTGCCATTTACAATAAAAAGGGGGCTGACTAATACATACTCTCTTCACTACCTCATGAAGCTCCAGGAAAATAAAAAAGAACTTTTCATCAACAAAAGGTTATAAATTCTAGCATCAAAGTTTCCCTGTTTCCCTGCCTTGTTCAGTTCAAGAATGTAGAAATAATGATGCCACTGGAGACAGAATGCCTTGGTGATGGGCTAAAGAGTACCTGAGGTGGTGGTGAGAGTTGCTCCTCTAAATAAAGGAAGGGACATTTAAGCTGATGCCTGGATGATGAGAAGCAGCTAGACATGTGCCTATCTAGAGGAAGAGCATTTTAGGTAGAGGAGACAGGAAGTACAAAGGCCCCAAGATAGGAAAGAGCTCTGTTGGTTTAAGAATGCTTCAGAAGGTCCATGTGGCCAGCTTTGTGACAGAGGAGGAGATAGATAGGAGTGGAGAAGTAGCCAAGTGTCTTCTGCATTTTTCAGAAGGCATAGCCTAGGGAATAATGAGCAGTTTGGGTGACTAGCTGTGTCTGACATGGGACAGGAGTAAAAATGGGCAACATCAAAGGCATCAGAGATGGCCTGCATTCATTCAATAACATTGCCGGATGGCTTGCTTGGCTGGCACTGTGTCTCACATTGCAGCTATAAAAGATGGTGTCTGCAAGTTTGTACCAGCAAATCAACTGCTGTACTACCAACCTAAAAAAGTCAGTGAATCATCCTTCTGTTTTGATCATATAGTTAAATATATTCTGTTTGATCCTTTAGTAAGTTAGCAGAGCTGAAAATAAATGGCTCAGTTTTGGGAAATAAATTAACCTCTCACATTCACCAGGGTTTAATTTGGTGATTGCCTCCTCATTGCCCTAGATGGGCCAGTGGTACGCCCTACTTCAGTGTGAGTACCTTACTCTCAGAATTTTGCTCAGTTTCCAAAGGGCAGTACCATAAATATGAACTCACAACACTAATAAATTAGTATTATAAAGCTCAAACTGCAAAAATACTGGTGATTTAATAGAATGTGAGTATAGTAGATAGAATTGTATTTTTCCTTTCTAGTCCTGGGGCACTGTGCTTGCAAAATACCTTAAAATCATGTTTATTCTCTAGTATTCAAAGTATCCTTAAATCATTGACACACTCATGTTCCAAATAAGGAAACTACCATTTAGGAAGATATTGTAATGCAATTTAATTCATCTCAATTCAACAAATATATATGGAGTGTTAGACATGGATTTTCAGTCTAGAAAGAAGACCTTTCTCCTCATATAGAATGAATGGATGGGGGAAGAGGAAGCAGGGCATCCTATGAAGAAACATTTCTAGTACTGTGGATAAATAAAAATACTGGCATGAGCTACAAAAGTGACAGTGGAAATGAGAATTGGGCAAATGTAGATATTTAGGGGCTAAACTATTAGGACTTGGTGGCAAATTCGATGTGGGGATACAGAGAAAGACAGGAGTCAAATGTGTGTCTATGGAGGCAACAGGGGGTGGTTGGGAATATGGCGGTGTTCTTGATAGAATTAGAAATTCTTGAGGAAATCAAGTTTGAGAAGATGATGCCTAGTGAACAACTGGAATGCAAGTCTAGAGTTGAGCATCCTGAAGATGCAGCTTTGGAGATCATGACCCCTAATGATGATTGCTAAAGCCATGGAAATGGATGAGCCCATCCAGTAGGGGAATATAGAGAGGCAAGAGAACCCCCACAAATGGAGGCCTTCAGAGCCCTATGCAGGCCATCTTGATGTAAACCACCATGCCTTTCCCCATGAGTGTGATTAGCACTTTTGGGTCCATCTTGATTTGGGATTGAAGCCTTATGCTATGGAATAGAGAAACTTAAGAGAACATTCAAATTCTGTCACTAGAAGCCCGTTTGATGTACGGATAATGGAACTAATATGTTGAGACTAACCGTTGTTTCAACTCAAAATATTAGTTAGAAATCCCTAATTTAGGTTCATTTTTGGTGAGAAGATATGGAAATGGTAACATTTTCAGAAATGGTAAGTGATTTCTTGGAGAGATTTATTTGGGACATAGCCAAAAGCAAAATCAGTTATTGTCACCCTGAACTATAGACAAGATGACAAACAATGATACAGAGGTCTTATATATTTTTTTAATTCCATGAGAAGGACATGACTGGCCTATTCCTCTGGTTGTTTCATGTATGCAAGTTTTATCTACCCAGTGAATTTCCATCTCTTTTGAAGCATGGGTTCTACCTCATAATTTTTGGATCTCCCTACAGTGCCTAGTACAGCGCAGAATTAGTGTAGCATACACTCAGTATCTTTTGTAGAAAAAATTTTATCACAACAAGTAGAATTATGAGGCTAAGATAGATCCTTGAAACACTATCAAGTCTCTTCACATGCCTCTGTGCAGGATTGCAATCAAGCTACCCCATAAATATTGATTCTCTTCTTATAAATCACAACATATGTTTCTTAGGCTGAAACAAAAAATATGTGGAGAAACCATAGCTTCAAGGGCTCTTTATAGCTGAAAGTCAGAAATACCAAGGGAATTGGCAGTATAGGGATGACAAAGGATATATATAAGACTCATGCTAAGGAACTTGATATAGAATGTCTTATAATACATATCCTGTCAACATTGTCGCTAAAAAGTTCTAGAAGGCCACTTTGGAGTTAGAATTAATACTATAAAATGAAATAATAAATATGCAAATAACTTGACAGATATCTATAGTATCACCACCTGAGTCCACACAGTAAAATGAAGCCTTTGCATGCTTAGGAGGTCACAATGCACAACTTTTGCATGGTGGCAGTGATGAGAGGATGAATGTTCTAACCCAATTCATTTTTTATAACCTCTGAATTACCTTCAGGAACTTTTATTTTTATTTTTTTGCTTTTATTTTTTTAATTTCAGCATATTACAGGGGTACAAATGTTTAGGTTACATATATTGCCTTTACCCCACCCTTGTCAGAGCTTCAAGCATGCCCATCCCCCAGACAGTGGGCACCACACCCACTGGGTGTTAATATACCCATCCCCTCCACCCCGCTCCCACCTGCCTGACACCTGATGGATGTTACTATATGGGCCCATAAGTGTTGATCAGTTAATACCAATTTGATGGTGAGTACATGTGGTGCTTGTTTTTCCAAGCTTGTGGTACTTCACTTAGTAGAATGGGGTCCAGCTCTATCCAGGATAATACAAGAGGTGCTAGATCACCATTGTTTTTTGTGGCTGAGTAGAACTCCATGGTATACATTTACCACATTTTATTAATCCACTCATAGATTGATGGGCACTTGGGTTGTTTCCACATCTTTGTAATTGCGAATCGTTGTGCTATAACATTTTAGTGCAGATGTCTTTTTTATAGAATGTCTTTTTTTTCCTTTGGGTAGATGCCCAGTAATGGGATTGCTGGATCAAATGGTAGTTCTACTTGTAGCACTTTGAGGTATCTCCATATTACTTTCCACAGACATTGTACTAGTTTGCAGTCCTACCAGCAGTGTATGAGTGTGCCTATCTCTCTGCATCCACGCCAACATTTACTGTTTTGGGATTTTTTGATAAAGGCCATTCTCTCTGGAGTTAAGTGATATTTCATTGTGGTTTTTATTTGCATTTCCCTGATGATTAGTGATGTTGAGTATTTTTTCATATGTTTGTTGGCCATTAGTCTATCTTCTTTTGAAAAGCTTCTGTTCATGTCATTTGCTCATTTTTGATGGGGTTGTTTGATTTTTTTCTTGCTGATTTTCCTGAGTTCTATATAGATTCTAGTTATCAGCCCTTTATCAGATGTGTAGCATGTGAATATTTTCTCCTATTCTGTAGGTTGTCTGCTCTCGTGATAGTTTCCTTGGCTGTGCAGAAGCTTTATAATTTGATCAGGTCCCATGTATTTATTTTTATTGTTGCTGTGATTGCCTTTGGGCTCTTCTTTATAAATTCTTTGCCTAGGCCAATGTCCTATAAGAGTTTTTCCAACATTTTCTTCTAGAATTCTTATAGTTTCATGCCTTAGATTTAAGTCTGTTATCCACCGTGAGTTAATTTTTGTGAGAGGTGAAATGTACATATCCTCTTATAGTCTTCTACATGGGGCTATCCAATTTTCCCAGCACCATTTATTGAATAAGGATTCTTTTCCCCAGTGTATATTTTTGTCTGCTTTGTCAAAGATTAGATGGATATATGAGGATGGTTTTATATCTGGATTTTCAGTTCTGTTCCATTGGTCTATGTCTCTGTTCTTGTGTCGGAACCATACTGTTTTGGATCTCCCTATGGTGCCTTGTAGTATAGCTTGAAGTCTGGAAAATTGATGCCTCCCAATTTGTTCTTTTTGCTTAAGATTGCTTTGGCTATACAGGGTCTTTTCTGGTTCCATACGAAGTGTAGAATTATTTTTTGTAGATCTGTGAAAAATTATGTTGGTTTTTTGTTTAACAGGGATTGCATTGAATCTGTACATCACTTTGGGTAGTACAGACCTTATAACAATGTTGATTCTGCTGACTCATGAGCATGGTATGGTTTTCCATCTGTTTACGTCCTCTACTATTTCCTTCATCAGTGTTTTATCTTTTACCTCCTTAGTTAAATATATTCCTAGCTATTTTATTTTCTTTGTTGCTATTGTGAAGGGTATTGAATCTTTGATTTGGTTCTCAGTTTGGCTGTTGTTGCTGTATAGGAATGCTACTGATTTCTGTACATTGATTTTGTAACCTGAGACTTTCCTAAATTTGTGTATTAATTCCAGTAGTCTTATGGCAGAATGTTTGGGTTTTTTTAGATATGAGAACATACCATGATCAAAGAGTGATAGTTTGACCTCTTTTGCCCCCAATTGGATGCCCTTGATTTTCCTCTCTTGTCTGATTGCTCTGGCTAAGACTTCCAGCACTATGTTGAATAGAAGCAGTGGTAGAGGGCAACTTTGTCTGGTTCTAGTTCTAAGCTGGAATGCTTTCAGTTTTCCCCCATTCAATATGATCTTGGCTGTGGGTTTGTCATAGATGGCTTTTATAATTTTTATGTAAGTCCCATCTATGCCTATTTTGTTAAGCATTCTTATCATAAAATGGTGCTGAATTTTTGAAATGCTTTCTCTGTATCCCTTGAGGGGATCATATAGTTTTTGTTTTTACTTCTATTTATGTGGTGAATTACATTTATAGATTTGCGTATATTGCACCATCCCTGCATCTCTGGGATGAAGCCCACTTGGTCATGATGGATTATTTTTTTTTGATAAGCACCTGAATTCGATTTGCTAGGATTTTATTCAGAATTTTTGCATCTATATTCATAGGGATATTGGTCTGTAGTTTTCTTTTTTGTTGCGTCTTTTCCTGGTTTGGGAATCAGGTTGAAATTGACTTCATAAATTGTTTTGGGGAGGATTCCTTCCTTCTTGATATTGTAGAATAATTTCTTCCAGATAGGCACCAGTTCTTCTTTGTAGGTTTGGTAAAATTTGGGTGTGAAACCATCTGGTCCAGGACTTTTCTTTTTAGGAAGGTTTTTTTATTCCTGCTTCAATTTCGCTACCTGATATTACTCTGTTTAGGAATTCTATTTCTTCCTGATTGAGTGTAAGGAGGCTGTATGTTTCTAAGAATTTGTCCATTTCCTCTACGTTTTCAAGATTGTGTGTGCAGAGGTTTTTATAGTATTCATAGATGATATTTTTTATTTCTGTGGTATCAGTTGTAATTTCTCCTTTTTCTTTCCTGCTTGAGTTTATTAGAGTCCTTTGTTTTCTGCTTCTCATTAATCTAGCAAGAGGCATGTCAATTTTGTTTATTTTTTCAAAGAACCAACTTTTTATTTTATTAATCTTCCATATACGTTTTTTATTATCAATTTCATTTAGTTCTTCTCTGATCTTTGTTATTTCTTTTCTTTTGCTGGGTTTGGGGTTGGTTTTCTCATCCTTTTCAAGTTCTTTGAGATGACTCATTAGATTGTTGATTTGTGATCTTTCTGTCTTTTGGATGTAGACATTTATGGTTATAATTTTCCTCAGGACTGCTTTAGCTGTGTCACACAGATTTTGATAACTTGTATCTCCTTTGTCATTTAGTTCAAAGAATCTTTTGATTTCCATCTTATTTTCCTCCTTAACCCAATAATCGTTCAGCAGAAGATTGTTTAAATTCCATGACTTTGTGTAGAAATGAAAGTTTCTGTTGGAGTTGATTTTTAATTCTATTCAACTGTGGTCTGAGAAGATGTATGGCATAATTTCTATTTTTTGAAATTTGTTGAGATATGCTTTGTGGCCTAGTATATGGTCAATCTTAGAGAATGTTCCATAAGCTGATGAGAAAAACATATATTCAGTGGGTTTTGGGTAGAATGTTCTGTAAATGTCAGTCAGGCCCATTTGTTCTAGAGTTCTCTTTAAGTGCATTGTTTCTTTGTTTATTTTCTGTTTGGAGGAGCTGTCCGGTTCTGTCAGGAAGTTGTTGAAGTCCCCAGGTATTACAGTGCTGCTGTTTGTCATTTTGTTTAGACCAAGTAGGATTTGCTTTATGAATCTGGGTGTACCTGAGATAGGTACATAAATATTTAGAATTATTATGTCTTCTTGTTGAATTGTACCCTTCACCATTATATAGTAACCCTCTTTGTCTTTCATCACTTTTGTTGATTTGGAGACTAAGTTATCTGAAATCAGAACTGCTATGCCAACTTTCTTTTGGCTTTCATTTGCATGGAATATTGTTTTCCATGCCTTCACCTTGAGTATGAATGAATCCTTATGGGTTAGATGTGTTTCCTGAAGACTGCAGATACTTGGCTTGTGTTTATCCATTTGGCCAGCCTATGTCTCTTTAGTGGGCATTTCAAGCCATTCACATTTATTGAAAGAATTGGTAAGTAGAGCAGATTTCTGTTCATCCTGTTGAGTTGAACTTTGTTACTTTGTTTTCTCTCTTGGGCTATTGTGGTATCTGGCCTTTGACCTTTAGCTTTTGGACGATTTTACACTGGTGAGTGTTTCTTGTGTTGACCCATGTGTAATGCTGTTCTGGGTACTTCCTGGAGGGCAGGTCTTTTCTTGATGAATTCCCTCAGTATTTGGTTGTCTGAGAGCATACTGCAGCTAGGACCAACTCTGATCTGTTCCTGAAGGCACAAATACCTCAGAAGACTAGTTCACAAATATCCCTTCTGTGCCCCCAGGCAATGCGATCGAGACCTGGGTGTGTGGGATTTGGCCTGCAGGCCTATTCCCTGGGCCCCAGAGATTAATCCCTGACCCTGCCAGGGAAAAGAGTGTTGGTTTCAAGTCACTCTTGGAGTGCCCAAGCTGGATCGATGTCTCTCCACCTCAAGATTTGCCCCGCTCTACTGGGGCCAGGAGGAAAGCAGCACCTGGGAGGGCCAGCAGGCAGGGAGCTCACAGTCCAAGCACACCTCAGTCTGCTGCAGAGCCCCAAAAGGAAAGGTCCCAGTTCTTGCAGGTGCCTCCTCATGGTGGCTAAATTGTCTCTCTTGGCAGCCACAATTAGGCAAGAGGAAGTGGAGAATGAAGCAATCAATATGGAACCTGCTGTTTGGCTCGGGTCTGTGGGGTGGAGGGTATGGTATCCAGAGGGAGCTGGGATCCTGGTGTCCTGTCTACAAGAGGCTCACTGCTCACTGCTGGCAGCCGTTTCTGGGCTTGTGTTGGCAGGTCTCTCCAGCAGCTCAGGAGCCCACCAGCAGTCTGAGATGCAAGGGAGGGAAATTTAACTGCTCCACCTACCTTTGTCTCTGGTCTCCAAGCCTCTTGGAGTTTACACTGTGCTGATGCCTTTCTCCTTCCAGTTCTGCTCCACAACTTCTTGCTGTGGAGTCTCCTGTAGGTTCAGGCATCCTTCTTTCCAGCCCTAATCTGATCTATTTGTCTGCCTGTTTGGTTGTTTTCACTTTCATCTAAAATCTTTCTTTCTTGCAGAGATGCTCTTGCTGGTGTTTTTTCTCTTCTGCCATCTTGCCCAGTCAGTCCCCTTCAGAAACTTTTGAGACAAAATGTAATAGTCAGCAGAGTTTCCTTTATGGTTTAGAAGATAAATATTAGCTAATTCTTGAGTGCTTACCATGTACTTGGCACCATACTAACAGTTCTAAATAGTTTATTTTATTTAATGCTTAAAATAACCATTTAAAGTAGGTTTTATCATGTATATTTTCACAGATAATAAAACTGAGGCTCAGACAAGTCAAGTAATTTGTCTGAGGGCATACATGAAGTAAGTGGCAGAGCCAGTTCTCAAATTTAGCACTAAATGTGAGATCCACACTCTTAAGAGAACTAGGCTATACTACTTACATAATATATTAACAATATTAAAATCAGTGCTAGTTCTTTTTGCATAGTTCGCTGAGTTCATGGAACCTTGCCATGAACTATTAAAACTTTTACCTACAGAGATGAAGTAGAGAGTAGAGAAGACCAAGAGAACGTATAACATTATTCTCAGCTGTTATTCTCACCCCACTCCTCCAGTTCTACCTTTCTCTGTAATGATAACATTGAGGTAGTCATACAACTTTGTGGCAGAGTTGATAGGACGTCAGTTATCCCCATTTACCCTCTATGTTATAACATTGCATGGAATTCTGTGAGATTATCTAAAGGACAATATGATTTGATGTTGCTGAAGTGAAGAAAACCACCAACACCCTGGTAGACATATTCTCATTCATAGGTTAACTTGAATAATCTTTGGCTTGCTTTATGGGGACACATCAAATTAATTTCAACTGAGGCTATATAAAAATGAACAACCTTTGCGATCATCATTGTCATCATTTCATACCAGCCATTAATCACATTTGTAATTATGCCAAGCATGTTATAGTCATTATTTTAATTAATCTTACCAAAAAAACCTCTCTAAAGGCAGAGAATTTTATGTAGACTTTATAAAAAAGAGGAAACTGATATTCTGAGAGATTAAATTTCATTCCCATGGTCATACAGCTAGGAAGTGACAGATCTGTGATTTAAACTAAGTATGCTTGACTTTAAGCCTGTGTTTTTCTATTACTATTATATATTATAATCACAAAACAATTTAAACATACAATATCGGTGCAGAAAATATTACTTTCACATGCCTGCCATTAAGATAAAGCAAATGTTAACATTTTGCCTCAAATCCGCCCTCCCTCTTTTTAAATTTTTGTTATTTTAAAATAATTGTAGATTCACGGGAGGTTGCAAAGAAATATGCAGGGAAGTCCTGTGAACACTTCCACTGCTTGCTCCAGTATTAACATCTTATACAACTTATAGCACAAGATAGAAACCATTGGCAAAATGTTTATAGCTTTTGCAGATTTCACCAGTTACACATGAATTCATTTGGGTATATGTAGTTTTATGTAATTTTATAATATGTGTAGTTTTGTGTAGCTACCACCACATTTAACATACTCCACTATACACAAGTCTCCCCTGTGTTACTCCTTTATAGCTACAGTGCTTTACTGTCTTCTAATCCCTAGCAACTAACTTGACTACCATGTCTATAATTTTTATTTCATAGATATTAGATTAAAGGAGTTATACAATATATAACCTTTTGAGATTGACTTTTTCCACTCAGCAATAATATCCTTGAAGTGTGTCTAAGTTGTTGCATGCTGTGGTATATATGTACTGTAGTTTAACCATTTACCCATTGAAAGACATTTGAGTAATTTACAGTTTTAAAAACAAGTCTTTATTTTTCTGGGATAAATGCCCATAAATGCAATTGCTGGGTTGTATTGTAAATCCATATTTAATTATAAAAGGCACTACCAAACTATTTCAAAGAGTGGTTGTACCTTCTTCCTCTTGTTAATTTACATTTTCAAGATCATATATGAGAAAGTCCTAAGGCTTTCTCTTCTTTGAAATTCCTATTCATATCATTTGCCCGTTTTTTTCTAATGAGACTTTTGGCTCCTTCCTTAGTGATTTGTTGGAGTTCTTTATTTATTATTAATACTAATCCTTTTTGTTAAATATATTATAATTTTGT
The DNA here is from genome assembly GCF_020740605.2 of Lemur catta. NCBI lineage: Eukaryota > Metazoa > Chordata > Mammalia > Primates > Lemuridae > Lemur > Lemur catta. The sequence goes on along the minus strand of NC_059155.1, from coordinate 37,831,960 downwards.
GTCCAGTCTGTGATGACTTAATTTGTTCTTGGTGTCTTTTTTTATGTGCACATTTAAAATTTTTTAATGTAGTCATATTTATCAGTCATTTCCTTTATGGTTTGTGATGTTTGTGATCTTTTATAAGAAATCCTGTTGCATTTTTTTCATAGGTAAGCCCCTAAAGTCTCAAACAGCTCTTTTCTCTTAATTTATACATAGTACTAATACTCCTGCTGATCTGATTTTGAAGTACCTCACAAATTAGAAGTAGTGCATTGGAATGGGTAAGGGAAATTTTATAGGTAGATACTCTGATGATAACAAATGATGATTTTTCAGCCCACATCAATTAATTGTACTATCTGCCAGTCAGTCATCCACTTCTGGTCATTGTTTGGGACTCAGACATTAACTTCCCTCAGAAACATTCCTTGACATTTCCCAATACTTGTTCTGAGCTCCTCCTTTATGTTTAAACATCCCCCTATACTACCCTCATTATAGTACTTCTCACACAGCACTGTAACTGAATGTTTACTTGCCTATGTCCCCTACTTGACTGTAGGCTCCATGAGAGAAGAGACTGTGTGTTATTTAATGGTTGTATCCCTCAGTGCAGTGCCTAATCCATAGTAAATGATCAGAGACCCATTATTGAATGTGGGGACAAAGGAGATGCATTTAAAATAAGCAGACATAACACCTCATAAAGTAAAGCAACCTTAGTGTATTTAGTTCAAAGGCAAACTCTCTTATGATCTGTAACTCCCTTCCTCATGGGAGAAGCAAGACTAGCCAGAGTTCTGTAGGCTGAGCTACTTATCGTAGAGAACAGGATCTGGGGGTTATGGACTACAGGGGATTTTGTGTTCAAGGCAGTGGGGACCGTGGTAGTAGAAGGGGTTGGTTAAGCAAAAGAGAGTGAAGGAAAGCCAAGGTCCAATTCCCAGAGACAGCATGTATGAACAACAAGCCCCAGTGTCAAGAGCCAACAGCTATATGAAAATGATACTGAAGCACAAGTAGACAGGAACTCGTATTTTTTTTTGTCCTCTCTTTAAGGAATCAGAGAATTGTGTCATTTTTTGTGGAAAGCTTTTGATCTCAAATGGTTAAACTATCTGGTGGTGTGGTTCCCCTCCCCTATAATAGACACAGACACATGTTCTTTTCAAAGGAGATGGGTCAGAGTTTATAAAATTCCTGGTAGCTCCTTCTTTCAGATGAACTGATCACATACATTCCTTTCAGAGTCATCATAACTCAAAAAATTGTTCTGATGGTGAGTGAGGAGAAAATAGGGCCTCCTTTCTGGTCAGTTCCTACTGCTTCTGGACTTTGCCATCGTGAATCGAGAAGCCTGTTTAATTAGAGAGCTGAGAGCCTAATCTTATGTCATGGTAGCCTGTGGGATTTGAAATACACACTTGCAGATGCTATCTGTAGCAAAATATGCTCATAACAAGGCAACTTAAAAGTAAAAAAAAAATAAGAAAATAAAGAGCAAACTCCAAGAAAGCATGAGACATGGGGAACACACTTTGATAATCTTTAGTGGACTTGAAGCAATTGTCCAGAAGTGAATTATCATTTAAAATTTATTATAAATGATAGGAAAGTAAATTACCTTGGGTGAGACTTGCTGCTCAAAAAGTAAAGTGAAATGTGAGAGTCTTAGTCAGCTGGGGCTGCTATAACAAAATACCATAGACTGAGTGGCTTAAACAACGGACATTTATTTCTCACAGTTCTTGAGGCTGAAAGTCCAAGGTCAGGGTGCTCAACATGGTCAGGTTCTGGTGAGATCTCCTTTCCTGGTTGTGGATGACCATCTTCTTGATGTACCTTTACAAGGTGGAAAGATAAAGCTCTGGTATCTCTTCCTCTTAATGTAAGGGCACTAATCCCATCATGGGTGCCCACCCTCATGAACTCATCTAACTCTAATTACCTCCCAAAGGACTCACCTTTTAATATCATTGCATTGGGGTTAGAGAGCTTCAACATGTGAATTTTGGGGGGCATAAACCTTTAGTCCATTACCATGGGGGAGGCTCAAGCTAAATGTGTATTTACCTAAGTCTTAGGCTGCTTAGTTATTTAATGTGGTTCTGCTCCTTTTTTCTTTATTTCTTATTACTTTTGCATAATTAATAGTGTTCTTTGAAGCCACCACAGAGTTATGGTCAGGATCAGCTTTAAAAAAACCTTTCACAGTTTTCACTATCTTGCTCTTCCCTTCTTCTTCTGTCTTTCTCTTTCTCCCCTTCACTCTTGCCCCCCCCCTTATGTTTTGTTTTGGTAATTTAGGGATAATCTGGTTTAGTAAAAAGAGCTTTGGTCCAGAATACATCTTAGCTGTGTTCTAGATTCTGCCACTAACTCACTATGTGAACTTGGGAAAATTCCTTTTCCTTTATAGAAATCAGTGTTCCCATCTATACAAAAAGAGGCTTGGACAACTTGATCTCCAAAGTTCCCTCCACTTCTGCTCATATTGGTCTCACTGAAATATGACCACTACTCAATTGGAAATTGCTGTGATACCTGAACAGAAAGCAGAGTGTGATTGTTTTCCTAAGTGAAGCAGCTTTTTTAAAGCATTCAATTTGTCATAAAAGAGTTAATTTGTTCTGCCTGATTCATATTAATATTTTACTTAATGATATCTTTATCAACATCAAAAATAGATAGAAATTTATAATCAATGGCATGCACTGCAAACTAGCCCTTCTCTGGCTCATTGCTGTCCCTGTCTGATGCTGGTCTATCAGAATGCAGATCCTTTCTTTGCATCGTAATTCAGACACCCCTGCAAGCTTCCCCACATTATGAAGCCTGTTTCTTCCGTGATCTAGTTTAACCAGATCAGGAATTGCAAATGGGTTCATTTCACTTGTCAACTCCAATCAATTGGTAAAAGATACTAAGAAGCCTGTGTTCAGAAGCATTGTAAGGAATGTTTGGCCATTATGGACTTAAAAGTGTCAGAGTGGCCCATATGTCAGGAATTTGCTATCCCAGACCTGGATAGTGAGATTTTCAAGTCATCTCCTGCTGTCTTGCAATCAGCTCACTGGGGATCATGGAACAGATGTTGCTGTATGATCAATAGCCCTCCCAAAGCTCTGAAGGCACCTTTGCATAACACCAGCAGGACCAATTGAAAAAAATCACCTAAACATTACAGAGCTGCTTGCTGTTCACACTTCACAGCGTCTAATGATCCAGGACAAACATGTATTTATAGAAGTTATTTGCTGTGAAATGGGTAAGAATTAAGGATGATCAGCAAAGGTGCTAGGACCAGGAAGAATTTGGAGAAGCCAGAACAGTTCACCACTTAAATTTATTTACCATCTGTTAGATGCATACTATATGTCAGGCATTTTAAAAGGCACTTTAGTTCATATCTAATCCTCACAGAAATCCTGTGATGGAGGTGCAGAAAGGTTTAAGTCATCTTCCAAAGTTCACACAGAAAGAAATGAGTATATTTACCTCTCTGAAGAGTGTGTATGGAAATTGATGGCAATGATGAAGAGAAGACCATGGACCCATCAGCTTGAACCCTTGAGGATTTGGGATTCCTCACCTGTAGATCTCTTCTGACAATAGATGATGGCAAGACACAAGCTCCTGTTGAGGCTTTAGTGGATCAATAAATAACATCCTCTCATTCCCTGTCTGAGTCTTGAACAAAATGAGACACAGCAGTGAAATATATGGAGATAAAAATATCACCTCAATTTCTGGTAAAGCTGTTTGGAGATCATGGCTTAGGTCTGTGGCCAAGAAAATAAGAATGCATGTTACTTCAAAAAGCAGATTCTAAGAAAGAGAAAGGAGCTTAGCTGAACATGCCCAGTTCCTTTTGCCAAATTTATTGGGTCTGATGATGATAACGGTCTTAAGTCCGCTTCTCCCTGAACCAGACCCTGAGGAAGGATTTGAGTTAAAGTGGTTTATTTGGAAGGTGATTCCAATAAACACCATTAATGGAGTAGGGAAATGAGACACGGAAAAGAGGAATGTCTGTAAACTAATGTATAGTACGTTAATGAGCAGGTTACAACCATGGGCAACTGGGACTCTGTCATCCTGGGGACCCTAGAAGTTGTACAGAACATGCCTTAGAGTTGAAAAAAATGGAGCAGTTACCCACTAACTCATGTCACTCATTGATTAAGGGCTGCTCCTGGGAACATCAACTCCCTGGCAATTACTCACTCTCCAGCTTACCCCATGCCCAGGTGAAGCAAGATTCATGGGGCTAGATAATGCATGCTGGCAGGCAGAAATGGCAGATACTTTCGGTAGAGAGGTACCTGTGTGTACAGGAACAGTCAGTGCCAAGAGATTTGGGTGGGGTATAGATAGCACAACATTTACTATAGGACCTGAAACAACCACTCTGTGGATTTGCTAAGATTAACTAAACTAAGCCTTTCTTTGGAGCAGTTTTCCTACTACTTTCTTTTCTCTGCAAGGACTTCTCACCAGAACTCTCCCAATATAAGCATGGGATTTTTTTTGTCAAGATAAAAAGGATTTTTTCCTTTCTTTCTTTTATTTTTCTCTTTGTAAGGCAAAAAAAAAAAAAAAATCCAAAGGAAGCTCCAAAACAGTAGCAAGGTCTTGGCTTTACAAGAGCTCTGGAAACCATTAGTGGGGTTTGGAAGCTGTCACTGTGCTGTCAGGCAGATTAGCTCTAAAGAAAAAGGCAGAGATGAATGTATCCTGTGACATGGATGCCCCAACCCTGCTGTCTGGGGAAACTGAGATGGAAGTCAGCACGAGGGACTAGGCTTTTCTTATTTGGGAATGAGAGAAGGAGCAGGCTGCGTCCAGGACATTGACCTACAGTACAGTGGGTCAGCTGCAAAATAACTGTGGGGGGAAGATTCACAGAAATGGGATGGAGCTGGAAAGACTGTATTGGTATTTATGTGAAAGGCAATAGCATCTCTGGAGGCACAAGTAAGTGGAAACATCTTGCCCAGTACCCTTTTGCCTGGATCTCAATATACTTACTTGGCCATTAGCTACTTGCTGTCCAGAGGAGCAGTAGGGGCTGAGGGTGGGGAGCTGTCTGTCTTAGGAGGAGCCCTGAGAGTGGGATCTCTGAGAGGACTGATGATTGATTTGTAATTAGTGAATGAAGTTTGTCAAAGGCACATGAAAATTTTCCATGGCTTTTGTATTTTGTTTTTAAAGCCTGGAAGAGGAAGAATTATCTCAATGGTGGCCTTGCCCTCATTAATGGGGCATTATCTCCACTTGTTCAAGCACAGTACAAATAATACTAACAGCATAGCAGCATAGCAGTGAGAGCTTTCCCTCAGGGTTGGTCTGGGTTTAATCCTGGGATGGAGACATGTTGTTTCCATTAAATTATTTCTTCCTGGAGTCTTACCTTTGCACCAGAAACCAAAAACAAGCTGTTGAATTCTTCCAATTATTAAGGGTTGGCAGACTGGTCAGATCATATTATTATTTTTTAAGGTTGATGTTAAAATGCTCCTTGTTCAACCTGGTAGGTATTTTTTTTTCTTTTTTTCCCGTTACTACCTCGTTTATTGTTTTAATTCTGGGTAACTTAAGTCATCAAATTTTTACAAATCTAACAGTAATCCAACTACAATCAAAACTTCTAAAAAGTAGAGGCTTTTTCTGCCCAGATGCAAGGGAAAAAATTATAACAAGGTCCTGCCCTTAAAAAGGGAATGATGCTGTCTGGTTACAAATGGATTTGAAATATAATGAAACTTTGTTTGCAGTTTATTGCTATGGAATCATATCCTGAGTTTGAATGAGCTGTCTTAGCTAGGGGCTTGTTTTCTCTTCATACCAGCACAACACAAGAGTGAAAAGCTGGCGCTGAGGAAATGTCAGGGCCAAACACTGGGTACAGCCAGAGGAAGGGTCAGGATGCTCTCTTCCAGAGACCTGTTCAGGGCTCTTTAAGGAGTTCATTTTCCCTGGATGCAGCCTGAGAACTATCCATACTCTTCCTTAATCTCCATTGCCATTTTGAATGGGGACTTCAGGCCAAGGCAGAACAGAACCTGAGAGCAAGAATTCAAATCTGACATCTTTGCAATTACCTAAACCCATAGCCTTACACAACAGTATCTACACAACAGAATCTCTTGGGAACCTGTTAAAATGCAGATTCCTGAGCAGGGTTGCTAATATGTTGATTCAGTTAGTTTTGGGTGGGGCCTGGAAATCTGTGTTCTTTAACAAGTTCCTTGGGTTGCCCAATTTTCATCAATTAGTGCCAATCCCTTACTCTAAGTGGATTAAATAGTGGCATGTTTGTAGCAGAAGTTTCTAACTCTACTTCAGTTACATTTTTCTTTCTTTGTATGGACAGCTGGCTTGTTGATTAATATGCCTTCAGAGCCCAAACCTCTGAAGTCAATGTTCTGTTCTCAAATCTGCTTTTGATTTGAAGGGTGACCTTTAACATCTTTATGGTTGAGTCCCTCCCTATTTCCTGTGTGGACCTAACCACTCTTGTTTAGCATGCTGAATGCAAACGGAAAACAATTGTGGAAAGTTCAAAATGTAAATTGCCATGGAAACATTATGGCATCAGTAAAACATGTATTCTCAGCAGATGAAGGGGAAGACAGATTAGGGGAATGAAGCTATCCATTCATCAACCTTGGATTAATCAATCTCTGCTTGTCATCGTAAATAGAAGGATTTAAAAGGATTTATAGATTTCTGGTCAGAATTTGTCTGGCTTAGTATTTTTAATGTCAACCTGAAACATTTTTATAAAAAGTGCCATGCTACTTCTCCTGGGATCTATGCAAAGATCAGTCTCCAAGAAGGTGGGAAGCTGTTTGCTCAGGGACCTACAGTGCTGCTTCCCTTATTCATTTTTCCAGGATGTTTGTTGATATGTACATGTCCATTTAAGTCAAGGAATAGTTCCTGAGTAACTTCTGGGACAGGGTGTTATTCTGGGTGTTTCAGAACAAGTACATGTGAGGAATATGCAGTCTCTGCTTTGATGAGTTTACAGTAGTGATTGTGAAATTTGGGGTAAAAGTAAGTTATTAGTTAACTGTGATACAAGGTAAAATAATATTTTCCATGGAGATTCAGAGCAAGGAAGGTCCCTGCATGTTGGGAGAATGAGCAAATACTTCATAGTGGGGAAAGGGATTTGATATAGACTTTGAAAACCACACAGGATTTGACCAGGCACAGGTCAAAGAAATAGCTAGAACAGTGGCCTGACAGTGGGGCACAGGAAAAGTATTTTTGAAATTGTCTTCAAAATCTACTGCAAGACTTTTAGGTTGCTCCGGAAAAGGGCTGATTTCTCCATTTTTGACATAAGTTGGGGATTCATTTTACTATTTAGTCACCCAAGGATTACTATTTAGATATCCAGGCACACCCCAGGACCTCCCTTGTTTGAACAAAGCCTGGGATGCTGGGGCTGTGAGCTGTGGGAGTGCATAAATAGGTATGGAGAGGCAGTTGTGGGATCCTGGTAAGGATCCAGCACTGGGACATGTTACTGAAACATAGAGGCCAATAGGTTTAGGAAAGCCAAACAACCTGATTACCTCACAGTATAAATGAAAAAGCCTGGGTTTTACAATCAGATCGACCTGGATTTCAGTGCCGGTTCTTGCTACTATCATTATCCTAGGCACATAATTTCATCATGAAATATGATGTGTGTCGTGTAGCTGGTACATCTGATACAGGGTAAATGTTCAATAAATTAACTGCCTGGTTCATGTGTGTAGAGGCCAAGTTTCAAAGAGGGAGGGTAGATGCTCACCTGGTTTCCATAGAGCCAAAGTATTAATATATTTCTCTTGCTGTTTTATAACATACTTTGTCTCCTTCAAGTCTCAACTCTTTGTTTGGCTTTAGCCAAGATCAGGATGCCTCATTAAATGTTCCTGGTCTAGTAGAAAGAAAGACCAGCCCTTCAGAACTTGCAGTGGCTTCTTCTGCTGGAATTAGACTCATCTGGGGGTAGAGGCCAAGTTTCAAAGAGGGAGGGTAGATACTCACCTGGTTTCCATAGAGCCAAAGTATTAATATATTTCTCTTGCTGCTTTATAGCATACTTTGTCTCCTTCAAGTCTCAACTCTTTGTTTGGCTTTAGCCAAGATCAGGATGCCTCATTAAATGTTCCTGGTCTAGTAGAAAGAAAGACCAGCCCTTCAGAACTTGCAGTGGCTTCTTCTGCTGGAATTAGACTCATCTGGGGGTTCTTTAAGCTGATGCTTCCATCTTGCCATGCTTTGGCCTCTACTTGAACTTTCTAATCTTATTAGTTTTGCCCTATATGCCTGGGAGCCTGACCACAACCGTACCAAGATTCCAATATACCAGTGTTCCACTGTTGCCTCTAGGCTAAGTTATTCTAATGTTTTTTTGAAACGGGATCTCACTCTGTTGTCTCTCACCCAGGCTAGAGTGCAGTGGCATTATCATAGCTCAATCCCAAACTTCAGGACTCAAGTGATCCTCCTGCCTCAGCCTCCCAAGTACCTGGAACTACAGGCACCCACCATGATGCCTGACTAATTTTTCTATTTTTTGTTTTTTGTACAGATGAGGTCTCACTATGTTGTTCAGGCTGGTCTTGAACTCTTGGCCTCAAGCAATCCTCCTGTCTTGGCCCCACAAAGTGCTAGGATTACAGGTGTGAGCCACCACACCCAGCCTTAATGTCTTCTAATTGTACTCTGGTCTTTGCATATGGTAAATCTTGCTCGCCAATGCTATGGGTTGCTTCTGGTGGTCAAAAGTGACCACCTGATCATGACTGAGAATCTTAGGCACCAGCTTGGGGGAAGTCTGAGTATTTTTTCACTTTGGGCTGGAATTCTGAACCCTGAAGACTCCTAATAAATGATGTCTTTTAGGCAAATGCAGGAAGACCTGTGCTTCATAGCTTGATCTTGTCTCTATGCATTCCAAACAACCTGGTGGTCCAGAGTAACGCCCTCAGGTGAGCCTGACACTTTTGGTCTGCCTTGAACTGTCCATGGGGCTTCTGAACAGCTTCTAGACTCCATGATAGACTGAGAAGTTGGTGGTATAAGAGCTACAAATACAGTAACTTAACTGTGTTTACCTCAGTGTTTCTCAGACTCATTAGATTGTGACACACTGCCTGCTCATGTGCATGCTAGTTCACATACCCACCCATCAAATGCCTATTAACATACCCAGATAATATTTTCCCCTCACTTTGGAAAAATGTCCTAATTTAATCCTTATAAAAATGCTGTAAGATTGATTTATTGTCTCCACTTTATTGATGCAGAAAATGGAGTTCAAAAGGCTTACAGGACTTGCCCAACATCACCTAGCTAGCAAATTGCGGAGTTGCATACACTAATGGGAAACTCTGTTGTTCTTCAACCACACTTACTGTCCCTGCATTCTTAAGCCCTGCCATTGGCCCTTGTGATAAACATGTCATGCTAGCCCAAAAAGTTGGGAAAGAATACCCTTACATAGAGTGCTCATGCCAATCAGAAGCTGATATTAACTCCATGAATCTTAGAACATAGATGGGCTCTACTTTGGGTCCAAATTGAACTGCGTCTTCTTCCATCTTTATCTCTCTCTGGATTTGGGGGAATTCTCACGTGGGAGGAGCACAGATCATGGCATAATTACCATCTGCTCCACTTGGGGACTCTGTCAGCTTCCACATCCACCCCTTAACCTCCTACTCTAGGTGGGAGCAATGGTAGAGCCTTTTCAGTGTTGATGGTTTTCTACATGCCCCAAGGGACCAGGAAAACAGCACAATAACAAAATCCTTTTAGCTAGAGAATTTTCTGTCCCTAAATCACAGAAGAAAACCACATAGAGACAACTAGAAGCTCAGCAAACCCCATCAAACTTAGCTGTCCACATTTTTCTTCAATCCAATTCCTATAGTGACATGTAGCATGGCTGAGATGTGTGTTCAAACCCTGGTACCTAGCTGCATGATTCTCTGAGCTTCAGTTTTATCATTCATAAAATTGGGACAAGAATGCTTGTTTCTGTTTCATAGTGTGCTTGTAAGGACTAAATTAGATAATTGTTGTACTATGTTCTACACGTATCTGATGAACATTCCAAGGCAAAATTTGAAATAAAGATGTTGTTTCAGCTGAAGACAGATGTTAGGGATAGTTTGTTATTAGTCCTGCATTTTGGCTGCAATGGCATTTCAAGGTTCAATATCAGGCTGACTGTGACTCACAAGTGAATACAGAATAATAGCAGTACCTGTGAGTTCTTGGACTGGGAGTGAGAACCCTGATGAAAGGATTAGCTCCCTCAGCACGTGGCAACTCTGGTCATGGTGACTTGAAGTAGTGGTAATGTCCCAGCTCTTTAAATTGCTAGTAAAAAAAAAACTTAACATAATAAAAAATGCATTAGCAGCACAGAATGTTAGGACTGAAGGCTCTTCCTCCAGTCCTTTCCTCTACATAGATGGGAAGCTAAGAACCCAGAGAAGAGCCTGTACCTGGCTCCAAAGTGACACAAGTAATAAATGATAAAAATGAGATTTTAACCTGATCTCTTATCTTACATTATGTCAATGTTCTTATTTAACATGATCATTAGATAAAATTTGGAGAAAAACTATGGAAATGATAGGGAAGAAAAAGCACACCTATAATCCTACTCCACAGACATATCTATCATTATTTTGGCATATTTGGTACACCAAATAGCAAATACCTTCCTTTCTGTCTTCTCTCTATGCATTTTATTTCACCTACTTAGAAACACATTAAAACCCAGGTCTTCTGACCTCACACTCAGGGCTTTCTCTTAACATATCAGGCTGCCTTTCTAATCAGCATCCTTATTTGATATATGGTAAACAACAGTTAAGTTTTAAATTCTCAAAACCAAGTAAATCTGCCAATGATCCCCCAAATGTATATGGCTCATTAAGAAAACAGGTATAATAATTAAATTGTGAATAAATCAATCACCGAAATGGCCTAGATCAGAGCCAAGCATGATGCTGGACTCTCAGAGGAATCTCAAAAAGCACCACCTCATCCCTGCCCTCAAGGAGCATGCTCAGTGGTGTGACCTCTATCTGAATCAGGGCCGCCATGCCTGGGTTCATCCCAGCCCAGAAATGGAGCATAAAATGAAAAGGCCACATGGAAGTCCTGCTAATATCAGGAATACAATGCCTAGGCCCTAGGCATTTTGACTCAGCTTCTGTTTTCTCTCCCAAGGATGAATTACTAGAACTCCAGCATGCAGCCTGCACTTTAACTCCCTCTTCTCTTCCCAACTCACAATCTTGTTATCAGTCTGATTTGGGTATGTTACAGAGAGGGGACGGGGAGCCAGCAGAGATGTGGCTGAGAGTGACTGAGATAGGTCAGAACGTCCTTCCAGTAGGTCCTGTCTTAATGGAGGTGATGCTTTACCATCATGTGCACTGGGAGACAGCAGGAACCTTCCCCCTCACCCCTACTCCCTTATTTAAGCAGACCTAAGAAGTTCCTCCAAGGCTTTTCCTAACAGGGCATCCACATTCTCTGTGCCTTGCTGGCTGGCCACAATTCCTTGGGGAGGCAGGAGCTTACTCTACCATCCTAGCCAACTTGAATAATAGGAAATAAATGGATGGAGAGCCAGGCAGCCTCTTTGTTACACAGCACCTTAGTGAAACAGCCATCTATTTTTAGAAGAGGATAAAAAAAGATAGCAGCTTACTCTTTAGGGATCGGCAGGTGGAATAACGATCTGACAAACTTTAACATTCAAGATTTTTTACCTGGGCTGCAATTGAGACTTTTTTGCCTGCCTGAATGCGATGCTGTCAGTGTAATCGCACATCCCTGGGCAACCAAAACATGAACGCTGGGAAAAGGAGACATAGGACTCTGTGTCACAGAATTGAGGGCTAAGGGAGCATGCTATACCAATTGCCTGAGTGATTGAACTAGCAAAAAAAAAAAAAAAAAAAAAAAAGGTGGCATAGTGACCAGGAGTATTTGAGCACAGATCAGGTCTCTGTTCAAACATCACACTCAGTGAGGTCTTCCTTGGCATTCTATTTCAAGTAGCCCCTGCCACTGACTGTCCTTTCAGCCTACATTATTGTTCTTTCCTGCACTTATTACTACCTGACATTGTACTTTTTATCTGTTTAATAGTTTTTCTATTATCTGTCTCAGTCACTAGAATGTAAGGCTCAAGAAGACAGGAGCTTGCTTTTTGTTCACTGTTGTGTCCTCAGGGCCTAGAACTGTGCCTAGCACATGGCAGATGCTCAGGAAATATACGTTGAATAAATGAATGAATGGTATAAATGAATGAACCCAGTATCTACAAGAAAATGAGTATGCCAATAAAAATGACAAGAGCAGTTAATATTTATTTAATTAGGCACATTAACTCAATCTCCAGAGTGATTTTGCATGGTACATGCTGTCCTTTCCTTATACTAAAGGGAAATTAGACTTGAGAGTTAAGTGACTTGCCTCGGTGACCTTGGGGTGACAGCATGAATAAGCAGCAGAGCCAGGATTTGATCGTGGACCTGGGGCAATGATTCCAGACATATCAGACTGAGCATTCACTTGGTAGCATTGTCAACTGTTTTTTGGAATTTTCTTCCATGATTCTTACCCAACTCTGTAAAACTCTTTCACTAAAATGACATGAGGTAGATGTTTCATTTGTGTCTACTTAACCTGTAACACTCATGCACTTGTCATCATAAACTGAAACTAGCAGAGCAGAATATGCCTCATTGTTCGTGGCAGAAAGAACTCATTGTTCACTCTTTGGCTCAATTGCGGCTCAGTGGTGAAGCCAGACCAAACAGGGAATAGCAGTTCCTGTCCTTGAAAGTTTATGAATAAGGATTAGTGGTCATTCTGACATGCTCTAATGTGGACTTTCTCCTGCTGGACATGGTCTAAACAATCACATTTACTAACTTAAAGTGTTTTACAAAGCCAGAGCATGTTAGGGCTTCCTGGTCACTTTTGTAGTCACTTTCATTCAAGAAAGCACAATTTGAACATACTTCCTTCTCCCCAAATAAAGTGCAACAAAAATAAATCAGATCACAAAACTACACCTAGTAAAAGCAGCCCACTGAGCTCCCCAAGGTCAGTGCATATTTGTATGTGCATCCTAATGTTTCCAAGGTCCCCTCAGAGGCTCATTGCCTTCTGGGGGTTCCCAGGTGCTGTCAGCTGGCTGGGGGAATGCATAGAGTCATTTTCATCCTGAGTGTAGCTTATCCACCTGGCAGCACCTGGTACATTCCATTGTCAGAGTAGTCACATCATTATCTTGTGTTTATGAAAATTAAAGTCTCTATCATGTGTTTGTATTATAATTAGCCAATTAAAGAGTTTTATTATTCCTTTTGGAGGAGACTCACACTTGAGAGAGAGAGAATTTGTGTATTCATGAAAGATTCAAGGGTTCACTACCTTGTTTCCAAAGAACAGACAAGTGCCAGCACCATCTGCTCTATGGGTTTTGTGCTCAGTCAGCTCTCTGTCCTACGAATCCCAGGTTTTAGAAGGATTATGTGCCACTCAACCTAGTCTGGACCTAAATTCCTTCTCCTTGTTCGAACCACTACCAGATTTCCTAAGCCATTCTTCTTTATTTCTGTCTGGATAGTCATGATTGTACTTACATCTATTGTGAATTCACTGAGATTTCAAAGTCCTTTTCAATATTGATTTGTAGATAATGACTAAATACCTAAAAGAAGTATAGATTCCTGACACTTGAATTCCTGTCACATTAGAGAAAAATCTATTTTTTACCAAGTTTCATTTTCAACATATTCTACCAGGTCAAGTCATATATTGTCAAGGAAGAAAAGTAGTCCATGTGATTTGCTTTCTTGGGGTGCATGTGTCTCTTTTCCCAACTATCTTGGGAGTTCTCACCCTGGCTACATATTAAAGTCACTTGGGAGGGCTTCTCAAAATTACCATAATCCAGGCTCCATCACAGGCCAAGTACTTTAGAATGTCTGGGGGTAAGGCTTAGGGGGATTTTAATGTGTTGCCAAGAGTGAGAACCACTGAATTACAGAATATCCTGTGTCCCCACCCCAAGAGTTTAATTGTGCAGCCAGTACTGGTTGAGGACCATTGATCTAGAATGGAAATATCTTAAGGGAAGGTCTTATATTTGAATGCCTCTGTTTTCCCAGTGCCTAGAAAAGAGCCTGGAACCTAGTAGGTGCTCAACACCTGTACGTGGAGAATAATAGATACTCCAAACAATTCAATTTGCACCAGTCATCTTGTGTCATTGCCAGAAATATCAATGCAGTTTCAACTATATTTCATTTAGAAGCTCCTCCCCCCACCCCCAAATTATAAATCATGTCTTTCTGGAAATGGCAAAGTGCTTCTTTGAAATCTTATTTGAACTTCTGTGTAACCATATTTAAAGTATCCTGACACAAGCCAGTGTGTCCTTTTGATGTACTCCTTGTGGTTTTGATGACTTAATATTTGGAAGGAGCAATGATCATGATGCAGCCTGAGGTCCACTTGAACCACTCCTTTCCATTTTGAGAAACAAAGATACAAACCCCATGTAAAAGTAAGGTGCTTTGAATACTTGAGAAAAACTCTCATTCTCAGCCTTACATGTAATGTGGGAGAGATACATGGGGAACCTCCAAAGGACTTCTCTATCACTCCAGGGTGCTGGGTTATGCCCTGTTAAGCAGCTGCGGACCTTGCTGCAGTAGGAGAAATCACTTCTCTGGACTAAGATGATTGCTTTTCAGCTGATGGAGTATAGTTTTATTGGTCCCTACTCATTTTGCCATTTTAATTTTTTATAGACTTGTCAGTTTTCTTGCCTTATTTTTTATAATAACATTTTCCAGCAGTATATCAACGTTAAAATTTGATTGTTGGCATATTTAGTAATGGGAATTTGGAGAGCCACTTTTTTATTGACATCCTAGAAGCTTGTGTGCAAGGGACAGTCATCAAGCTTGTCCCCTGATGATTAACAATATCTGGTAATTAGTATTTTTCTTCTTTGTTTTTAATCGTCAAGATGCTTTTAAATTGTTAGGGACTGTAGACTCTCACTGGGAACTAGATCTTTTTTTCTCCTTTTTTCTTTTCACCATACCCAGAAACAATAGTGAATCTCAGCTTCTATAAAATTGATCTTCATTTAAATGTTTTTGTTACTATAGCAGATAAAGAAGAGTTGACTCTATGTCTAATTCAGTTTCTAGATTCAAATATTAATCATCAAGTACTGCTCTTTTCCATGTACAACTCGTAACATTTTTTTGCTGGTTGCTTCTTTTTTTGAAATTTACTCATTGTACCAATAACCAAGTTAAATCTTTTTTGATATTCAATTAAATGTGTTTTTGAAACTAGGAATGTTTAGTCAAATGTGATGATGGGTCCCTTAGAGGCATTTGTAAATGATTTTATGGTTTTATTCAGGCATTTAGATGATGCTGAATATAATTTGTGTTTTGTTTTAAATATAAGTGCCATTAGCAAATAAATTCAAAATTCCTTCACAGATTTCAAAAAGCCATTGCCCAAATAAACGTATTTTTGGTATTTAAATATGTCTACCAAGATGTTTCTGTTCCTCCTCATTCATCCTTTCTACTTGTTACCACACTTGATGGAAAAATGAGGAAGAGGTAAAACTCCAATTTAGATTTTTTCCTATCTCCCAAACAGATAAAAATTTAATGGAGAAAAAGTTGAAATTATTAGTTAAAATGAGATTGTGAGAATATCTATGGAATGGAAGAAAAGGCGCAGGGGTGATTAGATCATGTTAGAAAAGGAGGGCTGCTTTCCTTCAGAGAATAAGAAGCAGATCAGATGAGTATAAGACTGAATTACTAAAATAAGTGAAACATTCTCTCAGTATGTTTTCCGGCTGTTAGGCCACATTAAGAACATTTTATAACATGAAATAGGTGCCACATTTATCCTTGCTATAACCATCAAAATAACTCTTATTGAGTGCTCTGCTCTAGCAGCCTAAAAGAAATATATGATATCCTCAAATCTGCAATTCAACAGGCTAAAAGTTTGGAAAGTAGATTTCAGCATTACCAATTGAACACTCACAACCAAGAAAAAACATTTCCTTTCTGTTATTTTACTGATTCTTCTTAAAATGTTAAGTATGATTAGCTTCACAAATCTAAAACTATTCAGTTTCTCTACTTTCTTCTCAATAATTGTAAGGAGCTTAGACTGTTTTACTTTGATCTCCCAATTACCATGTACTAAATTATTGTCTACCAGTATTTAGTTCCACCTTGTTTTCACACTCCCTCCATTAGCCATTATTTCTTTTATTATTTAAAGCTAGTGTTTATTTAGATTCACTAGCAACTTCTTTGCTTGCCATTCTTTTCTCCTACTCCTTTCATTTGGATTCAATTGCCTTTTGTTCAAACTACAATGTCTCCTTTTAGTGAAACTTCATAAACAATAAACACTTTCTTTGTCTGAAGAGGTCAAAATTTCACTTTTATGCTTTTAATGATGGGTTAGCTGGATGGAAATGTTTTAGTCCTCACCAATATATAATGATAATCTCAGCACTTTAAAAATACTTTTCTCTGTATTGCTGATGAGGTCTATTCATCTGATTGTCCTTCTTTTATAGGTAATCCTCTGGTTTTATTTTTCAGTCACTTGAAATATTTTTGTTTTTCCTTCAATGTCCCACAGTTTCAATACAATGTGTCTAGGTATGGATTTGTTTTCATGTATCCTTCCTGGAACTGAATGTGTTTTTAACCCTGAGGATTCATGTCTTTTTTTCTGATTCTTGGAAATTATTACCATTATATCTTGAAATCTTCCCTCACAACCATTATTTCTATTATCATCTCCTGAGAATCCTGTTAGACTTTGGTTGGCATTCCTCATTTTGTCTTCCATGGCTATTAACCATGTTTTCATAATATCCATCTGTTTGCCTTTCTGTACTGCAGTGTGTTTTTTTTCTTAGAAATCTTCCAGTTTACTGATTTTTCAGATCTGCATGGATGCAAAATAGCAAGAGAGCAATCATTTAATTTCCATGAATTTTCACACCTTCAAACAAATTGGAAGTTCAACTGGACTAAGGAATGCAGTCGTGATGTTACCATTAGTAGTTGTGGAGTGTGTTGTGGCACAAAGAGCACTGGCGTTAGACTTTTTCTTGATAGCAAGTACTCAATGAACATTGAATGAATGAGTGAATGAATGAATGAATGAATAAACCTATTTCACTATGTACCAGCCTCTGTGTTAGGTGCTGGGGAAACAGGAAACGTGACAAAACCAGTCCCTGACCTCCTGGAGCTTACACTTTGGACTGGAAGCCATCACATTGCTTTGTAATTGTTAAGTTACCTGTACAAGGCACAGTCTGGGCCAGAGGCAGAAGCAGGAGTCACAGAGATATTTATAGAGGCACAATGTTTGTACTGAGTTTTATAGGATCATTAGGAGTTTGCTAGAGGGATGAGGCAAGGAAGAGAGAAAGGAAATGCCGTGTATCTAAAGGCTAACATAATGAGTGTGATGCGCACTCTCTGGGGAATGGACACGCTTGAAGCTCTGACTCGGGGGGTGGGGGGGCATGGGCAATATACATAACTTAAACTTTTGTACCCCCATAATAAGCTGAAATTTAAAAAAAAGAAAATCTAAAATTAAAAAAAAAATAAAGGCTCAGAGATTCAAGAGAGTCTGGAATGCCTGGGGATGGCCATATTGATGGGTCCTGACAAGGGGAATGCTATGGCCATCAAGGGAATATGTAGTCCTCTGCCCTGGCCTATTTTACAGGCAGCTGTGGCCTTAGCACACTGAGTTCCCCACCCTCCCATGTAGGCAGGTTTCCTGGTGATTAGGACAGAGAAAATTGTGAAGATGGTCACAGGCTTAGGGCCTGTGGCAGAACTACTGGGCTTGGGTAAGTTTCCAGCAAACAGCCCTACTGCCTGCATTATAATTTAATCAATGTTTTTCAGTCCAGATGCTAAATACTGAAAGTGGAAAGAGGAGTCACTGCTTTAAAAAACAATAAAAGCAGATATAGCATGTCTTTCAGTGCATACTTACTGATTACGTACCAGTAAGTACGCTGAGGATACAGCAGTGCACAGACAGACTGTATTCCTTTCATGCCAAAGTGAGAAGATGCAGGATAAACATGTAAGACAATACAGAGCTAATGTCCAAAAGTCATCAATGTTCTAAAAAAAAAATGCAGCAGGGTGAGTAGACAGAGAGTAATTGGGGAACACTTCTTTACCTAAGGGAGTCTAAGCTGATGTTAAGAGTGAGACCCAAATGATGACAAGTGGCTAGCCTAGAGGTGAATGAGTGATCCAGGTCGAGGGTGGAGGAATTGCAAAGCTTCTAAGGCAGGAACAAGTTGATTATGTCCAAAAGACAGAAAGGAGAAGTGACCTAGGGGGAGAACCAGAGGAGATGACGCCAAGGGGGTGGGTAGGGGCGACATCATATAAGGCCTTGTAGGCTATGCTAAGGGATTTTGGATTTTCTTCTAAGCAACATGGGAAGCCATTAGACAGTTTTAAGCAGAGAGGCAACACAATCAGATTTCAGTTTTTAAAGGGTTGCTCTGGAGATTATGTGACTAAATGAGTGGAAAGGAACAAAAATGCAAGTGAGGAGATAAACTGGGGGCCTACTGGAGGAGTCCAGCAGAGGAGTAATAGGAGCTTGGACTAGGGTGGTGGTAGTGAGGATGGTGAGAGTGATCAGATTTGGGGCCAATTCTTTGACATACAGCTCACAGGACCTGGTGATGGATTGGAATTGAGGGTGTGAGGAAGCAAGAAACCCAGATCCTGAGGGGTGCCTTTTATTGAGATGGGGAAGATGGAAAGAAGGAACATAGGTGAAAGGATGAGTATGAAGAGTTGCAGTTTTGACCTGCAAAGGGATAGAGGATGAGAATGGAGATGTTGCACAAGGATGAGTGGTTGAGGAATTTGGACAGGATCCTGTGTGAACCCTTGAGTTAGTGGAGATTTGAACACTAGTAAGTAAAAATGGTCAGCTGGTGGTATTTAGAATGCAGCTAAGCATCCAGTGGGAGCCTTAAAATGTTGACTGATATATAATAAAAAGGCTTTTGACTCACATTGCATTTTCAATGAGTAAAAAGAACATGGCTGACTTCTCAGCCTGATAGGACATGTGGTCATTTACAACTTAAATTCTCATTCTTTTTCTCCCCTCCGATTTTTCATCTTTAACTTTAATATTGCTTATTCTTGGTTGTTCAAATGAAACACTCCTTCCACAAGTATAAACCCAGGACACATGCACCTATACTCACACACATGTGGACACTGACATATTCATATACATACATAATTGTGTCATTTCCAACTTTCTAACTGAAATTAAGTGACCTCTCTGGGTGCTGGCTTAGCGCTCTGCTTCATGTTTCTAAATTGCAGGTAATGTCCTGAGGGAGATGAGAGTTAGTTACTTATTAATTACTTTAGGAAAAGCTAAAAATAGACTTTTTGGGGGTGAATACACTGCATGTAAGATACTTCATGGGAGAAATCCAAGATGGAGGATGGCCAATTCATTCTTGTCTTGGCTCATCATGTATATAGTTTTGAAACTTCTTTCTAATTCTGGTTGCTTCCTGGTTTGAGATCTAGAAGATGCTTCTGGGCATGTGTCCCTTGGGCCAAGCAGCCTCAATTTATCATGAAACCTTGCCACGCTTTTCTAGAATGTTGACTTTGGATACCCCCCCACACACACACACACACCATAAATGGAGAGAATTGTGCTGCTGGGACTAGCTTTTTGTGCTAAGGAAAGGGCTGAAAAAATGACCTTCCCAGCCCAGAAGGCTGCTCTGTGGCATGTGAGTTCAGGGTAGAGCTTGGGCAGGATGCTCTGCTGCACAAGTCAGGAGGGGCGGTGGGTAGCAATTGGCTTAACAATCACGACATTGAAAATTATATTTAAATATAGGCTTCCATTTCCCTGTGTTTCTTCTACTCATACATATCAACCTCAGCCTACAGCCAGTAAGTGTCTAGTTTCTCCAAGTTCTGACAACCCAACCCCAAACATACAAGATTTTTCTTTTTTTCTCTTATCTAAGCCCTTCAAATATGCAAGCCACAGCAGCAACAAACTTAGCCTTGAATAAAGAATTAAATAAAAGCTGGAGAACCTGAGAGGGCACAAGAGAGAACATTAAGTCTGGGTTCCAACTCAGTGGACATGACTGTTGGCATCATGTTGGAGCAGAGAGGGGAGACCAGTCCCACCAGCATGAAAGTAAATGCCAGAACGATCTTTCCTAAGTGAGAGGAACTAGTCCAACAATTTTAATGTGACGGTATCCTTCTGAGCCCTTGCAATGGGCCTAGGAGAGAGAATAGGAGAGAAAAGAGAGAGGCAACAATAAATTACCCAACAGCTTTTCTCAATTATTTCTCAAACTGCCAATTGAATACGGAAGGCAGATGACACAAATTCTCTCCTTTCCAACTATAAAATTGCCCTGATGTTTTATGAAGATGTCAAAAGAAATGATTCTCTTTTTGATTCTCTCATTCTCACGAATCTCCCCTTCCCCTGCAGACTTGGGGCATTTAATCATCTCTCAATATTCTTTGAACCTTCCTTCTATAAAAAAAAAGCTATGAATGCTTTAAAATGATAAGAGGACACAGAAGGATAAAAGGAAGTCTAGACGTGTTGACTTAAGGTGAAGTAATCCCTTGTGTTTCTCTCTCAAAGAACTGAGGCATAAAGTGGGCGCTGGGTACTTCACGGTTCTTGCAATTAAACGTCTGTCTGTGTGACTGAGTGGAAGGAGATGGACAAAACCATCCATTCAATTCACCACACATATATCAAGCACTTACTTAGCGCCTAGTAAAGTGCCTGGCCTTGCCCCCCAGTGGATTGTCAAGAAAGATTTATAAATGAAGTACTCTTAACTTTGACCCTGTGCTAGTTGCTGATGACACAGAGGCGAATAATATTAAGTGGTGCTTGCCCTCAAACAACTCACAGATTTTAGGTAGTTAAAGGGTGTGCAATGAAATAAAACAGTGTGCATACTCCCTCCCTTTTGCCTTGCTTGTTTCTAGCTCTACTAGGAAATCTTAATTTGTGTTGTTATTGCTAATGTCAGAAGAAGCATTTTTAAATAGAAGAGCAAATATGCCTCTTGTAGCTGAAGAAAGATCCCATGGCATTTATTTAGGCTGGTGGGATTTAACTTCAGAGGCAGCTAGTGTTCTGTCTAAGCTTTGTACACGTGGTGCAATTTGTCAGCAGTGCTACCAAAAGCTCAAGCGGGTGTTCCCTGATCTGTCAGGTTTTTGTGAGAGTCCTGTGAATGATTGGCCTCATCAAGGAAAAACAAAGATATGGGCTTTTGGATTCCTTTATCATAGAGGGAACGATCTGATTGTGAACCAGTGCCCTAGCCCTGAAATGCATTCTCATGACAGACTGCCATGGCTGATCACACAGGCCCTGAATGTGTTCTGAGGGCTGAGACACATCAGCCTCAAAGTAGTTTGGAAGAACGAGCTCTTTGGGCCTGTGTCCCTGTGTCTGCTGTGCTCAGCCTCACACAGCCCCCTGAAATTCTTCTGGATCCAGCATACTGGAAATAGTGCTGGCTTGGTGACAGAGATGTGGCAGTTGTGCAACATCCGCTGTATCTGGCTCTGCCTCTCTGATGCTTTGCTGGTAGGTTTCCCTTCTAGATTTCCAACAACTATGCCTGATGTCATGTGGCCTTAGGGCCTGCTCTCATAATTGTTTACAGCAGTTAGTTATCAATAGCATGTCCCCTGCCTTGGAACTTTTTTTTTTAATCTCTCCTAGCTTCCTGGGGCAAACTTTTTAAATTTTTTTTATTTTTTTTTTATTTATTTCAAAATATTAAGGGGGTACAAATTTAGGTTACATGGATCGTTTTTGTAATGCTTAAGTCCTGGCTATAGGTGTGCTCATCACCCAAATAGTGTTCATAGTACCCATTAGGTTGGTTTGTTCCCCTCACCCCACCCCTGGTTGCTTTTCACTGAGTTTTACTTCCCTTTGTGCACATGTGTGTGCATCGGTTAGTTTCAATTTAATAGTGAGTACATGTGGTGTTTGTTTTTCTATTCTTGTGATACTTCACTTAGGAGAATGGTCTCCAGTTCCATCCAGATTGTTGCAAAAGGTATTAATTCATCTTTTTTATGGCTGAGTAGTATTCAATGGTGTACATTTACCACGTTTTATTCATCCACTCATGAATTGATGGGCACTTGGGTTGATTCTACATCTTTGATTGGATCAGGAATTTAGATGCTTACCATCATCTGCCATCATCTACATTATTTCAATACTCTTTTGTCCGATGTACTACTGCTACTGCAGCAGTGTCCTAAAGATAAATAGGAGACATTCAGACAGTGATGGCAGAGGAAAGATTGGGAAAGGCATTACAGGCAGGGGAATTAGTGTGCAAAAGTCTCATGTGTAAGAGCAATTGTTTTACCATTTAACAAATAAGGACACTGAGGCTTAGAGAAGTTAGGCATCCTGCTAAGTTCACATAGCCAGTAGGTAGCAGAGCCCAGATTCAAACACATGTCTGTCTAACTCCAAAGCCTGTGTATTGAGACATATGCTGCCTTGTGAAGGCCCAGCTGAGGAGTTTGGATGCATCTTGCAAGAAGTGAGGAGCCATTAAAAGGTTAGCGAGGAGACTTAGATGATGAAAAAAATGTTTTAGGAAGATTAATTTGGTGGCCATGTGCAGGCTGGATTAGCAAAGTGAGAGGCTAGAAATAGAGACCAGTGAAGGGTATTTTAAAAGCATAGGTATAAATGATTTACAACTCATTATTGCATGCTATTGATATTTAATTCCCTTATAATATTTATCACAAATTTATTTAAAAATTCTTTATTTTTAATTGACAAACAATATTTGTATATATTTATGAAGTACAATGTGATATGATATATGTATATATTGTAGAATGATTACTCAATCTAATTAACATATCTATCATCTGGCATATCATTTTTGTGGTGAGAAGATTTGAAATTTACTATTAGCAATTTTGAAACATGTACAACATTATTATTAACTATAGTCACCATGGTGAGTACTAGATCTCACAAACTTATTTCTCCTAATTGAAACTTTATACCCTTTGATCAACATCTTCCCATTCCCACCCCCACCCCCAAACCCCAGCCTCTGGTAACCACCATTCTACTCTCTACTTCTATTAGTTTGACTTTTTTAGATTCCACATATATCATGCAATATTTGTCTTTCTGGCTTATTTCACTTAGCGTAATGTCCTCTATCTAGGTTCATTTATGTTGTCTCAAATGATAGAATTTCCTTTCTTTTAAAGACTGAATAGTATTTCATTCTGTACATACACCACATTTTCTTTATCCACTTGTCTGTTGATGGTCACTTAGGTTGATTACATATCTTGACTACTGTGAATAGTGCTGCAATGAACTTGGTAGTGAAGATATCTTTTCAACCTCCTAATTTCATTTTCTTTTGATATATATTCAGTAATGGGATTGCTGTATCATATGGCAGTTTCATTTTTACTTTTTTGAGGAAACTCCATACTGTTTTTCATCATGGTTATACCAGTTTACATTCCCACCAACAGTGTATGAAAAGAATTCTCTTATCTCCATACCCTTACCAATACTTGTTATCTCTTGTGTATTTGATAGTAGCCATTTGAACAGGTGTGAGGTGATATGTCATTGTGGCTTTGATTTGCATTTCCCCTGATGATTAGTGATGTTGAGCACCTTTTAATGTATCTGCTCACCATTTTTATGTCTTCTTTGGAGAAATGTCCCTGGTTCTTCAACCTCAACACTGTTGACATTTTGGACCAGATGCTTCTTTGTTGTGGGGAGCTGTCCCGTGCATTGTAGAATGGTTAGCAGTATCCCTGGCCTCTACCCACTAGATGCCAGCAGCATCCTTCCAATTATGACAAAAACGTATCCAGACATTGCCAAATGTCCCTTGGGGGATGTAAAAACACCCTCAGTTGAGAACCACAGATAGATAAAGAGATAAATATAGATGCTTGTGTATACATGGGTTAGTCTACATACATATACTATGTCCACTGAAAGAGCATAAAGCAATGACAGCCCATCAGCAGCAAGCACAATAACCATCTATACAGTGGTTTCCAAATACTTTTCCTACATGAAAGGAACCAATACTTTTTTTTTTTTACTTTTTTATTTTATTTTTTATTTTTTATTTCAGCTCATCATGGGGGTACATAAGTTCAGGTTATATACAATGTCCATGTCCTGTCCATCCCCTCGAGTCAGAGCCTCAAGCGTGTCCATTCACCAGACAGTTTGCCTGGCACTCACCATGTAGTCATACCTCCATCCCCTCCCCCCACCCCCACCTCTCCGAGTCAGCACCCTCAAGCATGATCATTCCCCAGATGGTGCGCAACGCACTCATCATGTAGGCATACACCCATCCCCTCCACCCACCCCCCACCTCAGTCTGATATCTAATGGGTACCCTTCCCCGATGTGCATTTAGGTGATGATCAGGGAAACCAATTTTCTGGTGAGTACATGTGATGCTTGTTTTTCCATTTTTTGGATACTTCACTTAATATAATGGGTTCCAACTCTCTCCAGGAGAACCAGAGAGATGTCGTATCACCATTATTTCTTATAGCTGAGTAATACTCCATGGTATACATATACCACAGTTTACTAATCCATTCGTGGATTGATGGGCATTTGGGTTGTTTCCACATCTTTGCGATTGTGAATTGTGCTGCTATAAACATTCGGGTACAGGTGTCTTTGTTGTAGAATGACTTTTGTTCTTCTGGGTAGATGCCCAATAATGGGATTGCTGGATCGAATGGTAGGTCTATCTGAATTTGTTTAAGGAATCTCCATACTGCTTTCCACAGGGGTTGCACTAGTTTGCAGTCCCACCAGCAGTGTATGAGTGTTCCTGTCTCTCCGCATCCATGCCAACATGTGTTGTTTTGGGACTTTTTGATAAAGGCCATTCTCACTGGAGTTAAGTGATATCTCATTGTGGTTTTGATTTGCATTTCCCTGATGATTAGGGACGTTGAGCATTTTTTCATATGTTTCTTGGCCATTCTTATATCTTCTTTTGAAATTTTTTTTAAGCAACAAAAACAAAATGGGAGGTATTAATTTACCAGACTTCAAACTATACTACAAAGCTGTGATTATTAAAACTGATTGGTATTGGCACAAGTGCAGGGACACGGACCAATGGAACAGAACAGAAAATCCAAATATAAAACCATCCTCATATAGCCATCTAATCTTTGACAAAGCTGACAAAAACATACTTTGGGGAAAAGAGTCCTTATTTAATAAATGGTGCTGGGAAAACTGGATAGCCACATGTAGAAGACTAAAACAGGACCCACAGCTTTCACCTCTCACAAAAATCAAATCAAGGTGGCTAACAGACCTAAACCTTAGGGGAGAAACTATTAGAATTCTAGAAGAAAATGTAGGAAAGACTCTTACAGACATTGGTCTAGGCAAAGAATTTATGAAGAAAACCCCTAAGGCAATAGCAGCAACAACAAAAATAAACGAATGGGACCTGATTAAATTAAAAAGCTTCTGCACAGCCAAAGAAACAGTCATGAAAATAAACAGACAGCCTACAGAATGGGAAAAAATTTTCGCATACTACACATCAGATAAAGGACTGATAACAAGAATCTATTTAGAACTCAGGAAAATCAGCAAGAAAAAATCAAACAACCCTATCAAAAAAAGGAGCGAATACTTATTGCCCATTTGTATGTATTTTTTGGAAAATGTCTATTCAGGTCCTTTGCCCATTGTTTAATAGGGTTATTTGTGATTTCTGTTTTTTTGGTATTGAGTTGTATGAGTTCCTTATATATTTTAGATATTAATCCCTTATCAGATGTAACTGTCCTCACCCTCCTACACAAACATAAATAAATGGTAACTATGAATGGTGATGGATGTGTTAATTAATTTGATTGTGGTAATGATTACAAAATGTATACATATATCAAATCATCGAGTTGTACACCTTGAATACATACAATTCTATTTGTCAAGTGTACCTCAATAAATCTGGAAAAAATAGGTTGTCAAGTAAGGGGGCCCAAGGGAAGTATCAGGCATGTACACAGAGCCAAATCAGGTGTTCTGCATTTGTAGTCTGGATGTGTAAGCATGGACATACTGGGGATATTTCAGGAGCAAGATAGAAAGTGCAGCTTTGGGAGCGAGGAAGTGGGGAGTTGGAAGAAGGTACAAGTGATTATTAGTGTTTTTTGCTGCCAAGAGGTCATGCAACCAGTAAATATATATACAGGCAGAAGCCCTGGAGAGAGGGACTCATTAATTGTCCTTGCCACCAGCAGGGATGAATGAATGCCCTGTTGGTGTCGCTGCCCTGAGAATTTTATTGAGTCATTACTACTCTGGAGTCTTATCTTTGGCACTCTCAAAAATGATCTTGTAGTCATTTCCTGGATGCTGTGTCCTTTTACTTTGGCCATCAATCAGAAGGCAGAAATGCCCATCCTGACAGTGGCTGCATAAGCAGTGAGAGCAGCAGTGGGGCCCACCCCTCCCCACCTGTGACTGCTTGTACAGTATGGCCCTGCATGCTCACTCTCAGCTCCATGGCACATTTCCTGCTTTGTGTTTTGAGTTGACTTGGATCCTCATGATGTTAGCAATCAGAAGGTATCACAGTATTACAGAAGCCTATCTCCTACAACTCACTTAGGATGAAAAATAAAATGAATCCAAGAAGCCAATGGTCATGGTAGCCGGACTAGTCCATACCATAGACTCAGGGGGAAATTGATTCTTTCATCTTAATGTCAGCTGATCACCTACTAATACAGCTGTTCTTATGGCAAGCCCTCCTCACTACTGCTTTACTCCCCACAAGAAAGAGAAAGAGGACCTAGGGATCACTGAAACTTAGAGTGATTAAAATGCCCATGTATTTCCATACAAACTGCTCTCTAGCTGCCAAGAGCTGCCCAATGTATACCCACTGTCTTGCTCTGCCCATCTCTGCTCTTGTGTGATGGGCATTCAAAGGGAGCATACTCTGTGTACTCCATCTAGTTACCTATATCCAGAGTCAGCCTGGACATAGGATGACAGCTTTGGTGAAGAGTATAGCAAGGTCTTTATTATGTGAGGGGCATATGAGCAATCATTGTTTAGCTTTTTAACTCCTTATTGTTCCTCCATTGTACTTAAGTAGGCTGCTGATGCTTAGAGGCCAAAAGAGACAGACGTGTGCTCTTCATTCCCTCCATCACTCTCTGCTCTACTTCCATCATCCTGTGTGTGTGCCAAGTGTCCTCATCTTCTCTGAGGGGTAACAATTAGATCTGGGGTTGTTAAAAAGTAACAAACATGATGTCAAGTTAAATACAGACACACATGCACACACACATATACACAAACACGTGGAGTGAGTGTCAGAAATCTTGGCACTGGTCAGATGTATCCTAACAGATTGAGCCAAAGGGACTCTGGCAGTGCTTCTCACCCAGGAGCAGTATTACCTTCCCAGGGGGTATTTGGCAAAGTGCTGGGAGTGTTTTGGGTTGTCACACTGACTGAAGAGAACTATTGGCATTTTGCGGGCAGGTGCCAGAGTTGTGAAATGCTCTGTGTTGAGTGGTATGTCCTACACATCAGGGAATTATCCAGGCCCAAATGCCAAAGTGCCCCTGTAGGGAAACACTGGAGAGGGAACTGGTGAGGCGGGCACAGGAGAGTTCCTACCAGATTTCTAGGGTTACCAAACATCTATGACCATTGTCTACAGCAGTGCTTCTCCAATTGTCGTCTCCTATTTAACCTGCATCAGAACTACCTGTGCTGCTTGTTAAAATGCACGTTTCATCCCCTCACACACAAGATCTACTGAATCAGAATCTCTGGGATGTGGGTAAAGGAATCTGCATCTTAACGAGCATGCCTATTTATTATGTGCACTAAAGATTGAGAACCATTTCACTAAAAAATCTTTCTCTCTAAGAAAGAGGAGGGTGAGGGCTAAACTAAGATCTTTATATATCTAAAGACATAAAGAAAGTGAGATGTCTCCATTGAGAACAGCACAAGGGGAAGTAGGTTTGGACATTAGAAAGAAGTATTTAGGATAGATATGGGAGGTATAAGGAAACTTTATCTCTTCTTTGAAAATATTTAGAATCTCATTGTTTTAAATATGACCAATCTCAAAGGACTTAAGAGTCAATTTACAAAATATAATCTACAACCAGCCAATAAAACTATCAGAAGATGTTCAACTTCCTTCTCTAGTGATCAAGGAAATCCAAAATAATAAAACCTCTATTAAGTTGGGAAGAGGTGGTTTCATTTATTTGTATTTTAATAATACTTGTTGAAGAGCATTAAGATGAGACTGGTATTCAAGTGCATTGCTGTTGGAAAGGTAGATTCGAACAATCTTTCTGGAAATCATGTTGACAAGATGTATCTAAAACCTTAAAATGCACATATCTTTTGGCCTTGTCATTTTACATCTAGAGCATAAACTAAGAAATTTCATTGTAATTGACTTCATTTTATCTGCAAATCTGATTTAGTTGTTCATTGTGGCCTTACGGATTAATGTTCAATGTTAGGGGATTGGTCTGTAGCATATTATGTGGCTATTTAAAATTTAAGCTGACAGTGAATTTTAGTAACATGGATAATGCCTATTATATAGTGTTAGGTGAAAAGATTGGATATAAAATTTTTTACTCTGCTTGTATGGGAGAAAAAATAACAATATGTGGAAAAAAAGAATTGGAAGAAAAAAAATTGCCAAGATGTCAATAGAGTATTACTTCTAGTTGGTGGGATTATGTGTAGTTGTTGGCTTCTTTGTTATTTTCCTAATTTCCAAATATTCCACAATGGGCATATGCAACTTTAATAAGAAGAAACAAGTTAATTTAAACAAACCTATGGCACAAACTAGTGGCAGGGAAGGATGCAATGTTCTTTCCAGTTACATTTCAGTAATTTGGGGTGGGATGGGGATTATAAATTTCATTTAACAGAATACAATCAGTGCCTACTAGCTCATATCAATACAGCATTATCTAAAAAAAAATGTTAGTGCTTGCCTTCTTCTCTTGGGTACATTCTGTTATTGGCCTTATATTGATCTCATGCATGTTATTCCCAGTGAGAAGGTGGTTGGAATGGAGTATTTACTTGGGCAGTAGCAGTAGCTTGGGGTTTATTTATTTTAATTTACATTTCATGAATATCAAATAAATTGGATTGACCAGAAAGCTTCAGTAAGGCATCAGGAAACTTTGCAAATAAATGTTACAGTTTTGTTTCATTTTTTCTGAATATGTCATTTGTGTTCTACTCCCTTGAGTTACTTATTCTTTGTAGTCCTCATGGAATTGCTGAATTGAATCTCTCAGTAGTGCTATTTATACATACAGTATGGATGCAATAATATGGGGTCATTGTGGCAGGAAGAACTTGGTTCTACAGTGAATAAGATGCAACTAAAATTATTGTTTCAATTCAAAAGTACCAAGACCATACTAATTCTATTTGGAGACGGAGCCTGAAAACGGGAATCATCATTACGGACTATGTTTAGAAGATATTGATTGTGCCTGTATGCAGTAAAACTTTACAGATTCCCAGGAAAATTGGAATGAGTTGCTGCAAATAACTAGATTTGGTACACTAGGGAGTTAGCAAAGCAAACAGGCTGTTAGAGCATGCGTCACACCTTGCACTTTGCTCTTTGCTCGCTTCTTTTGATAAAGGTAGTTAGGTTCTAATTATTTGTGAAACTGTCAGTACATCCTTTATAATAATAACATGGTCTTCATAATCAGATACCTCTTTGACTCTGTCTTGTGAACGCAGAGCTGATAAGTAGGGAGCGTAGCTCAGGTATTGTTTTTCTTCTTGTTATTATTTTTTAAAATGAAGCATTGAGTCTGGGTATTAGTCAGAAGGGCCCAGAAGAAGGTTCTTCCAAATCAAATATGTGAAAATAAGAGGCTTCTATTCCACAGGAAATAGAATTTAGAGGATAAGGGCACCACCAGGGAGCCAACCTGAGACACATCCATCCCCTGACTCTGGTTGAGAATCTACAACAGCCAGTAGAGCCCTTGAATGAGGAAGCGAAATACACAGTTCAGGCTAAACCTAATGGACCATTTTCACAGAATCGGTGGCTCACCAGCCTTTCTGGTAGATTGAACTTTTGGTCTTTTATTTTTCAATGATCCCACAATCATTGCAACTACTTAGATTGACACTGTTACAATACAACTTAATCCTTATAGCTGCAATTCCAAGTTACATGGCAGCACTTTAATTTTCACAGAGCCTTTTTTCCTATGAACTCCCAGGACATTCACGCTTATTTAAATTTTCTCCTTAGAAGAATTGTGTAAGGTAAGCAGGGAAGGTACTAAAGGCACTTCAGTCTTTCCTCCAAATCCCCTGGGACTCAGAGTGTTTTTCGAATACAGAATATTTTTTTGTGTGTGTTAGAATGGTAATAAAGTGGGATAAGTAAAGTCAATAAGCAGCCCCATTGCAGTTCAGATCAAATTTTTCTGCCAAATAAGTTTTTTTTCAGGTCATACAATACCACAAAATATATGTCTTTCGGTCTTTAGAACTTTTTGGAGTTTGGAATTGCTGATAAGGTAACAAGGTATGGTAGACCTTTATTATCCCAATAATAATTGAATATAAGCATGGGAAGAAGAGAAATGCCTTGCTGGGGCCTCTGCTTGGCTCATCCAGATTGTGGCTCTATCTGGTTAGTGCACTTAGGAGCATTTTGGGAACAGGCTGGAGTCAGCATTATCATTGTGGGTCTGTTCACCATAATAGCTCCTATTTTGTGAGTGATATCTGGGTGCCTATGCTGGGCACTATGCCAGGTGGCTCACCTGCAGGTTAGATGACTTACTCAGACTTAAAGTTATCCACCCAGCAAGGAGTTGAACAAAACAGGCCTCAGGTGAAGCTTTGCTATAAGGCGTGGGGTTTTGCCCTTACCCCTAAGTGACTTGTGACATGAAATCATCCTTAGATAGGAAGCTTAGCTCATTGCAAGAGAGGCAGCATAGTAGGATAAAGGGAGAGTTTGGATGTCACACCTAATTTGTCATTTATTAGCTGACTGGTGGGCAAATCATTTCAACTTTCTAGGCATCAGCTTCCTTATCTGTAAAATGAGACTGATAATCCTTTCTCAGCCTACCTGGCAAGAGAGCTGTGGGGATTTTGATAGATAATAAATAAATATGAGGGCACTTTGTAATCTCCAAAGTACCATTCCAACATAAGGTGGAAAAATTATAAATTCAAGGACAAGCCTCGTGTGTCAACTTGCTGTGAGTCCCATTTGGGAGGAAAATGGAGTTGGGGGTAACAGGTATCTCAAAAAGCAAAGGGTCTGGGGTTGATAAATATCACCAGAGCAAGGCCAGCTACCCATACCATCTGCTCTTCCCAGCCTTCTCAGTTACCGCTGAGATCCTTCTCATACTCTTCGGAGTCTCTTGGTTAGCTCCTTTCTCTTGTATTTCTGTTGCTTCAAATGTTGCACGGATTTGTTGGGCTGCCTTGGTAACTATCTCTTACAGTCTGTTTTGTAGCTTCTCTCAACATCTCCCTCATTTTCTCTCTCTCTCTCTCTCTCTCTCTCTCTCTCTCTCTCTCTCTCTCTCTCTCTCTCTCTCCCCCTTTAATTCCTCCCCACATTTATCTATATACTCCTGGGTCCTGGTAGGTACTCAGTAAATATTGAATGTGTGAGTTCTCAGGGAACTTTAAATCTCAGAGGAGATAAACACTCAGATAGCTAAATATATTTACCATCCATATGTGCTCTCCCTGAATTCTCAACCAGGGTCTCTAGAACCCACTGATATATGAGCTCCCAACTCTTCCTGGCATTCAAGGGCTCATCTAAATCAGCCAAGCTTATAACTATAGACTCCCCACTAAGTACCAGCTATTTCTGGCAGCCTGAGCCCCTCATCACCTGTTTCTGGTCTTCTGTTCATTCTCACCCCCAGCCTCTAAATTAGCTCAGGTTGTTTGCCCATCGGAGACACTCTGCCTCCTCTGCTTTACTTATTCTTAAGAATCCTTCAGCTCTACCCTCTGCAGGAAACCTTCCCTGACACCTGCAGTTTATACTCGTCCTGTCCCTGCTCAGCTCCTATAGCATTTGTCCTCAGTACCACTGATTTCCTACTTAATAGTTCTCTGCTGCCTGTGATATACACACATGTATTGCTAGTATGCATTGTTTGCTTTGTGTCAGGCACTGTACTTAATATTTTACATTGATAATATAATTTAATTTATGGCATTCAGTATTATCATTTTGTCCACTTTATGAGGGACAGAGGGGTTGAGTAACATGCCTAAGGCAACATAGTTTGTAGGTAGTGAAACTGGGATATAAACCCAGTTCTCATGTGAATTCAGCAGAGATTAATACCCAGTCATGTCTTAACCGCTAGATGATTGGGTATTAATCTCTGCCCTGAAAGAGCTCACACTCTACGTGGGAAGATAAGTGTTGGACATCAACTCTTATCTCCCTGTTATGGATTGACTGTGTTCCTGCCAAATTAATATGTTCAAGCCCTAATCCCTGATGTGATGGTATTAGGAGGTGGGGCTTTGAGGAGGTAATTAAGCTTAGATGAGGTCATGAGAAGGGAACCCCCATGATGGGATTAGTGTCCTTTTATGAAGAAGAAGAACTAGAGCTTCCTCTCTCCTCCATGTGAGGATGCAGCAAGAAGGTGGCCTTCTGCAACGATGAAGGAAACCCTCACCAGAACCCAACTATCCTGGCACCCTGGCCTCAGACATTATGCCTCCAGAACTGTGAGAAATAAATTTCTGTTGTTTAAGCCATTCCGTCTATGGTATTTTGTTATAGCAGCTCCAGCTGGCTAAGACATCACTCTCCATTTTGTTTCAAGTTGCAGACACTAACAATGACAACAGCAATGATACCAATAGCAGAAACATACAGTCATTGAATGATTTCCCTTTAGCACCTTAGAACAGACCCAGGAACCTCTCTGATGCTCAATATTCATAGGTTCCTTGATTGGTTAATAAGTGAGAGGCTACTGAACCTCAGTAAAGGCCAGGACAGAGTATCTTAGTTTAGCACATGATAAGTGTACTGAAAACATTTCTGGGATGATATATTTCAACACCAGATTTAGTAATTAAGCAAAAAGAATGATACAACTCTGTCAAGTTACTTAACCTCTCTGTGCCTTAATTTACTCATCATTAAAATGAATATTATTACCTTCCTCATAAGGCCATTGTGATGAATAAATGAATGAATACACACACACACACACACACACACACACACACACACACACAGTACTTAGAACAGTATCTGGCAAAGAGAGCCCCATATGTTCCTGCTATTGGTATCACTTCTGTTGTCATTGCTGTTAGTAGATATGTAATGACACCAGTGATCCATAGATCTTAGGGAAAGAGAAGCTCTATCACTGCCTCATATCCAACTTGGCCCTGTACTTGACACTTAATAGGTACTACAAAAATATGTGTAGAGTGAATAAGTCACTGAATGATCTCAAACCCTCACAGAGCTGAAGTATCTACATAGAAAAAGTTCAAAAGGTAGACACTGGATAATATCTTCTCCTCATATTAAAATGAGTAGGTTTCCAATATACACTAACGTATAGCCTCTGCCTCCATTCTGAGCTCCCAAAGCCCAATTTCTGGCTCAGTATCGTTCAGGGCCCCTCTTTCATGACAGATTTTTTTCTTTGTTCTAGCCTTGATATACAGTTATAAGCAAGGATTCCACAGTAATAACTCTGTTCTCTGACATATAAATAAGAATGACTTTTCATGTAGCTCTCTCCATGCCTTCTGCTTTGAGTTATTTGTCATTTCTTTTATGTGCCTGTTCGAGAGAGCCATGCTATGGGATGTGTTGTGAAACCCACCAATATTGTCTTCTCTAAGATACCAGGCAGATTTGATGTTTTTTTTCCTAGGATTCTAAGGAGATTAGGACATCTCCTTAAAATCCAGAAAAACAACAGGTCTGTTGTTACCCTTGGGGACTGTCATGGTAGCACCAAATCAAAGGACTTTTGTTTTCTTGAGAAGAGAAACAATCAAACATTCTTGCTGGGGCAGGGGAGTCCTTTGAGTCCATCTGGTCCAAATTCCCATGTAAGGGCAGAGACCATGTTTACCTTATTTCCCTTTGCATCCCCGGTGCACATCACTATGCTTGACACAGAGTAGTTATGAATACATTCCTTGAATATTTTGCAGGGGGAAGAGTAGAAATGCTTTATGTTATTAGCCTATTTGGATTTGGCCATTCTCATCTGTACTGCAGAAAAGAAGGTCTTTTCTCTCCACCTGGATACCCCCCAGCCTGGATTAGCCAGCTCTCTTCTGCACCCACAGACATAATTTATTTCCCACATTACAGACTCACTGTACTGTAATGTCGGTTTACCTCTGCCTTTCTGTCTCCACTCCCATTCCTGCAGCTTTGTGTCTGTCTTGTCCAGTGCTTGAGCACATGGTTGGTGCTCAAAAACTATTAGCTGGATGAATGATTCTAATGCCCATGATGGGCAGCAAAAACAACAATTATAGTGACATACATCACATTTATATTGCACGATGGTCTTCTTGTGGACAAAGATATCAGAAGAATGGTGGCATTCATGGTACTGCTGCAAGGGGAATGGTTGATCATAGTATCTTCATTTGGAACACAGTCACGATAATAATACTGAATTCCCAGGAAGGTTGTAGGTATTTGGCGGGAAGATCCTCCAAAGGGAGCTAGTACATGACTTTTATAGCAGCAGGTGAATTTTGGTTTTCCTCTTTTCCTCAGTCCTGTGAGTGGGCAGGAGAATGAGGAGGAAGGAAAAATGGCAGTAACTTGAGAAGCAAGCAAAAGCTATCCGTCTTCTCTTCCTCCTCCCCTTCCCTGTCCCCACCACCCTTGCTAAGCCAAAGGGAGTGCTAAATGTCAGCTGCTACCTTTAGGGAATCTGGGAAACACTACCCCAGATGAGGACCTGCAGAGGTCTTAGAGGACCAGAATAGTAGAGCACTAAGCCAGGTTCCATGTCAAGCTGGAGAGATGAGAGCCTGGTAGCTCAAATCCTAGAGGCAGAAGAGATGGTAAGAAGGACAAGGACAAGAAACTTCCCTTCTGATCATAATGAGACAGATGGGTGCCCACAAAGACTGAGGTGGAGTTCTGGCTTTCTCAGTTTCAGTATCTGAGAATTTTTTTATAGTGTATTTTTCTTGTTAAATAATAGGACTTGCAAAGTGATATTCCCAAGAGCATTGGAATGGAATGATACCACACAATGGTGATTGTCTTCAACTAACAACTGGTAGGTTTTGTAAAAGGGTGTGGCAGAAAGGAGGGTCATTTCTATTTTTCTGTGTCTCATTTATTCATTCACTTGCTCATTCACTTCTTCATCCAACCAGCATTTATTAAGCTGTTGATGTAGGTTAGCAATTGGCCAAGGCACAACAAATATGGTGACAAGCAAGATAGACTTGGGCCCTGCCCTTATGGGATTTATAGTCTAGTGGGAAGAATAAAATCACCATACAAATATAATTTAAGTTCCATGGAAGACATATGGGAAGAGCTATAATGGCAGGAAGAGCTCCAAAGAGTCAGAGAAAGGGCCTTTTGATCTGAGAACTGATGGATGAATAGGCATTAAACTTGAAAGGAGTAGAAGGAGGAAAGAAATCATGAGAGACATTCTATTAGGTGGAGGAAAGTAACATAAAAAGGCAGTCACAATTAAGTGGGATAATGGTAGGAGAGGGGAAGAAGAGGTTACTGCAGGAGCCACTGCTCAGTCTCCAAACAGCTTTGAGGGAGAGGCAGGGCAACTATTATCCCTTTGAACACATAAGGAAATTGAGACTCAGATGTATCCATGTCTTTAATTCATTTAATAAGTCATTATCAAGCACCAACTAGGTTCGAGTCACTGTGATGGGGCTGGGTGAACACATTTAGATATGGTCTTTTCCCTTCCAGCTTACATTCTAGTGGGGAAGTAGAGGGAGTGAGTCTATGTCACAGTGCTGGTAAATGGTGGGGCTGAAACTTGAAGTTTTCTGACTTCAAGTCAAGTGCTCTTTCTGTGGTTTCATGTTGTGGCTCAACAAGAAAGAGGCCTGGTCAATTACATACATGATGACTTGGCCAGATGAGGCAGCTTAGCTTTTGTTCTAACAGCTGGTGAGGGCTTCCTTAATGCTCACTGAGCACAGTGGGAACCTGGGACAGTAAAAGGTAAAGTTGAAACAAAAACAGAATTTGGGCATAGATTATCTGCAAGACAATCACAGCTGGCCCTTTTGGAGTTTGCTGTGGGTGAGGCATTGTACACACTTCATATATTTAATCCTAACAACAACTGTATAAGTGAGGTAAATACTCATACAGCTACTGATTTGTCCATTTTCCGAATGAAGATGTTGAGACTCAGGGAGGTTATGCAGCATTATTAAGCTTGCTCAGTTTAGTAATTCAGGGCTATAGCATGCAAACCTGTGCAGCCTGACTCCAGAGCCCGTGCTCTTAACCACCATGCTACATTGCATCCACTTAACAGACTAGAGCAAAGTAGATGACATTAGGCCAGAGACAAAGAAGCAGGTCTGGGATAAAGGCCAAAGTTTGCACTTTCTGGCAGGACTCCCAGTTATAGTTGTTTAACAGGTACAAAAGCACAAGATAGGAATTAGAAGTGACTCCTGAATCCCAGTTTTCTACTGTCGAATCCATAGAGTTTACAAGGCTGTTCTATCTATCCTTCTACTGTGGTGGAGGTTTTATTCCAAGTAATTAAAACTATGGAACACAACCCTTATAGGTGCTGAATTTTAGAGGCCTGCTGAGAGGCCAGATTTATCTCAAACCTTGTGTGTATATCATGCTTTACAGAGTCCTTTTATAGTATTTAATATACCCATGATTTTGTTGAGATCCTCACAACCCCAATGAAGGTTCTTCCCATTTTGTAATTGAGGAGATGTAAGGCTGAGAGAGCCCAAGGACATGAAGCTACTGAGGTTTTGGAGCCATTTCTTGGCACCTTTGCTATCGTACATAGATGAGAGCAAACCCATTCTTTGGGAAGCCTATCAGAGCTTTAAGTTTGCAATTCTGTTTTTGTGCCTTCCACTGAAATGAACCAGTTAGTAAGCCATCTGGCTTTTTCACATATATACTGTGTATGCAGGAGTACAATGGCATGCTAGGATTTCTTTTTCATTCCAGATTCAAAAAATACATTCAATATGTATTGATTTTGTTCACAAACACTGTATTATATATGGTAGAAGGAATAAAAAAAAGTAGCATGCATAATTTTCTAGGTTTACTAAAATTAGTATATAATGGATATCTTTAGTTGATAGAAGCTATAAGGATTTCTGTTCAGATACAGCTCATTGGAGTGAGTGAAGGAGCCTGGGTCTCTTTTAGGATTTATGATACACCTTTGTTCCATTTGAATGTTACTTGCCCACTTGGTAAGTGACAGTAGATTCTTTCTTATACTGCCTTGTCTCTCATGACTGGTAGAATTGGTAGCTTTAAACATTTCACTTTCAAAACAAACATGACTCATAACCCATGTGAATTCAATGACTGTAGTTGATTTGGTGAACGTTTGAAAATATGAAGTAGGAATAAACAAGACCATTACTGTAAATGTTTTTAAAAGTGAACCTAATGCACTGGAAATGGTGTAGATGAAATAGAGAGGAAAATGTGAACATTGGAAATATACTCCAGTTAGCTCAAGCTTAGAGGAGAGGGTAATAAAATTAAAGAGTTATTAATTCATTTATTCAACAAATATTTAATGAATCAGGTATTATTCTAGGCAGTGGGGATACATCAGTGACTAATAATAATAATAAAGGCAAAACTTCCTGCTCTCCTGGAGATGACATACGTGAGAGGAAATAAGAGGTGCCAGTGTTGGCACCTCCTCATTTCGTCCAATTGGCTGCAGTAGACATGCTCTGTAATGGATTGACTAGGTTTTGTGAAGCTGTAGTGGATGATACCAGCACTGGACCACCAAACAGACACCATTAGCTTTTTTTTTTTGAGGAATATTTGGTTTTGGACTATATTTTGGCACTTCATCTTTTTCCAGCCATTGTGCCAAATGTTTGCAATTGTCAAAAAGAATCCATTTTGCAACACAGGTCATGATACAGTGTAGAAATGGTTCACCTTTATGTCGTGACAGCAAAGAAAGATAAGTTTCCAGATGATTTCTCTTCTGACTCCCATTTAATTCATGCAGAACCCGACTATCCATCTTCTGTACCTTGCTGATTTGTTTCAAATGGTCCGATAGTGTTGGAGTAGTAAGGTCAAACCTTGCTGCTAATTCACGCCTAGGTTGAGATGGATTCGCTTGCACTACAGCTTTCAGCTCATCATTATCCACCTTGGTCTCAGGTCGTCTACATAGCTTATTTTCAAGATTAAAATCACCAGACCAGAATTTCTCAAACCATCAACACACTCTGTGTTCATTAGCCACATCTTTCCCAAACATTCCATTGATATTTCGAGATGTCTGTGCTTCATTTGTTTCACGGCAGAGCCTATATTTGAAAATAACACAAATTTTTGACTTATCCATGGTTTCACAAAAATTGGTCTAAAAAATGTGAAAGATAATCGCAAGCCAGTA
Source organism: Lemur catta (assembly GCF_020740605.2). Lineage (NCBI taxonomy): Eukaryota > Metazoa > Chordata > Mammalia > Primates > Lemuridae > Lemur > Lemur catta. The sequence continues at coordinate 37,793,015 of NC_059155.1, read as the reverse complement.
CATGCGTTTGAAAGAATGAGGATGTACCTTCACAATAAAAATAAAACAAGAAGTGTCAAAATGAAATGTCAGAGGTGTCAACTGTCAAACTTAGTACTTAAGGAAATCGGACATTTCATACTTAATAACCTAATATTAAGGAGCCAGGAAAAATATTTGTGAGCTAGGTAGTGCTAATGGTGCCATTGTCGACACCTGTGAATGTCTTTCTAAATCTGTTGCTCAGAGGAGAAGGGCGTTTTACCGAGCGTCTTGATAGCATTGTGTTACAGTGAGCAATTTGTTTTTACATTGGTAAGTGAATCTACAGAGCGGTCCCATTTGCTGTCTCATTTTAGTTATTTGGAATCCTAGTAAATCCATATCAACTTCCTTCCTGCAATCTTGCAATTATGTGAGAATGAATATACTATTTGTCCTTTTCTGAGAGACCCCAATGTTGTACATACCTTTTGTCTAACTGCAGCCTTTTATTCCTGGTATGAACTTAAGGAAGGGGAAATAATCTGTGACTGGAAAATCTGAACCCATCTCAATAATACCAAGTAACAAATTTGCCTTTCCCCCACTTCTCATTAATGTGGGCAAACTGGTTATAAGTCTGAACTTAGCAAGTAGTGTGAGAAAATTCCAGCTGAAGGCCCTCTCCTTTACATGGGCTGTAAATGAGCAAATCCAAGATCCTGAAAATCCTTTCCCACTCTTTGAAGTTCTCCACTACCTTTGGAATAGGATTTGACCATGATGCTGAGGACATGAGTCCCCTTTTCACAAAGCCACTTCTAATGTATAAGACCAGGGCAACTCAGGTACTCCCTATGCCTGGTTCTCTCTTTCCCCAACATATTCATCTATAGTAGTCCAAAGGGTGTGAGTTGCCCTACCTCTCACCTTAATTGATACTACTCTGTGAAGTAGGCAGGGGAGGCACACTTGTTCCCACTTTGCAGATGAAAAAACAAAGATTCAGAGATTTAAGTGACTTGACCAAGATCACAAAGCTAGCAAGTGGCAGAGTCAGAAATAGATCCCAGGTTTTTTAACTGCTATGCCCTTCCAGAGGAAAGTGTTAGGGAAAGGCAATTACTTATTTTTGGCATTATGCCTGTTAATATGATCATTCCACTTCTTGATATGGGGATGCCAATGCATCTCCATTTATTTAAGCCAAATCTTTGTTTTCTCTGAGTAATTTGCTGAAATAGTACACTCCTTATTAAAGCTTCCTGGAGATTAGCTGTGCTTCCCACAAAGTGGTTCTGTGAGCTGTGAGCTTCTGGATTGTGGCTGTGTTATTTCTGGGCCTTGTTTTGTATTCTTTTCCATCACTTGCACAGTCACCTGATTCCTTGTCCATCTCTGTCATCTGGCAGCATAGTTGCCACCTCCTTTTTGTTTTCTTGGCTCTTGATTGGTTATTATTGAGAAATATCATCAATTAATGCCATGCTCTGTTGGATAGCATGCTGATCCAGACTCTTAAGAACTGGTCTCAGTGCTGCCTATGCCTATATGCTAAAACTCCAATTACTCCCCAAATATTTGCCAACAGCAACAAGCAGAGACAAACCTACCAACCAACCTCAGTATGTTTGGGTCAGCTTGCTTCCAGTTCAACTGGATGCTCAAAGGTTTAGAGAGCAAGGAGCTGGCCGTGAGGAGGAGAGGGTAGGTAATAGGTGAATAAGTACTTGGTGTCCTGTGGAGAAGCTGATGGCTGTTTCTTTTATTTTTCCTTTTGTAGAGGAGAAGTAGAACTCTCTCAATGATTCAGAGCATCAAAGGTGCCAGAGCCTGTTTCTGCTGGCCATTATTTTAAAGACGGTGAAAGGCAAGCAACTTAATTAAAAATACTGACTGAGCCTCTATTCTGGATCTCATAGGAAACTTTCTAGGGACCTTGTTCTGCAGGACCCTGATGGGCTGTCTTTGTGGTTAGACACACTTAAGATGGGGAAGCTCCACAGAATTTGATGGCTTGGATAATTGCTAGGATTTTGCAGTTTCTGTATGGCCTATATTTCCAGTAGTGGGCTGGGCCATATGGAGCCATCCCCACTTTCTCACTTCATCCCCCTATGCCCAGGTGCCTTAGTCCATTTTGTGTTGCTATAAAGGAATACCTGCAGCTTGGTTTATTTGGCTTATGGTTCTACTGAATGTACCAGAAGCATGACACCAACATCTGCATCTTGTGAGGGCCTCAGGCTGCTTCCACTCATGGCAGAAGGCAAAGGGGACCTAGTATGTGCAAAAATCACACCGTGAGAGAGGAAGCAGGAAAGAGAGAGGGGAGGGAGGTGCCAGACTCTTTTTAACAACTAGCTCTCTGGGGAGAATTCACTCAGACCCTCCTCAGGGAGGGAATTAATCTATCTGAGAAGGACCTGCCCCCATGACCCAAAGAACTCCCATTAAGACTCACCTCCAACATTGAGATCAAATTTCAACATGAGATTGTGGGGGGCAAACATCCAAACTATAACACCAGAGGTGTGCATTAGTTATATGATTGGTCAGGGCACAGGGCACAGGCCTGAAACTGTCAAATTCATCCATACTGTGCATGAAGTGGCCAAGTTGAGTCACTACAGCCCCCATGATGAAGCTGGGTGAGTGAGAGAAGCCTACCACACCTCTATGTAATTGCCAGGGTACCTGATAGATTGGCATTCTGCCCCATCCAGCAGAAGAGAGTAAGCCTGATCAGGGCAAATCAGCCTTGGTAAAACAACCACCTTGGCATGGGTGGCTCCTATAATGCATTTGGCTAAGGAGGGCACCTACCTTCACCCCCTCAACCCCAGATGCTGAGTAGTGTACATGCCTGTAACTGACTGCATTCACACATTGGGGTTACATGCACCCACCTGTATTTAGATTAATGCCAAACTCAGGGGGCACAGCTACTTATAATTTTCTTGCCAAAACATGGAAAAATTAGGGGTTTGTTGCCTTTTAATTCAATGAGAAAAAAACACTACTATCTCCTCCAGCAGCTAAGTATGTGGAGGTGCTGATTAAATCTTTGTGTTTCCCTTTGGAAGTACAATTCTTCAGACTGTTTTGGGGGGCCCTCTTCAACTGTTTTTGTTGTTTCTGTTGCTGTATTTAAATTCAAAAAGGAAAATAAAAAGAGTTTTCTGGAGTAATTTGTTCTCAAGAGGCAATGCTGACAGACCTTAATTGAATAATCCAGGTCTAACAGTGTTTTCCTTCCCAGGGTTGCTTCTAAGTTTGCTACTAGCCCCCAGTTTGCCTAGCTCAAAAGGTTTTCAGGTTGTATATTTTGTGCATGGTGTCTAGCATGGTGCCTCACAGAAAGAAAAGTGTATGTTATCATAGCAACATGTGTGTCATACATATATACCTTCTCTCTCAAGAGAGTTGTGTAAAACATGTTTGGAAGAGGTCAAGATCAATTTATTCATTTATTAACTTCATGGAGATATTCATTGCTTTTCTCACCTCTTGTATGCCCCAGAGTCTATACAGCATATGGAATGTAGTCGGTGCTGAATAAATGGGTATGGCAATGAGTTTATTGAATCTAAGAAATTTATTTGTGTTAGATGCTCTATTTAGTATCAGAGACCTGGTTTTGTTCCTAATTCTATCATGCATTTTCTGGGTAACCTTAAGCAAATAATTCCCTGAGCCTCAGCTTCCCTCACTGTTACAATCAGGATAACATGTGCCTTACTCCAGAGTTGTTAAGAAGAGCAAAAGTAAGTCAAGATGAGTGACTATATGAGAAAGTATTTTTCAAACTGCAGTGCTAAATACTTCAACTCGGTTTCTATTCTAATGATAACATATCACATCGTTTGGATCTCCTCTGCGTCATCATGATAACAACATTCAGTGTTTTTCACTCACTGCATCCAAACATTTTGAGAGCATCTAGTAGAAATGATGCCAATTATTGACAAATTTCATTTAGAATAATCACCTCAGAGCAATGAGAGCACAGAATCATGTTAAGGTGTTGATTTAGCCTTTTCCAGTATGTATAAACACATGAATATAAAACATGAATTGAAATAAAAAATACTTTCTCATGAAATAAAATTTTACTCTGTCATAACACTGATGAAATTTGAGGAAAGATTACAACTCTGCATACATGGTGTACTGTCCAGCATATTTGGGACCCATGAAGAGGGATGAAGAAGGCACCAAAACCCACAGTTATTAGATTTATGATTGGGCTAGATGAGTTTCAAATCTGGAAGAAGAGAAAGTAAAATAGTAGGGTATCAGTTAGGAGGATTAAGGAGGACTGGGAGATGAAGATGGGAAACTCATGTCCTGTGATCTTTGGATGGTCTGCCTCTTAATTTTCTGGTTACTAAAGCATCTATGGAATTTTCCAAAGCCATAAGTCTGGCAGGATACTTGGGAAGACTCATGAAAATGTTCACATAGGAAGAGTGTCTGGGGCCTACTAAGCATTCAGTAAACACTAACTGCTATCATCACTGATACTGCATTATTATTATTATTTCTCATCATCATCATCATCATCACAGTGTAACAGATGTTGAAGCTTATAGTCTATGCTCTAGGACAGACACCCAGTTTAGAGTTTGCTTTTAAGTCTCTACTCCTATCGATTGTGAGAGGAGAGGGCCTTGGTCTCTCCCAACTGTCTCATTTTACAGAGTAGGAAACTGAGACCCAAACAGAAACTAATATGCTGTAGGTTTCACAGAAAGTAAGTGGCAGAGGCAAGACTAGAACCTGTGGCTCACTGCCCCCTGACGCTTTTCATTTGTCATTAGATTTCCTTTCCGTCTCTTCCATCCCCATCAGAGATGTGGATATTCTGTAGCCTGGTGGGTGATGAGTCACATCATTGGGTGATTTTGTGAACCCTGTACTTTTCCTGACTACATATTCCTCTGATTGCTATGAGCATTTCTACATTAGAACAGTGTCTGGCTCATGGAGTCTATTTAACAAAAATTGTGAAATGAATGGATGGTTTCTGATTTCCCTTTCCCCATAGCTAAAGTGACTGAGCTCATTGTCTCTTGTTTACTAAGCTTCTTGGTGACCTTGACTATATACAACAGGTCCCTAGTGGTGTGCCTTCTATCCCCTTAAAGAGATTGATCTTCCCTTTGATAGGCTGTGCTTGCTGTCCTAAGTGCAGGCCTTGGCTTCCCAGTTTGGTGATGAGCTTGCCTTACGAGCCTGAATGAAAGCTTTCTTTTATGAGGTAGGAGCACATGTCCTGGTCTCTTGTCCTCTGCCCCCACCACCTAATGCCTGATTCACACACTTTGGCAAATGTGGCTAGTTACAAATTCTGGCTAATAGAGATGAAATTGGGCTTTACCTCAAAACCAGACGGGATTACTTTTGCAGTCTCTTGAATAGAGAAGAAATGTTTACCCTAGGCTGACATTGTTTGCTTGGTGCACAGAAGAGTGGCAGTGAGATGCATGCTGGCATTGCAGTAGAAAAACTCTTTGTTGAAGCTAACGTGATCCCTGGACAGCCGATGCTAAAGATGACAACACTGCAATTTGCCTGACCCACATATCTAGATTTCTTCTCCACATCATATCTACTCTGTGCCTGACTTAGTATGCTAGATGCATGTGGAGGCTGCTACTGTTCTAGAGGCAGAGAGAATATACATGTTTTCTGGGGTAGGCTTAGCCATCCTTTCTCCTAGCCTCAAAGCTAATGATCTAGGGCATTGGTTTCCAAACCTCCTGGCATAAGGAGGGAGGTTTGAGGAAGGGGAGAAGAGGAGTAAAAGCCAGCAGGTCTCCCTCTGTAACCTCTCCTCAAACCAGTTTATATATTGAGTTTCCATGCAAGAGTTTGTTTTAATAAAGGTTTATGCTACTGAAGGAAGTTTGAAAATCACTAGTCTGGTGTACTAATTTCAGGCTCAGTATAACATGTCCTCCATTCTGAATTCAGCCCTATTCATGAATTTCAAAATGAGAGCTAAGGCTAACTGCCAATTTGCCTTGCATGGCTTGAGTTTCCTGAGGTATAAAAGGAAACCCTGCTTCCATTGCTATAACAGCTCACTTAAAGCCAGGTGTGCAGCATGCACCTGTAATTCCAGGAACTCTGGAGTCTGAGAAGGAAGAATCAGTTGGGCTCAGGAGTTCGAGGCTGGCCTAGACAATGTAGCAAGACCCTGTCTCTAAAAAAATAAAGTAAAATAATTTTAAAAAATAAAATTTGTAAAAGAACAGCTTACTTAGTGGTGAGCTAAAGATTTTATTAGTTGTCTGAAGAATTTGGGGCTCCTTTGAGAATAGATGAGAGAGAAGAGTTAGTTTTTCAGAAAGTAATTTGTCTCCAACATAATAATGCTGAACTTCTCCTCATAAAAGGATTATTGTACAAAAACACATTATATACCAATTAGACCTAACAGGCATATATAGAACATTCCACCCAACAACAGCAGAATAAACATTTTTCTCAAGTGAACATAGAGCATTCTCCAGGATAGACCATATGTTAGGTTACAAAATAAATCTTAAAAATTGTTAAAACATTGAAATCATCCAAAGTATTTTCTCTGACCACAATAGAATGACACTAAAAATCAGTAATGGAAGGAAAACTGAAAAATTCAGAAATATATGAAAATTAACTAGCACACTCTTGAACAATCAATGGTCAAAGAGGGAATGTGCTTTCTTTGTCACAGTGGAACATGCCTATAATTCCAACTATGAGGGAGGCTGAGGTGGGAGGACCACTTGAGCCCAGGAGTTCAAGACCAAGACCAGCCTAGGCAACATAGTGAGACCTCATCTCAAAAAAAGTCTTTGTTTTCACTTTCCTGACGACCTACTCCCCAAAAAAAGAAAGAAAAAGAAAAAGAAAAAAATGGTCAAAGAAGAAATCACAGGGAAATTAGAAAATATTTGAAAAATGAAAACAAAAATACAACACACCAAAACTTATAGTATACATCAAAGGGAGTGCTCAGAGAGAAATTTATAACTGTAAATGCCCACATTAAAAAACAATAAAGATATAAAATCAATAACTTAATTTTGTACCTTGAGAAAATATAGGAAGAATAAACTAGACTCAAAGCTAGCAGAGGAAGGAAATAATAAAGATTAAAGAAGAGATTTAAAAAGTGGAGATTAAAAAAACAACAGGAAGAATCAATGAAACCAAAAGCTGGTTATTTGTGAAGATGAACAAAATTGAGAAAATTTTAGCTAGATTGACAAAGAAAAAAAGAGAGAAGACACAAATAACAAATATCAAAAATGAAAGTGGGAGTATTACTACTGACCTTACAGAAATATAAAGGATTACAAAAGAATAATATGAACAGATACATGCCAACAAGTTGGATAACCTAGACAGAATAGACAAACACACAACCTACTAAGACTGAATAATGAAGAAACAGAATATCTGAGCGGACCCACAACTAGCAAGGAGATTGAATCAGTAATTTGAAACCACTCAACAAAGAAAAATCCAGGACCAGATGGCTCTGCTGGTGAATTCTACTAAACATTTAAAGGAGAATTAACAACAATCCTTCTCAAATAGTTCCACAAAATAGAAGAGGAAGGAACACTTTCTAATCCATTCAATGAATCCAGTTCCTCTACCAAAGGCAGATAAAAATATCACAAGAAAAGAAAATTATAGACCAATATCCTCTTTGAATATAGATGCAGAAATTCTCAATGAAAATACTAGCAAACCATATCCAGTGGCATATTAAAAAGGATTATACTCCACAACTAAATGGAATTTATCCCATGAATGCAAGGATTGATCAATATAAGAGAATCAATGTAATATATTACATCAAATGAAAAAAAAATACCACATGACCATCTTAATTGATACAGAAAAAGTATATCACAAACTCCAACACCCTTTCATGATAAAAACATTCAGAAAAGTAGGAATACTAAGGAACTTTCTTACCATGATAGAGGGCATTATGAAATCCCCATAGGTGACATTATATTCAATGGTGAAAGACTGAAAGCTTTCCCCCTAAGAGCAGGAGGAACAAGAAAGCTACTAGGGCTAATAAATTGAGCAAAGTTGCAGGGTGCAACATCAACATGTAAGTTCAGTTGTTTTTCTATACACCAGCAATGAGTAATATGAAAAGGAAATTAAGACAGCAACACCATTTACAATAACATCTAAAAAATAAAATACCTATGAATAAATTTAACCAAGGAGATAAAAGACTTGTACCCTGAAAACCATAAAACATTGCTGAAAGAAATTAATACCTAAATAAATGGAAAGGCATCCTGTGTTCATGGATGGAAAGGCTTAATATTGTTAAAATGTCAGTACTGGCAAAACTGATCTATAGATTCAGTGTAATCCCTATCAAAATTCCAACAGAGGCCGGGAGCGGTGGCTCACACCTGTAATCCTAGCACTCTGGGAGGCCGAGGCGGATGGATCGTTTGAGCTCAGGAGTTCGAAACCAGCTTGAGCAAGAGCGAGACCCCGTCTCTACTAAAAATAGAAAGAAATTATCTGGACAACTAATAATATATATAGAAAAAAATTAGCTGGGCATGGTGGCACATGCCTGTAGTCCCAGCTACTCAGGAGGCTGAGGCAGGAGGATCGCTTGAGCCCAGGAGTTTGAGGTTGCTGTGAGCTAAGCTGACGCCTTGGCACTCTAGCCCGGGTGACAGAGTGAGACTCTGTCTCAAAAAAAAAAAAAAAAATTCCAACAGCACTTTTTTTTAAAAATGGAAAAGCTGATCCTCAAATTCATGGAATTACAAGGGGCACCTATATATAGGCCCCTATCATAAAAAGGAGAACAAAGTTGGAGGACTCATGCTTTCTAATTTCGAAACTTACTATAAACTACAGTAATCAAAACAATATGATACTGGCACAAGGATAGACATGTAGACCAATGGAATACAATTGGGAGACCAGAAATAAATCTATATATTTAAGACTAATTGAGTTTTTGACAAGTGTGTTAAATCCATTTAAAGGGGAAACAATAGTCTTTTCAACAGATGGTGCTGGGACAGCTGGATTTTCATATGCAAAAGAAATCAAGTTGGACCCCTACTTCATATCATATAAAAAAATTAACTCCAGTGGATCAACACCTAAATATAAGATCTAAAACCATAAAACACTTAGAAAACATAGCAGTAATGCTTCATGAACTTGGATTTGGCAATGGGTTCTTATATATTATAACAAAAGTATGAACAACAGAAGAAAAATTAGAGAAATTGGACCTCATCAAAATTAAAAACTTGTGCATCAAAGAACATTATCAAGAAAGTGAAAAGACAACCTATACAATCAATGAAAATATTTTTGAATCATATATCTGATAAGGACTTAATATATAGAATATATTAATATAAAGAACTCCTAAAACTCAACAACAAAAAAGAGAAAAAATAATTTTTAATGGGCAAAGGACTTAAATAGACATTTCTCCAAATATATATGTATATATTTTTATGTTTCTCCAAGATATACAAATGTCTAATAAACACATGAAAAGATGCTCAATATCATTAATCATTAGGGTAATGCAAATCAAAACCACAGTGAGATACCACTTCACACCCATTAGCATGCATTTTTTTAAAAAAAGAAGGAAAATAAGTGTTTAAGAGGATATGAAGAAACTGAAACCCTTATATGATGCTAGTAGAAATGTAAAATATTGCAGCCACTATGGACAACAGTTTGGCAGTTCTTCAAATGGCTAAACATAGACTTTCCATCTGATCCAGCAATTGCACTCCTAGGTATATACCCCAAGCAGGGACTCAAACAGATATTTGTATGCCAGAGTTCATTGTAGCATTATTCACAATAGCCAGAAGCTGAAGACAATCTGAATATCCATCAGTAGATGAATGGATAAACAAAATGTGGTATATACACACAATTCAATAGTATTCAGCCATAAAAAGGAATGAAGTCCTGAAACATGCTATAATGAAAGCCTTATGCTAAGTGAAATAAACCAGATGCCAAAGGACAAATACTGCATGACTCCACTTAGGCGAATTCATAGAGACAGAAAGTAGATTATACGTTACCAGGGACTGGGAGGAGAGGGGGATGGAAAGTGTTTGTTTAATGGTTACAGAATTTCTGTTTGTGGTAATAAAAAAAGTTTCTGAAATAGTGGTGATGGTTAACACAGCATGGTGGTTGTAATTAAAGCCACTGAATTGTGTACTTAAAAATGATTAAAATGGCAAATTGTATTCTGTATATATTTTACCACAATAAAAATATTATGGAGAAAGAAAACCTTTCCCAATTAAAGATAAAGATATTTAAAAATGATTTTATTATTTAAAATGAAGTAAAAGTATTTTCATGTAATCTTTTTCTTGAAAAGGAAAATAAAGATGACCACAAATGAGTCCCTTCTAGGAATAAAAATTGAATGCTCATAAAAAGAAGGCTTTTATATTTCATATGTAGAATAACTTTATGATGGAAGAAATATTAGACACTTTACTCAGATTCTATTAAGACATTGTTCTTTTGTTGTATCCTTTGAGGCAACTAATGCTAAATATTGAGATAATCATTTATCTTTATCACAGTAATTTTTATAGAACACATAGAGAGATCCATTTTAACTACTGTGGTCCATCACCACAGCTTGTTTCTTCAACCTTAACAGTGAAAGCCTCAAAATAACAGCACATTTGGAGCTAGTAAAGTCCCTGCCAGTGAATGTTTGGAGGGCATGGCATAGCTGGCTCCTCTGCTCAGGATTTCACAAGGCCAAATCATGGTGTTGGCTGTGTTGTGTTCCTTTCTGTAGGTCAGAGTCCTTTGCTAAGCTCATGTGATTGTTGGCAGAATTCAGTTGTTTGTGGCTGTAGGACCAATGTCACCGTTTATTGCTGGCTGTCATTTAGGGGCCATTCTCAGCTCCTAGAGACTGCCCAGAGACCCTTGCCACGTGATCCTCTCCCAGGCCTGCTCACCTGGCACCTTACTTCTTTAAAGCCAGCAGATGAAGCTCTCTTTTAATGCTTTCACACCTGATTAAGTCAGGTCCCTCCAGATTAATGTTTCTTTTGATGAACTGGAAATCAACTGATCTGGGACCTGAATTACATCTTAAAAATCTCTTTACTTTTGCCATATTCTATTGCTAAAAGCATATCATAGGTTCTGCTCACATTTTAAGGGAAGGGATCATACAAGGTTGTAACCCACTGAGCATCACTATAGGGTGTATCCACTGCAATGTAAAACTATCACCCAGATTGGTAAAAGATGGAGAGAAGAGGGCTGATTCTTACAATGGAAAACCAAAGCAGCTAAGTCAAACTTTGGTTGAAAAAATGGGCAAGTGGTCTCTTCATGTGTCCCAGCTTCACATAGTGTGTGTTTGCATTAGTCAGGGTTATTTAGAGAAAAAGAACTAATAGAGTGTGTGTACACACGTGCATGTGCAGGTGGGTGGATAGATAGATAGATAAGGAATTGGCCTTTCGTGATTATGGAGGCAGACAACTCTCAAGATCTTCAGGGTCAGCCGGCAAGCTGGAGACTCGAAGAGTTGATGGTGTAGGTCCAGTCCAAGTCCAAAGGCCTGAGAACCAGGATAGCCAATGGTGTAGTTCTAGTCAATAGGCTGGCAGGCTTGAGACCCAAGAAGAGCTAGTGTTTCAGTTCAAGTTCGAAGGCAAGAGGAAAGCTAATGACTCAGTTCAAAGTTCATCAGGAATGAAGAATTTTTTTTTACTCGGGGAGGGTAAGCCCTCTGATTGGATGAGGCCTACCCACATTATGGAGGGCAATCTGCTTGATGCAGTCTACTAATTTAAAAAACACATTCATAGAAACACCCAGAATGATGTTTGACAAATTATCTGGGGACCTCATAGTCAAGTCAAGTTAACATATAAAATTAATCATCACATTGTTCTCCAGTAGTTGCATGCCCTTTCCCCTGACAAGTGCGCTGGCCCAATTATCGTGACAACTGATCTCATCCAGTTTCTGCAATTCCTGTGAACCTGAGTCAGAACTGAGGAACTTTCCTCAGGCTGTTTCCTGCACTCATTGCTGGAGCACATTACACGTGTGGTTACAGGGTTTTAGATTGTGTGCTTCCAGTGAGCTGCTGGGAGATGAGAAGCAAGCTGTACTTGCTCAGGAAAAAAGAGGAAAAGACGAAGCCAAGATCAGACGCCAGAAGCTACCTGAAGTTTACCAGTGAGGTATGTCTATTGCTTCTATTTGCCTTTGCCAATTCCTCCATTCATTGTGACCACCTTAAATATGGACATCAAAAAGAGAATTGTGTTCCTCTTCTGCTCACCAGATATTTGATAAGGGACTTCCAAAGTTCCCTGCAGAGCAGAAGAAATTATAGAGAAATGGCTTGCTGAAAGTTTGGTAACCAAAAATTGCATGCGAGTCAGTCCATGATCATTGTAGCTTCCTAGATCTGTGACCCACACTTCTTTCAGCCCAAAACATTTTTTAAGGTCGCCATAGCTTCATCTGAGGATCTCTTTGCCAGCTAGAGACTCACATCAGATGATGTCTCAAGCAGCTGAGAATATCTCACATACATTAAGCTTGTCTTTCAGAGGTTGTCAGTTAAACAGGTGTTACACAAAGACATTGCGAATGAAAAGAGAGGAAATAACTGCTCTCTAGACAACTCTAAAAGGATTGTGATTATTCTGCATTTCATAGGACCTCTAAAGGTATCTCTTCTACTATTCAGCAATTAAGCAACTAGTTGGCTGGGAGAGAATTTATGTGGAACTTTTTGCCTTGGCTTTCTTGAGTGTAATCTTGAACTCCACTTACCTGTCCATTAAGGAGGGAAGCAGAGGGATGTCTTTAGTATGAAAACTGGGAAATGGTTCCACTCCCATAGCTGACACTTTTCAGGCTTTTCAATTTCTAGATGACACCAACAGGCACTCCCCCAATGACCAGGTTCCTCAGCATGAGTCTAATTAATGCAAAAATTGGAGGCTTGTCAGTGGGAACTCACTGGCAAGGGCCATCATAAAAGTCAGGGAGGTCATATTTGGGAAGCTTGTGCCAGATCCTGGTGTGGACACTGCTCCAGTGCAATTCAAGAGTAATGAATTCACAGTTCTATTTCCCCCTTGCATTCATGTCCCTGTTCCCACATATGTCTTGCATTATCTTTCCCCATTTCCTTATTGCTGCTTTATAATAGAATAGGGATTTGGACAGAGTTTCCTGTGGGACTACAAGAACATCAGTCAATAACCAGTGATTTCCATGCCAGCAGCAGGTTTTTAAATTAACGTGGCTGCCTGTTCCTTCTATCTGTGAAGGAGCAAGCCAGCACTCACTAATCTTTCTCCTCCCTTCTACCTCATCTTGTCTTCATTTTTCCCTACAGTTTTTTTCTGGCCTTGTAGCACAGGTCTCCTAGTATTGATCTTGGCCATGAAAAATAGTGAGCCAGAGCCAGATTGGCTAGCAGAATTTGATATTTTGTAGAGGATTTAGGCTTCTCCACGTTTCTGAGTATTCACAAATATTGCTGGGAGTTTGTTGGGTGGGGAGGCAGAAAACCCCCAAAACACTCTTTTTCTTCCTCTGTCCAAGTTCTAACCAGATTCAGAAACAAGTCAAATGAGAACAGTGTATGAAAAACAATTAGATTGACATATCCACTTGGTCACAGACAGCTCTGAGTCACAACAGACTCATATTCCTCTCCCACCCCTCACCTATCACAGGCCCTCCACCTACAGCACTTAAGGCCTAATGGCACAGAGCTGGCTCCCCAGGAGAAATAAAAAAAGGAAGGAGCTGGGCTAGGGACTAATAGTTTTAAAACCTCACCATTCAGTCTACCACTTCCAGAAAAGAGTGAATCACGGGGTGAGGGAAGCCAGCAATGTTGTGCTAGTGAGCTTCATGTGGAAGAAACCATGGAGGAGAGGGAAAGAACACCCCCCCCACATGTAAGCTCTGGAAAATACTTTAAGGTCATCTGGCCAACTCTAGTTAAGGAAATACGGACTCACACAGATGATGTACCTTGTACAATGAAAAGTAGAGTGTAGTCTGGGCTAGGAGTCTGGGCACCTCAGGTCTAAGGTTGTTCTCCCAACATTCCTCTCTACTCTAGCACTTGAAGTGTTAGATTTGTTTGGTAAGATATTTGACTTAAAGACAGAAGGAAAATAGAGTTTAGAGGACAGAAACAAGAATGGTGTAGGGATTCAAGAGAATTGACTTCTCAAGAATGTTGTTTTGCAAACTGCCCATCATCATCTCCATCACGGCCATCAATACTCTCCTGCGGTGTTAATGTTTGCTGAGTACCTACTTGATCACACTCTATATAGATGTATTCAGTACAATGAGACACTACAGGGAAGATCTAAGTGTGAGATGTCTCTTCTCCTTGCCAAAAGTGTGGAATTAGCTAATCCATAGTAAGTGCTTTCCCTCTGGGAAATGTATATCTCAGGGAATTACCATTATCAAAGGGTGTCTATATTAGTGTTAGATGCTGTTAGACATGATTTCTGTTCATTAGAGTCTGTATTCCAAGTGTATATAACCAGAATCTAACTACTTCCCCCCTACCCCCGCAAAACCACTTGCCACTGGTCCTAACTACTGTCATCTCTTGCCCGGATTATAATAGTAGCCTCTTAACCAGTCTCTCTGCTTCCATCTTGGCCCCCTGGAGTCTGTTCTTTACATAGCAGCAAGAGTGAACTTTTGATCACATAAACCAGATCACATCATCTTCTGTCTGACACCATCCAGTGGCTCCCTGCCAGTCAGAATTAAAGCCAGAGTTATAATGGCCTGCATGAGCAGGCTTCCTGTTACCTTTCTGACCTCATCTCCTGCCACTCTTCCCACCACCTCTCAGTTACAGCCACACTGGCCTCCTTCACTTCCTGCAAAAATAGCAATTCACACTTCTATCTCAGGACCTTTGCATTTTTGATCCCTCTACTGGGGACTCTTTTCCCCTAGATATCTCCATGGCTCACTCCGTTCTGTACTTCCTCCAGACCCCTGCTCCAATGTCTCCTTGTTAGCAATGCCTTCTATATTATGTAGATCAGGCTAGGTTATACTGCAGTAACAGAAAGCCAACGGACATATTAGAACCTTAACTCATAAAGGGTTATTTTTCATTTATGTGGGTCTAGCAGCAATTCGAGGCAGCTCGCTTCCAATCAGTGACTCAGAGATCCTTGAGGTCTTGTCTTAATGATTTCTTTACTGTCTGTTTACTCCCCACCACCCCCAAATGTATAAACTCCATGATAGCAGAGTTTTTGTCTACTTTTTTTTCCCCATCTGCTGTATACCGTATGCATCAAATAGTGCCTGGCATATAGTAGATTCCCAATAAATATTTGTTGAAAGAATGTTGAAAGATAGTATTAGGAGAGGGAATGGAAAATAAAATCCTGAAAGGAAACAAATTTGTGTGTATACATTCTTCTCAGGTTAAAGATGGTAACGATCTGTCAATTCCACATATGATAGTTGGTTATTGGTTTTTTTTCTTTATTTTTTATTTTATTTTTTTATTTCAGCATATTACAGGGGTACAAATGCTTAAGTTAGAAGGCTCATGGACTTTAGAACCTATTTAGGTTTTCAGTGTTAAGGTTTGAATATGGAATTATTTTCCTATTGCTGCCATAACACATTATCACCAACTTAGTGGCTTAAGCAACACAAATTTATTAACTTACATTTCTGTAGGTCAGAAGTCAGGCACACATATCCCCAGGCCCACATTAAGGTCTTGGCAGGCTGCCTTAATTTCTGGAGGCTCTAGGAGGTGATCTGTTTCCTTGCTCATTTTGATCCTTAGCAGAATTCAGTTCGTTGTAGTACAGAGATCCCTGCTTCTTTGCTGGCTGTCAACTTAGGGCGATGCCCAGTTTATAGAGGCTGTGTGTACTCATGGCCCCCTTCCCACATCTGCAAAGACATCAATGGCAAGATGAGTCCTCTCACACCTTTAATCCCTCCCACCTCTTCTTCCTTTTCATCTCTCTGACCCACTCTTCTACCTCCCTCTTTTGGTTTTAAGAGTTCATGTAACTACATTGGGCCTACCTGGATAATTCAGGCTAATCTGCCCCATTTGAAAGTCAACTTACTGGAGAGAGACCTTAATTCTATCTTCAACCTTAAGGTAACAAAGTCACAAGTTCCAGGGATCAGGAGGTAGGCACTACCACAGTATACAAACATATTCTGCCTACCACAGATATACAAACAAATATAAGAGTATAGGCTTAAGGCGCATGCAGACCTGGGTTTGAGTCTCAGCTCTGCATCTTTTTTTTTAATTTCAGCTTATTATGGGGGTACAAAAGTTCAGGTTATATATATTGCCCATGCTCCCCCCATCCCCCTGAGTCCGAGCTTCAAGCGTGTCCATTCCCTAGACAGTGCACATTGCACTCATCACGTAGGTATGCACCCATCTCCTCCCCCCACCCCCATCCTCCCCAGTCAGAACTTCAAGCGTGTCCATTCCCCAGACAGTGCACATCGCACTCATCAAGTAGGTATACACCCATCCCCTCCCCCCAGCCCCCACCTCTGTCCGATACCCAATTGGTGTTATTCCCAAATGTGCACTTAGGTGATGATCAGGGAAACCAGTTTGCTGGTGAGTACATATTGTGCTTAGTTTTCCATTCTTGGGATACTTCACTTAATAGAATGGGTTCCAACTCTCTCCAGGAGAACCAAAGAGATGCCATATCACCGTTATTTCTTATAGCTGAGTAATGGTATACATATACCACATTTTGCTAATCCATTCATGAATTGATGGGCATTTGGATTGTTTCCACATCTTTGCAATTGTGAATTGTGCTGCTATAAACATTCGGGTGCAGGTGACTTTTTTATAGAATGTCTTTTGTTCTTCTGGGTATATGCCCAATAATGGGATTGCTGGATCGAATGGTAGGTCTACTTGAATCTGTTTAAGGTATCTCCATATTGCTTTCCATAGGGGTTGCACTAGTTTACAGTCCCATCAGCAGTGTATGAGTGTTCCTGTTTCTCCACATCCACGCCAACATGTATTGTTTTGGGACTTTTTGATAAAGGCCATTCTCACTGGAGTTAAGTGATGTCTCATTGTGGTTTTGATTTGCATTTCCCTGATGATTAGAGATGTTGAACATTTTTCATATGTTTGTTAGCCATTCTTATATCTTGTTTTGAGAAATTTCTATTCATGTCCTTTGCCCACTTTTTGATAGGGTTGTTTGGTTTTTTCTTACTGATTTTCCTGAGTTCTAAATAGATTCTTGTTATCAGTCCTTTATCTAATGTGTAGTATGTGAAAATTTTTTCCCATTCTGTAGGTTGTCTGTTTACTTTCGTGACTGTTTCTTTGGCTGTGCAGAAGCTTTTTAATTTAATCAGGTCCCATTTATTTTTGTTGTTGCTGTGATTGCCTTAGGGGTCTTCTTCATAAATTCTTTGCCTAGGCCAATGTCTGTAAGAGTCTTTCCTACATTGTCTTCTAGAATTCTAATAGTTTCACACCTAAGGTTTAAGTCTGTTATCCACCGTGATTTGATTTTTGTGAGAGGTGAAAGCTGTGGGTCCTGTTTCAGTCTTCTACATGTGGCTATCCAGTTTTCCCAGCACCATTTATTGAATAAGGAATCTTTTCCCCAGAGTATGTTTTTGTCTGCTTTGTCAAAGATTAGGTGGCTATATGAGGATGGTTTTATATTTGGATTTTCTGTTCTGTTCCACTGGTCTGTGTCCCTGCACTTGTACTAATACCAAGCAGTTTTAATAATCACAGCCTTGTAGTATAGTTTGAAGTCTGGCAAATTAATACTTCCCATTTTGTTTTTGTTGCTTAAAATTGCTTTTGCTAAACGGGGTCTTCTCTGGTTCCATACAAAGTGTATAATTATTTTTTCTATATCTGTGAAAAATGATGTTGGTAATTTAATAGGGATTGCATTGAATCTGTAGATCACTTTGGGCAGCATAGACATTTTAACAATGTTGATTCTTCCGATCCACATCAGCTCTGCATCTTGATAGCTGGGTTACTCAGGATGAGTCCTAACCTCTTTGACATTCAGTTTTCTCTGTGTCAAATAGAAAAAATAATATTACCTGCCTCATAAATTGCTGTCAATATTCAAAGTGATATGATGTGAATGTATGTGGTACACATCAGGAACTCTATTTTACTATCAAAGATAATGATGTGTATTCCTAATGTTCTAAATCTGAGCATCGAAGCCAGAGCCCACCTTGGAAGACTTTACCTTTAATAGGATATAAGTGGCAAGGTGTTCTTTTGCTAAAACCTCAGTTAACCAGCTGGGTCTGTAGGGAATGAGAGGGAAGTTAAATCTAAGTGTTTATAATTCATTTATACCTAAATAATTAAGTGCTATTTTAAGGACATTTGATGGCTTGAGGCTTTTAAAATAACTGTAATGCCTTTTACTTAAACAGAAATGCTGTCAAGAGTAAACAAACTCAAATACCATTTGCTTTGAAATTCTTCTCAAAAAAATTTGGAGTGGGTTCTAACCTGGCACAATATATTCTTCCATCTGTAATCCCTGCAGGGACAGCCCTCCTGAGAAGAAACACCAGCTCTATTTACTGAATGGGGGGTTAGAAACTGGCAGGCATGAGTGCAAAGAAAAGCACCCATTTAATTGGAATGTTTCTTTCTCTATTAGAAGTACTTTCTGGATTTCAACTATTATAATTGGGAATTATGTTCTAGTGCAATCCATTAGCTAAAAATGTGCTTCTTTTAACTACCTAAGGGGGAGGAATTTCTACACAGCATTATAGGTAGAAAGCTGCATTTCCTGGAGGTGTTGAGGACCACTTGAGCTTGAAAATTGATGAATATGATGTTATGGCCAAATTGAACTAACTGCCTTTTGATGAGCTTGAGTGCAGCTTGTGACTAACTAGGGAGAGAAGGATTTAACCAGTGTGTATTTTAAATGAAATGAGGAGCCAGGACTCACATCTTAATCAAGTGGAAGAGCCTTCTCCTACCTCCCTTCCTCCACCTTCTTCCTCCATTTACTGCTACCCTCATCACCTGCACAGTCATATTACATGGAAAGCTAGGTAGCACAAAGCCACAGTGATGTACACATACTTCATAGTTTTTGAGAGAATGTTTTTATAGATCAGCCTATATATTGATACCAGCTTTATGGTTTTTGCCAGAGGGTCAGTCTAGATGGATTGCTGATGAATTTGAGTGAATCCTCACTAGTGCCACTGGGAGTGGAGGGTGGCACCAACAGGGAGGCACATATCACAGAACACTGGCAGGAAGGGGAAAAAAGAGAACTATACTTGCTTGAAAATAAAGGTATTTCCTGACTAATAAAGTAAAATAAGCTTTCTACTTAGGTATCTTTCTTGGGTGAGAAGGGGTATGGAGAGGTGGAGTTGAACATGATGGCACTGATCACTCTCCCAGTCATATAATTTTAAAGCAACATTGCAGTATAATTTTCCAGCCACTAGTGCTAGGACCAAGAAATTCCTAGCTGTCAACAGAACCCATCAGGCAGGGTTTCCTGAGTTCACAAGACATCCTGGAGACTTGGGGCAATGACCAGGACCAAATTTCTCCCTTGACTCATGAGATTTGGATCAAAAAATAGTTTTTAAAATACCAAATAAAAATACAAAAGGAATAGTGATGACAATCAGTGCAGGACTCTTCTAGCACACCATGTGAAAAAGCGTAGTGTTGATGAGCACATTTTCTAGGAAGACATGGGTGTAATACATGAGAGTGCACTCTATAGCATGCTGGCGAGGAAACCTCAGTCCCCTGAGATTTAATGCTCTAAAAATGGAAAAGATCAAGAGGAGAAAATAGGCTTTCTCTAGCACTTTAGCTGGTGATGTTGCCCGAGAAAGGTTTTAAGATCAAAGGCTGAGAAGATTTCAGTCAAGAAAGTTTCTGTCAGCAATAAAAAACCTTCCCAAAAAGAAAAGCCCTGGTCCAGATGGGTTCACACCTGAATTTTACCATACATACAAAGATGAACTGGTGCCCATCCTACATAAACTATTCTTCAATATTGAGAAGGATGGAATTCTCCCCAACACATTCTACCAAGCCAATATAACATTGATACCAAAACCAGGAAAGGATGCAACAAAAAAAGAAAACTACAGACCAATTTCTCTCATGAACGTAGATGCAAAAATTCTCAATAAAATCCTAGCAAATCGTATCCAAGTGCTGATTAAAAAAATAATTCATCACGACCAAGTAGCCTTCATCCCAGAGATGCAGGGGTGGTTCAACATACGAAAATCTATAAATGTAATTAACCACGTAAATAGAAGCAAAAATAAAGACCATATGATCCTCTCAATAGATGCAGAAAAAGCATTTGACAAAATTCAACACCCTTTTATGATAAAAACACTTAACAACATAGGCATAAATGGGACCTACCTAAAAATAATACAAGCCATATATGACAAACCCACAGCCAACATCATACTGAATGGGGAAAAATTGAAAGCATTCCCACTCAGAACTGGAACCAGACAAGGCTGCCCACTGTCCCCATTACTTTTCAACATAGTATTGCAAGTCCTTGCGAGAGCTATCAGACAAGAGAGCAGAATCAAAGGTGTCCAAATAGGGACAGAAGAGATCAAACTCTCACTCTTCGCTGATGACATGATGTTGTATCTGGAAAACCCCAAGGACTCAACCAAGAGACTCCTGGAATTAATTAACGAATTCAGTAATGTCTCAGGTTACAAAGTCAATACACACAAATCAGAGGCATTCATATATGCCAATAACATTCAATCGGAGAACCAAATTAAGGACTCAATACCTTTCAAAATAGCAACAAAGAAAATAAAATATCTAGGAATATATTTAACTAAAGAGGTAAAGGACCTCTATAGAGAGAACTATGAAATGCTAAGGAAGGAAATTGCAGAACACGTAAATAAGTGGAAATCCATACCATGCTCATGGATTGGAAGAATTAACATTGTTAAAATGTCTATACTACCCAAAGTAATCTATAGATTCAATGCAATTCCTATTAAAATACCAACATCATTTTTCACAGATTTAGAAAAGATAATTATACACTTTGTATGGAATCAGAGAAGACCCCGTATAGCAAAAGCAATCTTAAGCAATAAAAACAAAATGGGAGGTATTGATTTGCCAGACTTCAAACTATACTACAAAGCTGTGGTTCTTAAAACTGCTTGGTATTGGCACAAGGGCAGGGACACAGACCAGTGGAACAGAACAGAAAACCCAAATATAAAACTATCCTCATATAACCTTCTAATCTTTGACAAAATAGACAAAAACATACTCTGGGGACAAGAGTCCCTATTCAATAAATGGTGCTGGGAAAACTGGATAGCCACATGTAGAAGACTGAAACAGGACCCACAGATTTCACCTCTCACAAAAATCAAATCACGGTGGATAACAAATTTAAACCTTAAATGGGAAATGATTAGAATTCTAGAAGAAAATGTAGGAAAGACTCTTACAGACATTGGCCTAGGCAAAGAATTTATGAAGAAAACCCCTAAGGCAATAGCAGCAACAACAAAAATAAACGAATGGGACCTGATTAAATTAAAAAGCTTCTGCACAGCCAAAGAAACAGTCACGAAAATAAACAGACAGCCTACAGAATGGGAAAAAATTTTCGCATACTACACATCAGATAAAAGACTGATAACAAGAATCTATTTAGAACTCAGGAAAATCAGCAAGAAAAAATCAAACAATCCTATCAAAAAATGGGCAAAGGACATGAATAGAAATTTTTCAAAAGAAGACATAAGAATGGCCGAAAAACGTATCAAAAAATGCTCAACATCCCTAATCATCAGGGAAATGCAAATCAAAACCACAATGAGATACCACTTAACTCCGGTGAGAATGGCCTTTATCAAAAAATCCCAAAACAACACATGTTGGTGTGGATGCGGAGAGACAGGAACACTCATACACTGCTGGTGGGAATGCAAACTAGTGCAACCCCTATGGAAAGCAATATGGAGATACCTTAAACAGATTCAAGTAGACCTACCATTCGATCCAGCAATCCCATTATTAGGCATATACCCAGAAGAACAAAAGTCATTCTTTAACAAAGACACCTGTACCCGAATGTTTATAGCAGCACAATTCACAATTGCAAAGATGTGGAAACAACCCAAGTGCCCATCAATCCACGAATGGATTAGTAATCTGTGGTATATGTATACCATGGAGTACTACTCAGCTATAAGAAATAACGATGATACGACATCTCTTTGGTTCTCCTGGAGAGAGCTGGAACCCATTATATTAAGTGAAGTATCCAAAGAATGGAAAAACAAGCATCACATGTACTCACCAGAAAACTGGTTTCCCTGATCATCACCTAAATGTACATCAGGGAAGGATACCAATTGGATATCAGACTGGGATGGGGGGTGGGGGGAGGGGATGGGTGTATGCCTACATGACGAATGCGTTGCACACCCTCTGGGGAATGGTCATGCTTGAAGGTGCAGACCCGGGGAGGTGGGGGGGGAGGGGATGGAGGTATGACTACATGATGAGTGCCAGGCGCACTGTCTGGAGAATGAGAACGGACGCGCTTGGGACTCTGACTCAGGGGGATGGGCGAGACACGGACAATGTATATGACCTGAACTTATGTACCCCCATGATGAGCTGAAATAAAAAAAAAAAAAAAAGAATATACTCCAACAAAAAAAAAAAGTTTCTGTGAGTAATTATGACATCATTCTATAAGCCTAACTGGAGCTGTTATTCTGATAGTTATTAAAAGCAAGGCATGTGTCTCACCTGACACACACACACACACACACACACACACACACACACACCCTACACATGGCACAGCTGGCTGGAACAACATGCATAGGGCAGTGAGTTATTTGGGAACTTTTGCCCGAAATAATGCCAATGACCTCCATAATTATGCATGGAGAAACAGGCAAAATTTAGTGCAAAGCAATGCCTAGAATCAATCTGTAAGTAATCTTTAAAGGCTGCCTAGAGATTCAGTCCCTAGGACACTGTGGCCAGAAGCACTTTGTATTTAAAGCAAAATGAGTGTGATCAAATGAAATTTTTCAATGAAACCAGTCACAATTAAACATTTTCAAGAAATTCCAGACAGCATTATGAAAGAAATACTGTTTGTCAGTCAATTAGGTAATCCATGAGCAGTACAGCCATCTTTTTTTCTCCCTTGGGCCATCCCCCCTAATTTGTTTAGAAAACTAAAGTGAAGGTCATGTGAAGCCTTATGTGGACCAGCAAGAATATAGGTGGTTGACATTTTGGTGGGTAGGGGGAAGGAACCTTCACATTAATGTGAATTCAGCCTCAGTTAATACTTAGGAAGTGCTTGATAGGTAGGAAATGCCTATCATGGGCTAGGCACTGTGCTGGATGCTTCCATTCACATCATCTTTTAAAATTGTTAAAACAACTTTATTAGGAATTAAATGTTGTGACTCAATTCGATCATCTGTAAAAGGTAGGAAATTGATTCGTGCAAGGTCACACAGTAGGTGGCAGAGGTCTTCTTTGCTGCATTCCATGGCTATGTTGCCAAGAATCTACATTTAACCACTGCCCAAGTAAATGTTTGGTCTTAGGAGAGAAGGGAATGAACCCATACAAAGTACCAACTATGTGACTACGTGTCAGCCACTATGCTAGGTGCATCTCAAACTTTAATGTGCATAGCAATCACTTCAGGACCTTGTGGAAATAGACTCCGATTCTGCTGATCTGGATTTGGCAGGGCAGAGAATCTGCATTTCTAACAAGCTCCCAGGTGATAATCCATGCTGGTCCAGGGTCTACACTTAAAAATAACTATCATCCCATTTTATGGATGAGGAAACTAAGCTTCAAAGAGTATGGTCACAGTGGTGGTGAGTGGTGGGGGAGCTGTGATTTGAAAGTAGGACAGGTTGATTATGAGGCCTTTGCCAGCACAGTACACTGCACCACATGGCCTAAGGTCTTTGACACTTTCTCCTCGAAAGATACATTGGATTCCATACTTATCAAGGGGCCTGGCACTTTAAAGTCCTCTTTCTTCTTTGTTCAGGAAGACATTGTCTTTGCAGTTAATTGTGCTTACACTTGCGGATTTTTCTCTTACTTCTTCAATTAGACTCATTGGTTTGCCACCCTCGCTGCACCTTGGAACCACCTGGGGAACTCTAATTTAGACTACCAAGGCCCTGCCCTTAGGCCAATTAAACCAGAATCTCTGGAGGTGGGGCTCAGATACAGGCATGTTATAAGAGCTGCCCAGGTGATTCTTATGTGCAGCTAGGGTACAGAACCACTGAATTACAAGATTCAAGGACATGATTTTTGGAAAATGTAGCCCTAATCCTTCTTTTCATGATGTCATGAAAGAAGGTCCACCATATTTAACTAGCCAGTCACCAACAAGGTTCCCAATGAGTCCTTGGTACCATTTCATTTTATGACTGTGAGCTTGGATTGCTCTGAAGTTGCAGTTTATGTAAAGATTGAAATGGATCTGTATGTACCCTAAGGGTGCAGAGCCTCTGTAGGGACCTGATAAGAAGGGACCAGAGTTGAGAGATACAGCACCATGGACTGGCTTCAGAGCAAAGAACCATGTTCTAAAGTCCTGATTTATTCACCAGCACAAGATCTGGAGGGATATTTAAAAGAATCAAGTTTGGTTTTATTCAATTCAACAAAACTGGCTAGTTAAAAAAATGAGAATATAGGACAGGGTTGGATTGATTCTATAGAACTCTGAGCAAACTACCATGGTGGTTCAGGCTGAAACGGGGTTGCTGTGTAGAGATAAGTGCTGCTGGACAGTTTTACACAGTGAATAGCACCACTGCACAAGGGTACATGGCAACCCTGGGCTGAGATGTGGGAAGAAATGAAAAGAAGATAATCATGAGCCAGAATCTGCCCTCAGTGAGTAGGGAGAGAGGGAAAAATTTTCACTGGGAAGAGAGAGAAAAGACTTAGAGCAGTAATTCTCAACCCTGGCTGTGCTGTCAAATCACCTGAGGAGCATTGAAACCTACCAGTGCTCAGGCCCCAGCTAAGAGATTCTGATTTAATTGGTCTGGTGTGATACCATGGGTATTTTAGTTTTTAAAAGTCCTCCCCCGGTGATTTTAATGCTCAAGCACGGTTGAGAACCACTGGTTTAGCTTGTGTTTGCACTGGGCAGAATAGAATGCAGACTGGCAGAGATAGCTGGGAGAAACAGAACAAATACCGTGGGGCAATCATTCTCCAATCCAAGTATGATCCCCAACCAGCAGCATCAGTCACCACCTGGAAACATGTTAGAGATGCCCTCAGACCCCATCCAAACCACCTCAATCAGAAATTCTTGGGGTGGGGCCCAATAATCTAGAGTCTTAACAAGCCCTCTAGGTGAGTCTGAAGCTCCCTTAAATTTGACTTGGTCTTGAACAGTGTTTATGGCAAAGAAATGCAATGAGGTAAGTCTGGACAACTTGAAAGTAACTGGTGGGTGTCAACTCTCCTGACTGTACCATTGAGATGTACGGCAATAGCCAGTGTTCTATAGTGGACTGTACTTCTTTCTGACCTTTCTGTATCTTTCTCAAGTGCTTGAAATTGGAGCATGCATAAAATATATGTCATGCTGGGGCAGAGGACCTCTGGAAGCACACTTCACTTTGCTGGTAGAAGCTACACTTTTCTATGTAATGGACCCATTACTGTCTTCAGGTGGGAGATGCATCCTCCCTGGGCACATGGCCCTTACCTGATGGGAAGGCGAGGTTTGAGGAAAGCTTCTTACATAAGGCCAGAGACAGTTCCTCAGCCTCTTCTTATTGTTTCTCATTCGTACGTGAGTCAGGATTCTGGTTGACTGTGCCCCGCCTGTTATTCACAGCAGACTCCTGAGGGTACTTGCTAAGTGTTAAGCAATGCCACTCAGTGGAGAAAGCCTTTGCTGCAGGCTGAGTAAGGACCCCCTTTCCCCTTATGCTTTATATTTTGCCAGTTACCTATTACCTGGATGATTGGTGTGCTCAGCAGTGCATTTCCCCCTCTTCCTGGTCTGGACTGTGTGGGCTGAGGGTCACAGAGGGGCTTCTGGGATTGGTGCTAGTTCTTCACAAAGAGGTTTATAAGCCAGCGGGGCTTTACCCATCAAGTCCAGTGATTCTCAACTAAGACGATTTTGCCTTCAGTTGTTGGGTGGCGGGGAGCACATTTGGCAATGTCTGGAGACATTTTTGGTTGTCACAGTTTGGGTGGGGGGGGTACTACTGGCATCTAGTGGGTATAGGCTAGGGATGCAGGTCAACATCCTACCATGCACAGAACAGCCCCTCACAACAAAGAGTTTTTAGGCCCCATATGTCAAAAGTGCCAATGTTAAGAAACTCTGGCCTAGTCCAAATTCCTTATTTTTGGAAATGAGGCAACTGAGGCTGAGGGAGGTGAAATGGCATTCCAAAGGTCACACAGAAATGGCAAGTGATTGTGGTGATCATGGTTTTCCAACCACGAGAGTGCAGTGCTCAACAGTTCTATCTCTGGCATCTCTGGTTTCCTCCATTGCAGCTGCCACTTATTTTGTACATGCTAGGTGCCAGGCAAGGGGCTGCATTCTTTCCATTTATTGTCCCTTCTTCTTAACACACACCTTCAAGGTAGGCATGACTATCCCTAGAAGAGGCTCATTTTGTGCATGCAAAACTACCACGTGCAAAGTATTGTAGTCCATTAGGAAAGCAAAGATCATCCCAAAAGAGATTAAGACATGGTTCTTGACCTCTGGGGGCTTACATTCAAGTAATGAAGAAAAGAAATGTGAAAATAATTATCAATCTAACTTTTTACTAAAAGTCCATGATAACCAAAATGTTGTCCCAAGGTATCACAACATAAATTTCATAAAGTTATATAGAAATTAGGAGTTAGGAGAGGGAGCTGACCATTTGCCTTATCATTTTGGGAAGGCTGCATGAGGAGGGCATCCTTCATTTGGTTAATGAGAATTCTTTGAGGGTAGTTTTGAGGGTGGCACTGTCCTGGACTCCTCATATGAAAAGATAAATGAGACATATAATGTTCCTGCCTCAAGGGGCTTGTATTTTTGTGGGGAGAGCCAGATGAGACAAATACAAACATATATAAATAAAATAATTATAGATCATGACAAGTATAAACCTACCTAAGGTGGCTGAAAGGGCATCTCTGAGGAGGTGGCATTTTAGTAGAACCCTGAAGGGCATAAAGGGGCAGTTAGAGGGAACAACAAGTGTAAGGCCTTGAGGCAGGAAAAAGCCTGCCATACTCTAGGGACTAATGGAAAGCTAGTGTGAGCAAGAGGAAGAGGGGAATTGATGAAATTGAGGTTGGGGGCCACCATGGGAGGAATTTACATTTCATGTTACCAGGAAAAGAGCAAAATAGCCTGAAGAAAGATAGGATGGAAGAAGACCTAGTTGTGTTTATGGGACTGAATGGAGAATGGGGAAGGTTGCAAAGGAGAAGGTAAACAAAATTTCTAGAAATATTTTAAAGTTGTTTCTACCTTGCCCAGATTGAAGGATCATTAGCATTGATCTATTTCATTCAGCGAATTATTTACTGAACTTACTCATGCACACTTAAAGCTACCATCTTTATAGTGTCCACTGTGGCACTAAAGTTTAAAAATCATGTATAGATAAGTAGGTAGCTAGCTAGGAGGCAAAATGGAGGTCTTGAGCTAACACATCCTGTGGTTGAATGCACTTTCCAGCATGACAGGTGCTCAGTGACATGGAAAAGTAATCGCTCTAATTACTCTATTTTCTTCTCACTTTCTTTCTGATTATGTAAGGAAATTTGATGATCTGTGTATTAGGCCATACTTTCTGTTGCATAGATTTTTAAAGTATTTTTTGTTGGAGTCCCTAATATATGTCTAATAACTTTGGTAGTCTTGTTGCTATATATATTTCCATTGCCCAGTGCTGCTGAAAAACCAAGCCTAGGTGCAGGCTTGACTGTGTAACGATTAGTCAACAGAATACCTTTTGTAACAGAAACTAACTCTTTCATATATTGTGCTCATACCTATCATCCCACCACTAAAATCACTTACTCTTGTTACCTCTGTGTCTGAGTATGCCACCTGTTAGTGTCTGTGTGTCTGTGAATGTGTGGATCTGCATGTGTGCACTTGTTTTTTCTTACTCTGTACTACTCCTATGGGACTTTGGAGTCCTGAGTGGGTGGGCTGTGTGATTAAGGCTGGGGGCACTGGCTATGTGGGCAAAATTCCTCCTAGAGGCCTACTCCTTGGGAGCTGTTCTCATGGGGCTCCCAGATCCAGAAATCAACTATGAGCCACTTTTGCCATTTTATCTGCCTTGAAGAGTCAAATTGAACCTCTGAAATGGGAGGAAGCTTTCTATAAATCCAATGTCTACCTAATTACTGGAATTTTTGTCCATCTTCAAGATTGGATAAATCTATTGTTGGAAAGGGCAATAGGAATCATTAAATGAAATGTGGACAAATGGTTTAAATGAAGAGAGGGAGAAGTGGTTGTCAGAGGATATAGGTCATTTGCAAGAAAGGAATGTACCAGAAGGGGGGAAATGGCAGAAAACATCTACTACAAGAAGAATCCCATTCTTTTTTCCTGTTTTATGAGCTGGCTTCTTTGCAAGCCTCCTTTCTCCTTCCTAGAGCTGGTACCCCTAGGAAGCATGCCATCCTCTTCACTTTCTTAGAGAAGTAGAGCAAAAGTATCCACCTGCCTTAGTGCTAGGGTCCTGGGAAGTCCCATTTCATTCCTGATGCTGTCAACTGTGTATACAGCCACTCTCCTACTTGAGGGAGCCCTGAGAATAAGTAGATTTGATATAACAGTTTTAATTCTTTATCCAAAATATCCTCAAGTTCAGAGATCTTAGAGAAGCAAGTGAGGCATTGCCTATATAATGCCACTTCTTGTTAAAAAAAAAATCCAAAATGTTTCTAGCTATTTGTCAACATAACACCAAGCTACTGTTAGATTGACTATTCTTTTTTCTGTTTGCTTGAATGACTGATGCTCAAGGCATTGAGTAGAGACAGCCTGAGACCCAAAGCTGACCCATTAACTCCCAGATGTTCACGATTTCCAAGGAAATGTTCTGTGCCTGTGGTTATTACTCAGATGGCTCCTTAAATGTTCTCATCTTGGCACCTTTTGCACTTGCTAAATTCAATTTGAAGGAAGAACAGGAGAGAGAGAGAGAGTTTTGTGGAAAACAATTATCCTGTACTTTTGTGACCTTGATGCTTTCCCCATTGTGATGAATTTTTGGGTTAGCTCTTGTATCAGGCAGCATGTCACTTTCACTAGAATTTTGTTGTATGTTACAGATAACCAGTTGTATCTAATTAAACAATGATGGCAGTGCAAGGCATTTTCTGGGAATTAATGGCCAGCTGGGAAAAGCTGATGGCTGGAGAGTCAGCCAAAGGCTGTTAGCTTCAGTCCACCATTAATCTCCAGAAATGCCCGTTTGTGACATCATTGTTGGTATTGAACAATGAAAATGGAAGACAATTTACTGATATTTGTCATGAACTTCTGAATAGCAAGTTATTTCTACAATGTCCAAAAGTCTTTCTCTTTTATCCTCCAATTGCCCTTTGATCTTAAAATGTTTCCTATATAGCAGTATATAAAAATGGAATTCTCAGTGTGCATATAATTTGGGGTACTTCTTTTATTTAGAGTTCCAATTTTGGGAGTTTTCTTTAAATATTTTGGATGGTAAAACCAGGATTTGTCTTCAGCTGTGATGCTGGAATTTGATAAGTGTCTATATTATCATAACTATCTGCTCATGGCAGGATGTGGTTGCAAATGTTTTGAATAGCAGCTGTTGCTAGCAAAGATGTGCAGTCAACAACAAGAGTCTAAGAAGTTATAGTCATATTACTAGTAGATGAAGGGAACTCTCTGCCAGGAAAAGCTGTAGTGGTGTGTCTATATAATATTTTTGATTTCTGCTGCTGAATTGTAGAGGAAAATAGAAAGAGAACTGACTAAAATATTCATCACCTTCTTGCATAATTTAATGACTTATAAAGGAAGACAACAATTCCACATACAGGCAATCTATCAAGAACTTGTTCTAAACTCATAATACTAATTTTGAAGTTATGTTGGTTTTTATGCCTTTTTCCCCCAACATGAAAGTTCTTAAAGCCCATTAAGATCCCAGCCAATGAGCTAGGAATGTATTGCCAAACGAAGAAGCTTCAGATGCCATGTAAATTCAGCCATAATCTGTTTATTTTTTACAAACACCATGGTATTATTCTCCCCATAAGAAATTTGCTGGTGGTATTAGTCCTCCTAAATGCATGTTAAGTGCATGCATTTGGGGGAGTAGAATGCGTCAGCATGTCATTAATCACAGCTTTGGAGGCACTGACTCACTCCTGGTGAAATGGAATGGCCTCATTGGAAAGGGTGTGAAAAAGAAAAAAAAATCCATTCTGGGGTAAGTTCCCTGTTTCTGCAAATGCAGATCAAATTTTCACCTACTTTCAGACTAAAGAATGTATCAGTGAACCCTATAAAAGCAGACATACTGTTTTTGCAGGGAAAAAACACTGGTGATATACAATCCTGCTTGGGAAACACACAAAGGGCCTAGAAAGGAAATGTGGACTGAGAGGAGCCTGATGTGTATCAAAAGCTAAAATTAGTACACCAGGCCCAGCTCCTCCACAATCTAACAAGGTAGGTCTTTGATCCAGTGTTGATTATTAGGCTCTCAACTGGAATCTCTTGTCTTCATTAAGTGGTTTTGAACATCTGAAGATTAGTTGCAACAGCCCCCATTCTCTCTGGAAATCAAAACGTAAAGAACAGGCTGGGTGCAGTGGCTCATGCCTGTAATCCTAGCACTTTGGGAGGCCAAGGTGGGAGAATCGCCTGAGCTCAGCAGTTCCAGACCAGCCTGAGCTTGACCAAGACCTGGTCTCTACAAAAAATAGAAAAATTAGCCAGGCATGGTGGCACATGCCTGTAGTCCCAGCTACTCCGAAGGCTGAGGCAGGAGGATTGCTTGAGCCCAGGAGTGTGAAGTTGCAGTGAGTTATGATGGCGATACTGCACTGCAGCCCCAGAGTATAGAGCGAGATCCTGTCTCAAAAAAACAAGAGTGTAAAGAACAGCACCCTTGATTCTTCTGTCTGACTCAGTATATACTGCTTGGAAGTCAGGCCCTTACCAGGAGTAGAGCAAGACAAGAAACATAAGCTAATTCACTGATAATTGGTGGAGATTAGCCAGTTTCATCTGTAAATATTTATATTGTATCTTGAATTAAAACCTGTGAGCTCTACATGGCATTTATTTAGATACAACATGGGTATCAATACCAAAATATTTTGTTGAACTTTGGGTATGATTTAACACTGTTAAATTTTCATTGTGCTAGCAATAGAGGTATATATAGTCGAGTACCTATTCCCAGGGCTTTAGTATTTTAAACTAAGCCCGTTAAAATAAAATTGCTAAGCTATTGGATGTTTTTCTTTGAAATTTTTCTTAGGGATGTTGTTTCTTTAGTCTTCCCTGGGAGTAGATTTGATTTAAGACATTCGCTGCTTTTCTGAAGCTCTAACTTGAGTTCATTTTGTTATGTGGTGACCACAGTTCTGGATGACGCCCCCCCTGGCACACAGGAATACATTATGTTACGGCAAGATTCCATCCAATCCGCGGAATTAAAGAAAAAAGAGTCCCCCTTTCGTGCTAAGTGTCACGAAATCTTCTGCTGCCCGCTGAAGCAAGTACACCACAAAGAGAACACAGAGCCCGAAGGTTTGTGCACGACAGACGCGTGTTTTGCTTGTTTTCTCTCATTCTTTCTTTCTCTTTCTTTTGGACTGTGCATTGCCCTCTGGTGTGCTATGTGTTGTTCGGCCTCTGCCATAGCTAGGAGGCCCCGTGGCTGTCTGGTGGATGTGTTATGCAGTCTCAGATGGGACACTGTATAATACAGTCATCTCTGGCACAGCGTGCAGCGTCCTTCTGCTTTTCGCAGCTGAAACATTTTCAGTTAATGTCATTACACTTCCCAGTTTGGGCTGCCTAAGTTGCTTGCTTCCGTAGCCAACATCTGGCCAAGTCCGCTCCCATTACCTTCCATTTCTGAAGCAGCAGTCGGCTGATGAATGACACTTCTAAAATGAAATAATGAGAAGATTGTTTCAATTTTTTAAAAACTCTCCTCCACTCCATAAAGCTTCTGCATTGCTCTTGAAGAATGCTCATGATCTACTCAGTTCGCTGAACAGTCCCAGACTTGCCATATAATGCACGCCCAGTTGCACTTTGCCATAGTGAAATGCATGCCTCCAGGAAACTATGAGTAGTTTGTCTTTCCTTTTCAGCTCAAGTACGGGTTTGGACAACTTTACTTGCTGGTACTTAAACTGAGGTTAATAAGGTATTCATTACAATCAGTATCACACATCTGTCTCTAAAGTATGTCGTCTGGCCAGAAAGAATATTTATTAATTTTTCCCACCTTTTTTGCATATGATATATCTAACAGGAATATTTTTCACATTACAAATAAAATACGGTAAATTTGCTGCCATCTGTGTACATTTCAACTTTCAAAATAACATTTGAGAATTATAATGTGTACATTAATTAAATACTTGTTGAAAAACAGCCCATCTTCCCCTCATATCAAATACTATTGATGCAGTTTACCAATGAATAACATTGGAAGTGACAAAATTCACCTGTCCTTGGCAATGGTCATACACTTTCCCATGAATGGTTCTTGTGTAATTTCTAAAAGCAACCTTGTTCCTATTTCCAGTTGCCCTTTTGCAACATTATGAGAATTCTCATTACAACTGTCCTAACCTGGAAACGACTGCCACATGGGTTTAAAGTTTATTCTGTAAAGAAATTACTCCAAACAGACTCTAGTCCATAGTTTGGAAGCAAAATTTTACATCTGAAAGATTTCCCTTCTCTTCATTTCAAATAGAGTTTTAAATGTTCATTAATAGAAAATGAGAAGCCTACATGTGTCTATGTTTAATTCCATTTCAGCAATAAAGTAGTGCATTTGCATTTATTTTCTACCTCTAATTTTGGTATCCAAACTACCCACTTTGTGTGTGGTTCTGATGTCAACATTTATTCATCGGGAGATGTAAATCATGACCCTTTTAAAGTGAGTAAAATCAATCTTTTAGCTGTTTAGTAGGGAAGATACTAACTTGATTTTATACTTTAATGAAAAAATTTTAACCAGTGACAATTACTTTACTATATATAATTCATTCCAATATTTTCTGCTTTCTTTTCTCTAAAATTATATAAATACACATACACACACAGAGAGAGATACTGTTTTTGTTCTTGAAAATCAGCCTAAAAAACAAAATGTGGTTTGGTTAAGAAAAAAATAGGCCATTTAAGAAGCAGTTGGTTAAATTTAGTGAAGCAATTGGTTAAAATGTTAAAATTGTTTTAACAATACTTCAGATTAAAAAAAAACAGTTGAATAACTAAAAACCCTATCGCTTTTGTTATTACATATAATTTTGATGTGATCTATTAATTTTTGAGTACCATCTGGAGTGTATTGTGAACACTGTTGTGAATGTTTTCAGATATAAAGAATTCTTCAGAGAATGGGTAGCATTTAAACTCTCTTCTACAAGGTTTGGATAGTTTTTAATCTGTCATTTCATCCACATATTGAGTGGCTGCCATTGTGTTTAACGTGGCTGTCATTCTTTCACTTGCATACTTTGATGATGGACCTTGTCTTCTTTCAGATTGGAGATTTCCCTTAGTCTTACCTTCCTGTCAGGTTCTCCTGCCAGGATAGTGAAGCCAGTATTTCCCTCCTTATTCCTACGAATTATTTGTAAATAGTATTACACTCATTAGAGGTTTTCTGGGATGACTTCTTAATACTATTTACAATCATACTGTACCCCTTGAAACAAAGGCCCAGAAGCTAATGGTGAACCTAGACCTTAAAATGAAAACACTTGATCTCTGTAGAAATTAACAGGATGCAGAAGACCTTAGATGGGGACAAAAGAAAGCATGCTGTGGAACAAATCTTGGATAAATAAGGAAATAATGCCAAGAAATTCATATGCTTACTTCATGTAGGATACCGAAGCTCTTCATTTCCAAGAGGTGAGGTAACTGTGAGTTTGGAAGGGTTCAATGGCCATTCTGGCAACTTGGAAAATTTTTGCAGGACTAGTTTTTAAATGCTGTAAGGTATAGTCTTCAGTTCTCTCTTAAAGTTATTGTAACATTTTATTATAATTAGTGGAAATAAAACACCTCCTTATTACAAATGGATAGTGTCTTAGATCTAAACCATGTCTATACATTGAAACGTTTTATTCTCATGGGAATCATTTTGAAGAGATACTCCCTCTCATGATCTCTGTGCCAAAGCATGAGACCTTAATTGACTTTGGCTGTGGATGCCCACCAATTCCACAGCATGTGAAGGCAATGGACAAGATGGTTAAGCTATCCATTGTTTGGTCTGTACAATGCCAACATGCCAGTATGACCTCTTCTGATTGTTTGTTATACAATGTCGAAAACTCCCATGTGAAAAATGAAAAAAAAATTAAATTGAGGGTAAATAAAAGTTTGAATTGTTTAAGTTTTAGAAATGATTAAATTAGGTCAAAGAGATTTATGTGTATTATGATACAGTTGGAATTAATTTGCTTTTTCCTTACTGAATTGATAAAATCAACTATTTTTGTATTAATATAGATAAAGCCTTGGTGTTTCTTTTGGTTGGCCACTGTTTGTATGAACCAGGTTATTTCCATAGTTTATGACCACTTGAGATTCGGTACAGATAATTTACTTAACACTGTTTACAGTCATCTATCTTTATAAAGACATTTTTGTATCATGTCTATCGTCCTCAGAATCCATATAAAACAGTACATAGAGGGACTGAAATATCTCACTAGCTTTTCAGGATACACTAAGGCCAGATTACACTTTGCCAAAACCAGGTTTCTATTTAAGAACATCCAATTCCAAAACAAATTCTTTAATCTGTTCCAAATACTTGTGATTTTCAGTGATGTGATTATTTCCCCCAAAACCACTTATGATACAATCTTAAGTGAGTACTGGAATTTGGCTGAAGAAGCACATATAAGTATCTGAGAGTCTAATTTGGCCCAGTACCAGTAATGTTCTTTGTTAAAAAGCCACATGGAGAGTGGAGATCATTACCAAAATCTTTTTCTTACTGATCCAGGAGTCTTTTGGCAAGAGAAACTATTAATGTAATCTTCACAGCTTTATTCTTTTGTTAGCTTTTCCTTTCTATGCCATGTGTGCCAAAGTGAAATCACGGATTTAGAGTAACTCCTGGAAGCCAATCTCTTATCTGCATAGTTGCTGCTTCCTAAGTGCCACTCACTGGGCTTTTACTGATGTTTGAAGATTATTAAAAAGAGTCACACCAAAATGTGCATGCTTGTGAATAGATAGTACTGAAAAATCGTTGGAGAAAAATAAATCATGGATTCCCAGTGTTTGGTGTTAGGATTGAAAATTTTGATTACAGCAGTAATTTGAAGGAGTTAACACAATATGGGAAAATATTATAGAGCTCAGTGATTTGTCACTGTCTTCTAATTAGGCTTTTGGCCTCTTTTCTGCAGTCCTGTTTTCATGTGATTTTTAAAAAGTACACACACACACACACACACACACACACACATGCACACACACACACACACACACGCACCATCTCCCTCAGGACATCTGTAACCTTTTTATTCAGAGAGGCATCCAACCATAGTGACTGTGGTTGGAAGAGAAGAGAATCTGTGCTCGAGACTGGTGGCAAAGTATGGCAGCTTTCACCAACCAAGAGAAAGCAACATTACATGCTAAACGTTAAAGGAGTATATTTGTCACTAACACAATGTCTGTTACTCTGATAATGCCTTGGTTATCCCAGATAGAGCATGTCACTATGAATATCAGTCTTGCCTAAATGATAGGAGAGGAAGAAGGTAAAAGAATATTAGGGAACATACTGAGGGAAACGTTTTTCTTTTCATCTTCATTTTTTTTTCAAACTTGTTGTCTCCTGTTGTTTATCTACTAAGTGAAGTATCCCAAGAATGGAAAAACAAGCACCACATGTACTCACCATCAAATTGGTATTAACTGTTTACTTTCCTCATCTTAATACTAATTTTCCTTTGGAGAAAAATAGGTCAGTATTAATTTGAATTAATAGTTAAATAAAACTAAACTACTATTGTTAAATCTTTTTGTCACTAAGCTAGAGTTGGGTAATAACTTCTGATGCTTGACACCTGAAAATGTTTTGACTTTCAGGAAAGCTATAACTGGGTTCCATGTCTGTCCCCTTGAGGATGAGAATTGAGGGGATATTCCTATTCTATTAGATAAACATGGGGGGTGTGTTCAGGTGACTGAATAGATAAAAAGACTTTAATCTTTTTATTTCAAACTATTACTTAGGGTCACCCTGCCTCTGATTTATGACCTAAAGAATGACAAAACAACACCAGAGTTTTCTTTGCTCATCGAAGAAAATGACAGCTTAATTGCAGAGTCACAGGAAAAATAAAAATATTGGTCCAAATTAAAGTTAGAAATCTGAAGGCTTTGGTAATCAACAGTGAGTAAATATCATTATCTCACCACAAAGTGTTTAAATCTCTTTTTCTTGGTTGCAGGTTAATTTATTTCTTAGAAGACAACTTGTTATGTCCTAATAACATTAGGAAACCAGCAATGGCACTGAAACCCCTTCTGTCTTCTCTCCTATTTCCCCCACCTTATGACAGCAAACACAAAATTAAGTCGTATTTTGGGGATGGTTTCTACTCTCTGGAAAACCGTCTAATCAAGGAAGTATATGTAGCAGCCACTATGCATCTAAATTCAGTCTCCAGGCTGGTTTTTACAGTAGAGACCAATAACCATTCATTTGTTGAAAATATGATTCACTTTTTAAAGCAACAGGCCTCCCCTCTCCCTTGAGCATAGATGTTCCCATTGTGGTGGTGATGTTGTTTTCTTGAGACAAAGTAGTCTCCCTTGCAACCATCTTGAATGAGATGACCCTTAGTTAATATCGGGGGCAGGTATTTCTCCTGTGTAAAGCCAGCATTGATGACCTGTTTGAGGCATTTTTACTTAAAATTACACTCCTCTGGGAAAGTGCTCTGAAAGGTCTACTGG
The DNA here is from genome assembly GCF_020740605.2 of Lemur catta. Taxonomy (NCBI): domain Eukaryota; kingdom Metazoa; phylum Chordata; class Mammalia; order Primates; family Lemuridae; genus Lemur; species Lemur catta. The sequence goes on along the minus strand of NC_059155.1, from coordinate 37,755,639 downwards.
ATGAGTGACAGTATATGGAGGTGGTTTTGATTTTAAAATGTCTAAATCAAAGTATGATACTTGAAAAAATCTGGAAATTATCTATCCATATGGGTGCTGCCTCCTTCAGAGCCATTATATCAGGGATCATGTTGCCAACATGCTCCTAGGCTCTCATGTCTCAGCATATCCTCTTGGTTTTATTCTGTTCCCAGCCAGTTGATAACCCATTTAAGGAAATCTGTCCTGCTGCTCCAGCATGATATGATACAGCTAGACTATGTTCCATGTTGACAAAAGCATAACCTGGATGACTTTTAGCTGATTCCCCAAATCAAGATGAACCCTAATGTATGAAAGTCTGCCTCTGTTAAGGAAGGAGATTCCCAAGAATGTTTTGCTGCCTTTGCTCCAATTTGCACCGTCTTTTGTTTTAAATGACAACTCATTTGCGTCGAAGAGAATTCAGGAATGAACTATAATCTCTTTCACAGAATCTTAAGTAATCATCAGATCAATGTTTTCCAATTATGTTTCATGAAACACTGATCAGACAAGATATCTTCGTGAAAAGACAGATTCTCCAGTCAAATATATATTCCCCAAATTACATACTACTTTTAGAGAGTCACAATGCATATGAGTATATTAAAGGTTTTGAAGAGTCTTGCAGATAAGGAAGCTGTCTTACCTTGGGCAATTCAGTAATAAACAGCATCTTCCAGCAATGGGACTCTTTTTACTCATAACACTGATTAATATCCCACAGGTAACACTTTAGGAAAGGCCATGCTGGCTCTACTGAACAGTATATTTTCATCAAAGATGGGCTTTCACGACTAGCATACTTTGGAAAATGATCGCTGTTCCCGTCTTCTCTGACTCACACGTACATCTTTAGGGAAGTGCTACTCAAAGTGTGGACTATGGGCCTAAAATTCTTTGTTACCAGTCCAGGACTAGATAAGGAGCTTATGCCAGAAAGTAAATCAATGCATTGCTTCTTTCATCAAGAAAGTATTGCTATCTTGCTGTGGAAAATAATGCCAGCTGAACTAAATAAAAGATAGGCTTAGTGACATAAACACAGACCAATGGTAGGTCTGTGGCCCATGCTTCAAGAAACACTTTTAGATTAGTGATTTCCAAATGTGTGCACATATCAGAATCACCTGAGGATCTTTTTTTTTATTTCAGCATATTATGGGGGCACAAAAGTTTAGGTTATGTATATTGCCCATGCCCCCCAACCCCACCTCCCAAGTCAGAGCTTCAAGTATGTCCATCCCCCAGACAGTGGGCATCGCACTCATTATGTAGGTATACACCCATCCCCTCCCCGCCACATCTGCCTGACACCTGATTAGTGTTATTCCCAACTGTGCACTTAGGTGATGATCAGGGAAACCAATTTGCTTGTGAGTACATGTGGTGCTTATTTTTCCATTCTTGGGATACTTCACTTAGTAGAATGGGTTCCAACTCTTTCCAGGAGAGCAAAAGAGATTCTATATCACCATTGTTTCTTATAGCTGAATAATACTCCATGGTATACATATACCATATTTTACTAATCCACTCATGTATTGATGGGCATTTGGGTTGTTTCCACATCTTTGTGATTATGAATTGTGCTGCTATAAACATTCGGGTGCAGATGTCTTTTTTTATAGAATGTCTTTTGTTCTTTTGAGTAGATGCCCAATAATGGGATTGCTGGATTGAATGGTAGGTCTACTTGTATCTGTTTAAGGTATCTCCATATTGCTTTCCACAGAGGTTACACTAGTTTGCAGTCCCACCAGCAGTGTATGAGTGTTCCTGTCTCTCCGCATCCACGCCAACATTTATTGTTTTGTGACTTTTTGATAAAGGCCATTCTCACTGGAGTTAAGTCATAATCTGAGGACCTTTTAAATAATATTGATGCCTGAGCCCAACGTCAGACCAAAGCCAATCAACCAACCAAACCAAAAAAATCCCTGTGAAATCATTTGTGGTAGAGGCTCATCATGGGTACAGTTTTGAAATCTCCTCAGGTGATTCTAATGTGCTAACAGGGTTAGAATCACTGCCTTAGAAAATAATCACCTTGGCATAAGGTCTGCTGACTGATGTCAGCTGTTAATTCAGAAATCTTATGCTGATTGCATGGGCCTCTTGAAGAGGTGCCCTGTGATTAGAGGGCACAGCTAGACAGGCAGCACTTATATGACCTTTAGAACTTGTGGCCATGTAAGGTATTTATCTTTGCCACCAGACACCCTCCCCTCCAACACACACACCTTCTGAAGTTCCCTGCTTCTTTGACACTTTAGAAAAATAATCAGGTTTCTCCATAGGAGCGTGGTAATCTGCCACCTTGTGACCAACATCCTTTCTTGCAAGCAATTGTTGCAACACTTTTTATGCTCTTAGACTGACGGATGGATTCAGCTTGCAAATGTGGGTGGAAGAGTTTCGCAGGACCTATGTATTAATATAAGTGCACTTAAAGAAGGTGGAGAAGGAGAAAAGGGGTGTTTCAATATGCCAGAAAAGTACTGCCACTTCTTTACTTGATGACACTGCTCTAGAGTGAGATTACAAAGCTTCACTCAAGCTGCTCATGGCCTGGATATCTGTCCCTGAGTTATACCAGAGTTTGTCATCACTGAGGCATTACCCTCATATCATATAGACATAATCAGCTACTGCAGCATAAAATTATTATAGCATTATGTATGTGAAAACTGACTTTGATATGATTGGGAGGCTTTAATTGCTATCCATATTTATAAATCATTCCTAGCATTCTAAATTACATTGATTCACATATTCATTTGTTATATTCTACAGAATTTCTTAGTGTGTTTAAGAATAAACAGCTTGAATAATGCCTACTGGGAAAGTGTTAAACAAGAGACATTACATCCTGCATTTTATCAACACTTACCCTTGTCTTGCCTCACAGCTAATATCCACACTTAGAACAACACATGAAAATCACTTGTCCACTTCCACCATGTGCTAGCAGATTTCTACTTATAAGCCCCAGCTATTTTAAGAAATATATTCTCAGAACAGCTCCAGGACAACCTTCAAGCATGTCCAGCTTTGGAAGCAACAAGTATACATTGGTTCAAAGACCAGATCTACAAAAGGGAAAAGGAAGAGTACGCAATTCCACAGGGCCACTTCTACATCCAGTGAGAGCACTGTGCATAGCCCCTTAGAGGCATGATCACAAAACTCTGTCAGGTAGGGGTTGCTACCATCATTTCACAGATGAGCAAAGGAAGATGCAGAAAGCTTAAGTCACTTCCCCAATAAATGGCAGGATTTGATTTGAACCTGCTTTTACTGGCTTCCAAAGTCCATGCCCTTTCCCCTCCATGACTGCTCCACAAAGAAAGTGTAGAATGGTTGGTGAATAATTAAATTCAATTTGAATGCAATAGAACTGTCCCTAGATAAAAGACTTGCCTGCCCTCCTTTCTTTAAGCCAGGGGATGCTCCTCTCCACCTATAATAGTAGAAATGAGGAAACATCATTTTTAATTATTAAAAAGCTGATTTCTTTGCTTAAATTTTCCCAGTTCAATAAAGTCACCACCATTGATGGGAGTATTATTAAGATTTGCCCTGAGCACTTCCCCAGTCTCATAGGATTAGATATTACTTAAACTTCTGGATATTAGCAATGAATTCTTTTTCATCAGTTGTGAGAACCCTACTCTCTAGCCTAAGGCAATTAATAATTGGAACAATGATTGGCAATTTTCCAGAACTTAGTATGTGCTGTAGGAGTAGAAAGGGGGTGATCTCTTTCCTCCCCATCATAATGGGTCATGGCCAATACTCCTATAACAAAAACCAGGTTAACAGGAGAAAAGCATAACAAATTTATTGTTATTATATGCACACAAGCACAGGAGTCATTCAAAATATGAACTCAAAGAGGGGCCAGATGGTTGAGGCTTAATGCCCTCTTCATAGGGGAGGTAGGGTATAGGAGCAATTGATTTTCATGGGAAACGATATGTCTAAAGCTCAGGCGATGGTTCACGGGAGCAAAGGTTGTTTTATTACAGTTTCTAGGTGATCTCTTGGAGCTGTCCTCAGAAGAGTCCATGAAAAGTCTGTCTATCTGGGCCTGATAATGAGTCCCAGTCTCTTTTCCAGTGGTTGAGCTTTCCTGGTTATTTAATGAGATCCCTAAGGAGGGGTCTTAAAGACAATTGCATTTCTTTTGGGAAGAAACTTTCTTGTTCAGGTAAGGAAATTCCAGAGAGGGCCCCTTCCTTCACTTTGGGGTGGGGCAGGGGAAGACAGAGTTTGAAAGATCCTGATTCTGAGGCAGCTTCTCAGGGTTTTCAGCATGTCCAACGTGCCACTCTTTGGGTTATAGCTTTCTGAGCCCCAACAATTCCAAGCACTTTACCTAACATTAATTCTCACAACAATCCTTAGAGATAAGTAGGTAGGTATATTTAGGTATTTTTTTTCTCCCCATTTTATGGCTAGGGAAACTGATACTCAAGTGAAATAACTCGTTCAATGTCACCAGGTGGGAAATGGTAATGCCAATATTCAGATGCAGCTTGTCTCCAAAGTCTTCCAGTTACAAGAGAATGTGTCTCATACCAAAGGTGGCCCTAAAAGGAGCTCCCACTTTGTTCTCTAGTTATGCCAGTGACATTTGATTGATCTACCTGATCCTACCAAGTAACCAGAGGTGGAGGAACCTTGTGACTGCTATTGGAAAAAAACAATAAATTAAAGAGGTGGCTTGTTATTGAGAAAAAAGAGAAATAGCCAGATTTAATTTTAAAATATTTTCAGGACCAATTCTCATCAAATTTAACTTGGTCAAAATGCTTTACAGCCTGCAGTGACAGAGTTGGGATTTATTCACTGTGCTGCTGTAACCTTCTCAGCTGCAGAGCAGCTCTTGATCACCTCAGGCCAATTGACCTTCTACCTCAAAACCTTGTCTCACACAATATTATCTGGTGACCTAAGTCCCTGAATGACAAAACCTTCATTACATAGTGAGCAGTGACTTAAGGCACGTGAGGAGAAAATCCTGCCAAACTGGGTTGGGTCACTGTCAAGATATTGTTCTTTGTGACTTTCATAAGGAGCAGGCTTACATGCAATGGTCCATTTCCCACCAAAAGCATGACAAAGGAGGTCCCAGAAATTTTCATGGTATATTCTGTGCAGGAAATTATACTTATTCTTAGATATCAATTTTTAGCATCTTTTACGTGCAAGGTACTTTAGGTTTATTATTGCTAATCGTCCCAACCACCCGATAAGGTTGATGTCTTCAGTCTCAAAGGGCATAATAGGGAGACTGGAGTGGAGAGATGGGAAATAACTTGTTCCAAGTCACACAGCTAATCAGTGTCTTAACTGGGATTTGAAGGCAAGTCTGTTTAGCTCCCAAGCCTGATATTTCCACCATCCTCTGCTACCTCAGCTTCTCCTATACTCTGACTCCTGCTTTCATGCATAAGACATGAGAAAAGAGCTCAGCACCATCTTACCCCACTGCTGGTGAGAGCTAATATTTAGGTGAAAACTGTAGCACTATCTTTGACCTCTCAGCAGAGTACACTTACCAAATACACCCAATAGGAGACTTCCTTTGTGTGTTCTCCACATCCTGGTTTAAATGTTGGAATACGCAGTAGGCAAGGTATGAAACATAGCAGCATTCCTGAGATTTGTCACCTGTTTCTTCCCTTTGTTCCCTAAATGAACATTTACTCACTACAGGTTATTTTTCCTGCAGTGCTTGTTTAAATGGAGTAATGCTTCAAACCTCTAGTTTAGCTTATAGAACCACTAGGCCTTAAAGCTGCCTTAACTGATTCTGCCATGAGCTGCCTCTCCAAGAAAAGGGAAGGGGTAAAGTAGAGTTCTGCGAATCCCATGTTTCTGAAGTGGGGTCCATACAAGTAGAGAAGGACTGTTTTAGGTCATCAAGATGTGGGCACTCCCAGTGAGAGCTCAGGAGTTCCATTCTTGCTCTGGACTTCGGGGCCCACCTTGGATTGTAGTGATCTTGTTCACTAAGAGGGGTGGCCCCCTTTTTAGGATAGTCTGTCCACAAATACAAGGAGATTATAGGGACTAACACATCCACATTTGGATTATTTTCTCTTTCTGTCTCTCTCTTCTTGTGTGAGCACAGGTGACTTCCCCTGAATTAAATGCAGACCCTTCATGGAGAACCTCAATGGAGTAGGAACTGTCTCAATTGAACTCTGCCAGAGACCTACCATTGCCCTCATGGTGGCACAGTTGATTTTGTCCCTTCCAAAAGCAAAAAACACTGGGACAAGGGAAATGTGTCCCTTTGTGGTCACCAGTTGCCATTCAAAGAAGGTGTGGACACATACACACACACACACACACACACACACACACACAATTTAAAATACTTTATTGGGGGGAAAAAAGACACAAGCAGAGGAGTAGTAGAGCTCACGTGATCCCTCTACTGGAGTCCTTTCTAGGATACAGACAGCCCAGCAAATCCCAGACTAATCACAGGCCTCTACGGGATAATGTGGGCTCAAGCAAGCCATTTATACAGGAAGACATTTGTCTCGCAGGCTGCCCCAGGCCGTGAGCAAAATCTGGTTCTTTGCAAGCAACAAGGAAGGAACAAAGGGCATTTCAAAAAACCACCCAGTAACTTTTCTCTTGTGTTCCTTTTTCAGCCGTTTTTCCTCTGTAATCACTTGATTTTTCTCCGAGAAGGTAGCATTTTGCATCCATGTTAGAAGATGCATGAACTAATTCAGTAAATCTCTAATTGGCATGCATGGTTAGCTGTTCATTTAGTGGATAATTGGTTAAATATACCCAGAATATTTAGTGAGAGAGGTAAAATGAAAATCTCCAAAGCAAATCAGAATGGTTTGGGAACCTTTTCCTCTAGTGCTGCTTTTTCTTTGGGAATGGTGGTTGGTGTCTGAAAAGAGATCGATCTCCCTTCCCAGTCAGGATTCCATTTACACATAGAGCCTTTGTTGCATCTCTACTGAATAGAGTTTTATTAAATAGATACCACAAGCATAATAATACAGTATCTGGTGAGAGTAAGTGCTCAATAAATATTTATCATTACAAATAACTTATTCATTTAACACATTTTGATATTCCAAGTTCAATGGGCCATTTGCCTTAATTCCAGGCAGCAAGTGACAATGTTTCTAATCAGCGTTAGCAGAATTTATGTACTTGTTAACAGATATTTATTGAGTATCTTGCACAAGCCAGGAATTATGGTGGTTACTAGGCATAGCATGAGAAGAGAGATACTATCTCTGCCCTTAAGGAGGAATTCAAGACTGGCAGCAAAAGGCAGACTTAGAACTAGTTGATTAGTAAGATTGTGTTACATTTAAAATCACTCTAAAACATAGTGGCTTAAAACACCAACACATTTTTAATTTCTCTTAGGCTATAGGTTGGCTAGTGGGTTCTGCTGATCTAGGCTGGGCATTGCTGATCTTACCTGGGCTCAGTCATACATTTGTGGTCAGCTGATAAGCCAGGGTGGGACTGACTGTTCTAGGATGAGTTTATGTAGGACAACTCAGCTCTCTTCCACATGTCTCTCACTCAAGTCCCATGAATCCATTTTTATATATTTTTCATTCATTCATTCACTCAACACTTACTGAGCAACTTTTCTGTGTGTCAAGCACTACATGGCCTTCCCTTTCAAATGCTCAGGAATGACTTGTAGGCTGTTAATAGACATTTAAAATGTATCAGCCTGTGGCCAGTATTAAAACTATCAGAACAGAGGAGACACCTAGGGAGAAGAGAGTAGGTAGAGAAGCAGACCCTGTGGCACACCAGCATTTTAAGGTGCTGTAGAGTAATAGGGACTCCTAAGAAGGGAAAGAAGGAAAACTGAGAGAATGGGGTGCTAAGGAAGCCAAGGGGGAACTGGGCTTCAGAAAGGGGGGATCAGTAGATCAGAATGCTGTAATGAGGTGCTAATTCAATGCAAGCCTTTCATATACACTTTTTAATATCAAGGCTTTATAGTTCAATTTGTTTCAATGTAGAACAGACGTCCCTCCACCACTCACACCCTTGGGAATAACTGGCATAAATCACTGAAATGGTTAATACTGTCTAACTGCTACTGAAAGAGTAGGTCTTTGTAAAAATGTCATTGACTTTTCTTCTCCATAATGCACCTAAAGTTTAAGTCTTTGCCAAGACTGATTTATTCTTTTGTCGTTTGTCCTTTTGAATGTAGTTAAGCTTGCTCAATATTTTTCTCTGTAACCTAAAAATACTGGACCCCTAGGAATTAAAAGTAAAACTAAATCACCTCTTGAGTTCAGTATTTTAAAACTGACATACTTTGGAGCCATATTATTATGCTGCAATCAAGGATGACATTACATGAGTTTCCAATAAAGCAAGTCTTCTGCCAACTTTACAAACGTGTGCTCTTTCTAGACTGTAGAAATTGATTCCTTGTCTAGCAGTGAAGGTTTCTTGCTGAATCAAAGAGCTAGTGTTTAAAAGGAACAAATACACAGTTGTGTGGTGGAGAACTGTTGAGATATAGGGTATATATAATTGAGCTGAGTTTTCCTCTAGGATTTGCACATTTTCCTATGCAAAATTAGATGAAAGTTTTATGTACAGGGTGTCCGCTTGTCCAAAGTCAAGTAACTCTTTCTTAGTGGCCTCAAGTGAGGAAAGAGGCTTTGATTCTTCAGGATGGGAAAATAACAAATTAATTCACTTTTCATAGTGTAAGGCACAGTGTTTGGGGAAAAAATTATTTCTGAAGGAAGCCTCATACTTGGATTTCCCCTTAATTCAGATTACGTTAGGCTACTACCCATGTCTATACTAATTAATACCAGAGACTGGAGCTCTTAGACACTTTTTTGCTAAATGGCTTTTTCCTCAAGACAGGAAAATGTCATGGTAGAAAACACGGTATTCATGCACCTACCCCTAACGACATTCAGTTTTTTCCTTAGCATATCCACTGCTACTTTCCTTCCTGACTTTTTCTCAATTGAATGTTTGCTGAGACAGGATCTTTTGCCTTTAATGCAGGTTGGGGTCTCAATAGTGGAACATGTAAGCTAACCAGTGGGCTTGTGAAACCCTTTGATATTCTGCCATCCTTTTCTTGACTGTCTGCTAGCCTTGTGAAAGGGCTTTGAAGAGGAAGGAGAAAGATCTCTGCAGGTAGATGGAAGAAGGTTAGATTTAACACACAAGCTGAACTTTGTCTTCTCTCCTGTTTAGTACTATCACTGCTGGTGGGAGGGGCAGAGAGTAGACACTGGGAAAGTCAGAAGCTGACCTGTGCCCCTAGAGTGCTCCAGGGCTTTAGTATTTATCATCCTTATGCACTGTTGCCTAATTTCTTTCTACATAGAAGATTTGGATAAATCAACCAAAACATTCTAATACTTGATAATGAATAACATCGGGTCAAAAAATTATACCACATTAACATGGGAAGCACAAGTGAGACCCAGTGAGCAAATTTGTTAATGCTTCTTTCCTTTTGTAAAAATTAGTTGAGATATTTACTTTTCCCTTCAATCAGTAGTGTTGGGCTAGAGCAGAGTTTCTTAACCTCGGCACTATTGACTTTGGGGCCAGATAAATCTTTGTTGCCAAGGACTGTCTTGTACATTGTAGGATGTTTAGCAGCATCCCTAGACTCTACTCACTAGATGCCAGTAGCACCCCTTCCCCAGTTGTGACAACCAAAAATATCTCTAGACATTGTCAAAGGTCCCATGAGGAGAAAAATCACCCCATTAGGAGCCACTGGGCTATATAATAACTATGCAAATAAAACAGGGATGGTCTGAAAATTTCTCTGTTTTCCTAAGAGCCAGTCAAAATGTTTCTGTCTAACACATTAACTGCCTCGGGAAGCAAAACCCTGCAGTTGATTTGTGAAAATCTTACTTATTGATGTTCTTATTGTTACAATTAATATTGACAATTTAATTCTAAAAACACGAATTGCATTGCATATAACTCACACACAGAAAACAATAAAAAATAACAAATTAGAGGATCGTTTTGTTTTAATAAAACACTGCGGCTCCAGGGAATTTTTTTTTTCTAGTGTGGCAGTCAATGTGTTAATCACAATCCATGTTCTCCTTCCTTGAACTAAAATAATAGTTTCACCTTAATCCAAACTCTGCCTTACTCCTCCTGATCCTTCCCCTATTCCTCCAATACCATTAAGTTATTTAAGCTATTTAGAAGGCTTTCCAGTAGAGCTCAATGCAATGATTTTTGGTGTAAGAAAACTGAAGCTTCAGGTTAAATTAGGCATTCCACAGTCATTTAATGAGTATCAATTGGTTTCTTCCCTGTGTCTACTATAGGAGATCTGGAAAAATATGAGTGAGTCCTTGCCTTCCAGGAGCTGATCGTCAAAACTCCCATATATGAAAAGTAGTGCAAATCAGTTTGTGTTATCGGCCCAGGCTCAAATACAAGTTCATTTAGGAAAGTCTTTTCATTGCCATCATTTTAGAAGGCTTCCATTCCATCCAACCTTTTCCAGCAGAGCTGATGATGAACAGAAGTGAAGGTATTCCTCACCTCTATTCATGATTTCATATCTAGTCCAAAATCAAAACCTTAGAACATTCAATATAGCCCTTCAGACTCAACTGACACAGGGCACTTTTAATTGTGCCAGGCACTGGGCTAGTTGCTTCATTCAGAGTATTTAGTCTTTAAAAAACTCTAAAAATAAACCATCACTTTTCCCTACATCATCTTGGTTTCTTTATACTGCCAGCAAGCACATAAGATCAGGAAAAAAAGGAATTTTGTAAAGCTTTGCATAATATTTTGGGGGACATACAGGAACTAAACTTATTAAAGTTCAGAGAAATTAACACTCCAGAGGACTATCAAAGAACAGAATTAAATTTACCTCTCAGCTAATTTAATATATGTTGATTTATTTTTTTCAAAAGCAATTATGGTATATCTGGTTCCTGTTTCTTAGCTTTGATTTTATTCTTTTATCACAGTAAAGTGCCCTCAGTGACTTATGCAATTTTGAATAAGGCCCGTCCTTTCCTTGGGTCTCCATATCGTTATCTGTAAAATAAAAAAAAAAAAATGGATTGAGGTGTACTGAATTCTTTTCTTTTTTTATATATCTCAGAATGGTTCAAAATAAGACTCAATTTATTACTATGTTTCCTAAAAACTTTATGTACAGTTAGAATGGAAATTGGACTGATAGATATCGTTGAAGTCTGACTATATAAAAACTTCAACTTTTTGCTCCTTTGATTGAGTAGAGTGGTAGGTGAGGCTTCATGGCCATATGGTGATGGCCATGGGCTTCTTTTTTTTTCAGATTCTTGCTGAAACACATAATCTTGATTCTGGGCAAGCTTTGAGAAGAGTAAAGTCTAGGCATGACCTGGTGTGGGGATAAGGAGAAGTAACATTTTCTAAGTACTTGACTGTCTTCATTTCAAAAATTAGTTAATATGACCAGCTAATAACTTGGCTAAGTAACTTACCCAATATCACACCATTAGAAAATGAGGGAATTGAGGTACACAACCAAATTGTCTGTCGTGAGCTGCACTCTGCTTTCTCCAAAAGGGAGCCTCTCAGGACCCACTTTGAGGGGGATTAAGAGGTAAGCATGCTTTACCTTTAGTGATCCTTTAACTCTTTGTTTTTGTACCTCCAATCTTGACTTCAGGGACCTAATGCTGCCATGACTCTGATGTGAAGAACCTCCTGTTTTGTGCCCTTTTTTGGATAAATAATTTGGAGCAAAGAAAATCCCCTCACCACAGGCAGAAAGTCAGAAACTGGGGACAAGAGACAATGCTTGGTTGGGAGATTACCACCCTGGCCATTGGACTTCACACCTCTGTTTCCTGATTCAGAATCATACACATCAAATTTCACATTATTCCTCAATTCACCACCCCTGTTTTGGAGCTTCCCTGGCATTCGAACTCTCCTACCTACATTCCCTTCCTTCTCTTCCAGACACAGAGTGAGAATCAGGTATGGGGAGGCTCTATTCTGAATGGAGCCAGGTATACTTTCACTTACCTTTCCTCTTTCCATTTATTAATAGAAATCCATTGTTTTATTATAGTTTCTCCTTAAGAGAAGTACATAAAGGTAGGGGGACTTGTACACATCAAATTTTATCATCCATCTACTTACATGTATGTCTATTTCTGTTCAAAGTTGAATAACAATCCACATTCTCCCTGTGTGTAAACTGTTCCTGAGTGAACATTAGTATGATGGTGGGACATTTATTCATCTAACTAAAAGTATAGAACTTTTCAAATTACCTAGTTTTCTTTTAGGTGGTAAGCTATTATATCCATGGAACAAACACCACTGTTCTATGAACACCACAGCTGCTCTAATCGCTAATATTCCTATAGCTTTCCAAATTCTAATGGTTTAAGTGATGAATGGTTTATGTCTAATGGATAGCTAGGAAAACACAGGGCTCTTTTAGTTGGAATGAAAGCTGTGGAATCTTGTAAAATATTGCCTCACACCAGGTCTCTATCTCGCCTCTCCTCACTGTTGTCCCCAGCATCTGACATTGGATTAGGAGCAGCAATTAACATAACCACCATTTCTTTGAAGGCCCAATCTAGGTCAGATACCACCTCAAGTTTCTATAATCTCTATAGAAATCCTGGAATGTGAGTACTGTATCCCTGTTTCCTACATAAGGAAACTAAGTCTCAAAGAATTTAGGCAGGGCAGAACTAGGGAACCCAGTAGGTGTTAAAAATACAATGTGATTTGAATTTAGATCACTATAAGTGATCTAAACCAGATGGCTTCTACGTCTGGAGTGTCACCTAGGTTAGTGACTTGAACTGTTGTTTAAGATGTGACTAAATTTAAATTTATATTTTCTATTTACAAAATATTTTATTCTAGAATAATAGCTATACTAGACACATAAACACTGCACTGGTAAATCTCTTGTTAGCTATAAAGATGGTGGCTGAATATATATGCATTCAAACCTGTTTTTCCATAAGTAGAAGACCTGATTTATTATCTTCATATCTGGACTTTTTTTAACTTGAGGGCTTTCACTTTTCTTTTTCCATGGACAACACAGCTCATCCTTATAAATTCAAAGTTAGTCAAGTTCAAAACTCTTAAAAGCCTTGCTCAAATCCAACCTCAGTCTTTGCCTTCCCAGATCTACTCCCAAAACTCTCATCCTGAGACACTTTGATAATCAACCCCTCGTTCTCAATTTTCAGCACTTTGCTGAACCCTTGCTAGTCCATTTCCTGCTGCTATAAAAGAATACCACAGACAGGGTAATATATAAAAAAAGGCATTTATTTGGCTCATGGTTCTGAGGACTAGGAAGTCCAATATTGAAGGAGCACACCTGGTGATGGCCTTCTAGCTGTGTCATAAGATGGCAGAAGGCATCACATGCTGAGGAAGCACACATACATGACAGAGAGAGGAAACTGAGCCAACCTTATCTTTTCATTAGGAGCTCACTCCTGCCATATCTAACCCACTCCCATGATAACAGCATTAGTCCATTAGGCTCTGCCCTCATGACCTAATTACCTGTTAAAGGTCCCACCTCTTAATGCCATTACAGTGGCAGTTAAATTTCAACATGAGTTTTGGAGGGTAGGTTTAAACCATAGTATCCTCCATTTTAGTTCTTATCACTGCTTGCCTAAAATTAAAGGGTTTTTTTCTTCCCATAGAGGGCAGGTCTTATGACTTTTTCCTGGTGCATAGTAGGTGCCCAATATAAGTTTCTCAATTGAAAACCACAATGCTGCTCTTTTAGAAAGCAGGTAGGGTAGCATACCAAGTAAATAGAACTCTCTGTTACCTCTTAATGCACAAAAAATTCTTAGAATTGGAAAATACTGTGTATTCCACACCGCTGTTAAGGGCATGTTTGTCTTACTAGTAAGTAGCTTTCACTGAATGTGTTGCACAATAACATCTGTCTCTTGAGTGCTGTTTTACCTTAATGGAAATTTTAAAATGCAGAGTGAACAATAGATTCATTACTTTATCAAGACAATTAGCCTCCACATGGAATTTTCTTGCAGGTTACTTCGGGTTAAAGACATTGGGGTTGCTGATTGTATTTTTCTGTATTTTTAATTCTGAGCTGTGAGAATTCATTCATATATATCATTTTTCTCTTAGTGCCTTCTGCAGGGTGCAATTAACTATAGTGTAAACCTCTGTACATGATATTCTGAAGGTTCTTCAGAATTTGTCTTCACCAATGTGTTTATGAGAGAACATTCCAACTAGAACGAAAAGAACACAGAACTCGTTGAACAAACCTGGGTTTTAACCCCACCTCTGCCACTTACTAGCTGGGTGATTGGGAGAAAATGGTGGTAAAATAAAGACAATAAGTGGATCACACAGGGTTGTCTTGAGGATTGACTGAAGATAGTGCCTGGAACATAGCAAGTGATTGATAAAGGGAAACTATCATTATTAATGATTATGATGATTCAGCTCTGGGTGAGTCCTTTAACTCAGCATGCTATCCTTAAGCCTATGGCCATTGCCATGTATAAATGGGCCTTCAGAGTCCTCAATAGTTTTTAGCTGCTCTCCCAAACTTCTCTCTGGGACCTATCTTGCACTCTGCTTCTACACTATTCCTGAGTTTCACCTATTCTTTCCCTGGCACTTAGTAAATTCTATTCTAATTGTTGTTGTTAAAATTGTCTTTAGAGCAGTGTTTCCCATGTTACCCAAATGAAATGTTCCCCTAAGAAAGGTCCCAAGAGTAAAAACTGTTGGCAAAACAGCTGCTTGCTGTATCTCTTCCCTGGAGATTTGCACTGCACATTAATATTAAAGAATCTGAAGAGTCCTATATTATTTATTTTGTGTATATAAAATTGTCTTTGCAGTTACAAAGTGCTACCCTCCACTGAAAGCTGTTCTGTGCTTGCTGTCTTAATTTCTATATTCAGGACTCTCAATATTCTCTTTCTGCTTCAGGTGAGTCCCTCAATAGGCAGGGCCTATGATGTTGCAGTCAATGCAGTCAGGCCACCAGAACCATAGAACATACTGATCTGTTCATTAGACGTTTTCAGGGGATTGGTTCTCAATGCCATTTTCTACCTTAGATACAAATTCTTCCAACATTACAACATGCTCAGGTAACTAGCAGACTTTTCCTTGGATACCAGCTGAATATTAAAATGTTGGCAATTAAACAAGGAGTGGAATCTCATATAGAGGAGGCTGTGTGCCATATATGCACCCCCATGCTACAAATCCTGATGTCACAAGCTTTGTGACTTGTGTTTTAGTTTTAGTTTATTGTGCCTTAATATACCAGTGTACCAGTGTAGTGCCATAAGATCCATTTTGGAATAAAAGTTACTTAAGATATGTAGTTATTGAGCTAGGGTCTCTTGTGTCATAAGCAAATCCTACTTTTTAAGTGTTAACTATTTGAGCATTTTAATTTATAAAAATGGTAAATGGGAGTGACTATTCAATTTACTAATGATCCACTGCAAGATTGCTTTATAAAGCCATTCCAAAGTATATTTAAATAAGCATTGATTTGTATACAACTTTCTAAGATCAAACCATTTTATTAGATAAAGTAAGGAATAGCTGCCTTAGGCTATATGGTTTGATTCCATCCCTTAGCAGCATTTCTTAGGATCTGATTTTTTGTTTCTGTATAGTTGGCAGATCATGAAAAGGCTTTCATGACTGGAATATTTTTGTGAAATTTTACCACCTGGATCTTTCCTTTTACCAGTTGAGAAATGTAAACTTTAGACCTGTGTTTATATGTTTTATATTCTGTGGAAAAGTACCATTCTTTGGTTTTGTTCTGGATAAATTTTGTTTGAACATTATAAATGACTTATATGGAAATGAGTTAGGCATTTAAGGGATGTGCCAACATTTAGGTCACCTGGGTGCCATTAGTACACTGTAGAAGTATGTTGTCTAATGGTATTAATTTAACCTAAAAGAGTTAAGAGGTTTCCAAAAATAGCAAATTCCTTCCCAAGAGTACCGAATGCATTGGGCAAGTCATCCTAAAACTGAAGAGTTATAATACTATGGTCCAGTGGGATATAGCACAGACAAATATTTAAGAAAGGACAGATGTAATGATGTACTGGAAAATATCTTTATGAATCAGAAAGCTGAGCTGGTGGTGAGTGGGAGGATAGATTGCTCTTCAATAAGGAAAGGTTTTTTGTTAGATACTATCTCCATGAATGCCCTTGTCCACATTGGGAAACCCACAATTGGGAATCTAGATGTATCAGCTTATTTTCATGAGATAAAGAGTGAGACTATCCAATAATGTCAACTGCTTACATTTTTAGCATGTATTATATGTTAATCACCATGCTTTATGTACATGATTTGATTTAATTCCCATTTGGTAGATAAGAAAACTGAGGCTTAGAAGGTAACTTGCCTGAGGTCACACAGCTTGTAAGTAGCAGAACAGGGACTCAAACCCAGGCAACTAGAGTTCAGAGGTCAAGTTATTAACCATAACAGTTCATTTTGATAGGGTTTGTGTGCTCATTACGGGGGCCTGGAAGGTAAAGAAAGAGTTAGTTTTTCCTTTGAAGCAAAGGCAAGAGAAAGCACTAAGTTGTTTTTATTGAGTTTAGTTGTACATTACAGAGTACCACTATGTGCTGGGTACCATGTTAAGGCTTTATACACATTATCTTTTATAATCCTCACAACAGTATTGTGAGTTTGATCTTATTATTCATCCCCAATTTCAAGATGAGACAATGGAGACTTTAAGAATGAGTTTGCATTTACTTGCCCAAGGTCACCTAGCTAGTAAATTGTGGAGCTGAGTTTTGAACCCAGATTTGTCAGACTCCAAAGACTGTATACCCCTTAACTATTATGCATATATTGCCCTAATGACTGACTGACTTCTCACAACCAAGATGTTACAGTGTAGGTAAGAGGAAGGGAAGATGTGCCTAATAACAGTCCAACCATCATATGATCTTATCTAGTGAGCCTAGAGTCACCAACTTTAAAGGAATGCTTTTTTCAAGTCCTTGAGCTAGTGGTCTTATATGCATTAAAAAATGTATTGGGAGCTAACTGTGTAGTGGAAGAGATACCCAAAGGAGAAAATGTTTGAGCACGAATATCGTTCTTAAGCACAAATAGAGTAGGGCATATAATTCCCTTGCAGCAAGATGTAATAGTCTGCTTACTTAAGCAGAAAGACATCATTCCTTTTCCTTAGGGCCATGAAGCTACAGCTAAGGGAAGGAAGGGAGGTGAGTTAGTGACTTTTAAACATAGAAAATTCTAATCACAAGCAATTCCTTTTTTACAAAGGCCAAATGTTAACCTATTATGGGTTCTTTGAATATGCTAAGAAGGAATATAGACAGAATTCAGTCAAACTTGGTCTGTACTTATGGCCAAGATCATACTTAGCTCCACTTAAGATGTACTTTTTATAACTAAGAATAAAATGTTGCTGTTATTATGTATCTTCAGCTATTCCTTAACTTTTGATTTCTGTAAGGTCAATTTTGAACAAATAGTATCATAGTTGGTCAGGTTCTAATTTTTTTAGGTTATTTATACTCTGGTATATAATAAAAGAAGAATTCTCCCTAATGGCCCTTTATACTGGCAAGTGAGTAGGTTAAGTGCATCTAGGATACAGTCTTGCCACTGAAGTCATCAAGTCAGTCATATATCCTGTTGTCTCCTAAACCTCTGCCACTGGGCTCAAGCCTCTGCCCCACCTGAAGCCTACTCAGTGGATGAACTCTTACTTTGCAGAAGAAAGTCTAGCCAAACTGCTTTAGCTTCCCTCTTTGGCATCTTCAAACTTAACTACATTTGTAGTCAGCCTCTGTCCCATTCCCCATCTTATGGCAACTGTCTCACTTCTTGCGCAAAGTTAATTTTCCTTTCCCTTTTGACATGTACTGTGCATCACATTCATCCTGCCCCTTCAGTGACCTTGATCTCATTCAGTCCTCCCTCTCTTACATTTCTCGCTTCTTCTTTCTCACTTCACTGACTATGCTGTCTTTCAAAATATAAATATGCTCAGATAAAGGAGCTCTGGAGACTAGATGCCTCTTGGTGCTAATTGGCAGGGATAGGAAAATGAGTTACAGGTTCATTCTCATGCTTCAACTATCCCCTGTATAAAAATAATCCATCAGTGAAATGTTCTGATCTCTTTAATGGATATAATGATATGGATGTGGTATTGTTCTTTTGAGGATCAAATGAAACAATGCATATCAACTCACTGAACAATGTGTATCAAACATAGAAACTAACACCTAGTAAGAGCTCAAAAAGGATGAAAGTTGTAGACGTGGTGTTATTTGTAGTACTTGTAGTAGTAGTAGCAGGAGTGACTTTTGTGGGGGAATTGAACTGAAGTACATTCAAGATGCCTTTTATTTCTACAATTTTGGATCCCATAGCCCACTGTCCAATCCTTCATCCTAGTGTTTAATACATTACAATTGTACCAAACCATCTACCAGTCTCATTTCCTCTCAAAGCTTCCCATGTTCTAGGTAGATTTGACCACCTGCCACTCCTGAACATGCTCTGGACTTTCATGTCTCATGACTCTGTTCATTCTGTTCCCCCTGTCTTCTATGCTTGTCCCCCTTCTCTGTCATACCTAGAATGATATACTCTAATCAGTGATGTTTTGCTCATCCCCACACTATTCTAAGCAGAGTTGGTGATCCCACAGTCTCTGTGTATACTGTACCACATTGTATGTTCATAGTTGCCTTGATTTTCCATCTGCTACACTTAGAACTCCTGGAGGACTAGGATGAGTTCACCTTGGTATTTCCAATGTCTAGATAGGTACTCAGTATAAGCCTAATGATTGTGGTAATGGACACCTACTGTGGCATCATGACATTGCCCATAAGGTAAGGAACTATGTGGCTACATTAACCAACATTTTGATCACATTATTACAGATTCTTCATTTTTTAAATTTTAAAGCAGTTAAATAGCAATGTCCCTTTCGTAGACATTCTACAGATGGAAAATTAATGCAATATTTTGTTCTCTCCCTTCTACTTAAATGGATGCTAAGAAATTGAACCTTTTAATTTCTTAATTATAAGGGGCAGGTAGCCCCTTAAAAATAATTGACTCCAGTAAGCAGAATCTCTTCTCAGCCACTCTTCCTTCACCTCTCTGTGAATGACTGAATGATTTTAGTGATTTCTCATCAAATTGAGAAACAACTCTTCCATCTTTTCTGTTCAATGTGTATGCGGCCACATTGTGAATTTGGAAGCAGTAATTATCATCAACTTACTCTTTCATCCAAGATGCAAAGCATGGCTTTAGCATTTAGCCAAGACTTACAGACAAGAGAATCCTATTTGGCTCAGGCTCAATCCTGTTGGCAGGGTCAGGGGTATGATGCTGGTAGACAGGAATTGATTGAAGAAGAAGGAAGAATGCAGGGCTTCCTTAGCCAAGGAACTGGGATTGTTGCTTACTGTTGAGGTTGGCAATCTTATGACAGCTAATGGTTTAGTTAAAATAAATCTTAGACATTAGCTACAGATATCTTAAAGAACTTACTTTGCTTTTCCTCCAAGGAGATCGGACCTTTTTTTCTGAAAGTGAATTTTCTACTTTGTTCTCTACTTGTTGGCGACCTCAGGTTAAGAAGTGACCTAAAAGGTCAATTTATCCAAATGTTCCCTTTTATACTTGCTTAAATGATTTCAGTAGTCTCCATGCCTCTATCTTGAACATAGTGATTAAGATTTTCAGCTCGGCCACTGATCAGATATTTGCCCCTGGGCATGGTATTTGACCTCTCTTAGCCACTACATATGTAAAATGGCCATAATATTAGTATCTGCCAATTGGGGTCATTGTGAATATTTAATAGGAGAGGACAGAGAGAAAGTTGTCTTTCATTGTTACTAATTGATTTTGTCCATTTTGAAGCCTCGGTGTCACAACATGTCACTATTCTGTTTTAGAAAGAGAAAAAGAAAGAAATTATGAGTAAGGCAGATTTTCTCCAAAGAATGATTTTGAGTGAATCCCACTTACGTTCCAGATATTTTGTAGTGTTTATCTATTAATAGTAGAAGGACTTGCATGTGTTTACTTTTATCCATATTAATTTATTTCGCTTTCCATTAGGTTCCTCGCCATCTGAGGAACCTAGGTTTTGCCTATGTTTTAATTTCCACTGTAGTTTCACAGATTATACATCTGGGCTGGAGAATAAATTTGGAAGGTAAACATTCCCCATTTGCTCCTCTATATACATACTCTACCTTTTTTTGGTTGTTGTTGGCCCTGCTGTGATCATAAGATATGGGCTGAGTGAATCATCCAGAAACCCTTGCCCTCTGGCTTCAAGTTGGTTCAGTTAAAGTAGGCCAATGGAGAGCACTGGCAAGAGATTGGAGAACAGGAGGAGATAAAGGTTGGTGTTCCTCTATCAGTGGCCCTTCTTTTAAGGCTTCAGCTCTTTCTGGTTTCCAGTATTAACTGTCTACCCTTGCCCTTCCAGGTTTAAGTGTGATAACTTTCTACTCTTGCTCATCCCTGAGAGCTTAACTATCCCATAAGGGTTCCCTGAGTGCTATCCATACTTCTTTAAATGGTTCCTTTATTAAATACTAAATTAATATTAAATATTAAACTAAGTAACTCTTTAGTTACTCCCTTGAATGTGCCATCTATTTCCTTCCAGGCCCCTGCCCATATGAAATGACTTTTCTCTTTCTGTGAACCCAAATAGCTTTTGGTAACTTGTTTCCATAAGATTCTTGACTGCCCCCGAGGTGTCTTGAAAAATTCCCATCTCACTCTGAATAATTTTGGTCCAGGAAAGTTGTTGACAAACCCTTAGAATTGCTACATGTAACAAAGTAAATGTAAGGAATTGCTTTGACTCTTTCAGTGTGAAATGTGGTGGTTCCATTTGTCCTCATTTCTTCAGGAAGAGATAAAAGAGGCCTTCTATATGCTTTAGAGTTGTTCTAAACAAGCATAAGCTTTTGAGCAGAAAAACAATAACATTTTTTGATTTGATATGACCTTGAGGTTCAGTGTTTAATCACAATCATGTCATCTTCATCATCAAATATTGTGTGTATTGTGTGCCTCCAATGTATGAGGACCTGTACTAGATACTGGGCATAGAGGTACAGAGTATATGAGCCCTGGTCCTTCTTTCCAGATTTAAGAAACTAGGCTTGGCATGTAGCCTATGGGAGGATAATTTGATCATATTTTTTACAAGGCATGAAATCATCTTTCTCTTATACTCTTCCTCATCTCATTCAATCTTATCACCAGTGATTCCTCCGCTTTGTTCCATGTAGTTAATCACAGAATCATAGAAATCCTCCTTCTAAAGCAGCACTGTTCAATAGGAGCATAATGTGAGCCATGTATGTAATTTTAGATTTCTAGTAGCCACATTAAAAAACTAAAAAAGAAACAGGTGAATTTAATTTTAATAATATACTTAATTTAACCTAATATATCCATAATATTATTTCAACATTTAATCAATATAAAAATGTTAGTGAAATAGTGTACTATCTAAATACTAAGTCTTTAAAATCTGGTGTATATTTTGCACTTGCAGCACATTTCAACACAGACATCAATTATTCATGAGAAATAATCTGTATTTCAATTTCATCAAATTAACAGTTGAAAAAGTAGATCCACATTACCCAAGTTGTTCCAAATATACTGGAAAGTTTTTCTGATAATTGAATCAAGTACTGGTTTTTACATTTGAATATAAATTAATTAAAATTTTAAGCAAATTTAACATTCAGTTGCTCAGTCACATTAGCTACATTTCAGATGCTCAAGAGCTATATGTTGCTAGTGGACACCATCTTGTACCACACAGGTGTAAGTTATCTCCAGAATGCCTTTGGTTTTCTCACTTTGCTAATAAAGTCTAAGATGAAGCCCACTAGCTGTCTGGACTATTACCACATTCTCCTGTCTAGCCTCTTTGTCTTTAATCTTCTGCCACCTCACGCTAGCCCATCATGCTCTCTTATACATGAGGGGTTTTGGTAAAACACATATCTGGTCACATCATTTTATTGCTTAAGAATTCTTCAGTGCCCACTTTTGACTGCAGGGTAAAGCCCAATTTCTTGAATATGACCTGCCCTCTCTGACCTGGTCCCTGTCAATCTCCCTAGCTTCTTATTTTTCCACCCCTCACCTATCCTCCTGTGCTTTAAATGCACTTTGCTTTTCTCCATTCTCTAGGAACACATGTACAAACAACCCTCCACAAATTCACTTGCATTAAATTCTTCCAAATCCTGCTTTCTTCAGGGCCCAGATCAAATGCCATTTCCTATAAGAAACCTTCCACTCGCCCTTCTGCCAGGCAATAGTAATTTCCCCATTCATATCCCAAATAAAACACTTTTCCCATTGTATTATCTTCAGATGTGAATTGATTTGTCTTATAAACTAATCTGGGAGCTCAGAACAGGGGTCAGAAAACTATAGCCTGTAAGCCAAATTGCATATTTTAGTAAATAAAGTTTTATTGGAACATACCCATGCTCATTCACCTACATATTGTCTATTGCTATTTTCATGCTCCAGTGGCAGAGTTGAAAAGTTGCCACAGAGACTGAATAGCCAACAAAATCTAAAATATTTGTTATATGGCCTTTTACCAAAAAAGTTTGCCTAGAGTATGGGGACTCTTTATCTTATGCATGCTCAATGCCTAGCACTGCACCAGGCACGTGGCAAAGTTCTCAGTAAATCTTTGTGGAATTGGACAATAGATAAATTGAATGAAATTGAATTGATGAGTTCAATGAAAGTGGATGTTTCTGTCCGTAATTGTTAAGTTCTTTGAGGACAGGAATCCTTTTTGCTACCTCTTTAGAATTCTTTATGGTATCTACCTTATTGTCACTTTATAACTGCTTGAATAAGACAATTTTTGCTTTACTACCTTCATTCTTTTTGTTTAATACTGTATTCTATCTGCCATTTTTACTGTAATTTCTATTTGATTTTACTTGCTTCTCAGGGACACAAATTGATTAAATCCTGAGAAGCTGAGTGCCTCCAACACATAATCAAGTGACAGAAACTGTGAATTCAAGTCTTGGCTTGATCTTTGGCCTAATTGGCTCCTTTGGATAAGACATTTGACCTAACTTGTCATTGTTATTTTCTGACTCTTTAGTGTAACCTACAATATCCCACATTCACGTTATTGCTTGAAGTTTGTGTGAATGTGATATGCAGTTTTGTAATGAATATTATGAACATAACATATTTTTAAAAATGAAGATGCTACTTTTCTCCATAGAATGGAAAAAATAAGCACTATATGCACCAATTTTAAACATTGCTTAGAGCCAGCCTCTATTATTGAAAGTTTCCTGTTTAGGCTAAGAAATTTGTGACCACAAATACTTTCATACTAACACCAAAAGACCACTTGGCCATTACTTTTCATGTCATATTTTAAAACTGGAATTCTGAAAGCAAACCTTGGAAATGGCTTCCACACTTGAACCATACCTTTATAAATGAAGAACTTAAGGGACAAGAGGATAGAGATCTGGAGGCTTTATGATATAAGAGCAAAAGGTAGAATATCTGTCATTGAGGAATTCTATTTCTAGGAGGACTTTCTATTTGCTAGTGGCTAGAGTCATTTGTTGTCCACATGTACCCCAAATCTTATGGTTTAAGTTTCTAGTTTGCTTTTTTATTCAGAATTGTTATGTTAATGACAGATTCCATTTATTGAGCACTACTATATACCATTTATATATTTTATTTTTATAATTGATCTGTTGTCTTCATAAAAACCCTGTGAGGTAGTTACTAATATCTTCAATTTATAGATAAAGATACTAAAGCTCAAAAAGGCTAAATACCCTGCCCCGCAGGTTACATAAGAAATAAGTGGCAGATCAGGGATTTGAAACTAAGTCTCAGGAGACCATGCTCTTAACTCTTATAGAAACTAGCATTTTTTGAGATGAAAGCAATGGGACTTCTGAAAAAAAAGTGCCCATACTGTGCTTTAAAATATTCCACCTTATCATTTGAACAATTAAGTCCTAGAGCTAAAAGGGGCCAGAGAAGTCATCTAATTTAATCATAAGAGGCCGAACACCTTGCTCAAGTTAGCTCAGCTAAGTTAGTGGAACATACAGTGTTCTAGCCTCCTGACTCCTGGCCCACTGCTCCTGATACTACATCCCAATTCCCATTTCTGTGTGGCTGTCACCAAGTGCACACTCATTTTAGTTTATTTTACAGTTCATTTTAAGAAAAGTACTTCTATTTAGAGAAAAGAAAAGAAAAAAAAAGCACTCCAAAAGTAAACCAAGGATGGTTTATTTTTACCAAATCTGCAGGGAATCCAGTCAGAGATGCCAGCACACACCAAATGGCCTATCTAAGAGTTCTGCTGTGGACAGTCTAGGATACCATGAGCAAATCTCTAAATCCCTCTGAGCCATAATTTCTTATCTGTAAAATGAGAAACCTGAGCTAGATGAAATCTAGGGTTCTTTCTGGCATGCACGCATGCATGTGTGTATGTGTATACACACACACATATATATAATTACATATAAATAAGTACATAAAATGTTTGATATATAATAAAATATATAAATTATATATAATTTTAGGAGTGTGATTAGGAGGTGCCAGGACCAATTGAATGAGATAGATTTGGGCTCAAATAAGAAATTCCTTCACATGGGCACAGCCTTCCTAAAATGGATTGGGATACTTTAAGTGGTGACGAGTTTCCTGTCATTGGAGATATTCAAACAGAAATGGAGAGCTACTTGGTGGAAATGTCATAGAAGTTATTCAGACATCAACTTACTAGTTGGATTATAATCATGATTAAGATTATTTCCATACTTAATACTCTGTAAGAAATTAGATATATAGAAATCTCTAGGCATAAACACACAATTTAACCTTGTGGTCAACTATGCACTCATTGAATAACTGGTTATTGAGTCCTGAGTACCTTTGCGGATTCTAGGCACTAGTGCTGGAACTGGAGATGTCCAGACATAGGCCTGTCTTGAATGCTGTAGACACAGGATGTGCACACTGTGGCCCAAAGGCCAAATCCCACCCACCACATTGTTTGAAAATAATGTTTTATTGGAACACAGCCACATCCATTCACTTTCATATTGTCTGTGACTACATTAGTGTTACAACAGTAGAACTGAGTAGTTACAACAGGGACCATATGGCTCACAAAGCCCAAAATATTTACTGTGTGATTCCTTATGACAAAAGTTTGCAAACTTTTGTTGTAGACAAACACGTACGTCTGTAACTTCAATCCAGTAGCCTAAGTGGGAAACTGGAGGAAGCACAAAAACAGCACATATAATTACTTCTTCTTGAAAAAGGATCCGAAATTTTTCAGAGGAATTAAACCATATAATCATGCTGTATTTGAGTGGGAAGAGACAGAGGTTATAACTGTCCTAATTTCCAGTCCATTCCTCTACATATTGCCTCTACAGAATTCATGATACACCACTGACATTTCTTTTAAAAGGAGAGCATACAT
This sequence comes from Lemur catta, assembly GCF_020740605.2. Taxonomy (NCBI): domain Eukaryota; kingdom Metazoa; phylum Chordata; class Mammalia; order Primates; family Lemuridae; genus Lemur; species Lemur catta. Next base: position 37,729,970 of record NC_059155.1, on the reverse strand, counting down.
GCTTCCTAAAGAGACATGGTAAATTTATATAATATTTAGCCTGCCAATTTATGCAGAAGGTGTGAGAGAGTGATCCATAGGTGGCCTTTGCATTCTAAAACAAATTATTAATAAGAACCACTGATCTTCATGTTACAGTTTGAATTTCAAATCAAACAACTTTGGATTCTTTATCTGGGCCATGCTGAGGGTATCAATCTTCAGGAAACTCTTGAAGGAATAAGGGTTTAGGGCCTATTCTCCTTCCCATATAGAGGGATGAAAGTTCAGTGTCTGTGGCCATGCTTTTACCACCCTTGCAGTATACTTAAGTCATGCTAAGCAGGATCCACAAGTTCTCAATTATCAGTTTTAAGGGGGATATGGAAGAATAACCAGAACCATCTCCATAGCTTTTACTCTCAAATCATACAAAGCCTCCTGAAGTACTGTCCACGTGGTTGAAATTCTCAAGATAAATGTTGTTGACTGATTGACTGACTTCTATAATTTATTGTCAGTCTGGAGAGGACTACAACAGAGTGATTAATGACTTGTAAAATATTCTTTTCACTTACACATTCAAAGCCTTGATCCTCTAACTATTTTTAAAATGAAATATGAGATAGATACTTTGACAAAGGGAATGCTGAACATTCTTCTGATAAACTCCTAAAGGTCTCCTTAAAGGGAAAATATCATATTTTTAAACTTTTAATTTTGTCATTATTTCAGACTTCCAGAAAAGTGACAAGAACAGTTCTCTATAGGACACCATTTTTTCCTCTATTTTTCTAATTACAAACAATGCTGCAATAAAAAGACCTTGTGCTTACATACTTTTGTATTGTTGGTGATATGTGTTCATAGTAAATTGTGATAAGTGGAATTGCTGGGTCAAAATGCATATATAATTTTGTAAAATATTGCCAAATTTCCTTCAAAATGGTTGTACCAGTTTGCATTCCTACCAGCAATAAATGAGAGTCCCTCTTTCTTCACATCCTTACCTACAGCATGTGTTACACTTTTTAGTTGTTGCCAATCTGATAGGTGAGAAATAGTATCTCAATGTAGTTTTAATTTCTATGTCCTTTTTTTATGAATGAGGGTGAATATATTTTTGTAAGCTTAAAAGCCATGTTAATATCTTTCTTATGACATATATTTTTGGCCATTTTTCTATCTGAGATTTGTTTTTCCCTCAAATTTTAAGAATTCTTTACATATTAATATTACAGATATTAGCCATTTTCCTTCATACATGTTTCAGTTATTTCTCCTGCTTTGTCAGTTATCTTTTGATTTCCCTATGGTATTTTTAAGTGCATTCGTTTTTTTTGTTGTTGTCATGTAGTCAGATTTAACAATCATTTTTTATTATTCAAAATATTTATTGATTTTTTTAAAAATTTCAGAATATTATAGGGGTACTAACTATTTTATTGTATCCAGATTTGGATTTCTAGTTAAAAGAACTCTTTCTACACTCAGCTTAAAGAGGGAATGCACCCATGCTTTCTTCTAGTGCTTATGTGGTTTCATTGAGCATTTAGATTTCTGATCCATTTGGAATTTCTTTTTTGATGTGTGGTGTGAAGCTTGGATCTAATGTACCTGTTTCCAAATGGCTAACCATTGTCCCAGTACCCTTTTAAAAAGTCCATCTATGCTCAAGTTATTCAAGATGTCATCTTTAGTATATACTAAAGTTCCATATTTACTTGAGTCTATTTTTGAGCTTTCTATCGTGTTTCACTAGACTCTATTGATGGGTCAGTATCACATCTTCTTTTTAAAATATTTTTCTTCTTTTTTGTGACTTTATGAGGTATAATTGACAAATAAAAATTATATATATTACAGTGTGCAATGTGATGTTTTTATATATGTATATATTGTGAGATGATTAAATCAAGCTAATTAACATATGCATCACCCCACATGTTTGTAATTTTTGTCGTAAGAACATTTAAGATCTAATCTCCCAGCAATTTATAAGTATACAATATAGTAGTATTAACTGTAATCACCATGCTGTACATTAAATCCTCAGAGCTTTTTCATTCTGTATAACTGAAACTCTATATTCTTTAACCAACCCCATCACCCCTCTCCAGCCCCTGGTAACCACAATTCTGCACTCTGATTCTATGAGTTTGACTTTTTTAGATTCCACATACAAGTGAGATCGTGCAGTATTTGTCTTCCTATGCCTGGTTTATTTCACTTAGCATAACGTCCTCTAGGTTAATTCAAGTTGTCTCCAATGACAGAATTTCCTTCTTTTTAAAGGCTGAATAGTATTCCATTGTACATATATACATTTCCTTTATCTATTCACCCATCAATAGACACTTATATTGATTCCATATCTTGGCTATTGTAGAGAATGCTGCAGTGAACATGGGAGAGCAAATATCTCTTTGACATATTGATTTCATTTCCTTTGAAGGTATACCCAGAAATGGGATTGCTGGATCATATGGTAGTTCTATTTTTAATTTTTTGAGGAACTTCCCTGTTGTTTTCCAAAATAGCTATACTAATTTACCTTCCCACCAACAGTGTACAAAAGTTTCCTTTTCTCTTCATCCTTATCAACACTTGTTATCTTCTTTTTGATAGAAGCTAGTCTAACAAGTGTGAGGCTATACCTCATTGTAGATTTAATTTGCATTTCTCTGATGATTAATGGTGTTGAGCATTTTTTCATATGCCTGCTGGCAATTTGTATGCCTTCTCTTAAGAAATGTCTGTGCAGGTCCCTTGCCCACTTTTTAATAAGATTATTTGTTTTTTTGCTATTGAGTTGAGTTTCTTGTATGTTTTAGATATTAACTCCTTATCAGATGTATGCTTTGTAGATGTTTTCTCCCATCCATAGGTTATCTCTTTACTCTGTTGATTGTTTCCTTTGCTGTGCAGAAGCTTTTTAGTTTGATGCAATCCCCACACCTTTTTAAATTATACATGCTTTGAAGTGTGTTTTATTTTCTTGTAGGGCTAGTATCCGCTCATAGTTTTTCTTTTGTGTTTCCCTAGCTATTGTTAATTTTTCCACATGAGGTTCAGTGACAACTTGTCTAATTCTTTTTTTAAAAAGCTTGTTGATACTTTTATTGGGATTGTGTTAAATTTATAAATTAATTGACATCTTTATACTGTTGAGTCATCCTGTCAAAGAACTAGGAATGTCTTTCTATTCATTCAAGTCTACTTTTTTTTTTTCTTTCATGGGTAGAAAAATGAAAATTAAGAAAAATATATTTTTTCAGTTGTATTTCAAGATGGAAATGTCTTATTCCACCATTTACTTCATTCATTCATTCATTCTCTTCAATGACTTCATTGAAGCCAGAGAGCATACTTACCAAAACCAAAGAGAATAGTTGTAAGGGGTAACAGTTATGACTGATGATATTCAAGATTCAGAATCATCTTAACAGCCTGTAATGATCAGCCCAACTCAAAAAGTGGGAAAAATTCTACAATGAGATTCAAAAGTAGAATTACATAGGTAAAAGTTAGGAAAAAAGCTGCTTCAGCTGCTTTGCTTTTGACATCTGGAAGACCTACCTAGATTGACTACAAATTTAGAAGCCAGTGCCTCTATTTAGCAGCTGTTAAAATAGTATATTTATCCAAGCTTCATTAAAGCCAGTGTGGTGACCAGATCAAGGAAAGCAGTACACTGCTTTGGTTGGACCAACCAGTAGGTAACACTTTTTACATTTGTGAGCATCACAAATTAAGAGAAACTTTGAAAAACTGGAAAGGATCTGGAGGACAACAGCTAGAGATGTCTAGAGGTCAAGAAAGCATCTTCAATGAAAAATAGTTGAAAGAGCTAGAGATATTAGAGGTGAAGAAAAGATAACTTGGGGTTTTTACCTGTCTTTTGATAAATAGGTGTCAGGAGCCACCATTGCTTTAGAGGGCAGAACAAGATGCAACAAGAAAGTGAAAAAGGAGGCAATTCAACTTGGATTTCCTAGTAAAGTTTCAATTGACCAAAGAGTTTGAGGGGAGGAAGAAGGAAAAGAAGAAGAAGAATGAGAATGAAGTAATGAACTATGGTTCCATCACAATGGAGCAAGAGCAAAGCAGAGAACTCAATTAGGAGGCTGTTGGTGCAGTAATAAGTAGATAATGGTGCCCTGGTCTAGACTCTAGAATGATAGTGGAGATGATGAAAAGTGGTTGGAATTGGAATATATTTTATAAGTAGAATTAATAAGTTGTAATGATGGATTGGGGGATGAAGGAAAGACAAGAATGAAGGGTAAAGCTTAGGTTTAGGGCTTGAACAACTGGGTGGATAGTGGTGTCATTTACTGAGTTAGGGAATATTGGATAAAAAGTAGGATGGGGTACAGGTGGGATTGGAAATCTAGAGTCCTTTTATGATCTTGTCAATTTTGAGATGTCTGTTAAACATTGAAGTGACGATATTCAGTATGCAATTGGCAGTGGCTTTATGAATGTGGAAATAGAGAGACAAGTCAATACTGGAGCTATTTATTGCTCACAGCTTTCTCCTATAGGGCTTTATTAGAAGTTTGATCTAGAGCTAAGCAGTTCATTACTATAGAGTGTCTATTCAAAAGGAGCCCCTAGTAAGATTCTGGAGGCAGAAAACCAGGATAAAACAATTCAGGAAGCAAAAATAGGTAATTAAAAAGTGATGTAGTAGAAATGGTAAGTGCAAATAAAGATCCAAGAAGATAGGGATCATTGAAAACTGCATTGTAAGAAGGTACCTGCAGGAGGTACCATTTATTCTGACCCTTGAGCTCTATGCCCAGGGAGAGAGGAAGAGTGTGGACAATTAAGGCTCTGATAAAATATAGTGTGGCCTTAGTTCTTTGTGAGAATGTGCTTTAATATGGCTTGACTTGATGGCTTTGACATTTCCTGAGAATGCTGTGGGCACTGTGCTCCACTTTGCTTTGGGTTGGAAATGTCCCAGTTTTGCTGTAGTACATGCTCATGTTTGAGGGACATAGGCAGTGAAGTGCAGAAGAGCACATGACTTTCAAGGAATCTCAAGTATTTAGGGCCTATCTCCAGCACCAGAGATAATCACTGCCTCTTGGGATTATACCCTCTGCTTGGACCAGGATGAAGAGTGGTTTCCTCAGAGTAATATCAACTCAGTTTCTCAGGTGGAGAAGCTATGGAAAGAAAACAGATGCGCAGGTGAGAGAGTGCATGGGGAGAAAAGCATTTCCTACACCTGGAAGTGTTGACAGGGGCCGTGCCGATGCACTCTGAATGTTGACAGCAGCTTCCATATTTCTACTGAGACAGCTGCCACTAACAAGAGCACAGGCTGTGCTATTCTAGGAAGTTACCATAATCTGGTTGTAGCTCTTGCTCGTTTTACCTTGTGATACATTCTTTCAAGTCAATTCATGTTGTTCACCTCCAAATTCATGTCCTCATAGCCTGACATGAGATAGAAGTTAGTTTCCCTCCTTTATCCTTGCTAAAGGTCTATCCTAGAGTAGTACTTTTCAAACTTTGCCTTTGGGATCCCTAGGAACTCTGGGCTGCAGAATGCTTGGGAAGAGATTGTTAGGGGACAGAGGTATTGAGAGTGAGACTGTAGGTCACTTCCCCATGCATACCAGCTCTGCTTTTAATTGTTCTGCATTTTGAGTTTTTCCTACGGTTTCAGTTACAAAAAAAATTGAAATTTGCTGCTCTAAAAAGAAAAAATAACAGATCTGAACTCCTAAGGTGACCAGAGTCTTTTATTACATTGGGAGATTTTTTCAGAATTGTTTTTGGCTGCTATCCAAATACAAGAACATGTTTATTTTTATGATTACGTAAGTTATATAGCAGGAAAAAGATGAGTTTTAATGGGAGAATAAGCCTTCAAGATTAACAACAAAAATGACTAAAGTGGGCATGGAGAGGTGTATATGCAATATTTGCCATTAATTAAGAAAATATTTTGGGAAAAAGTGCTGTTAGTTAAGGATCTTATTTTCATTAATCTATTAACAGCCATTTATTGAGCACCTACTACGTGCCAAGCACCATGCTCTATCCTGGGGCTATAAAAATGAAGCAGACACAGAACTTTTCATTCAGGTAGTCGGCCATCCCAGATTTTTTATTTTTATTCTTTTTTTAGAGATGGTATTTTGCTCTGTCACCCAGGCTGGAGTGCAGTGGCATGATCATAGCTCACTGCAGCCTCGAACTCCTAAGCTCAAGTGATCCTCCCGCTTTGGCCTCCCAAAGCATTGGGATTACAGACATGAGCCACCATGTCTGGCCCACCCCAGATTTTTAGTAGTGTCACAACATTCCTCTTTTCCCTCTAGGATCAAAAGTGGGGAGGGAAAATGGGGAGTTATTAATCAAGGGGCATAAAATTTCATTTAAGCAAGATGAATAAGCCCTAGAGATCTGCTGTACAACACTGTACCCATAATCGACAATAATGTATTGTACATATAAAAATTTGTTAAGAGGGCAGATCTCATGTTCCATTCTTACTACAATAAAATGAAAAATTTTTTAAGGTGGTTAGATCCTAACATTTATTGAATTGAATTGGTCCTACCCTTTTTGAATAATTCAAATTTTGTTTTTCATTCCAGCCACTTAGAGGATTGATTAGATTGTAGGGCAGAACAGATTTCCCCACTCCCACCCCGATATTGCTGGAATGCAGGTCCAATCAAATGTTGCATTTTAAAAATTATAATCTATACAATCAGTTTAATGAGAGCATCAGCCATTTTGATATTTAGATCCTTTCCTCAGTGTATGAGCGTGCTTATGTTTATCACAATTTTCTGCCATTATCTCAATTCACCTTATTTCATGAATAATGTACCAACTTTCTCAGCATATAGCAAAATATTTTGAAAGGGTTTAAGGACAGGAAACAATGAGGTTTCCTCAGACACCAATATCTGCAAATAAGTTAGCATCTGACACTACCTTGTATATTTAATATCCCCAAAGTCACCATAGATAGATGGTTTTTGTTATCCATATCTGAGGGTACTTACATAGTGTTCAATGTATAGATTTACATCTACAAATTTGTATTTGTTTAACATACATAATCTCATGTCAATTTAACATCTGACATTCATTTTGTAACTAGTTGAAATGTCTGCCTTTTCAATTCAATTGGTATTAATAAATGTTATGAGACTTTTTAAATCCTGAACAAATCATAATACCATTAAATAGTACTAAATAATATTATCAACCTTTGATCTACAATTAAGCTGATATTTCAATATTTCTTCTAAGGTAATGTGTGATCTAAAAGATCCCACATTCTGAAATTAAGTTGTAATATTGTAAAGACTGTATTTCTTCTGGGCACAGTAGTGTGTGCCTATATTCCCAGCTACTCAGGAGGCTGAGGCAGGAGATCGCTTAAGCCCAGGAGTCTGAGTCCAGCTCAAGCAAAATAATGAGACCCTGTCTCTAAAAATAAAATAAAATAATCTGTTTCTAAGGTTAAAATTATTTGAATGTAGTTCAGTGAAACAGTCTCAAAAATTGAATATTCCTCTGTTTCAAAACTTATCACGATATAGCACAAAGCAAGACTGAATATGAGCTGTTTCTTCTGATATACAATGTAGACTTGAATTGCAAGAAGCCTTTTAAAACTAGGATGGGTGTATTTATAGAAAAATAACCTAAGTCAAATTGACAAAACAAAAAAGCACATAAAATGCATAATGATCTATAGTGTTAACAATCCTCCTTTTATGAACCAGGAAGACCTCAATAATGTATATGGTTTCAAGTGTGTGTGTGTGTGTGTATGTGTGTACATGTCCCACAAACACATATATAATACTGGAATAATTAGTGCTGAAGAATTATGGTTGAAAGCAGCATTGATCAAAGCATTATTGGCTCCAAAATAATGATTGTGTCTATATACCTTGGGAAATTGGTGCCCAGTGAATTGTACAAGTCAGGTGCAAGTGACATATGATAGGCAACAATGGTGGCAGGAGGAGCTGTGACAATGAGAGAGAGAGAGAGAGCATTTTCTGGGAAAATATAATGCCACATTTCAAGACTTTAGCTGTCCATGAGAGTAAAGTGAATGGTTCTAATAAGCTCAGGAAAACGGATGTGAGAGGATAAATCAGAAGCAGAGTACTTGCTGTTTAGCATCAACACTTTTTCCTTGTTGGGGAGCTAAGGATATTTTAAGTGAATGAAGAGGAAAATGTAAATTCTGTGGGAGCAAAGTGTGTCAGATTTTATAAAGCATATTAAGTCTAAATGTAGTAACATATGCCTCACTTTGGAGGGGTCATCTAGAGAGCTGACTCCTTTCTGGAACTCAGGAAGAAATGATGGCACAGACTGCACCAAAGTGGGTACTATTGTTCAGAGTATGGATTTAAATTTTTTTTCATTTGCTTCTTAGTCCCAAACCAGGCTCCGTGCTGCCACCGCATTTGGCACTGAATCAAAAGACCAACTCTGCTGCACAGGAAGCAAATGTAGCTGCAAAACTGTGCTTTTTGTGAAAGCTATGCTGTTGCTATTTTTCTGAAACATTGTGGAATTGTGTGGAGGAGAGAAAGGATTCATCAAGACTCTAGGCTAAAACATCGTCAGCTAGTCAGGAAGGACATGCAAACAGATAGTCGTGGTAGCCAGAAGATTACCTACAGTGACATTCTCAGATAACTGAGGCAGTATCTTACCAGTTTCATAAACTCTTAGCCTAAAAATCACATTCTGGGGCTCAGGTGTCATTCATAAGCTTGGCCTCTAAAATAGACTCTGTGGGTAGTGCTCATTTGGGCCTCACCCAGTAGGTTGTGGGGGTAGATATCCTGAAGGTTCAGTCTGAACTGCCAAGACCCTCACCCAGGACAATAAGTGTGTGAGAGAGACTAGCCCAAGTAGAGACAAATGCCACAGAATGGACCTCAATAAACATGAGGCAGTACCCACTCCCGCAAGCAGTCTGGATGCTCACCTTGATCCAATTTCTAGAGCCCTATCCCCTACCTGTCCTGCTAGCTGTTGGAAGGGATCTTAGAGCTTTCTATTCAAATTCTTTATCTAGTGGTTGATCACCTCTAAATCATCCCCACTTGCTTTCAGCAGTAGCAATTATGCAGCTAAGATAGGTCATGCCTTGACATCTAAATAGAGAAAACTTCAAATACTAGTGATTTGAATTGGGAGGCTAGAAAAGGAGGGATAAAGGCTAATTAGGACATAGGTACACTATAACAAGAAAGAAGTGGTGGGCTTGAAACAAAGCAAGTGCCATTAGAGTTGGACAAATGCAGGGGTAATTGGGTGAAAATGTCTAGGAGAATTTGGTGTTGGCTTGGAGGTGCCCTTCAGAGAAACACATGAGAAGAAAGATTTAGTTGAAGATGTTGAGTTCTGTTTCAAATATTATGAGTCTGAGGTGCCAATAAAACATGGCATTACAGAATTGATATTTTGGAGGGAGGCAAAAATTTGAGAATGATGTGAGTAGTTCATTGGAGTAGATAAGACCACTATGGGAGAGCATATGGAAAGAGAAGAAAAGAAATCAGGGATGGAAACCCTATGAATACCTATTTTTAGTACAGAGGAAGAAAAAGACAAACTAGGAAAAGACAACAGGGAGCAGTGGTCAGAAAACTAAAAAGAAAATCAGGACAGTATAATGTCCTGGAAGCCAAGATAAGAGAGAAGTTGCCCAATAACATCAGATACTTTAAAAAGCAGAGGGTATGGTGAGCTTCGAGAGAGTCATTGAATTTGGTGGTTAGAATACCATTCTTTCCCTTTATTGTAACACAAGTAAATCAAGACCACCACCACCACCAAGACTTTAATAATAGCACACCAACCCCAGTGATCACTGCATGAAAGACAGTGGAGAGTAAAGTGTTATAATGTTAATTTGTTCCTTTATTCATTCAATGAACCTTTATTGAACTTTACTATGCGCCAGGCATCAGGCAAGGTGTTAGCTGTCTGTTGCCAATGACGTAATATTCGGAGTGCCTGCCTCCACCTTTTAGGTATGTCTTGGTATAATTATTAAAAACTCCTCATTATAACCTCCAAAGTGTCATTATTTGGACAATAAATAATATTTTTTACATATGGCCTACTTTTCCAGACTCACCTGGCCCAGTCCAGTCCTATATTTCTTTTAGCCAGAACTCTCCTAGAATGGGACCTGCATGTGGGTCATGTGGTCTATGAAAGGAATCATTCCCAACACCATTGTATTTCCAAGCTAGGATGTATGTTCCCAAATTCACCTGCCCCATACCACTATTCATATGTTATCTGCTAAGCATGACAGCAATTCTCTTTGGGTTGATCTTGATGATTCAGAGTAAATCTGTCACTTACAGGAATAACTCATAATGCAAATAAGCCTAAATCCATTGTATTTAGTTTAGCCCTGTATTTTGTGTCATTGTGTTTATTGTAGACGTTTTTGCCAAATAGTATAGTGTGAGGAATAAGTGAGGCTGGCAGAAGTGATCTGGTTAAACCAAAATTTCTCTGGTGTAGGAGTGAGGCTCAGGATATTTTTAGCTGGTCAATAAAGACTTAAGTGTGTTAGCTAGAGGCACTTGGAAATCCAGGCTGTGCTTATTTCTCAGGTTTATAAATAACTTAAATGTATGTAGGAGTTAATTAATTTGGCTCTATTCCACCTACAGTTTAGGTTCTTGAGGGAATAACTTGACCCTTCGTGTACTCCATGTTCGTAGTTGTAAAGAGAGCTCCCAACAAAATGAATACAACCTCACTTGGATTGTTTGAGTTTGACTTCTTGTGTACTTCCGTGGAGAAACTCCAAGATGTCAGGCACAGCACAAATGTCAAAATACCTCTTCAGTTAAGGACAAACACACACATTGTACTATTCCTAGCTGGAGTTATTTAGGATTCTGTTTTTTTCTCTCTTAAATGACTGACATTCTGAAGAAGGAGTTAACCTGTGACTTGGTAACAGTAACAGAGACTGTTAAAAGCACACAAAATTTTGCTCACTCCATCCTGACTTCTCCTTTCCCTAGAGAATATTTCAAAACAAATTGTCACCTTAGGGACAATAGGTCAGTTTCCTCACCTCTGAGGTTTCCTGTGATTAAATAAGAAGTTACAGGAGTTTTCTCAGTTGTCAGAATCCCAGAGCACAGGAACATGGAACAATAGGAATAAAAAAAGACCACCTGTCATGCTGACAGATCTTCTTTGTAACACCTCTAAAGGGATGTGACAGATTAGACTGCAGGTAAGGCCTGTGAACTGAGCATAACAGACAAAAATGAATTGAGTCATTTGATGTCACAATGCAAATGAAGTGTGGCTTCATAGAAAGTCCTCATTCCAAATGCCATGTCCCTTGTACCATCCAATCTCCCTAGCCACTGAAGTGCATGCCATCACTGAACATTATGACAGAGTCTAGCCCATTAGCTGTGATGGAAGCTTGTACAGTTTTGTTGACTCCATTTTTTAAATGTAAGCTCTATGAATCATTCATTTCATAAATGTGACTAAATTTTATCCTGAGTTGCAAAAAGTAGTGGTTAGGCACAATCACCTCACTCACCCAATCAATTTTATCATAAGACCTGAGAAACAATTAGCAGAGAAAGTGAGAAGCCATCACCTCTTTGCATAATTATAAAATACACTAGATTTTGTTGCCTCCCTAACTTGAGAATTTGGTCCAGGATGGAGGGGAGTCCATTGTTCTCAGCCATCTTCTGTTTAAATTACAGCAGTAGGCATGAGAATAGAGCCCCTGCCCCTTACTCCCAAACCAGCTGAAAGAAAGGGTGGCAATGATAGAGCTGAGTCTGAGGTCTCATGGCGGAATAGAGCAACGACTACCATTTAGTGAGCACTTATTTTGTGTCAATGATATCACATGTAAATTTGTAGTATTTAATGTAATCCTGACATCTCTATGAGTTAGTTACTGTCATCATCCCAATTTTATGTATAGGAAAACTGACAAACTTTTAGTCTTGTCAAGTCAAAATAACTGCATGACCTTAGACAGGGCCAGAATTCAAACCCAGGTTTTTAGCCCAAAGTCCATACTCATTTCACCACACCATGAAGCTTTAGATTAAGTTTAAAGGAAGGGCAAATTGTCCTAATTGAAGCCTATTTGAAGCCCTCCTGTGTATAGGTTAATACATCTTGTATGGTATGGAGTGTATGGATTCCTCTTTTGTTAGAATCCTTACTTTCACACCTACCAAAAAATTTCCATACGTATTAGACCAAAAGATGTTTCCAACCACAGGGCTTTTGCTAGGCCCTGACTGCTACCCATCGACTCCCTGTACCTTGCAGTCTAACAAGTTTGGCCTGTGCCCTGCATGCTGTGCATCCGGGATTCCCTGGCTGAGGATTTGTTGGAATCAAACTACTCAGTCCTAGAGGTAGACAGGTCTCTCCTCTTGTGTGTCTAGAAATGAAGGCACTTCAAACCATTCTCAGAGCATGTATTAGTTTCCTGTGGCTGCCATAACAAATTACCACAAACTAGGTGATTTAAATAAACATAATTTTATTCTCTTGTATTTCTGGAGGCCAGAAATCTAAAATCAAGTTGTCAGTAGGGGTGAGGTCCCTCTGGAGTCTCTAGGAGAGAATCTGATTCTTACCTCTTCTAGCTTTTAGTGGCTCCAGGCATTGATGTTCCTTGGATTGTGGCTGCATCAATCCAGTCTCTGCCTTTCTTGATATAGCCTCCTCTTCTCTCTTCTCCTCTTCAGTCTGTCTTAAATATTCCTCTGCCTTTCCTTTATAAGGACACTTGTTGGCCGGGTGCGGTGGCTCACGCCTGTAATCCTAGCACTCTGGGAGGCCGAGGTGGCCGGATCGTTTGAGCTCAGGAGTTTGAGACCAGCCTGAGCAAGAGCGAGACTCCGTCTCTACTAAAAATAGAAAGAAATTATATGGACAGCTAAAAATATTTATAGAAAAATTAGCTGGTATGGTGGCACATGCCTGTAGTCCCAGCTACTCGGGAGGCTGAGGCAGGAGGATTGCTTGAGCCCAGGAGTTTGAGGTTGCTGTGAGCTAGGCTGACGCCATGGCAACTCTAGCCTGGGCAACAGAGTGAGACTCTGTCTCAAAAAAAAATATATATATAAGGATTTAGGGCCCACTCAAATAAGCCAGGATAATCTCACCTCAAAGTCCTTAATTACGTCTTCAAAGACCCTTTTTCCAAATATGGTAACATTCACAGGTTTCAGAAATTAGGACAGGGACACATATTTTGGGGGACGACCATTCATTCCTCAAAAGGGGACTCAACATCCCCAGCTATGCTCTGAGGCACAGGAAATCAGGCTGTCCAGGGCCAAATTGGGCCTCTAAGAATATGAAGATAGAATTATGGCTGTCCTCCCTTCTCACCTTTTAAAATGTCACCCCTCATCCATCATGTCCTTCAGTCCCCAGGCTCTCTTGACGTCCCATGGGGTCAGTCTCAGGCCATCCATTTCAGTCCATTTGTTCACTGAAACAGGGTTGTATAAGAGAGAGAGAGAATGTGAATCTAAGAATATAACAGAACTTGTTTAGAAGTTACTCCAATATTTTTTGGTGATATGGCCTTGGATTAGTTACTTTAACCTCTCTAGGACTTGAGTTACTAACCTGCAGAATAGCAATGAAATTCACTTTGGTCAGAGGCTCTTAGGAGAAGAAAATACCTAGGCTTTGGAAACAGACAGACATATGTTTGTTTCCTGGCTCTGGCTTTGCCGCCCACTAGCCATTTAATTTGGGGCGAGACATTGAAACTCTCTATACTTCAGTTTTCTCATCTGAAGAATAGGGATAATAAGGCTTAACTTGCAGAGATGTCAGGATTTAATAATAAATAACTATTTAATAATAAAATATAGTTGGTGTCAATGCATGTTTATGAAATTTAGTGTTGCTGTTGTTGTCAACTGCAACTTACAAGATGCCTAGTCTATGCCAGACATTCTGCTGTGCACTATGGAGTGATGAAGTTATGTATCTTCATCCTCCTATAGGTTGACCTTAGAAGAAGATAGCGCCATTGTGAGAAACTAGCAACACCACCCAACTTATAGCCCCTAAAATTATTTCCTTGGGATACAGCTAAGTCATCTTCACTCTTGAATGAAATTGCATAAATTTGAGGAATTTAGAAAGGCATGAAGAAGCTGGGGGTGAATTAAGTTTTAACGAGAAAACATTTTAACTACGGTGAACGTTTTGATATCAAGACCACAGATAAAAGCTAATGTCTTTTCTGTCAAAATTCATAGACTTTAAGTGTGTCCTGGGGATAAGCTGAGAAATGTAGATGACTAACAAATGAACCCTTTTTAATTGCATTTCACTTTTCTAGCTGAACGCTCATGGAGGTTTTCTTCTTGTTTTACTGGCAAATTTCAATGAGAGTCATTAGAGTGATAAAACCAGCTTGACTGTTCATAAATATCTTGCTTTTCACAGAAACTAAAGTGTTGCTGCAGATTTCAAGATATTACCACTCAGACCACCGAGGGAGCCTTCCAGGACAACAATCTAGGAATCCACATTAGCCGTGTTACTTCTTCCTTTGATTGCAGTTAAATACAACACAGCAGCTGAGTCTTGCATGATCAATTCAAATGCAATAGCACAACCAATGGTAGAGGAAAAGGACTTTCTAAACAAAACATCCAATTAATAGTCTGACATAAAAAAAAAGGTGGGCCTAGGTATCATTGTAGACATTAGGTAAAGGAAGCACAACATTTTTTTGTTGACTGAATGGGCAAATCCAGGTTTTGAGGATCCATTCTTGTGCTCATTTATTCAATAGACAGCAACTAAGTACAGCTGTCCCTCAGCATCCATGGGGTATTGGTTCCAGTCTCCTTCCCATGGATACCAAAATCTGAGGATGCTCAAGTTCCTAATATAAGATGGTGTAACATTCACATATAACCTGCGCACATCCTCCTGTGTATCTTAAATCATCTCTAGATAACTTACAATACTTAATACAATGTAAATGCTATGTAACTAGTTGTTATACTGTATTTTTATTCTTATTATTTTTATTGGTATATTGTTATTTTTTATTGTTTATTTTTTGAACATTTTTGAGTCAAATCTGCAGATGCAGAACTCATGGATAAGGAGGGCTGATGATACATTGAATGTACCAGTCTTATGCCAGGTGCTGGCAATACATAGACAAAGAAGGTCCAGCTTTCACAGATAAACTTGAAGAGTTATTGTGATACGTTACAGTGCATTTGGGGATGGGTATGGGAAAACTGCTGGGACAGTACAGAGGAAGGAAAGCATGCCTTTGTCTTAGAGAATCAGAGAAAGCTTCCCAGAGGAGGGGACACTCCAGCTGCATTTCAGAGGATAAATGAGAACTAAACATGGATATTGGAGGCAGAGAGTTTACTAAAGATATAGGACAAGGGCATAGGGATGAGAAAACACACACACAAAAAAATAAGGTGGGTGAAGGTGATGAGAGAAAGAAATGGCTTTTTAGGTCTGGATGTATCTGGGAAACATTTATGAGGTATATTTACCAGGACCAGGTGATGAATAGGCTATAGGGAAGGAAAGAGAGTGTGGAGGCAGGAAGGATGTGAGCCTTTAGGGTTAGATACTGGGTGGGCAGTTTGGATTTGCACCAGTGCCATGGATGAAGGGTTTGTATCCCCCCAAAATTCATATACTAAAATCCTAATTCCAATGTGATGATATAAGGAGGCGGGGCCTTTGAGAGGTAATTAGCTCATGAGGGTAGAGCCTGCATGATGTGATTAGTGTCCTTATAAGAAGAGGCTAGAGAGCTACCTGGCTCTTTTTCTCTCATGTGGGAGTAAGTCTCACCAGAACCCAGCCATGTTGATACCCTGATCTCAGACTTCTAGCCTCTGTAACTGTGAGAAATAAGTATTTGTTTTTTTAAGGCCACCCAGTCTATAGTACTTTGTCATAGCAGCCCAAAGTGACTAAGACAGAAATTGGTACCAAGAAGTGGGATGCTGCAATAAATACCTAAAAATGGGGACATGGCTTTGGAATTGAGTAATGGGTAGAAGCTGAAAGAAGCTAAAGATTGTCATGAAGGGACTTTTAAAGGTGATTCTTGTGAGGGCTCAGAAAGGAAAGATGAGAGCTGTAGACAAAGCTTCTGTCTTCTTAGAGAATAATAAATAATCCAGTATAGAGTATTGGTAGAAATATGGATGGTATGGGCCATTCTAATGTGGTTTCAGATGTAAATGAGGAACATGTTATTGGACAATGGAGAAAACATGATCCTTGATACAAAGTAGCAAAGCATTTAGCTGAATTATGTTAGTGTTTTGTGGAGGGTAGAACTTGTAATGGAATTGGATATTTATTTAGCTGAGGAGATTTCTATAAGAAGTTTTAGAGGAGTGGCATGGTTCCTTCTGACTGCTTATAGTAAAATGCAAGAGGAAAGAAATGACTTGAAGATGGAATTGTTAATCAAAAAGTAACTAGAACTTAAAAATTTGGAAAATTCTCAGCCTATCCATATTGCAAAAAAATGAGAAAGTATCTTTGGAAGAGAACATTAAGGGTGTGACCAAGCGATCTTTGATAAGGAAATTAATGTAGGTGTGAACCACAGACTTAATCAGTTATCTCAGCAGAAAAACTATCAGTTTGAACTGAAGGGGATGGATATGAGAAGGAATGAAGGTAGGCTGTCAGATTTCTTGGATTTTATGGGACAGGACCATAGAGATATTTGTCTTCAAACATGTTCCATTCTTCAAGAAAAGGGAAGAAGGACCCCAATGGTGATTCAGAAACCATCAGGGCCATTGCCTGGGTTTCAATAGGCCATACAATTTCCACCCAAAGCCATGAGGGCTGGCCCACCCAGAGCCTCTGCCCAACAGAGGTGCAGAGGCAAGACGACCCTCCACTCTAGTGTGTCCAGAAGGTGGGACCTCCATCTTAATGGGTCAGAATGGCCAAGTATCGAGCTAAAAAGGATAAAAATGATTATTCTCAAGCCTTAGTATCTTATGGAGTGTGACTTGCTAGGTTTTGGACTTGCTTTCAACCTGTCCACCCCTTCCTGCTTTCCTATTTCTCCCTTTTGGAATGGGAATGTTTATCCTATACCTGTCCCACTATTGTATTTTGCAAGCACATGACTTATTTGGTTTCACAGGTTCATAGCTGGAGAGGAATTTTGCCTAAGGATGATTATACCTCAAATCTAACCCATATCTGATTTAGATATTAAGATGAGACTTTGGGCTTGAGCTAAGAATTTTGGGGTTGTTTGGATGGAATGATTTATTTTGCATTTAAGAAGGACATGAATTTCGAGGGGCCAGGGTGGAATGCAATGGACTCAGTGTATCCCTGAAAAATGTATACTTTGAAATTCTAATCCCAATGTAATGGTATTAGGAGGTAGGACCTTGGGGAGGCAATTATGTCATGAAGGTGGAGCTCTCATGATGGGATTAGTGACCATGTGAGACTCTAAGGAGAAGTCAGCAGTCTGCAACCCAGAAGACTCTCACCAGAAACCAACCATGCTGGCACCCTGATCTCGGACTTCCATCTTCTAGAACGGTGAGAAACAAATGTTTTTTGTTTATGCCATGCAGTCTATGATAATTTGTTGTAGTTGCTCAAGATGACTAAGAGACCCAGTATCTGTTTTGGGGAGCAGTGCTCTTTCTCTTTGCAACAAAATCTGGGCCACCAGAGCCAAAGCTTCCCTGAAGCATCCACAGCCCCATTTGGCTAATTAAGGGCTAATTCAAATATCAATTTATTGTTTTTCATTTAATTTTGTTTAAAACATTTTCACAGTGCATATAATGAGGAAAACTCTTCTTTAAAAAGTCAAGCAAGGCCCACCACATTAAAGAAATTAGCCTAAAGCTGTTGTAAATTATAAGCTAGTAAGTGGGTAGATACTGGCAATTTGGTTCAGGAGCTTAAAATTTCTCTGTTACACAAAAGAAAGATTGAAGCATTGGTTAGCTAGGCTTTCCAAGAAAAATAGGAAAATACCAAGAGTTTCTTTTTTTTTTCCAAAATTACCTATTGTATTAATATTTCTTTTCTTTGACTTGGTGCTAGTAGAATTGGTGATGTGTTGTGACTTGAAAGGAGAAGTTGGTTACGGAACTTTAGTGTTAACCATATTAAGGCCCAGAGAGATTGTATGCCTTGTCCAGGGTCACACAACTAGTTAGTGGCAGATCTAGATGGAATCAGAAGACAAGAGGCTGAAAGGATTTTGTTGCCTTTTCTTTGGTCAGTGCTGAGCTCTGGTCTTGCTTGTGAATAATGGTTGGGTTTGGCTAGGTGGGGAGAAAGATAGCAGGAGGTGAAGTAAGGAGACGGGTAGGGGAATTCTAACAAATGCTTAGAGGTGACAAGTTCTCTGATTCACAGTGACACCTTGAAGAAATAAGCCTGCTTGAAGCAGGAGCGTCTGATTAGAGAAATCTGGAAAACAGTTCCCCAGAGAAGGAAGTGGAGGAGGTGGTACACTGAGTAACCCATACTTGGGAAAGAGCTGCTATGGCTTTTTGATTTCCTGTAAATAAAGCAGCTTCCTCCTCCTCAGATGCAGGTACAAAGTAGGTATTTATATTTTAGTTCCCTTCCTCTGTCCCAAGTTTTTGTTTTGTTTTTCTGGGAAAATCTCTCTCTGACTTTTCCCATGGAACTGGTTGGAAAAATAGGTAGGAAAAGATGTTCTGCTTTTATTATAAGTCTGTTGGGTAGTCCCTGGAAAATTTTAGGAAAGAGAATGAATGATTTGATTTATTTTTTTAAAATAAGAATTACTCTGGTGCTGAGTGGAGAATGTGGAGAATGGATGCTAAGGGGTTATAGAAGCTAAGGAAAAAAAAAGAAAACACTAGAAGCAATTGCTTTGGACCAAATGAGTATGGTGGATTAGATTAGGGTGGTAATAGTAATGATGGACAGAGGTAGACAGAACTGAGATACAGTTTTGGAGGTAAAGTCAGAAGGACTTATGAAAGAATTGGACATGAGGTATAAAAGTGAGTGGTATCAATCCTAGCTTTTATATGTGAGTCACTGGGAATGTCTGGGGGAGAAGATTTGTAGGGAAGAATCATGAGTTTGGATCTGGACCTGTTAGGTTCAAGGTGCCTATTAGACATTCAAGTGGAGATGTCAAGTAGTCAGTTGGACATATGAATGGAAATATAAACTTGGGAGTCATAAACACATAGACAGTATTTAAATCTATGGGACTGAATGAGGTTAAGGTTACTTAGGGTGACAAGAAAAGGAGGCTACAAAACAGATTGAGAAGGAAAGGCCAGGGAGATAGAAATAGGACCAGAAGAATGAAGTGTCCTGGAAGCTCAGAGAAGAACAAGGTTTTTTTTTTTGTTTGTTTGTTTGTTTGTTTGTTTTTTTGGGTTAAGTGTCTTTTTTAATTGAAAAGCTAACAAAATGTCCAGTTACATTTCTCCAAAAGAAAACCACAAACTGGGTAGGTAACTATGACTCTAGTCTAGGCAATATATTCAAAGCTAGGAGAATTAAAAATAAAAAATACCACGTCCCCAGATCCAATTAAGGGAGCCCTGCTACATACAAGTTAATCAATACCAGTGGTACTCCTTGACTCTAGGAGGCTGGAAGGCACCCTAATAACCCTACTCAGAACCTTTACTTCAAGTAGCCTTTCTTCAGTTTCCAACTCATGCATTAAAGATAGTATTTTCTTAAAATTCTATTTCAGAAAATTTTTGCAAGTTGTTTTATGTACAATGCCAACTTTTAAAAGGTCACTAAAGTTAACTGGACAATAAACTAGGCAGAAATCACTTTATGAAAAAGAGGGAAAGCCCAAAATGCCACTTTCTATATAGAGAACCCACAGTTCAGTTTTATTCAGAGCAAAGAAAAAAGAAACTTTCGATCATACTAGAAGAAAGTCAACCATAGGTTTGGAGTCTGTACTCAAACTACACATGCGATGAGGACAATATTCTGCTAATACAACGGATTTGCTGCTGCATTTGTCTACTGTTTGTCTCATATTAACAATTATAAACAGAGCAGTGCAACTAGTATTTGAAACAATCCTTACAGTGTTACAGTGTCAGGCACAACATTTCATTTCTCTTCACACCACTGGTTCTCTTTGCATACCTGGGCTTCCTCCTCTTCAGTAAAGTCATTTTTGATATTGAAGGTCTTACGAATCTCCTCAGGAGTTTTCCCCTTGATCATATTAGCAACAGTCTTGCACGTAACATCAAGCAAACCTTTGATGTCTAAGTAGTTTGCAGCCAGAATAAGTTCAAAAAGTGTTCCTTGGTCAACTTTCAGGAATTCTTGGTCCCAAACAGGGATATCATTTTTTCGCTTTTCTTTGTTCTCATCATCCTCAGGAGGAGGAGGGTCATCCTTGTGGTGGGTGCACCACTGAATGACCTTTTTTAGTATTGCTGCGTTAACATTTGGTAGAGGAACTGGGTCATCATCTCCTTCATCATCCATTCCCAAATCTTCCAACATGGTCTTGATAGTCACAGACTGTTTGGCAATTTCCACATCAACTTCAAATATCTCTCCATCAGAACTCTGCAACTTAATTGAAGGCATGGTGTTCGGTCTCAAAGGACTGATGGCTGGAGGCTGATAAGAGCTGGGCGGTTGTCTGCACAATAAGAAAAAGGTGGAGGACAAGGCCACTCAAGAACAGGTTTTAAAAAGAATGGAATAGTTAGCTGTGTCAAGTCGTGCTGGGATCTCAAGTAAATGAAGAGCAGAGACCACTGACTTTAATTACATAAAGGTTGTTGATGACTTTGACAAAAGTGATATCTACAGAGTGGTGGAGAGAGAAACTGCATTAGTGTGAGTTGAGGAAAAAGAAGAGAGGTTAGGGTTGAAAATAGTGACCATAGACTACATATAAAAGAGATTTTGTTGTGAAACAGAACAGATAAAATGGGGTGGTGGCTGGAATGGAGAGATAAGGTAAGATAAGTGATAAATAGGGCACATCTATTTGCTGATGCAATGATCATGTAAAGAGGAAGAAACTTAACATGCAAGCAACAGAAGGAAGCTCTTGAGAAGGCTAGAAGGGCTGAGATGGATACCAAGCTTAAGTGGAGGAGTTAGGCATGGAGAGAAGCAGGGATGTTTCACTATAGTGCTCCTGTTGGTCAATTGAGTCAAGGTCATCACTTGTGAGTGAAGAGTTGGGTGTTGGATGCAATTGTAGGTTTGAGAAGAGAGAAAATGCTGTAACATTGTTTTGGAGAGTAGGAGTATACACGTTAAAGCGAAATGTGGTAGGCTATTCAGGTAACATAGAGGGATCATTTGAAATGTCCAGCCATAACTTTAAAATGAAACCTGTTGACACAGATGTGTGTTTTTCTCAGGCAACATTCAGCTACTAAAAAAACAATAAAGTAGGCAGAGAGTGGAATGAACTAGAGTTGGGGCTTTGCAAGGCATATATGATGGAGGGAGAGATAAATTATGGAGTTAAGCATGTTTGGAAGAGAGTGAATATAATGGATTATCAAATCTAATGTCTGGATGGAGAGAAGTGAAGACATCAGGTAGATGATGAACTGTGAGAAGGTGGTGAGATCAGTACCTTGCAAGTTTTGATAAAATTAGAGAATTACTAGAGTCAGATTACTATAGCAGGTGGACTAGAAGGAAAAGAAGCAGGCTGATAGAGAAATAAGGACTCCAAAGTGAGATTAAGGATTGGCCAGTGAGATAGGATGGAGAAAGAGTGTTTCAGAGGGAGGGAGCAGTCAACCAGTCAAGATATAGGTAAAATAGGGATAAAAAGGTGAACATTGGATATAATGACAATAAGATCATTGTTGACCTTTACAAGAACCATTTCAATGGAATGGTAGGGTGCACTGAGGTAGATTGAGGATTTATTGGGCAATAAGAAAATTGAGACAGAGAAGTCAGACGACCTTTTCAAGAAGTTTAGCTGTGAAGAGTAACTAAAAAAATAGGTGATAGCTAGATAGGTATATGGCACCTTAAGTGAAGGATTTTTTAAAGTTGAGCAACACTTTGTTTTTCTAATTGAAATTATTATTGAGATAATTATAGTGCAATTACAAGAAATAATACAGACAGATTCCTTGTACAAGCTGCCCAGATTCCTCCATTGGTGACATCCTGTAATATCCTTGAATATCCCAATCAGGATATTGATACTGATATAAAACACCAATCCTACCTAGAGTTCCTGAGCACCACCTGCACTCCTCTGATTGTGTATTAAATTCTATATAGTTTTATCACGTGTGCATGTACTACCATTGTCAAGACACCACACACTTCCAATACCACAGGGATCTCTCTTATTGTCTTTTGATAACCACACCCACCACCCTCCTCAATTCCCCTCACCCTACCTCAGTACTGAATCACTCAAAATCAATAATTTCTTCTCCATTTCTATAATCTTGTCATTTCATTAATGTTATATAAATGCAATCATACAGTATGTAACCTTTTGGAATTGGCTATTCTTCTCTCTCAAATAAATCCCTGGAGATGCATCCAGGTGTTCTGCGTTCAGTCCTTTTTATTGTTGAGTTCCATGATATAGAGATACCACAATTTTCTTAATCATTCACCCATTAAAGGACATCTGAACTATTACTAGTTTATAGCTGTTATGAATAAAGCTACTATAAACATTCATGCATAGGCTTTTGTGAGAAGATAGGTTTTCATTTCTATGAGATAAATGCCTAGGAGTGCAATTGCTGGGTCATATGGTAGTGGCATGTTTATTTTTTTTTAAGAAATTGCCACAGTAGGCCAGGCGCAGTGGCTCATGCCTGTAATCCTAGCACTCTTGGAGGCCGAGGCACGTGGATCATTTGAGCTCAGGAGTTCGAGACCAGCCTGAGCAAGAGTGAGACCCCGTCTCTACTAAAAATAGAAAGAAATTAGCTGGACAACTAAAAATATATATAGAAAAAATTAGCCGGGCATGGTGGCACATGCCTGTAATCCCAGCTACTCGGGAGGCTGAGGCAGAAGGATCACTTGAGCCCAGAAGTCTGAGGTTGCTGTGAGCGAGGCTGACGCCACGGCACTCTAGCCCGGGCAACAGAGTGAGACTCTGTCTCAAAAGAAAAGAAAAGAAAAGAAAAGAAAAGAAAAGAAAAGAAAAGAAAAGAAAAGAAAAGAAAAGAAAAGAAAAGAAAAGAAAAGAAATTGCCACACTCTTTTCCAGAGTGGCTATACCATTTTAAATCCCTACCAGTAATATAGGAGTGATCCAGTTTCTCGGCATACACACCAGAATTTTGTGGTGGTGCTATTTTTTATTTTAGCCATCCTGAGAGATGTATAGCTAGTATTTCATTGTGGTTTTATTTGTATTTCCCTGATAGCTAAGGACTTTGAACATCTTTCCAGGTGCTTATTTGCCATCTGTACATCTTTGGTAAAATATCTGTTTATGTCCATTTTTGATTGGATTAATTTTTTCTGTTGAGTTTGAAGAGTTCTCTATAGATTCTAGATACTGTAGGTAGTTTTTGTCAGATATGTGGTTTACAAATATTAATATTTTCTCCCAGTCTATAGCTTGTATTTTCATTCTCTTTACATGGTCTTTTGCAGAGAAAAAAAACCCCTTTTTTTCCAGTATCCGATATTATGATGTTACTTCCTTCTAGTCTCCAATGGTTTCAGATGAGTAATCTACTGTCATTCAGATTGGTGTTCTTCTATGAGTAAGGTATAGTTTCTCTCTCGCTGCTTTCAAGATTTTTTTCTTTGTCTTTATCTTATAGAAGTTTACTTATGATGTGTTTTAGCATTCATTTCTTTGAGTTTATTCCATTTGTGGTTTGCTAGATTTTTAAAATCTGTAGGTCTGTGTCTTTAACCAAATTTGGGAAATTTTCAGCCCATATTTACATATTCCTTAAGCCTCACTTTCTTTTTCCTCTTTTTCTAGGATTCTCATGATACAAAAGTTGGATCTTTTGTTGTTGTCCCCCACGTCTCTGAGGCTGTTCTTTTACTCTGTCTGTTTTCTCTGTGTTCATATTGTGTGAATTTTATTGATCCTTTCTCAAGCTTACTGATTCTATTCCCATCATCTTCTCTCCACTGTCGAGCCTATCCAGTGAGTTTTTTATTTATAATACTTTATTTTTCATTTCTATAATTTCCATTGTGTCTTTTCTTACAAATTATATTTTCCAAGATTTTCTATAGTTTTCATTTGCTTCAAGATAATTTGTAATTGCTGTTTAAGCATTTTTATGATAGCTGCTTTAAATCCTCATCAGATAATGCCAATTTCTAAGTCATCTTGTTGTTGCCATGAGCCGATTATCTTTTTTCCGCTGATTCATGTGATTTTTCTGGTTCTTGCTATGACAGGTGATCTTTTTATTGTGTCATGAACATTTTGGCTAATATGTTAGGAAACTATGGGTCCTGTTTAAATCTTTTCCTTTAGCGGGCAGTCACCCTATTAAGATTTGGCATCAAGGTCCTGGCCTACTTTGTGAGTTGTGGTTCCAAAGGCAGTTTAATTTTTAGAACTTTTACAATGCCATTTTGGTCAGTTTGGTTTATTTGGTACCTTAGGGACTCCCAATGGTCCCTGCTGATGGTGCCTAAGGGGACAGAAGCAGTTTTCCCAGGCCCACAGGGATAAAGAACCTTCCTGTGTATGCCACTTGTTATAACTGGGTCCCTTCCATCATTTCCACCTACCTGCTCCAGCATCCCCTGGCAGAGGAAGCCAGTCTCAGGTCCCCTTGTCACCTGTTGTGGTAGGATTCCCCTGGTTGGTATTGTCTGAGTCCTGATGTCTCTCAAAGTGGGAAAGTGTCAAGTCTGTGAAAACAAAGAAACTCTGTGGACCAGGGCTGCTTGTTGTGGCAGGATGCCCCCTGATAGTGCCGCTTGACTGCCTGGTGTTTGTCAGTAAGGGAGGAGATTCCTGGTCCAACAGAGAAAGAGAGTGCATCCCCTGGCTGCTTACTATTGTCAGGGCTCCCAATCAGTCCCCTTTGCTGGCATTAGCAGGCCCACCTGAGGGATTACTGTTCCACTCAGGGAAGAAACAAGCCTCCTGGGCTTGCCTATTCTATTGTTCAGCTGAGAGGAAATGCTGAGTCTGTGCCATCTTCTTCTACTGAGGAGGGAGATCATAAGACACCCTGCCACCGTGCTTTTTCTATAGTCCTGGGATGCTAAACCAGTTAGCCTTACTTTTACCACTTTTGAGAGTTTTCCTTTGGTTTCCTCTTGCATTATTCTCAGGGTTTATAGTTGCACTTTGTACACAGGAGCAGAGAGATGCATCAACACCATCTTGTCTGGACCAGAAGTGTGATTGTGTTTTAATTGCCAAAAGAGGGAAGCAAAGAGAGGGAGGACAGTCACTATAGTGAGGTCTCAAAAAGGGCTAAGAGAAAAGAACTCTGAACATGAATGAGAATATAACATTAGTGAGGGACACGGAGGAGAGAAGATGCAGATTTATGTAAATGTATAGGTTCGGTAGTAGGAATTTGAGGACATTCTTGGCTGATGGGCTTAATTAATTTTCTGTGAAACAGAGAGAGAGGCAGCATTAAGAGCCCAGATCCTGAAGTTTTACATTTTTAGTTAGGAACCCCCGTTGTGCTTATTACCAGCTGTGAGACCTTTGGCAAATCACTTAAATCCCTCTTTGCCTCAGTTTCCCATAAAATGAGAAAAATAATAGCATATATTCTCATAAGACTCTTATGACTATTAGTTGAAGTGAATTAATATTTGAAAAGTGTTTAGGAAAGGGTATTAACAAGTGTTTGCTATGTACATTAATATATCTCATAAGGTTCTTATGAGCATTAAATGAGATAGGCTCTACAAAGTTTGTAGCAAACTGCCAGTTATATAGCATTCAACAAATGTTACTATCATTTTCATAATTATTCTTTTCAGCCTTAGGGTATTTCCTTGAAGCAAAATCGTTGGTCAAAATCTGCCAAACTCAGCCCAATCCCATGTTTTTGGTAGAGAGGGTCTTTCTTGTCCTGGCCTTGTCGGTGGTAGGTGAGTAAGGTGAGCATGGGCACATATAGTACCAGTTTTGGTAGAAATAGTGGGGATGGGGCAATGGGGTATGAGGAACTCTAAGATGCAATGGAGCATCTACTTCCCTGGGAAGCTTTAGGTGAGTGTCCAAGGCCCACTGAGCTTCGCCAGCCACAGTGTACATTCTGCTGGAGCACTGCTTGCCTGCAGCATTCTATGTAGCTTTCTGCCCTTCTTTTCCTTAAGCCCGAGTGCTCCTCACACTCAGGACCAGCAATGGAAGATTCCAGCTCCCTCACATCACAACATGCCTCCATGCTATAACACACACCCTTTCCCAAAGTAATATCTGAAAGTCCCCAAGGAAACCAAATGCATTCAAGTGTCTGAAATATGTTAATATGAGCAGTCAGCTACATAAATAGAGAAACAGAAGTCATGGTTCTATTTGTTCTGTGACAGTGGAAAAATCATAGGGTCTTTTATCATGATGGAAAAGGAATACAAAAAAGAATTTGGAGTGCCATCTTGTGGAGTAATCTATCGTTACTACTTGGGGGGGTCACAAAAAGCCACCCATGGGAATTGCATTATTTTCTTTGTATCCTTAAAGCCCAGTATGGAATAAACACTTCATAATTATTTGCTGAATCAATAAATGAATGAGATAGGGGATTGAATGGGGTGGACACTTGGTTAAGCTAAATATTACCTTGATAAAATGTCTGATGCACTGTCCATTGTTGATTTGGAGACCATTAAAAATGGTGTTGTAGACACCCCAACGCATTATTATGTACCTGCCATAGAGGAAAATGAAGAATAAAATATTTTCATGAAGTAATCAACAACTGCCAACTCTTTCTTGTCCTGACCTTGTCAGTGGTAGGTGAGTAAACGATCTGATGGTATTTTTTTCTTCCTATAATTATCAATGTGCTGCAAATTTGTACATCAATTAAAGACCATGAAGAATATGGGTAGCTTCAGAGCCAGTGGTTGTTGTTCATATTCTACTAGGTTGGATTAAATGAAATTTGTGACAGTCAACTAGTTT
The DNA here is from genome assembly GCF_020740605.2 of Lemur catta. Lineage (NCBI taxonomy): Eukaryota > Metazoa > Chordata > Mammalia > Primates > Lemuridae > Lemur > Lemur catta. The sequence goes on along the minus strand of NC_059155.1, from coordinate 37,702,810 downwards.
GAACTATAACAAAGTCAATTTCACATGGATTGGCCTACTATTTCAAGTCAGTTCACTTAAAAAATTTATTCTGGGCATACGATAGATCTTGATACTGTACGAGGCCCTACAGGATACAGAGACAAATAATACATAGGCCCTGTCTTCAAGAATCTCACCATTTGGTGTGGAAGTGGGTACTTAGATACCATGCCTTATATTGTAGTTATTTCTGTGAAGTGCCAACAGTGTTGAGTTAAGCCAAATTCTGTGGAGGTGCTCTGGGAACTCTAGGAAAGCATAATGGTTTGGCATGGTGAGTAAGAGCAAGGACTCTGGCACGAAACTGTCTCAGTTTGAATGCTAATTTTGATACTTACTAGCTGGGTGACTTTGGGCAAGGTGCTATGCTTTTCTATGCCTCAGTTTTCTCATCTGTAAATTGGGATCATATAATGCCTAATTCACATGACTGAAGTGAGGATTAAATGAGTTAATATGTACACAACACTTGGAATAGTTCCTCGCACATAGTAAGTGCTGTATAAGTTTCAGCTCTCTTCATCACCATCATCAATCATCATCACCATCATCTTCTCTATTTCTTCAGAGGAAGCATTTGTGTTGTGCTTTGCAAGACAAGTTATATTTCACTATTTTTTCTTTCAATTTTTTTAATTTACCAAGAATTTACTTATTGAGTTTCTACTTTTCCAAATTCCTGTGAGGAATAAGTAGGAATACCCTTACCTACTTCTTTCTAATAGATCATCACTTCTATAAAGTCTGAGCCTGAGGTAGGAGCTTTATAGGCAGAGGCATGGAAAAATGAAAGGACAGAGGGCAGTAAGACTGGTGTCACTGGAATGTATTGTGCATGGGGGCTTCTGTCAAGTATGTGGAAGAGTTAAGCCAAGACACAGATTATTTGAATTTATTCATGTGCACACTTGTGAAGGTAAAACCTGTCTGGATTGGTTTTAAAAAAAATCAGCTGAAATAGCTGGAAAGAAGTTATACAAAATAAGGGCAAAATTATGCTTCATTGCTAACATATAGTACCTTAAGCCTGCCTCTGAGGATACTTGGTCAATATTCAATGTTCTGTGTCCTGAAGCTGTGAAATCACTCTTCCACGAAATATATTTTCTAATAAATTGTTTAGCCATAAATTATTTTTTGTGCCACAGCACAAGTATTGACAGCTAAGAAGTAAGACTATAAAAGTTAACTGCTATGGAATAAGAACAGTTAAAATTTCACTTTGATTTTAATGCTTTAACCTCCTGACAACGTATTGTAGCATGGCTTTATGAAACATGGATAATGTTCATCATTTCAGTTTTGAGATCCAAATTCAGTATTTCAAAGTTTGAGGTTGATGGGCTGTTATTATTGGTGTTTACTGGTTTATAAAATGTCCAAGTGGAAACAATGACATGTTTGTGCTCTCCTCAACTTGGTCACTGAAATTTGGGAAGCTCATCAACTTCACCCATTGTCAAGTCTACTTTTGCTCCTCTGTCCTCTAGGGGCCCAGGTGAAATCAGGATTTCTCTGGAGGGTCTGCATGTGACCCCACTAGAAGGAGCAGCACTGTGCATCGGGAAAAATTCCCAGGCATACTACACACTGTAAGGAGCACAAGTCCTATGTGTGTGGACTGATTTCATGGTTCTATTTGAATTTAATTGCCTCCTGCAGTCCTGATCCTTCTTTTAATTCTATGTGGCAACTATCATTTGCTTGTGCTGATCACTTAACCGATCACTTCTATCATTTTTCAATGAAGCCATGTTTTTTTTTACTAAATATAGACCAGCCATCAACTTGAACTTAAAAATATGACATAGCAGTTATCTCAGTCAATGGTGCAGAAATGTTCTTCTGTGCTTCTATGATTTGAGCCCACTCTGGATACTTTAATAGCTAGTTCTGCTAGCAAGACTCAATGAATGATAACTTTGTCCAGATTCCCACTAGGAATAATATGAGAGGTAACACCAGCTTAATGCAGGGTCTATTTGTAGTTAGAGTACTTTATGGATTTTAAAGGTTTTCTAAGCTAAAAATTAGGACTTTAAAAGTTAACTGCTAGGGAATAAGAATAGTTTAACAGTCACAAAGGTAAACAAAAAGTGGCTTGGCCCAAACCATAGTGGATCAATTTATTGTAGAGTTCAAGTTTCTAATTCACAATCTTGCTACCACAATGTGCTTTTGAATAGAAAGTGATATGCAACTTCTGCCTATCTTTGTGATTCACTAATAAAACTTAGCAATCAGTGCTCTATGCCAATGTCAAAAAATGTTTGAGAGCAGCGTGAAGCTAAAGGACTAGCATACAAAATAAATAAGGAATGAAGATAAGCATCATTAAAATTCTGTCTAGGTAAAACATTTGCTGTTGTTGATGCCATAATTTGAGAGCACAAATAAATACTGCCTTGAGGGTGAAGTTCAGGGTATGGAAGTCCCCTTTTCTGATGGGTAGTCCCTCCTATTATGTACTGGAAGAAAGGAAGCTTGTATTATATAGATTGCTCCAGATGTAAACATAATAACAATAGATATGATAATATTAGCTCCAATTTCTGGAATATTTACTCTGTTTAGGTACTTAAAATGTGTTACCATGTTTAATTCTTGCTTTAATTTTCAATTGAAATCTGACTTTGTTTTGTTTTTTACATTGACTATATTAACTTCTAAGAAATTTTATTGTGTATGTTTAAGGTATACAACATGATGAATATATTAATTTGTCCCACTATAATAACCATTTTACTATATATATCTATCTCAATTCTTGCTTTTACAAAATGCTTGGACATAGGTATTTTTATTTTTCTTAATGTAATAGTCTAAAAACTTCATTAGAAAGAAAAAAATAAATGTATATGCTCTCTGAAAGCTCAGATAACAAAACCCAACAAATCAGCAAAAATGAAGGCACTTTCTACTTTCCACTTTAAATGTATCTATCACAGCCTCCACAGAATTTAGCAACCCAACTTTGATGTTCTTAATCATTCTAAACTGAGTTTGCTCCCATTTTTTTCTGAGAAAAGCTGCTTTCTCGTCCATACTCATGACTGTATCCCTTCTCCTTGTATACTATATCTTGCAGTCAAGCAAGGACCAGAGAGCGTTCTCATGTGTTTCCACTAATTACTGCCCCAAATGTACCCTTTTTTGGAAGTGAAGTACCAGAAAAATCTTTCCTGTTTTAGCTGTTAATACACAAAGGCATCACGTGTAGGGTTCTCAGATTTAGCAAACAAAAACAGAGGATGCCTGGTTAAATTTGAATTTCAGATAAACAACAACAAAATAATTTTTTAATATGAGTCCCAAATATTGCATGGGACAGACTTATACTAAAAAATTCGTTGTTTATGTGAAACTCAAATTTAACTGGGCATCCTATATTTCATCTGGCAACCCCAAAAGCTATTTATAATTTCTAGATTACATAATGGAGATACAGCAGTAAGACCAATTTTAACTTGTTTCATCATAGTGGGAATCCTGCCGAATGATCTCTACTTCCTTAGAGACAAATGAGCAGCAGATGTCTGATTTGGTGAATGGGCCATCAGCTGAGTACAACCAACTTATATAATAATTTAAACAGGAGAAAGGAAACATGTTAATTATATGTAGGCTTGAATAAAAAAATTTCTTTAGTTTCCTCATTTTAGACTTATAGTATTTCAGAGTCTGAGAAAGCTGTGGAGGTCAGTCAGTATAATGTTTCCTCCAAAATCCCTGACTCTGTCCTGGGGCCGCCTTCTTTTCACTCTAGGGTTGCTGGCAAAACGGTGCCAGGCCAAAGGGTCCAGGTGGGGCTGAAGACCAATCCAGATTCTGCTTCTCAAGCCTTGCACCCAGAGGAAAGCGTGTCTCCCACCTTCCCCCCACAGTCCTCCCACATATGTGCCTTGTACCTGCCAAATCATCCATTCCTAGGCTGTGCCTGCTCAGAGCAGTTGCCTTTTTATATTTTATTTTATTTTATTTTATTTTTGAGGCAGAGGCCCGCTCTTTCACCTGAGCTAGAGTGCCGTGGCGTCAGCCTAGCTCACAGCAACCTCAAACTCCTGGGCTCAAGCGATCCTACTGCCTCAGCCTCCCAAGTAGCTGGGACTACAGGCATGCGTCACCATGCCCAGATAATTTTTTCTATATATTTTTAGTTGTCCAGCTAATTTCTTTCTATTTTTTAGTAGAGACGGGGTCTCGCTCTTGCTCAGGCTGGTCTTGAACTCCTGAGTTCAAACAATCCGCCCACCTTGGCCTCCCAGAGTGCTAGGATTACAGGCGTGAGCCACCACACCCGGCCAGCAGTTGCCTTTTTTTATAATTTGCATGAAGGCACTAGACTGTTGGCCCTGATTCACAAAAACATTCAACACTCATTTGCAAAGACTACAGAGAGCCAAGCATTGTGTTAAGTTCTGGGAATACAGAGATGAATGGGGCATGGCCCCTTCCTTCTAGGAAATCAGAGTCTGTCATGGGACAGACAAGTGAAGAGATCATTACAATATGTTCCACGATAGGGGGTGTGCACAAGACATGATGAGAGCACAGAGAAGGGAAAGCTGTCTCAACCTGACAACATGGAACTAGGAGGGATTTCCAGAGAAGTTGGAGCTTAAGCAGAATCCAAATGGAAGAATGGGGTTAGTGAGGCAAGAGGGGATTGAGGGGGAGAAAAGGCATTCTAGGCCCAGGGTGAAGTGGCACAGGCAAATTCACAGAGTGATAAAACTGAATGCCATGCTTGGGAAACCTCAAGATACTCATTTCAGCTGGAGTGAAAGTTGTGTGTGAGGGTGTGTCAAATCATGAAGGGTCTTTACAGAGATGATGATTTGGGAAACACTGTATTAAACAATGTCCTGTGGAGCAGCATAGTTCCTGCTGTACAACCCCTCCCCACCCCCACAGAGCCTAGAATACTGACTGGCAAATAGTAGACACAATACATATTTTATTAAATGAAAAAATGAACAAGTGATTGAATGAATGGCAGGACCTATCAGAGCGTTTACTAGTCCAATATGTATTACAGATCTCAAGAGAGGGACAGAGTATGCAGAATTCCCACCTTATTTGACCATGTAACTGTTTTTTCACTGAATAATACATTTACAAAGACTGTTATTTTTTCGTGCACACTTGGGGAAATCATATTCTAAAGGAGACATGAAAATGAATAACTGCATGAATAAATATAGAGTAAGAAATCTAGGTAAGGTTTCAGGGCTTATATTTATATAAAATAATGCTCAACTTTTTCTCTATAGGGTCTTCTTGGAATTGAGTGATTGCTAGTGGGCAGACTGGAGGCCAGACACAAGGTGGGCTGGCCCAAGTCCCAGGGGGTTTTGCCACCCCTCTTCAGGGACAGTAATTTATATTCATTTTTTCTTTTCCTTCATTTACAAGTCCAGATTATACCACAGCAAATCAGGAGAATACCCAGTTGCCCTGTAGGTCAGATGGTCCCACATCAATGCTAATCTCAGAAATAATGGTCTCAAGATAATAACAACATTTAATTCATTGATTTTCTGTGACAGTTACGGACATAATAATATAATAATAATTACATATTGAGTGTTTACTCTCTGCCAGGCAATGGGCTAAGTATACTTTACAAACATTATCTCATTTAGTCTTCATAACAATTCAGCCCATTTATAATAAAACTGTGGCACAGAGAGGTTAAACAACTTGTAAAAGATCACACAGCTGGTAACTGACAGAGCAGGGACCTAAATTTGATTTTGTCTGATATCAAAAGTTACATGCTTAAGCACCCTGCCACACAGCTTTTAGGTCTACTATAAAATGCTTTGTAGTATATAAACAAATAGAAGTTCAATGCCGCTCCTCTCTGTTCACAAAAATGTATTTTCAAGAAAACAATCCTAACCTTGACTACCATGAAGTAGAATTCATTTATGCCTCCTTGCCAAGTAGTCATGGATCAATTATGCATCATTGCTATACATGTAATAGATTAAACATGTTGACAGTGTTATCAGATTAGAACAGTTAGCTGAGTTGTGTTCAACCCTGATTCTTAACTTGTAGCTGATGCAGGATGTTGACTACTCACAGCATAACACAATTAGACATCACCCGGGACAGAACCAAACTGGTCGAGAGTATGCTGTGCTGGACCCCAAACTACTCAGTGTTCCCTCAGAGGTTATGGGGATCCATGAACCTGCTTCTTGGATCTTCTAACACATAGACCAAAATAAAAGGAAGTAAGCTGGTTGTGAGGATTAATGAGATGTCACCTCCTAGGCTGTTGGCCCAGAGACTGGCCACTTGTGAGATTTTTTTTTTACTATACTACTTATGTTTGCTTTTTGCATGTAAGAGAATTTATTCTGATCATTGTAGTGTTCATAATTGGGTTAATATGAAAGTCATATTTTAAATTTTGTAGTAAAGTATAACATACATATGGAAGAGTGCACATATTATAATTAATCATTAATATTTACAAACTGAATACACCTAAATAATGAGCACCTGGATGAAGAAGCAGAACATTACCAGTACGCTGAAAAGCTACTCTGTTCACTAACCCCTAAAGGTAACCTCTGTCATGAATGTGAACAGCATAGAAGCCAGAAGAAGTGAAACAATGGCCCAGCTACTAAATGGCAGACATGAGATCTAGACCATCTAACTCCAGAGCTCCAGATAATGCATGCCTAAAAACACAAGCCTTTCCAAATTCCATAGAGGGAAGAATATTTCTAGTTAAAAAATATGTGTTTCATGTTTGAAGATAAAATGATAGGTGCCTAAATAGCTAGGCCTGAAGTAGTGGCCATGGCTGGGGAGTGGGGAGCCCAGCATGATATAAGACTTCCATGATGCTTCCCCTGGATGGGCTCATGACAGTAGTCATCTCAAAGGGCTAAGGGCCATGTCCTAAACCTCTGTACCTTCGCAGTGTCTCCAGAGGCCTCTTCTCTGAGCAGGTATTCCCACAAGAGAAAACTGCCAGTCAGGAAGCTTAGTTGGCCAGGCAGCATGAGTCTTAATTGCAGCCAGGTTTTACATGGATGAGCCAATGACTCTTTGTTGCGCTGCTATAAGTACTGCCTGACTCTTTACTATGTCTCTAGATTCTAATCCTCCAGACTCTCCTCTGGAATTGTTATTCCCTTTTTACAGATGAGAAAACCGATGCTCAGAAATGCTAAGTGCCCTGGCCAGGGTACAGGTACAGGTAGAGATATTTACTACCTATGGTACAAGCCATAGGTAGTAAATAGCTGGGCCAGGATGCAATGCCATGTCTATTTTGACTAGAGACTCTGCCTGTAGCCATTATATGTCAAATTTCCCAGAGAGTGGCTTCATTGGAGAGTTCTTGACTATGGCTTCCAGAATTTCAGATCGATGTCCTGAATTCCTGCCCTTTTGGGATGTTTCAGAAGGAATTTGCAGGGCCTCAGAATTATCATTAATCACATCAGTTACTACTGATGATACCAGATAAAGACTGAAGTATCCCCTTAGAGCTTTGCTTCCCAAAGTATGGTCAATGGACCAGCAGAATGAAATGAAGGATCCCCGGCCCCATCCCAGACCTCCTGAGTGAGAATTTGAATTTTAATAAGATCCCCACGGAATTTGAACACACATTGAAGTTTCAGAAGTATCGCTGAATTCCCAGGAACAGAATTCAGCATACTCTTCTAAAATGGGCTTATTTTGAGCTTATATCTTGGGTAAAACACATAGAAAACATGGGTGAGATTATTGATTTCTTCATTTAAAGAGGAAGAAAAAGAAGCCACCACCACTGCCTTGCTGAGGCAATGGGAAGTGGTGAGAAGATTTTAACAAGAACAACTTCCCTCATTCATTTTGCTCTTTGCAGGCACATGCTATCATTAACATTAATTGGATTTACAGTACTCACACACCTGCTGGGGAAATAGACAACTTAATTTGCTATAATGTAAGGAAACATCAGCCATCTCAGCTATGCCTTTGTAGACATTATAAATCATGTGCAATGTCAAAAAGATATTTAAACTCCCTAAATATGGGCTACATTATTTGCCTTCTAATAGCATTCTCACTAGCAACAGCAAAGAGAAATGGTTTTGCACCGAAATCATTTCAGCAGGAAAGTTGGAACTGCTACTCTGAAAAGGTTCTTCCTGCTCCTGAAGACATTTTGTCATCAGTGAACTGACCACTGTGCAATTGTTAGCCTTTTGGAACTTGTTAGCTCTATGAGATGGTAAAGTTGACATCCTCTAAAATTTCCCAGACCAGTTGGTTTCACATCCAAATTCTACCAGACCTACAAAGAAGAACTGTGCCTATTCTGCAGAAATTATTCCACAACATCAAAAAGGAAGGAATTCTCTCCAACATATTTTACAAAGCTAACATCACCCTGATACCAAAGGCAAGAAAAGACCCAACAAAAAAAGAAAACTACAGACCAATATCCCTTATGAATATAGATGCAAAAATTCTCAATAAAAGCTTAGCAAATGGAATTCAGCTACTCATCAAAAATATAATCCATCACAACCAAGTGGGCTTCATCCCAGAGATGCCCAGATGGTTCAACATATGCAAATCTATAAATGTAATAGATAAATATAAGTAAATATAGGTAAAAACACATACCACATGATCTTCTCAATAGACACAGAAAAAGCGTTCAACAAAATTCAGCACCTTTTTATGATTAAGAATGCTTAATGAAATAGGCATAGATGGGACTTACCTCAAACTAAAAAAAGTCATATATAACAAGCCCATAGCCAACATCATACTGAATGGGGAAAAATTGAAAGCATTCTCACTTAGAACTGGAACCAGAGAAGGTTGTTTTCTATCAACTCTTCTATTCAATGTAGTGCTGAAAGTCCTAGCCAGAGCAATCAGACAAGAGAAGGAAATCAAGGGCATCCAAATGAGGGCAAAAGAGGTCAAACTATCACTCTTTGCAGATGATATGATCTAATATCTAGAAAACCCTAAAATTCTGCCAAGAGAATACTCGAATTGATAAATAAGTTCAGCAAAGTCTCAGGTTACAAAATCAATGTACACAAATCATTAGTATTCATACACGCCAACAAAAGTCAAGCTGAGAACCAAATCAAAGACTCAATGACTTTCAAAGTAGCAATAAAGTAAATAAAATACCTAGTAATATATTTAACTAAGGAAGTGAAGGACCTCTACAAGGAGAATTATGAAACACTGAGGAAGGAAATAGCAGAAGGCACAAACAGATGGAAAACCATACCATGCTCATGGGTCGGCAGAATCAACATTGTTAACATGTCTATACTACCCAAAGTGATCTACAGATTCAATGCAATCCCTATTAAAATACCAGCATCATATTTCACAGATCTAGAACAAATAATTCTATGTTTCATATGGAACCAGAGAAGACCCTGTACAGCCAAAGCAACCTTATGCAAAAAGAACAAATTAGGAATTATCTATTTGCCAGACTTTAAGCTATACTGCAAGGCCATAGTAACCAAAACAGCATGGTACCAGCACAAGAACAGAGACGTAGACCAATGGAACAGGATGGAGAACCCAGACATAAAACCATCCTCATATAGCCATCTGATCTTTGACAAAGAAGGCAAGAACATACACTGCGGGAAAGAATCCCTATTCAATAAATGGTGCTGGGAAAATTGGATAGCCACATGTAGAAGACAGAAACAGGATCCACACCTCTCACCTCTCACAAAAATCATCTCACAATGGATAACAGACTTACACCTAAGGCATGAAACAATAAGAATTCTAGAAGAAAATGTTGGAAAAACTCTTATAGACATTGGCCTAGACAAAGAATTGATGAACACCCCAAAAGCCATTATAGCAAAGCAAAAATAAATAAATGGGACTTGATCAAATTAAAAACCTTCTGCATAGGCAAAGAAACTATCACTAGATCAAATAGACAACCTACAGAATGGGAGAAAATATTCACCTGCTATATATCCGATAAAGGGATAATAACTAGAATCTATATAGAACTCAGGAATATCAGTAAGAAAAACTCAAACAACCCCATTAAAAAGTGGGCGAAGGATACAAACAAAAACTTTTCAAAATAGATAGATTAATGGCCAAGAAACATGAAAAAATCCTCAACTTCTCTAGTCATCAAGGAAATGCAAATCAAAACCTCAATGAGATATCACTTACTTCCAGTGAGAATGGTTTTTACCAAAAAGTCCCAAAACAATAAATGTTGGCATGGATGCAGAGAGATAGGAGCACTCATACATTGCTGGTGGGACTGCCAGCTAATACAACCTCTGTGGAAAGCAACATGGAGATACCTCAAAGAACTAAAAGTAGAACTACCATTTGATCCAGCAATCCCATTACTTGACATCTACCCAAAGGAAAAAAAGACATTCTATAAAAAAGACATCTGCACTTGAATGTTTATAGCAGCACAATTCACAATTGCAAAGATGTGGAAACAGCCCAAGTGCCCATCAATCCATGAGTGAATTAATAAAATGTGGCATATGTATACCATGGAATACTACTCAGCTGCAAAAAACCATGGTGACCTAACACCTCTTGTATTATTCTGGATGGTGCTGGAGCCCATTCTACTAAGTGAAGTATCACAAGAATGGAAAAACAAACACCACATGTACTCACTATCAAATTGGTAGTAATTGATCAACACTTTTATGCACATATGGAAGTAACATTCATTGGGTGTCAGGCAGGAGGGAGGGGAGAAAAGTGTATGGGTAAATTCACACCTAATAGGTGCAGTGCACACTGTCTGGGCATGGGCAGGCTTGTAGATCTGACTCGGGTGGTGCAAAGGCAATATATGTAACCTCAATGTTTGTACCCCTGTGATATTTTGGAAATAAAAAATATACATATAATTTCACCTTAAGAGGACATCACAGAGTCACTGATTTATTTAGTCAACAATCATTCCCCTCCTTCATAGCGGGGAAAAATCTAGGTGCTAGAGATAAAATGGTGAACAAGACTAAGTGTCTGCTCTCTTGGGTGAGACAGACATTTAACAAATAATACTCAATTTACACTTTTAAAAATGTAAGTATTGGTGTCTCATACTAGTACGCAGAGGCAAGGGTACAGTGGGGGTCCACAAGGAAGAATTAAACCAGTTGTATAGACAGGGGTGGAGTCAGGGAGGGCTTTCTTAAAGAAATGATATTCAAACTGAGATGAGGTCTGAAAGATGAATGGGTGTCAACTTGGTGAAGTGAGTGAGAGAGCAGAGTGAGTGTTGGTGTTTCATTTCCAGCAAGAAAACAGCACATACAGAATCCCTTTGGTGGGGATGAACATGGAACTTTCAAGAACTGAAATAGCCCCAGTAAGGATCAAGAGTAAACAGAGAGGATGAGTTCAACAGGATGAGTATTATCTTGCAGGGCCTTGACAGTCATGGGAGAGATGGTAATGTCATCTTTAGGGCAACAGAGATATTTCAAAGAGTTTTTAGTAGGCTAGAAAAGATTGAGTATGGTATATTCCAGGCCTCATAGCTGTAAGGAGCAGAGTAGGGATTCAAACACAGCCCATCTGACTGCTGGACCAGCTATTTTAACCACAATATAGCACTTGTTCATTTTGTTCATATGGCTGTACTTTTTCTAAAATCTCCTCCAGGCCTTAAACTTTGAGGCCACCTCTAATTCAAATCATGCCTTGATTTGTTTTGAAATGCATCCGGAGTGCTTTCTGCTGTGTAACAAATGAGCACTGGGGCAAGGTGCCTGGCATGATACCAGTCAGATGAGTGAGGCTAGCTGTCTATGTGAAATAAGCTGGTGGAATTTATGCTAGAGGACAAGACCACAGAATTCTATCTGGAGCAAAGTAACATGTGTATTTAATTTCCATAAGATGAAAAAATGCCTGATAGATCTAGCATTTTCTGAAGAGGTGACTAAACAAGTGAATGAGGGAGAGATAGTACATGTAATAATAATATCACCTGCATGCAAAGCACTTTTGCATTAAAAAACACTTTGACATAGCTAATTACTTCTCTTACTGTACTGCTATGAACATTAAATGGGATGATATATTATTACTTCATTTTATAGATGAGGAAGGAGGCTCAGTGAGGTCACAAAACTTTTCCAAGTTACATATTAATATGTAAGTGGTAGAGTTCATATCCAAAGCAAGATCCCTCCAATTCCTGAATTCTTAACCATTTTTTGCCATTCAGAGGCTTAGTACATGTTTATTGTGTTGAATAGATTTGCCATTATTGTGGGACTGACTGAAAAGAGGAAATAACAGCCATCTCTCAGATGACCCTAGATTTCTTTCTTGCCTCTGTGTTTCCTTCCAGATCTCCAAAAAGGCACATTTATATGCATCATTTAAGTGGATCCCTACAAAAGTCTTAAAATAAAGGTACAGGGAACCACATTTTATAAAAGAGGCTATTGGAGCACTAAGAAAGGGGCAGCAAACTTTTTCTATGAAGGGCTAGATGGTATGATAGAGTTTGCAGTATCTGTTCCAACTACTCAACTTTGTGGTCAGAAAGCAGCCCCAGATAATATAAAACAAATGGGCATGGCTGTGTTCCAATAAAACTTTACTTACTGACCCTGACCCTGAAATTTGAATTTCATGTAATTTTCATGTATCATGAAATATTATTTTTTACTTTTTCAACCATTTAATAATGTAAAAGCCATGCTTAATTTGCTGCTGTGCAAAAACAGATGGCAGTAGCCCAGATTTGACTTTTGGGTCACAATTTGCCAACTCTGCACTAAGAGGTTCAGCAGCCTGCCGAAGGGTGCATGCCTAGTAACTGTTACACTATTTGTAAAAAGTTGGCTCTTTACATCAGCAAGGGTTAGAGATTTGCCCCATATCCAAATTTTATTTCAGACGGAACAATAGAATTTGATTTTATTCAGCTAGAACATCAGAGGGTTAATTATACATGCTTTCATCTCGAAAAGCTGCCAAGAGTCCATTGGCCCAGGTTCAGAGCTGCCATGCTGCCTAATCATAGTTTGTTAGCTGCTGGACTCTTTTCATGGGGTTCTGGATCTGAGGCTTCCTGAAAATGGAAGGGGCTTCTCAGCTCAGAGTCGAAGCTAGAAATAATCAACAAAGGCTACTCATGCAGGGAGAAGAGAAGCTGGTTTGGAAAGACTGAATCTGAGACTGGCAGTGTCTTCCTTCCTACTGTGCCTCAGGGGCAGGTTAGATGGCAAGATATCTGGTTAACAACCTCTTGCTTCTTTCTAAAGAGCAACCAGCTGGCACTGCAAACACTTATTGTCCTTATGCTGCCCTGGTACAGCCATTTCCCTGGCTCTGTTTTCTCACTATCCAGTATATAAATGCAAGAGTGACAGTGCTGTCCCATTGCTGAAGACGTATCCTTAGCACTGGATATAGCATATAACTGCAACTTACCATGTGGAAAAAGAATTAAAGGCCACATTTTATAGCTGGTGAATTTAAGGCAGGAGGTGGTGGTACACAAAGGGAAGAATGCCAACTCTTTAGTATCCACTGAAGCAGCCCCTCTTGTTAAGGTTCATGATTTAGGATAGAGGATAATGCTGTGCATGAAGATGCTAATAAACTGTTAACAGAACACTCAGTCTAAAAACAAATGTTGACTTTAGGGTCTTAGCATCCGATTATCTTGCTTGCTGTACAAGAGACACAGTGCCTTTACAGATATAACAGCCACGCTTTTATGCACAGGCAAATGTATTGGATGTGACATGGAAGAACTGCAAACACTTGTGGAGCGAGCCATGTATATCTGTCCCCAAATCAGCAAGGACACACATGATTTCCTAGCTAGAGTTGCAGATCTTATGGATCCACTGAAATATGGGAAACCGCTCCATATGTGTAGAACATATGTGCATATATAATATGTAATATATGTAATATATTTTATGATATGCATAATATATATTTATATAATATATATACAATAACTAGAGACAATGAAGCCTTCTGCTTAACTCACAGCAGGCTTGGAAAAATATGAATATGTATATATGATATAAAATATATATTATCTTTTATATATATGATATAATACATATGCATATACATAAACATAGAGATTTTTCCCAAGTTTGCTGTGAGCTAAGCAAGGACCTCCATTGTCTCTAGTTTTAGTCAGGTATGGTGAAAAACTTAGCCATTTTGGGAATTGTCTCTTTATAAATCCTGAATATTTTCCATAATTTTGTAGTCAGCTATTAAAACAATTATATTAACTTGTGAGTAGCACCTACAAGGCTTCAGGTCCGAAATGTGGTAGAAGAATGTAGTAAATTTGAAGAAGAGTGTAAGTTTTATGTTTGAACAACCAGCCAGTTAATTTGTTTGTGTGAACAGTCTTCTTGTAAGTTCAAAATTCTAGCTCTTACAAAAACGGATGAAATTAAAGTTAACTGCCTTATTCATCCTTTCATTTAACATGTACGTATTGTTGTATGTGCTAGGCCTGTAAATAGAGATTTTATTGGAGGTAGAAGCTGTGAAATTCTTCCACATACAGTTGGTTATCAGGTCAAAGGCATCACTGGGGAGTTGGTGTCAAGTCAGGGGACATTGAATTGTCATACACATGGAGATGCTACCTAAAGCCATGGGATGAGATGAGACTGCCACATGCAAGTGTCTAGAGCTGCATTATCCAATAAGATAGGCACTAGCCAAATGAAGCTAGTTAAATTTAAATTAACTAAAACCCAGTGAAATTAAAAGTTCAGTTCTTAAATCACCTAGCCACACTTAATTACTCAACGGTCACATATAACAAGTGGCTGCTGTACAGGTGTGGGGAACCTGCAGCCTTAAGGCCACATGTGGCCTTCTAAGTCCTTAAGTGTGGCCTTTTTATTAAATCCAAATTTTACAGAACAAATAATTGTATTAAAAGGGATGCAGCAGAGAAAGATGAACCTTTTCTTGCCTCCTTTGGTTCTTAGAGAAGAACAATCTTGAAATCAGAAGGTCGCAGGTTCATTGCAGAAAGCTCTACTGGACAGCACTGGTCTAGAGAGAAAGAAGAAAGAGAAGGAAAAGAGAGATGTTGACAGACCTTGAGTAGCACCTACCATTACGAGTCAGGCAGTGGAAGATGAGGCAATAGAGGAGACAAAGGAGGAGATAGAGGAGGTGGAAAGATAACCAGGGAATGCTGGGTCAGGAAAGCCAAGTTTGGGGAAATAGCAAAGAACAAAGCATGGTTCTCAATGTCAAATGCTGGCAAGAGGTCTTCTGAAGTTAAAAGTTGAAAAGTATCCTCTGGATTTGATAAATAGGTGGGTACTTAGTGCCACCTTGGTGGGCACTGATAATGGGGCTGCTTTATAACTGGCACTGTGCTGGACAGTGGAGGTCCCGAGCCCCAGCCGCTGCTCTCAAGCTGCAGACATCACACAGAAGTGCACTATTGATTTGCTTTTTGAGAATCTGACCTGCCACTGGCTTTAACCCTGTGGACAGCAGCATGCCTTCTTGCCTACCTGCTGCCTCAGTGGCCCTTTCAAAGCCTTTGGCCTTGAACATTTCCAAAGCAGTTCCAGGAGCAGTGGAATGCTCGGAGCTCTAGAAGAGCAGTACTATTTAATTCAAAGGTGATGACTGAGTTTGGTAATGAGAGTAAAAAATCATGTCTGTGACCTTTTGTCAAATTCATAAGTAATCGTTAATAAGATCTGAATGGCAAGTGAGAGAGGACCAGGCAGCATTATAGAGAATATTAAATCTCAAGGGCCATAAAAGTATTGGCAAGGGCCCTTTCAGTCAACTTAAAGTAAGCCCCTGGGTTCTTTTAGGCACACATAACATGGTGATTCTGCTGAGATCAGGGCCAGAGAGGAACATCAATCGGCATGGTCAGGATTTTGCATTATCTCAGGTACTGAAATAATGTATGACCAGACACATGTTCCTAAAAGCTGGAAGAAAGTTCAGCTTTCACTTTGACTTGTCCTTACTTGATTTTTCCAGGTTTTCTTTTTATTCATAGCTTTCTAGGCACCTCTTATGGTGAGGAGTTATAGAGCCTGGGTTAACACAGTTTAGATACATCCAGCTTTGCTGTTGACTCAGTGACCTGTCAGTAAAGTCCCCATGGTACATTATGGTACAGGAAGAAAGCTGGAGGCCTTGACAGTAAGACTACATTGACGTGGAATTCGGGCTATCCCTCTTATTAGCTGTGTGACCTTGGACAAAATAGTGAACCATTCTGAGCTTCACAGTTTCCTGAGGGCTGGATGAGGAGGGGTGATATGGACCAAGGCAAGCCTTCTCGCCCTCAGTCTTCTAACCTGCAATGAATTGTCTGTTAATTTCTTCGTTTGTTTTGGCCAAATCCCCCAATACCCTCTCCTACCCACGTTGGAGGGAGGGTGTTCCAGAATCTCAGTTCTCTAAGATGGCTCCGACCTTGCAAAGGGAACTTAACACCAAGGCAGACTTGTACTAGCTGCTTAGTCTTTCTCCTAAGAATCAACAGTGGAATTCAAAAGAAGTGAGGGAGAGGGGGGCTTAGTGTAAAGAAACTGCTTTTCAAACACTTGCGAAGTCCTTTTATTCCTTGCTTTCTCTTTGGCCCGAGTGTGCACACACATGCACATGCACACACAGACATTAAAACCACACAGCAGTGCCTGTCTATCGATTCAGTTTAGAATGAATGCAAGGAATTGTTCAAAGAGGGTGAACATATTAGCTGAACTACAATGTAAATAACTTTGATCTGGATTAACTAACTGTGCACTGTTTAGGAACTCTGGCATGAGCATCTCCAAGATTAATAATGGTTACTGAGAGTGACAGAAGTTCAGGAACAGATAATTCCTTTAGTTTTAATAATCATTTCCCCACTTACCCCAACCTCACAACCTCACATGCCACAAAAAGGCATGCATAGCATCTAGCAGAGTTCCTGGCACACAGCAAGGACCTATCAAAGGCTACCTGCATTCATGAAATCACTGTGCTAATCATCATTAGGAATAGAGAGGAGGAGAAATACAGGACTCTGACCTTTAGTATTAGCAGTAACAATTGTCATTCACTGAAGGCCCGTGATGTGTCAGCTGCTTTACTCCTAGCCTCACAACAACCCTGCAGAGCCCCAAGTTACAGATGAGGAACTAAAAGTTCGGAGAGGTGATGTAATTGCCCAAAGACATGTGGCTTCTAAGTGGTGAAGTCAATCTAGGTCTCTTTGACTCCAGAGCCTGTACCCTTTCCATTTTTCTGTGCTACACTTGAGAAGTAGGCCGACGGAGACAATACAATGCCCAAGACACAGCCACGGAGTGAGGCAACCAGGACTGCACCGCGCAGGGTTAAAGAGCATCCCATTTCCCTTGGGACCTAGGGCCTGGGAACAGTGAGCTGGCTTTTTTAGCTGCTCCACACATTTTCTTTCTCCTCAGCCTATATAAGAACGTAATTCTTCCTTTGTTTGCTTGTCCAGAGAAACGGGTGATGAAAAAAGCACACTTGCAGGTGCCCTGCTTTGCTTACTATAAATAGCTCCCTCTCAGCCAGTTGCCACAAATGGCATTTTACAGGGAAGGCAACCAGTTTGAAATAAGCTCTAAGGAGATGTCAGGGCATCAATATTCACTTGGCGTATGCAGTGTTCCCGATCTATTGCAGCAGGTTAGGAGTGTTGAGATCTTGAAGCAATAATGTTTCTTATCAGATTCATTATGTCATCCCAAGCCCTTGGTCTGGGGATCTACAATTAACCAGAAACCCACTTCTTTACATATGAACTGAAAGCCAACAATGACTCAGATCAACCTGCAATGGAAACTGAGTATGGGCTATGTGCAGTAAACACATTTTCCCTTCTCAGCTCCTACTCGTTACATAAGGGCTGCTATTTGCTCTTTCCTACCCTGTTGGCCTTAAATAGTTAATGTTCGAGGAAGGGGCCTGCATGCTGTTCAAGTAGACCTGGAATGTGAGCACATTTGTACTAAAGTGTGTGCAGATCACCCTAAAATGACTAAACAGGGAGGGGGGCATGAATTTATTCACATGAGTCACTTTCATTATTTTCCATTAGTAAATAGCCGAATAATTGATTGTGGATCTATTTAATTAGCATAAATGAAATGACTTATATAGGATAGAATGCATATATTGATTTTGGCTACGTCCTTTAACAAGGATAAATGATCTTACTTCTGAGAGTTTTTGTAATCAAAACTCTTTTTGCTCAAAAGCAAAAAGGGCTGTGGGACCAGAAAGCTTCCGGGCAGGCTGCGGGAGCTGGGCAGTTTAAGGACGAGGCACATGGTGTGCCAAGGACCTTCCATTTCTCAGGTGAGAGGAGGTAGACTGGACTCATCTCAACCATTAGTTAATGGTCACTGGGAAGAGAGGGGTCTAAGAGCCAGAGCAGAAAGGATTTGAGATCTTGAACACCAGACACAAGGACCTAGGAGCTTTCTATGTTTCTCTGGTCAGTTCAGTGGTCCATTTGCTGAAGTCTTGGCTGTTGGTTGCTCTAGCTGGACTGTGTTTGGAAAAGACTGCATAGAAAGGTATGGCCCTTGTTTGAGCTCACTGTAACCTCTAACTCATAGGCTCAAGTGATCTTCCTGCCTCAGCCTCCCAAGTAGCTGGGACCATAGATGTGCAACACCACACCTGGCTATTTTTTTAAATTTTTTGTAGAGAGGGGTCTTGCTATGTTCCCCAGGCTGGCCTTGAACTCCTGGCCTCAAGCAATCCTTCTGCTTCAGCCTCCCAAAATGCTAGGATTACAGGCATGAGCCACCATGCCCAGCCAACCTTGCTGTTTGTCATGTCAGAAATGGATGTACTGATAATAATAGTACCAACTTCACAGGGTTGCTAAAGGAATTGAATTAGATAACTCATGTAAAACAGCTATTACAGAACCTAGAATAGAGTAGGTTCTCGATAAACCTTCCTCTTTCCCAGCTCCCTTTCTGTTTTCTTGCTGCTGCCACATCTCCCTGCCGGTCCCATAATGAAACACTCAGTCCATTGCCCTCCTTATCAATCTAAATACTTCAAGGTCAGGGATTAGGCACTTTTTTTTTTTTTTTTTGGTGTCCTCCTGCCTGTGCCCTTTGCCCTGTCTGGTATACTGCCAACTCAACTATTGGCTCACACACATTTCTAGGCACAGAAAGAACAGTTCACAAAGGGCAGCTAGCTCTTCCTTCAAGCCCTTTACTGACATTTTAATGATGACAGAAAACAATCACAAAATAGTTATTTTTAGGTATTCTTAGAAATTCAGTGAGGTGCCATGCTGAATTTAAATTCACCTCTGAATGTCTATTTAACACCTAGTAAGTTCAGAGAACTGTGAGCATCTGTGGACAATACTCATTGACACGTGCCATAGATAAAGCTCAAGTGATGGGGGAGAGGGGTGAGGTTGGCAAGGGGAACTCTGAGGCAGCAGTGACCAAGTGTACATAAAATGTAAAATGACCAAGAGTCAAACCATGAAGCCAGACATGTTCCTCAGGCAGCATAGGATTAAGTGTCAAGCCAGTAAATGTCATACTAGGTGCAGAGACAGAGTTGTTTCTCATCTCTCCCACTCCTGCCCCCCATTCACCCCTTGCTCGATCTGTGCTTCCACAGCTTCTTGTATACGGCTCTAGTACAGTCTCTGGTCACATTGCATCATTGTGATTCAGAGAAAGAGACCTTACTGCAAGTTGTGGTGCCCAAGGAAGGCTTCACGATGACAGAGGCATAGTTCAGCCTAGAAGTAGGTAAAGGACTGGAATTAGATAAAGGGAAGGAGGACATTCCTGATGGAGTATATAGTGGGAACACAAGCCTGGAGCCAGAAATATGTATGGCATGTTGCGGCGGTGGGGGAGGGTGCAGTTAGTGGGAGGGACAGAACTGTGAGTTCCACAGGATGATTGGAATGGGAAATTTGCAACCCAGACTGAGCAATGCAGTAGCACAATTGTCCCCCAGGCAGCCTGGCATTCATGGAGGCGGTGCTCTGCCTAAATGCTGGGGCAGGGGGATTGCAATTATCCAAGAGAAAACGGTTCTTTCTAAAAGCTTTCCTAGGGCTCCCCATTCCATTTAGAAACATATGGCCCTGGCAAGGGTCTTTGCTTTATTTGGGCCCATTGCTTAGCCTCCCCTTGCCTTAAATTGCTAGGGAAAAAGCAAAAAGGCAGCTGTCCTGCCTGAAGGAGTAATCATTAGCTAATGCTGCCATCTCCAGGAGCCTGCCTGCTAATAACCAACACACAGCACGCCTGCTTCAAACCGGCTGCCTAGGCAGGCTCCTCCCACCCCCAGCCCAGCTTCCACTGGCTGGCTTGGCGTTTCCAGCCTGAAATTGGACTGAGCAGCTGGAGAGAGGGAGAAACTGCCCAGGGCTTCTCGAATCCTTGGCTGCCAGCTGCCTTCTCTTTTTTTTTCTGGTTTGACAGGGATGTGTAGCAAAGCTTGTCATTTGAAGGATGAGAAACCGCTTGTATTAGTTTGCTAGGGCTGCCATAACAAAATACTGGGTGACTTAAACAACAGTAATTTATTTCCTCACAGTTCTGGAGGCTAGAAATCCAAGATCAAGGTGCCAGCAGGTTTGGTTTCTCCCGAGCCCTCTCCGTTTGACTTGGGAATGAACACCTTCTCTTTGTGTCCTCAGATGGACTTTCCTCTTTGTGCATCCTAATGTCCTCTTTATATAAGGACGTTGGTTAGGTTGGATTAGAGCCCATCCTAATGGCCTCATTTTAACTTAATTACCTCTGTAAAGGCCCTATGTCCAAATACAGTCACATTCTGAGGTATTGGGGGTACTTGAACATAAGAATGTTGTGGGGGCAATTCAACCCATAATACCCTGCATACAGGTAAGAGTGTACCTTGATTCTTTCCCTCTCTGGACCTGTGCTTCCCCATCATTACAATAATGGCTTGGAGCTAGAAGCTTAGAGATCTTGTCAAAAAAACAAGTGATCAAATGATTCTATGAAGTACAGATAAGTTTTTCAGATGGGAAATGCAAATTTGTGATGACTTCCTAATAAATGGTTTTTCACAGTCCAGACTGATTTCTTATTCTGAGCATAAACTAATGTAGCAATTTCATTATAGAGTTTGAACATGCTATATATTTTCATTCATTTGTTTAATAACCACTTTTTATTACCTTACGTACACCAAGTGCTAGGCTAAATGTGAGAGAAAAAAGCTGGATACATTAGATCATATTTTCTAATTAGTTCTTATTATAAGTTTATACATGTATTCCACAAGAAATTTTTGGACCCTGAGATATAAAAATCAGAGCCAAAATTAAGTTTAGCCATTCCCCAACTTTTAACAATGGGTTTGTAAGTATACAGTTTGAAGGAACTCCCTATACAGAGTTCTCTGGTTTGTTTGTTTGTTTATTTATTATTTCATTGATTCTTGTATTCCATGAATATTTTAAATATCCTTAGTGTGCCGGGCACTCAGCTAGGTGCTGGGGATACTATAGAAAAATGAAACCAGCAAGGTTATTGCGGTCAAGAGCTTACAGTTTAGATTGAATCTGAGGTTATATTGTTTATTTCATTAATGTGATGACTATACTGTAGAAGATATGTTGGAATGACACCACTCCCAGGTTCAGTGACTCACCAGAAGGACTTACAGGACTCAGCATATAGTTGTGCTCATGGCTAAGATTTATTACAGCAAAGGGATACAAAGCAAAATCAGCAAAGGGAAAAGGTACATGGGGCCAATTCTGGAGGAAAGGCACATGCTTCTAAGAGTCCTCGCCCAGGGCAGTCACATAGGACATGCTTATTTTCCCCAGCAACAAGTGGGACAACACATGTGACGTATTGTCTACCAGAGAAGCTCATTAGAGACACAGGGCCTAGGGTTTTTATTGAGGGCTGGTCACATAGACATGCTCTGCCTGGTATGTATTGAAATTCCAGATATCCAGAAGGAAAACAGGTAGGTATATGGCATAAACCACATTGTTGGTGCAAACTTGTTTAAACACAGTGAGCCACTTTTATCATTTGGCAGAAGTTTCACATCAGTGTAGGGAACTTTTGCCAGCCAAGTTCTCAGACACCAGCCAAGGCATAACTGTTCAAGCAGAACTTTCTAAGGACAGCAGTCTCAGGTCATTTAACTTGGTAAAGTGAAGTGAGGGGGTAGTTTTCTGGAAATGAACATTTCAGATAGCAGCAACAAAAGATGCTAAAGTGTAGTGGAAGAGGGAGCATGGCTTACTCATGAAACTGAAAGAAATTCTATATGCCCAAGAGGAGGGCAAAGGCTTCAAGGTATTCAAGTAGACAGTCTTTGTAATACTTGTATCCATTTATTTATTTAAAAAATGTGTATTGGGCATTATATAAGGTGCTGAGGACATAATAGGGAACCAAAGAAATGTTTATGTCCTCATGGAGCCTACATTTTAATGCATGTTGTACACATGCACTAAATTATGCTACATCCATTTTACTGGAAGTCCTCTCTCTAATTTCAAGCAGAACATCAACATTTAAATATATTTGCACTCTCCCTGATTAGAAGAAACACAAGAAGATAACTCCTATCCAAAATTCCAGCTAGCCCTGTATGTTAGCAACCTATTACACATACGTATTAAATGCTGATAAAGTAGATTTTAATTGTAAAGTATTTGTTGCCACTATTATCACAGGCCTTGACATTTTGTCAGTTGTGAGTGCCATGATCAGAAATCCATCTATGTGCCGGCAGCATAATTTTGTTGTTGTTGTTGATAACCAGAGTGAGGAATAACCTGTTAGCTATTCAGAAAGCAGTAAGATACAACCAGTCCAGAAGATAGATCAATCAGCTTTATTCAAACAAAAGAGCACTGTTAGAAGCCTAGTATCTGATAAATTTTGATTAAGTCAACATGAATACTGCTATTTAGTAGATTGAACTATTCATGTTAACTGTCTAGTGTAGTCAGCCAGGACACATCTCAATCCTGTTTCCCTATTATACCACTGAGAGTAGCTCTAAGCTTAACTTGAGACATTTCATGAAAGAAAAACTTACTTTCACCAAGTTATAGTCTCAAACATTGCCCAGATTTATGCACAGAACTAGAACAGTCAAGATGGTTATAGGATTCATATACTCATCTCAAAGTCCCTGCTATCTTATAGTTTAGCATTGTTTATTTTCATCTGAATTAGGCTGTCTTGTAACTCTAGCATACTGATAGGGTAGACATTTGATAAATCAGATACATTGTGATATCTGTACTCTAAAAATCCAAAGTGTATGGGAAACCACTTTTAGAACCATGATTTTGTTTCTACCAATAAAGTACATGTCTACATATTTTCTATATTCTTACCTCCCTCTCCGCTATAGATACTTAAGAAACTGCAAGGAAAAAACAACATTCCGGATAAGTAAAGCTATCCTTAGCATTTAGCTCTTGGAAATGACCAAAAATTCAAGACATGCTGACATACAAATTGAATTACTGCTTAATTTCCTTAGTGCCAAGAACAGTGCCTAGAACCTAGTATGCTCTTAATAAACACCTGATGAATGATTGAGTGAATGGATGGATTAAACATATAAACACAAAATAGTGATTAGGAAGTGTGTGAAAAATGAAGCTAACCTGTAATATGGTCAGTTATCTCAGTATATATTTCAAATTTTAAGATTCATTTTATGTTTCAACTGTTAAAAATCATCAGTAAAAATGAGTTATAGAAGGTGTTGATTCAAACATAGATACCTTTGATTCTTTCTGACAATAAGAAATAGCATCAAAGCATGAATTTCTGGAAAATAAATTGTTCACAAAATATATTTCAGATTAAACCTATGGTCTATGCTTTCGTCCAATGTGAAGGATTTGTGTAATTCAAGGCAGCATAAAATTGAAAGACTCAGGAGCATAGGCTCAGGGGACAGACAGTCCTATGTGTCAATGTGTAAGTTTCAGGATATCAGGGATAGTGAGGACTTATTTACCACTATCTCTAGACCAGCTATCTATAAATTTTTTGATCACACATCTCTACCTGAGTGTGCATATTTATTTGTGTATAAGTTATGTATATGTATACCTCTACTAATATATTTTATATTTTAGTTATTTATATTGTAAAATATATACAAACATACAAATTAAAAAAGATGAGAAAAATATAATTCCAATATGCTCTTCCCACATACAATTGTCTTACCCATTCCTGAGGCTCATGCATCCCACTTTGGAGCACTGTTCTCTAGTATATGGTCAATCATAGGTGCTCAATTAATAATATTTGTTAAATTACTGAATAGATTCAAATTCAGGTTCTGCTACTTACTGTGTCAATCTGAGTAGGTTCTACTATCCACATTCAGGACCTTTGTTTTGTTATCCATAAAATGGGATAATTAATAATAGTTGTATTTGGGTGTTGTAAAGAGTAAATTAAATAATCTAGTAAATGTTAATAATTGCTATGATTATGATAACAATGGCAAACAGGGTTAAATCTGTACTTCTTAGATGAAATGATTTAGGTCCCAACATCATTGTACCATTAGTTTTGACCATGGATATACCTCATATATTCCAGTTGATATGATGCATTTCACACACAGGATTTTGAAGTAGGATTGTTCCTACTGGGTATTGTGTTCCAGCTTGTGAACATAATGTTCTGGTAATGGACATGGAGAGAAGCAAAAAGGGAAGAGGTGCTTACCCTCTTTAAGCTCATCTCCAAAAGTGGTGCCTTTCAACAATATAAATCACTATTATAAAACTGTGAAGGAAAGATGCTGATGGAGATGGTATGAAAGCAAGACCAAGAGACACTTAGAAGAGTTAAATGGAGATGTCTTCTTATATACTGAATCCCTGGATCTAATCAACTTTGAGACATAGAGTGACCCTCTACCCACCTCCCTATCCGCATCAGAACTTTCCTATGCCTCTGAGCATGGATCACTTTGAACTAAGGCATGAATGAAGCCAGGAAAAATTCTGTGGGGACTCACATTTGTCTTCTGACCCCTAGAGCCCAGATTCTGCTAGAGTATGGTGCATGATTTATACTATGGGTTGGCAAGGGGGCAATAGAGGGTGCAGGGAAAGAGGGGGAAAAGGAATAACTGCCTCACTCTGTTTTTTTCCTCAAGTCACTGCTACCACCAATTTCCCCAAGGTTGCCCCAGACCTTCTGATTACAAAAGCCAGTGGATACATACAATCCTGAACTAACTTACTTGAACATCTTACTTGAACTCTGAGGAGGCCCTCCTTCCTTCCTGAAACTCTCTCCTTCCTTGCTTTATGTGACACCACTGTTTCCTAGTTTGTCTTCTACCTTTATTCTGTTCCACCCTAGTCACCTTCACTGCTTCCTCTTCCTCTGCCATAAATGTTAGTGTTTATCGTGGTTTCGTCCTCAGCCTTCTTCTCATCTTACTCTGTGGATTTTTTCCTAGGACATCTCATCCATCCCCACACCCCTGCCATGACTGAAATTACCATCTCTCTTTTTTTGATAAATATATTACCTTATATTTTCGTTCTTTTTTTAAATTTCAAAGTATTTTGTTTTTCCATTCTTGTGATACTTCACTTATGATAATGGTCTCCAGTTCCATCCAAATTGTTGCAAAAGGCATTAATTCATCCTTTTGTATGGATCAGTAGTACTCCACGGTTTGTGTGTGGGGGGGAGGTGTGTGTATGGTGTGTGTGTGTATCACATTTTGTTAATCCACTCATGAATTGATGGGCACTTGTGTTGATTCCACATCTTTGCAATTGTGAATTGTGCTCCAATAAACATTTGAGTACAAGTGTCTTTTTGGTAAAATTATTTTTTTCCCTTTGGGTAGATACCCTGTAGTGGGATTGCTGGATCAAATGGTAGGTCTATTTTTAGTTCTTTGAGGAATCTCCACACTGTTTTCCATTGATGTTGTACTAATTGCAGTCCTAGCAACAGTGTACAACCATTCCTTGTTCTCTGCATCCATACCAACATTGGTTGTTTTTGGACTTTTTAATAAAAGCCATTCTAACAGGGGTAAGGTGATATTGATTTACGTATATTGAACCATCCTTGCATCACTGGTATGAGGCCCACTTGGTCATGATGGATTATTTTTTGGATGTGCCATTGAATTCGATTTGCTAGTATTTTATTGAAGATTTTTGGATCTGTATTCATAGGAGATATTGGTCTTTAGTTTTCTTTTTTTGTTGTTCTGTCCTTTCCTGGCTTTGGTATCAATGTGATACTGGCTTCACAGGATGAGTTGGGGAGAATTCATTCCTTCTCTATGTTATGGAGTAATTTCTGTAGTATTGGTACCAGCTCTTCTTTGTAGGTCTGGTAGAATTCGGCTGTGAATCCATCTGGTCTGGCAGTTTTTCTGTTGGAAGATTTTTTATTACTGGTTCAATTTCGTTATTCATTATTGGTCTGTTCAGGATTTTCCTCCTGATTGAGTCTTGGGAGGTTGTGTGTGAAATTACCATCTCTTTGATCATCACAAAAATCTTTATCTCTAATCTACATCCCTTTTTATATTCCAGATCTACTATTTCTGGATCATTTCCAGTGCTATTCCCTACAGGCATATCGAACATTGAATGTGTACGTGTGTGCACACATGTGCATGATCATGTGTGTGTGCACAGTGAAACAATTAGTTGGTAGAGAATCAGAAAACATTGGTGGGTAGTGCCAGCTGTCACTCAATTTTTGAGAGATGTTGGGCTAGTTTCCTCACCTGTGAAAATTTTAGAAAATGGTGAAATGAATGCCAAGGTTCCCAATCTCGATGAATGACAACATCCCAACCATCCATTTGCCCAAGTCAGAAACCCTAGAGTAGTCCTTGCCACGTAACTCTTCCTTACCTCCCCATTGCAGTCCATAACCAAGTTCTATAGATTCTGCATCCACAGTGGCCCCATGGACTGTTGCCTTTTCTCTCTTCACAGTGTCATTGCCTTCACTTAGGCTATCAACATTGCTCTTGGACAATTGACATCCTCTTCAAAAGTCTCTCTGCTTCTGGTCTCACACCTGCAGCCACTATACTAATCTTCATGCTGCAGCCACTGAGATCTTTATAAAATGCCAATCAGATCAGTTCTACCCCTTGCTTTAAATTTTGGCATGGTTGCTCATGGCATAAAGAATTGTGTCAAATCCTATCTTGTGGTCTAGGAGGCCACACGTGATCTGGCCCCTAGCAACTTCCACAGCTTTAACCCTCATCTCACCCCTGGAAATTTGATGAGATTGGGTACATTCAGAGTGGTATGGCCACAGACATCCCTGGAAATCTGTACTCCAGCCATTCCAAACTGCCTGCATTTCTAAATAGTGCCAGACTGTCTTAAGCCAGTATGTCTTTGTACTTGTTCCCTCTGCCTGGAATTCTCTCAGCCCAATACATTTCCACCCACCCCCCAGCTGACTTGATTAATGACCACTGTCCTTCAAAACTCAGCTCCAAACATTTGCTCTGAGAAAGGCTTCCCTAACCACCCCTGAGGCTAGGTTTTGTAGGTACCCTCTTCTGTGATTTCACACCACCTTGTGTCACCTCTTTGTCATTACACTTACCACCTTGTAAGGTGTGTGTGTGTGTGTGTGTGTGTGTGTGTGTGTGTGTGTGTGTGTGTATGTTGGTCTCTCTAACCTGGGAGCTAAGAGTTCATTTAGGGAAGAGGCTTTGTATGATTTCTCTAAAACAGTTACTCTCTTCACCAGGTTTTCTACTGCTCTTCCTTTAGGCCTCAGCTTAATATCACCTCCTCTGGGATCCCTTCCCTAGCTTCAACCTCCCAAGCCCTGAAAAATGAGTTAGATTCCCCTCTGTAACATAGAACTTCTTCTTTGCATTCTAAGTGGCTGTTTATTTGTCTCTTCCACTAAATGCTGAACTTCTTGAAGAAAGGGACTAGGTTTTATTTAAAATTGTCTTTCCCACTCCAACCTCCTATAGCCAAGCTCAGAGCCTGGTACAGATCAGGTACTCATTAAACATTTGCTAAATCACATTTCTTCTGCAGATTATGATTTTGCCTTTTATGTCTCCTTCAGTAAAATTGCATTCCCATTTTTAAATTTATTTCTTATTGTGGTAATGACACATAATATGAGATCTACCCTCAAATTTTTAAGTGCACAACCCAGCATTGCTAACTATAAGCACAGTGTTATATAGTACATTTCCATTTTTAAACTGTTCCTGGTTGCATCAACTTTTCCAAGCATTATATAGTTTTGTAAGTTTGGACTGCAATCTTGTCCTCTAGGTGGGGTTGTTTGAAAAAGAAATGGCAAAGTTGAATATGCTTTAAAATAAATAAGTACTGTATTAGTCTGCTAGGATTGCCATAACAAAATACCATAAACTGGGTGGCTTAAATAATAGAAATTTATTTTCTCACAGTTTTGGAGGCTAAAAGTCCAAGATCAAGGTACTGGCAGGGTTGGCTTCTGCAGAGACCTTTCTTTCTGGCTTGTATTAATAGATAGCCATCTTCTTGCTGTGTCCTCACATAGTCTTTCCTTTGTGTGTATGTGGAAAGATAGCAAGCTCTGGTGTCTCTTCCTCTTCTTATAAGGACACCAGTCTTATTGAATTAGGGTCCCATCCTTATGACCTCATTTAATTTTAATTACCTCCCTAAAGGCCCTATCTCCAAATAAAGTCACATTGGGGCTTAGGGTTTCAACATATGCATTTGGGGAGACACAATTCAGTCTATAACAGATACACATCCCAAGGTTATCAAAATTGTGTGCAATTAAATGAAATGCTATATTTAAATTGCCTTGGAAAAAAGCAGCAGACTTGGTTGTAACCAATGATCAAACTCTCTGAGCATCAGTCACCTTATGTGTCAAAGGGGGTGGGGTTGTGCTCCTGGAGCAGTGCAGGGACTAGTGGAAGCCCTAGAGAACTCTGGGGCTTGCGAAATGGTATTTGAGTTCTCTCCCTTCCCATCCTTTCAACATAGCACCCCTGAAACCTAGAATTATGGTGGCGTGCCGAGAAGCTCCACTCTCTCCGGGTCAAGTGGTCTGCTTTCTTCAAGAACTTTTCAGTTTTACTGTTTCCTAGGTACAAGACATTCAAAACCTCCCTAAGAGAGCCCTAGCCTAGAAACAAAAATACTAGAAGCAGTGGAGTTGGCCTCATCTTTGGAAACTTTCTGACCCCATCCTGCTATGGACATCTGATACGTGAGTTGAGAAAACAGTCCCAACCTGGGATTAAGACCCTTGGGAGGCCACAGACAGAATCTGATTGATTCTGTCAGTCCTGAGTAGAGAGGCCTGTGCCCAGAAGATATTAGCCTAGCATGTGCTTGAAGTACTTTTTCACTGAACACTAGTATTAAGGGACATTAGTAGTTATTGTGGGAAATAAAGCAGTCTGGGAGAAAATTAGTATGTTTAACCCAGTATTGCTTACATTAAAAGGTTTCTTTACCATAGGTTTAATTTGAACCTTCAGAAAGCCAAATGTCTAATATGCATCACCAAGAGTGGGATGTGGTATGCAGCCTTTCACAAACTCATTGATCACAGGACCTTTTCAGTCAGAGGATCTTAAGCAGACTAGCTTTCCGCAGGACTCACTTTTAGGAATAGTAACTCTGGAAGAATCATGGGAAAAGCCATTCCTGTGAGGTGCACTTTGACTCAAAGAATTCTTCCAGGCCTAGCCCTGCTGTCTCCCTCCCCGCACCACCTACACATAGATTCCCAGTAATGCCAAATCCATTTGGCCTCCTATCTTGGCTTGGCTGCCTTCTCCTGTTAACGTTTTTCTTGACTGACATAGAAATTTCCATAGGATCCTGCTGGCAGCCTTCTTTCCAGGTTCCATGCTTTCTGGTGAGAACTAGTGGGCACACAGACCAGGCCCGTAGGACTGTAAGAACCTGGCTTATTCCCAATTCTATTTGTGGAGCTTAAACTCTGCCCTGGTTAGGAGGGAAAAAAATTGATGAAATCGCCAGATGCCTTTCAAATACAGGCTTTCCTGACAGCCCCGGGTAAAGTACCCTAGGGAGATACTTGTATACTTGCCATCTTACAAAAGACTAGTTTACCTGGCCACCCCACCCAAGGAAGAAGAAGATGAACTAAACTAACCTTTTATGCCAGGCACTATGGTAAGTGCTTTAGATACATTACTTAATCGAGTTCTTACAACCACCCAAGATAGAATTATTATATCCATTTTACAGAGGAGGAAACTGAGACTCAAAATTAGGCCCAAGGAAGCACAGCTTAGCATGAGTAACAGAGCCAGGATTCACATCTATGCCTGTGTGGCTCCGGAACCCATGCTTTCCACTACTTTGCTCTGTTGCTTCCTTGTGACTCTATGGATGGGGCAGAGCCCATCTGCATTGTGTTGGCCAAATCAAAGAGTACCTTAGATAACTATTTGAAATAATCACTACCTGCCCCCCCCCAACCCAAGAGCCAATTGTTTTCAGGAAATTGTTTTGCAGTCTATAGAACTAGGTTCTTTATAGGCAGTGATCCAGGCCATGGTAGGGTCTTCAGAAGGAACCTACAACTCCAGTCTCCACGCTCACAGTCAGGTACTAATTTAGATCCTCATCACTCTCACCTGTATCTCTTA
The DNA here is from genome assembly GCF_020740605.2 of Lemur catta. Lineage (NCBI taxonomy): Eukaryota > Metazoa > Chordata > Mammalia > Primates > Lemuridae > Lemur > Lemur catta. The sequence goes on along the minus strand of NC_059155.1, from coordinate 37,672,078 downwards.
ACAGAGCTCCTTATCTCCTGTCTCACCCCCTCCACCAGGTCACCTTTCTGAAATCAGTTCAAATTCTTTCTAGTGTAAAACCCAATTGTCTGAACTCCTTAAACTGGCTTCCTAAATTATCCCTGCCTACTTCTTCAGGGTGCGCCTCCCAAATCTTCTGTGTACCCACTCTCACCCCTTAGCCTGTGGCCATACCAAACGACTTTCAATTTCAGGTGCGTCGCATCTGGTTTCGGGTTGTTTTACATGTCTAAGTATTTGTTCCCTTTACTTTTTCTGCCTGGAATACCTCATCTCCCTCACCAACCCCATCTGCCTTGGGAACAGCTGTTCGACTTTCAATGTTCAGTTCAACTATCACCTGTTCTATGAAGCCCTTCTGGTTCCCTCTTACCTTCTCTGAGCCTTACTAGGCCTGGTCTGACCTCCGAGCCTTGCATTTTTGGAGATGGCTCTGATTGCCTTCCACAGGAACCTTTCAGATCTGGACAAGTTCCTCCTTAGCAGGCACCTGGGCTTATTTGTTCCTGTGTCCCAAGCACCCATGACAGGCCTAGCACATAATAGGCATCCAGGAAATGTTTGCTGAATGAAAAGGAAGTTTCCTTAAAACAGGGCAAGTATTTGATGTTAATTTTGAAACTGGCCAAGAGAATCTTGAAAATAAATGAACAAGGAGGACTATAATTTCATTGTTTTGTCCCTAAGGTTATGAGATACAAATCTGGAAAAATCTAAATATTTAATTTCTCCCTCCAGAAAACTCTTGAGAGGAAAATAAAATTTTGTTGAAAGCTGGTGCCTTGTGGAGGGAGATGATTAGCATGCCACTGAAATATGCTAATTGTCCACCAGGGGGTGCTATGAACACAAAAAGAAAACATTCTCTATTCTTTCTCAGAGAGAGAGGAACTGCAGAAACCAAGTAACTTTTCTATTTTCCCTGCATTGCGTACAACTGTGCAAGAAATGAATAACTCTCCATCATGCTGGAAAATTATGTATGTCTGGAACAAGGCTTTCTGCTAATAAGATGCACGTCCACATACACACATGCTTAGCACCTTTAAAAGAGCCAGGCATCAAGTTTAAAGATGTATGATTTGTGATGTCTCTGAAATTTGTTCATTGACAAATTTAGGTGTTACATACTATGATGTCAGAAACAGAATTGAGCAGAATAACAACACATACTATGTTGCTTTTCACCCTGACATAGAATAGATTATTTAGGAGACTCAGCCAGATATTAGAGATAAGATGTCAATCAGCTCTTGTCACTAATAGCAACTAGACACAGCAGTACCAGCTGTGTATACTAGTTCAGATTTATTCCTTGCAAGACCATAAGGGGAGTACAAAAAACATAGTCCATATCTAGGAAAATTTTAGTTTGTGTAACCAGTGACTTAGGCAAATCAAATCTTGTCTCTAACATCTTATTAATATTATCTCCAGTTTCTGTGGCCTTGGATTCAGAGTGATATTTTTCAACTATATTCATGTCATTTTCCCCCCGTTAGACTCCTGCACATGGCAAAAGTCTTGGTACATTGTAAGGATGCAATTAATGTTTGTGGATTGCTTGCTTATTGATCTGTTTTCACAAAAATGCTGCCAAAAATGTCAGGAAGGATAATGATGAGATTACAGGGGAGACAAGTGAATGGGCAAGAAGAGACTAAGGGTAAGACAGGAGGACTAACTCTCATTGACTTATCACAAGGTACCAGACACTGTGCTAAGGAATTTATATGAATATCTCATCTAATGCTTATCATAGCCCAATGAAGAAATAATTACCACCCCAATCCCACCACCTATCTTTTTTACATGCTTTTGGCTGTTATGTCAAAATATTCAAATAGATGGCATTCTTGGGTACATATAAATCTTCACCTGTGCCATTCATACATCAGGGCCTTAGTGATGCTGACCAGGATTTGAGCTGCAGGCAGAGTAGCCAGTGAGCTGTTATTGAAGCTGGCTCCTGTGTTCATGCAGGGGGTAGGGATCTTCCTGGCTCCCTTCTCTGCCCCTGCTACCCTCGGAGAAAATGAGAGGGAGGTGCAGCTTGTAGTGTTGACAGCAATGAAGGGGTTCCAATCTTCTGACTGGGGAGGGGGCACTGTGTGGCACTTCTTCGCCCCACCCCTGGAACTCTTTAGTATTGCAGGAAATGAGTGACTTGGTCAGTGCTGATGGACTTTGAGCAATGGGATTCACTGGAGAGCGTGCTATGGAAGAGAAGGGACACAAAATCTTGAAAATTCTGGGTGGGGAGAAACCATCAAAAGATATTTAGTTTAACCACTAAGCAAGCTTTCAAAACCTCTGAAAGAGTTCTAGCAAATTTCTAGCTGTGTGACCTTGGACAAGGAACTTTACCTCTCTTAGCCAGTTTTCTCATCTGTGAGAAAGGAAAAAAGCCTTACAGTGTTGTCATGAGGATTAAATGAGAAAACATGTACTCCTGGAATGTACTAGGTACCCAGTACATTTTTTGTTTTTTAAATAGACTTTATTTTTTAGAATAGTTTTAGGTTCACAGCAAAATTAAGCATAAAGTACAAAGTGTTCTTGTATACCGTGGCCTATGTCCCCACCCCACCTCCCCGCTAGAAACATCCCCCCACTAGAAACATCCCCCCCCAACTAGAGTGGTACACATGTTACAAGCAATGAACCTACATTGACATGCTGTTATCACCCAAAGTTCATAGTTTACATTTGGGTTCACTGTTGTTGGACGTTCTATGGGTTTGGACAAATGTATAATGTACATGTACCCACCATTAGAGTATCACACAGCATAGTTTCACTGCCCTAAAAATCCTCTATGCTCCACCTATTCATCCCCCCTCCCCACTAACCCTTGGCACCCACTGGTCTTTTTACTGTCTCCATGGTTTTGCCTTTTTCAGATTGTCATACAGTTGGAATCACACAATATGTAGCCTTTTCAGATTGGCTTCTTTCACTTAGTAACATGCATTTAAGATTCCTCCCTGTTCTTTTCATGGCTTTATAGCTCATCTCTTTTTCACACTGAATAATCCATAGTCTGGATGTACTACAGGTTATTTATCTATTCACCTAGTGAAGGACATCTTGGTTGCTTCCAAGTTTTGGCAATTATGAGTAAGACTGCTATAAACATCCCTGTGCAGGTTTTTGTGTGGATATTAGATTTCAACTCATTGGTACTCAGTGCTTTTTAATGAAAAATGTATCTGTCCTTACTTCCATAAATTATTTCCTCTTATAACTTCTTTCCAAGGTGAGGGATCGGTATAACTAAGATGTGAAATCTGCAGCAAAATGTTCTTATTAATTAGCCAAGAGGCCGTTGTAACACAGCAAGTAAACAATGTACTACAAATCAGTTTACATCGGCTTCTGCTGACATTTCAAAACAATTAAACTGTCAAGGGGGCCTGGAGACAGAGCTTTGCATTTTAATGGGAAATGATTAAATCTCAGGCATTATTGCCTTTGATGTGTCTGGGCTCTAAGAAGAGGGCAGAGTATTGATTGAGGCCTCCAGGAAGGCAGGAAGCTTACTGGGGCTGCTTGACCACAATGCAATGAGAGCTTGGAGATCTGTAACTTCTTGGGCTGGGATTAAAGGCCACTCATCAGAGAATTAACTAGATTTGTCAGCTTCTGTTTAGCTGGACTCTGCCTGTAGGGGCAGATGATGGATTATGACTTCAGAGGGTGGCTATTGGTCGATTGGCCGAGGGAGAGAGTCCATCGGGATGGCATCTATTAGAAAAGCGTCAGTGACACAGCACTGAGTGCTGATCCCAGTATTGACTCTGGATTAAAATCATTGTAAAGAAAATGAAAGCCACCCATGCAGTCACTGCCTAAGTCAACAAATGCAATCTGCACTCTACAACTTGTGGATATGTATGTGCCATAGTTATGGCAGTCACGCAGTCTCAAATGTCTAGTGTATTCAGCATTCTCTATTGATTTCATTTATTCACAGGTGCACTTGGTCCTTGCCCTCTAGCCACTCCCAGTCCAGTAAATGAGGGATCATGTAAACAATTGGATGCCATCAAGTTTAATAATACAATGATAGATGTTTGTGTCGGGTACAGTGAGGGGACCAAGGAGGCCACAATCAAATTAAGAGGTGTGAAGAGGCTGGCAGAAAGTCTTCCTAGAGAAGGTCTTACTTGAAAGACTAGTATGCAGACAAGAGGAAAAGGGCAACCCAAGCTAAGGGAAAATCTTGAACAAAACTGTGGGGATGTGAAAGAGCTTGGTATGTCCAAAGAACTCAGTCTGGCACTATAGAACCTGGACCCTTTGGTACTTTTTATAGGATGGGGGACCTTTGTTCTAAGGTTTAGAAACTGAAATCAATGAAAAAATGATGAAATCATTGAACTATATCACCACATAAGGCTAAATAGCACAGGTAAACACTACCATCCCCTGTGCCTTTCTATTGCTTAAAATCCTTCCATTTGTCAAGCTCCCCAAGAGCATACCAATTGGAGAACAAGATGCTTCAGAAATGAAAATTGACAAATTCATGTGAATTAGTTTAATCAGATTACTTTCCTTCATAATACCTGACCAAGACAGTCACATTGAGGACTAGAAGAATTGGAAGATGTGGAAGGCAAGAGAAAGTAGGAGAAGGGGGCATTGGGGGAGCAGGGGGTTGCTCTTGCAGTGGAGTTACAGGCAGCCAGAGAGTAGCATGAAGCCAGAGAGTGGCTGAGAATTAGTTTGGGGGAAAAGAAAGAAAGGATAACAGAAATAAATTTCACCTGCCTTGCAATTTGGCTCTATGTCAGCCCTCATTTTGTTTATTTCTGTGCTGTCTAGACATCAATAGATTGAGTTGCTTCCATCCCAGGGGACCCCCTCCCCACTACACTGACCAGTTCAGCTACTGTAGGGCCATTATAAGAAGCTATGGCACAGCTGAAAGACTAAGTTTCTTGATTAGACCCGATAAGACCACTCATATTAAGATAACTTAATATTGTCCCTTGAGAAATGCCTTTTTTTTAAGAGCTCTTGCATTGGCCAAGAGAGACTGCCTCCATATTAAGGTTTTCTATTTTTGTTTGAAGGAAGTTGGCATCTCTCCTGTCTAAAGAGTTCACTGAAGCCTAAATTCTTCCATTAGCCATTTTGGTTTTCAAACAGGTATCTGAGCATATGCAACTGTGTGCCTGGTGGCCTGAGCACTAGCTTAGCTTCCTGACCATAGGGCAATAGGGAAGATCCCATGGCCACATTGTGAAACTGATCATCTGTCCTTCTAAGCATGATTGACAAGTTAACAAATGGTTTTCTAAAGGACAGGACTGGCTACATAATTTGCAGGGCCTAGTGACAAATGAAAATGCAGGGACCCTTGTTCAAAAAGTGTTAGTTTTAAAATGGTGACAGCAAAGCATTAAACTAAGTGCAAGGTCCTTCTCAGAGCAGGGCCCTGTCCCAGAAGATCACAGGTCCAGGAAGTAGCCCTGCCCAGGAGGAACAGCTGTTCTGCCTTTTGGAGTTTTAAGGGCTCCTGCTGTTCAGGTCCCTGGGCTGTAGACAGCTATTGGAGGATAGGGGAGGGTGTTTGATTTCAGGGCAGAACAAATTTTCTCTATCCTCTGCTTACTGTTGAAATCTCATCCTTACAGCTGAACCAATTTCACTTGAGGCTGGATCCCTTTTGGAGGGGTTAACGTTTGCAGCTGTTGTCCGTTACACTCTTAGTGTTAAATGGAAAAGTGGAGGGGAGAGAGCACAAGGCAATTTTGATTATGCAGAGACGCTTAAGAAAAAAATATGTAAGTTCATGAAATGCTTTTGGATATACATAGTCTTCCTTTCCATATAGCACTGAATATGGGTGATGGGGCTCAATAAATATAGCTCCCCGTGGGTGTCGGCAATTCTTCAATATTCATTGATAGTGACAATATTCAGAACTTGAGACAGATTTCCTTTCTCTCTGACTCAAGGAAGTTTTCCCGGAGCCACACAGAAGGAGAATCCAATCTGTTCAATAGGAAAGACTCATTTGCTCCCGGAATAACTTAAATTTTCATTTCCATTTGAATTTTTAACCAAAATAGTGAATCTTCCATAAAACAAAAATAAAAAAAGTATGGCAATTTGGTTTGGGGTTTTGCTTTTCCTTAAAATTTTGATTCCTATATTAACACTATTGAGTGCTTCAGTAACAAGAATGGTGCAATGCTAAAATAGTCTGTTTCTTACTCTTCGTTATAATTAGCTAAAAGCCTTTTCATAGGCTGCTCATAGATTCTCTGAATTTTTAACAAAGGACTTTGATATGAAAATGTAATTTGGGAGCAAAGAACTGAAAGTTCAGGTAGAATTTCAATATTTTACAAATAATTGTTACAGAGGATTGAGCAACTGTAATTCTTACAAATGTCTATTTCGCTTGTAGCATTTTTCTATTCATCAATAATTCAGTTTCAAAATAAAAGTCACATTTTGCATCCCAAAAGCTAGTGGGGAGCCTTTCAGACTACAAGATTCCTGACTGTGGGAGAAACGTCTACCAAATAAAGCAGCTAGCTCCAAAAGCTCCTCTAATTTCCTGAGGGATCCTGTTACAGACCATTTTTCGTAATTCTAGAAGGCAAAATAAAATTTTATGCTTGGAAATAATAAGTTTAAGCAAATAGTATGGGAGAAGGTTATATCTGAGTCCAAGCAATGGTCTGATTACTGCCAGAACAATACTGCTACATGATGAATCATTAATGATCTGTGAGAGTCATAATGGTCTGTCACTAATGCCCATTAATGATCTCTCTATACCGCGAGTATGGGCTTGATGTTTCTGGCCAGTACCTTGGAGAATACTTTAGATATGCCTTAAACTTTCTCTGAGCTCCTCTCTCTGTGTCTGCTCCAAATGTAGACAGCAATCATCTGGGTAGGACCAGCTTATAAAGAAGCATGGCTTTGTTAAGGAAGTCGTATTCAGGTAAGATTTATTTATGCAATGTTTTTAAAGGACATAGATTTGAAAGCTTATCCTGGACATTAATGCCTTGTAGAAATTAACAAAATTATGCTGGGGATCTTTCTGTTGAGATCTTTTTTCTTTCTGGATGGGACAGGGGCTCTTGATTCCCTGTACTCCATGATGTTTGGCTGTTGAGCATATCCTCTTTGAAAAATGAACCCTTTGTTGTAGTTTTTTTCCTGAAGAGGAATTTAAGATATTAATTTTTATAGAAGAGTGAATGTGTATCTCTGACTATTTAAAACCCTATTTGCATTTAGAAAACATGGTAGTAACTGATTCAAGAGAGATTTCCTACCTCTGGACTTGCATTTACTCTATGCATACAGCACAAAACATTAATTTTAATTTCTAAAGGAAGCAAAGAGAATAAGTAATTATAATTGGCTTTAAATGTATTTTTCTTTTAGCTTAGCGGAAGGAAAGAAAGAGAAGGTAACACGGAGCTAGGGAAAGGTGGACACAATCGCACATTAATTCTGAGAATCTTATTAGGTGTATCTTCAGGGAAATCACAGAAGGTAGGCACTCCGTAATGTCTAAGTGAAGCTAGGGAGAGGATCTGTTCTTCTATGGCGGCAAGGAAGATGCTGCAGATAGCTGATGGAACCAACGCCCAAGAGCCTCCAGCTCGAGGAGAAAAACAAGCTGAGAGAAGGTTGCTGGTGTGGCCAATTTCAAGCTTCTTTGAAAAGAGCAGGACAGGGATTCTTTCAGAGGGTTGAAATCACTCCACTGGCTACTTTTTGATGGGAACGTTTAGCACATAAATAATGAAAAATAGCATCGTTTCTTGGAAAACTGTTTGCCAATCTTCGTATTATCTGAATAAAATAACCTCATCAAGCAAATGATTTCATTGAAACCCTTTCCACTTACTTTATCATTGAACCTGAAAGGATTCCAGAGAACTAACCGTTCTAAATGTTTTATTTTGTTAGAACATTTTGTCTAGATGCATGATTACTCATTGTGATTTTTTGTTTCCTCAAAATCCTTCCCCCATCCTGAAACTGCCGAGTAGCATGTGTTTATTCATGTAATTAACTGGGATTAATAGGCTTTCCCATCTGAGTATTTCACAGGATCTTCTGAGCTATTTGCAGTAGTCTTAGAGAATCCCCAAATGAAGGTTCAGATTGATCTGTCATGTTGCATGGGCATTATTTATCTAGTTATTTTTAATTGATCTTTCCATGAAAAGGAGAAAAAGGCTCATTTTTCCTTTTTCCATGGAAAAAGGCTCATCTTTCCATGAAAAGGAGAAAAAGTTTAGCACATCAAGGGCAATATTAGTGATGAAAATCATTATAGAATTTGTAGATTGGTTCAGCATTTAATTTTCTGATTATTCCCACAATTCATGCCTCTAATAAACCTACTTGAGTTTTCACCTGCTAGGTGGGGGACAGCTTATAATTATCCTTAAAGGAAGGAATTAGAAACTCTATGCCTGTTAACTCAGGATACGGTATATGTGATTGAAACGTTTACACTTATCACTGTACTTGTAGAGTATTTGAGAGAACACATCCGTTAATTCTTTGCTGAGTAAGTTCTTTGCTGAATAAGGACTATGACAGGAAATTCTTACCAAACAATTATTACACTGACATGTCCATCTATTAATTGGAAATAGATTGCCATCTAAGATGTATAGTTTAGATTCAAGCATAAACCAACTTTATGCTTACAAAAGACTTCTAGATTGATTGATGAAATTTTATAAATAGACATGTCCATTTTAATAGATGTATGTTCACGGGAAACTGAGCCCCTTTGCAGAAATGAATGCAAACTATGGGACAGATTGGTAGTGACTGGGGATGCTGCAGTTTTTCCTCTTTGAAAGGAGTGTCAAAAGTACCTGGTGAGATATAGGGTAAGCTCTGAGTTCATGGTAGCACAATGCAAATAAGAACTGGAGGAAGGATTATGTAACCAAAGAACAGTGAGTCCTAAGAAAGGTCAGATACTTTAACTCTTTGCCTTCCGACAGGAAAACACTTCAACCCTGTGTACAGATGAGACTGTCCCAGCTAACACATCCACAGGTTCTCTAAAGAACTCACTTCAACAGCTCTCTAGGCAAGGACATTCACCCTAAGTCCACCATCGTCCAGTTAAGTCTGGTGCCTCTCATTTGATCCTCAGGGAAGCTAAAGAACAGATGGTAGTTGTGCTCTGTGTAACCCTTCACAGCCTGGAAGTCTTCATGATCATGCTTATTAAGTTAAGGAACCCTGGTTTCTTTAGTCTGCCCTTTTAGTCTTGTTTCCAACCTACCCTGTTTTAGCTCACTCCCTTACTTCTCTAAGTGTTTTTGTCTTTGCCGTGTTACTGCTGCTTTTCTGCAACCATTTCCTCAGTTTTCAAGGTCCTTTCAAGTTCTTTTCTGTTTCTGACTGGTTATGGGCTTTCTAGTCAGTGGCCACGCCTACATGTGCCTAATAGTCTACATATCATATTATTACAGAGCACATGAAGACAGATTTTCCTCTCCTAGGGGACTATAGGAAACAATATGTTTGTTAATTGTTTTCGTGGCTATAGGCACTTAGGGAATGATATATTTATTAATTGTTTTTTATCAATAAGCCCTTAGTCCATTTTTCAGCAGATGTAGATGTGTACTTCCAGCTGTTCTATAGATCACTCATTCTAAACACTGAGGCCGTTATCACCTGTGTATGCCTCAAAGTGCTTTCTCGTAATACGCAGTACTGTTTGCCTGGCCCTGAGCTTGTGCTTAGTAATTACTCAGTGTGTGTTGAGTGACATATATATCCGAAATGGCTACATGGAACACTAAAACAAAAATTTCAATATATTTTCTTTGGGCAAATGATTAAACAATCTAAGCCGATCTTATAAAACAAAGCAAAAATGATGATCTAATTTGTGTCTTTAGAAAATATAGTAGAAGTCTGTATTTGCCTTTTTCCATTTGCTTTAAAAACTGGAGAATTTTTGAAGTTGAGAATACTATTGGAAGTGAAGATGTCTTGGGTGGTAGAACAATTCATCTGAGCAGCTAAACTCTTGTGAAGGAAGGAGAATAGTCACAAGAAGTAAGTGCCTCCTAGTAGAAAGAATGCTGTAAGTTCCCCTTGGGATACCAGTCTCCTGGGAGGAAAATGAATATGCCATAACTTTTCTTTTAATTCCAACGGTGCCACCAGGCATGGCCTAAAAGTTTAGACATATCTCAATTGGCAGTATTCGTGTGTGTTGCTTTATGAAATAAAATTGTTTTGGAATGTGATATGTAAATTGAGTTCCATTTGAAATCTGCATGGTGTGTGCAGTAAGGAAAGGAGCCTTCTTATGAGTGTTTCTATAAAGTGAAGACTTCTTGTATATTAGACATATTTAAAGGATTACTCTTTAATCTACCCATTTGAAAGTCTGGATTTTTTTATACCAGAAAAGAAGCAAGATATCTGCATTCCATTCAGTAGGAATTATTTGACCAGGGCTTGCTAAGCTTCTGTATGTTTTAATATAATAAACCTTCATTTTTGAGAATGTTAAAAATGGTTACGTTTAAATATGCTTCCTTTGTCTTGCAAGTTTCTGAATAGCTTATTAGTGTGTCTTACTATTTAGTAGCTTTATCTTATAAGATATGATACTATTGCCTTCTAAGATAGAAATTTTAAAAACCCTACTCAGAGAGTAACAGATATGGCCAGTTACATATTTAAATAGGGTATACACACATCTCTTGGACCCAAAACTTGCATCTGTTACCCTGCCAATTCCCTATATCTAGTTCAACATATAGCTGCAATATCCAAATATTGGCTCTTTCCCAATATACTCTACCCTTTACTCTGTTCTCATAGAACTAAAAGTTATGATTCAGGAGCCTCTTTTTGCACGACAGAGTAGAGATTATATAGTCATAACCAGGGCTCCAGAAGAATCAGAGTTGGAGATGTTTACTAGGACTCCTTCTTTGTTTGGTTATATGCATGCATCTCTGTGTAAATACCAAATATAACAGTATTCTTTGTAATATTCATTGTTTTCTTCAGGCTCAACTGCATAGGTGAGTAGAGAAGATATTTTTACAGCTCTAATACTAGCTAATATGATGAAATCCAAATAAAGTCTCCAAATGCCATATTCATCATGTTCCTTCATTGCATAAGAACATTTACTGGCTTCACTTTCAATGCCAACCAGTTGGAGAAAGAGGATGATTAACTTTATTCTGTTAGCAAAGCCCATGATAGTCTAGCTCAGCATAGCTTTCTAGTCTTACTTTCTTCCTTTCCTATAAGAACTACTTTAGCCAATCTAATAGTCTCCCTTGGACCTAGAGGAATTTGTCCAATTCATTAATGTGTACTCTATGCAGTGCTCTCTCTGTGATGTGCTAGATGCTGAGGAAGGTGCCAAAATGAAAGAGCCATAGATCCTGCCTTCCAGGCAGGCCCAGTCTGGTTGTCCAGCTAGCTTATACCAGACACATTGTAATGAGTCCTACAATGGAAATACACAAAAGCCACAAGGGGACAGAACTAAGATAGATGCCTTCTGCTGGGTGGATTTTGGATGGCCACATTGAGGAGGTGTAATTTAACCAGGAACTTAAGTGTGTATGAGACTTTGGCTCCTGCCATCTGAGATGCCTTTCTTACCCCCTCAACCAAATGGGATTTCTTCCTCCCAGAACTCTCATGGTACTTACTGGCTATACCAGTCATGTGACATTCACCCTAAACTCCCTATTGTATTTGCCTTTGTGCTCATTTCCCCCACTGGATTATAAATTCCTATAAGAAAAGGCTCATATTCAACACCTTATTTCCCTAATCAATAACACAGGACTAATAATGATAGTAACTATTAATGCAAATATCATTTATATGAAAAACCTCGATTGGGTCCTGAGAATTCCTTGACTTCTTAGTTAACTACTGTTACATAATAGTATACCAGGACAGAGAAAAAAACTAGTTAAGTTTACTATTACTAGCTGGGAGTTTCATCCCAAACCTTAATATAGTTTCCTGGCAAGCTAGACTGGACTGCACAAAAGCTACAAAGACTTGTTTTGTGCTCTTTCATTCACTCAACAAATATTTATTGAGAACCTACTATATTCCAGGCACTGTGCTAGCTTCTAGGTATATAGCACTGAATAAAACATGGGATATATAATTTAGAAGCAACTCAGGCAGACTTTTTGGTCCTTTTCCCTCAGGTTACGTTATAACCCTGTCCTATATATCTTAGTACTCGAAAGAAAAGGACAAGTGAATCTAAAGACAAGAAGTCAGGTTCTTATTTTTTTTTTTCTCTCCACAATATTTCATTCTCTAAGTAGATGATCCACTTGATCCTTGTTCTTAGTTAATAATATCTTTGCTCCTCTTCATTAAGAAATGGAGGCTTAAATCATCACCCTAATGGTTAGACTCTATGATCAGTAGATAACAGTTACCATTTGTTAAGTATCAACTATGGGCCAGTCCTAACGTTAAACACTGTGCAGGTACAACTCTAATTCTTACAACAACACTGCAAGGTAAGTTAATATTTTCCTCATTTTAATACTGAGATTCAGAGAGGTTAAATAACATTATCAAGATCCCCAGTTAATGAACAGTGGAGCCAGTCTTTAAAACAGGTCCATATAATGTCATACTATCCCAGATATAGTAGATTTTCAGCAAGTATTGGTTTGTTGATTGGTTAATTGTTACCGTTCTGATTGAAAGATCTTTATGTATTTAAAATTACAGTGAGGCTGGGCGCGGTGGCTCACGCCTGTAATCCTAGCTCTGGGAGGCCGAGGCGGGTGGATCGCTCGAGGTCAGGAGTTCGAGACCAGCCTGAGCAAGAGTGAGACCCCGTCTCTACTAAAAATAGAAAGAAATTATCTGGCCAACTAAAAAATATATATACAAAAAAATTAGCCAGGCATGGTGGCTCATGCCTGTAGTCCCAGCTACTAGGGAGGCTGAGGCAGTAGGATCGCTTAAGCCCAGGAGTCTGAGGTTGCTGTGAGCTAGGCTGATGCCACCAAAGTGACACTCTGTCTCAAAAAAATAAAATAAAATAAAATAAAATTACAGTGTAAGAGGTTGGTAGTCTTTGGTTACTATCAATCCAGGGCAGGTGTTTTTATGTTCCTAATAGCAATTCTATGAAGGTTTTATGCTTAATAGAAGCAAAGCTATTATTTTGATGCTTAAACATTCCTTAAACATTTTGCATGAATACATACTGACAATTCATGTAAAGAACACAGAAAGATTTAGAATCTCAGTTAAATTTATAGTATCTGTCAAATTCTCAAAGTTTCAAAGATCCAACTAAAAATTAGTGTCAACTCATCTCAATGAAATAAGATAATCTGATTTTATAGACATATGAAAGCTGACTCATAATATTCATAACTTGTGAAAATATCTAAAATCACATTTTAAGCATTAGATTCAATGTTGTCTAACTACACTATTTCTATACAGTAAAATTCTGTATTCTGGGCTGAAAATTCTGCAACCCAGCTGTTCCCAAACTTTAGTGTGTGCCATCAGTATCCTCTGTGAAACTGGTGAAAATTAGAGATTTCAAGCTGAGTTGGTTGGAACCCAAGAATCTACATTTTAATCAGAACTCCATGTGATTCTGACACAGGAAGACCATGTGTATCTCACTTAGAAAAATTCTCCTGTAAGCATTCTTCTCCACTGATGACTCTCTAGTCTTCATTGTTGTCATTCCTTCACCAGCCTCACCCATCTACACATAAGAAGTTAAGTGTATATTACTTTTTAAGTTTGGTTGTTTTTTTTTTTTTGCTATTTAGGTATAATTTATGTAGTGTAAAGTGCTCAGATGTTAAGTAGTTTGATCAGTTTTGAAAAATACACACATTTATGCAATCTATTCCTTTATCAAGATCTAGAACGTTTTCATCACTCCAAAAAGTTTTCTCATGCTCCTTCCTAGTCAACATTTCTCTGCCACCAGAAGCAACCACTGAACTTATTTCTGTCACCGTGGTTAGCTATCCCTATTTTAGAACTTCATAGAAATGGAAACATTACACTATTTGTTTTTTGTGAGTCTGGCTAATCTCACCCAGAATAATGTTTTTGAAATTTGCCAGTGTTTCTGTGTATATCAGCAAGTCACTGCATTTTATTGCTGAGTGGTATCCGTCATATGAATATACCAGTTTGTTTCTCTATTCTTACATTCAGGGACAACTGGATTGTTTCCAGCTCTTGGCTTTAGTGAGTAAAGCTGCTATAAACATTTTTTACAATTTTTTTTCTGGGCAAATATTTTAATTTTTTTGGACAAGCACCCAGCAGTGAAATTGTTGGGTCATAAGGTTGGTATAACTTTAACGTTTTAAGCTACTGCAAAACAATTTCCCCCACTGGCTGTACCATTTTATACTCCCACCAGTGATGTATGACAGTTCTAATTGTTTCTCATAATCACCAACTTTCAGGGTTGTCAATTATTTTCATTCTCCCTATTCTTGTGTGCAGATAGTGACATTGCATTTTGGTTTTAATTTGCATCTGCCCAATGACTAATGATGTTGAGTATTTTTTTTATGTGCTTAGTGGCCATTTGCATAAGTGAAGTATTTGTTCAAGTCTTTTGCCTATATTTTTAATCTTATTGTTGAGTTGTTCACAATAGCTCCTCATTATCCTTTTAATGTCTGTAGCATCTCTAGTGATATCCCCACTTCTATTTATCATATTAATAGTTTGTATTTTTTCTCTCTGTCTTGATCTGTCTTGCTAGCAGTTTAAAATTTTATCAATCTTTCTAAAAAACCAACTTGTAGCTTTGGTGATTATCTCTGTTTTCTATATCATTGATTTTCTTTCTCATTTTTATTACTTCCTTCTGCCTACCTATTCAGGGTTTAATTAGTTTTTATTTTTCTGGTTTCTTAAGGTGGAAACTAATAATTTCTTTTATAACTTTCTTCTTTTTGAGTAAAAACATTTAAAGCTGAAACTTTTTCTATAAGGACTGCTTTAGATTAATTTCATGCTTTTGATACATTATACTTTATCATTAAATTCAAAGTATTTGCTAACTTTTGGATTTTTCTTTTACTCATGACTTATTTAGATGTGTGGTGTTTTGACTTCCAATTTGGGAGGATGTTCTATTTATATTCTTGATATTGGTTTCAAACTTGATATTTTTGCAGTCAGATAACATATTCTGTTTGATTTTGATTTTTAGAAATTTATTTGAGCTTGTGTTATAGCTCATCTTATGATTTACATGGTAAATACTCCATATGAACTTAGTAAGAATGTGTTTTCAACTGTTGGTCAGTTCTATACATTTATGTCAGTTTAAATTTACTGATAGTGTGGCTCAATTCTTCTATATTCTAATTTTTTGTATAAACATTCTTTCAGGTCCTCAAATATCAGTATTGAAACTTTTTAATATGATTGTAGATTTATCTATGTTCTCTTTTAGTGCTATCAATTTTTGCTTCAAGTATGTATTAATAGCACCTTTGTTATAAGGTACACACAATATAGGAATTTGTGTATTCTTGATAAATTGACCATTTTATAACTATGAAATTTCCCTAATTATCTCTGATAATATTCTTCACCAGGAAGTCCCTCTTACCTGATATTTGTAGAGCTACACCATCTTTGTTAGGCTTAGTATTTGCATTGTGTATATTTTCAATCCTTTAACTTTCATCCATTTTGTGTCTTTCTGTTTAAAGTGTGTTTCTTGTAAACAATGTAATCGAGTCTCTCTTTTTCTCACAGTCCCCAAGTACTGCCTTTATTTAGGTCTTTTTAGTCCATTTTTATTTGTTATAATTATTGATATGTTTAGAAATAAATCTTCCATTTTGGAATTTGAGTCCTATTTGTCTCATCTTTTCTGTGTCCCTCTGTTCCTTATCTTTTAGCACTTTGGGGGTGAACTAAATAAATTATTTCAGATTCTTTGTATTATTTTTAGCAGTTTCTCAAGATTACGATATGCATGTTTAACTTATCTCTGCTACTTTCAAAACATATTCTATTACTTAACAAACAGGGTAAGACATTTACAGTATTATTCTTCCAATTATCCCACTCACAATATTCATGATTGTTTTCTCATGTATTTTACTCTATATGTGGTACAAACTCTCTTGATATCTTTTATTATTTTTATTATAACAGTTAATAGTCATTGAGGTGATTTCTACATACGTGCACACAGTACTTTTAAAATAAAGTTTCTTCATATTTAACAATTTGTTTACTCTTGGTGTTTTTTCTTTCTATGCATTTCTATGTGGTATAATTTTCTGTCAGTATAAAGAGCCTTTTTAATGCATTTCTTATAGTGCATATCTGCTGGAG
Organism: Lemur catta; assembly: GCF_020740605.2. NCBI lineage: Eukaryota > Metazoa > Chordata > Mammalia > Primates > Lemuridae > Lemur > Lemur catta. The sequence continues at coordinate 37,655,665 of NC_059155.1, read as the reverse complement.
AAAAATTCTTTCACCTTCCTTTTTCCTGAAAATTTATTTATTTTACCTTTATCTCTGAAAATAATTTTTGCTGGATATGCAATTCAGGTTCGATGGATTTTAGTTTTCTTTTAGCACTTTAGAGATGAGATGTTGCATTGTTTTCTGCTCCTCATTGTTTCAATGAGAAATTATATATCCTTCTTGTTATTGTTCTACTGTATGTAATGTTTTTATTTTCTCTGGATATTTTCAAGATTTTCTCATTATTTTTGGTTTTTCTTATTATCTTTCACTGTGATATGCTGAGCTGTGTTTTATTTATTTATTAGTCCTGTTTGGTATTATCTGGGATTCTTAGACATATGAGATGTTGTCTTTCATAAATTTTGAAAAATTCTTGGCCATTATCCTCTCACGTATTTCTTCTGTCTGATTCTCTCTTTCTTCTCCTCCTGAGACTTCAATTACTCATATGCCAGATGGTTTGCTATTGTTCCACAGATACCAAATCCTGTTTCAGTTTTGTTTTGTTTTGTTTTTACTGTTTTATCACTTTATGTTGCTTTTTGGATACTTTCTTTTCCGATGTATCAAAGTCTCAAATTCCTTTCTCTGCTGTTTCCAGTCAACTGATTAGCCTTTAAAAAGAATTCATCATCTCTGATATTCTACATTTCATTTCTAGCTTTTCCATTTTTCTCTATTTATAGCTTCTATTTCAATGCTGAAATTATACATTTATTCATGCATATTATCTACTTTTCTCACTAGATCTTTTAAAATATTTATCATAGTTATTTTAAAGTCCCTGTTTGATAATCCCTTCATCTGGGCCATCTCTGAGACTCCATCTATTGACTCTATCTCTTAAGAATGTTTCATATTTTCTTCCTTTTTTGTAAGTTTTTTCTTGTTATTGTTTATCTAATTTCTGTTTGAATACAAGTCACTATGTATAAAACAAGAGAGGTAAATTATATCAATGTCCAAAAATGAGAATACCTTTTCTTCTATTAGGTCATTAGTATTGTGTTTCAGATCAATCTACTGTTAGATTGATCTGGATCTGGGCTTTAAATTCAATTCGCCACAGGTTTTTCCTTATTTAAGAGCAGGATCACCACCTTATCTTTAGCAGGGCTTTAGATCTGAGTACCTGAGTGGTTTGTCTCTGTTCTCTTTCCTTAGCCTCATATTTCTGCAGGTTCTGTGTGCCAGAACCCTGGCAGGAGTGGGTGTTCTCTCTTATATCTCTTGGTTCTCACAGCAGTAGGTGGCCACTGGATGATATTCAGCATACTGAAGGTACTCAATGCCTGTGAGTTTTCTCTCAGTTATTATCCCTGACCTCCCTGTACTATGCACCTAGGACTTGGAGGAGAGGTCTCTCTCAGCTCCCCTTCCTGCCACCCAATATTAGATGACCATTGTTTCCTATTCATTATAAGACTTAGAGTTTGGAAGGGTTTAAACTCATACTTTCTGAGTTTTGTTTACCATGATGCTTGAGTACCATTATTGTAGAAGTAAGAGAATTCAATATAATGTTAATAAAATATTCACCAGCCACATAATATTCCAAAATTCTGGGCATACTTGACTAAGCAATACTTACACATATGGCCTGGTTAAACCCATTCTCCAATTTGGATGTAAGAAATTGTTCATGGTAAATTTTAAATGAAAATAGTCTTTGAAGAGTTAAGGGGCTATGGCTTAAGAGATGGACTACTTGGAAATGAGAGAAGGGAAAAATATTATCTCTATATACCTAAATTTAAATGCCAGATGAGAGATGGAGTCCCCTATGAAACTTTGGAGAACTGGAGTTATAAACCACAGAACCAAAATAGGAAAGCTGCAAAACTTGTATCAGCTTAGAGTGGAATGTAACCACATAACCCGTTCCATGATGGATTATGGTTCATAAAAGGCTTTGATTTAATATAAATGTGTTTATATTTTACTGCATAGAAGGATCCTCAGTAGAGTATGAATTCACACATTTTTCTTCAGTTTTTGCTAACTTTTGCTTTGGAAAAAATAGTGTAATATTAAAACATGAGGTTAGTAAAAGTCACTGTTAAAATATAAGTTTTCCCATCTGTTTTCCTTTTTATATTTAGTGCTAGGACCTTGTTGAACTTGGGAGACATTTTTTATAGAAAATTGAAATAAGGAGTTATGTGAAAGGAATGTCCAATGAGAAAACCATAAAAGTCACAGAACTTATATGTTTTTCCAACCCTTTATTGTTTACTATAATGCTTTTGGGAGCATTCTTTGTAGGCTATATTTTCATGCATCTAATTTCAAGACAAGAAAATATTAATCATTAGCTTAATTCCATATTTTTCCCATATATATTTTCTTAGTAGATCACAAAGAATGTATTGCTCTCATTGGTATCCTACTTATTTCTAGGGTAAATCTAGAAGAACTGTTCTCCCATAAAATTGAATAGGGTGAATTTGTTCCACAGTTATTTCCTCTGTGCATCTCATTGTATTTCATCATGTAAAAAGTGATGTGATTATGGGCTTTAGTCAGAATGTTATTTTGTTCACTTAAGATTCATTCTCAGGAAGGTTGAACAAATTTGAATTTCATATGATAGCTTTCTTTATGTGTTTCAGTAACTCTCTCCATTTATATAAGAGGCAGTCTTCTTGTTGACAATATCTACAGATCTCACCAGCGCCTGGGAGGCCTGAACTAGCAGCAGGGGCTTCAATGAAGGCTACTGCTTCTTGTGCTTCATTAATTAGGGATGCTATGCATATTTCCCAGAGAGAATGTTGGTGTTGCCGTTATCTAAGCCTTCCAGAAATTTGACATTGAGTGAAATTTACCTAATTTCCCATCATAAAGCCTCTGAGTTAAAAAAACAATGAATCTCATTCATGCTAAGAGACTGTGCAATGGAGTGGACCTAACATAGGTTGTGGACAAGCCTCTAGCACTCCCTAGCTCTGTGATGTTAGGCAAGTTACTTAGTCTTTCTGAGCATCACTTTCCATCTCTAAAAATGGAGATAAACATAATACCTACTCTGTAAGGTTGTTGTAAGGATTATAGATATGGTTTGTAAAGCTTGGTACTTGATAGGCACTTAACAAATATGAGCTATTATTTTGGCCTGAAAGTGTTAAAGGAGAGACTCTGGAGCCAGATTGTTTGGCACCAAATCCTGGTTCTGATATGCATAATACTAGTTGCCACTTAGGCAAGTTGCTTCAACTTCCTATGCTTCAGTTTTATTATCCAAAAGTTAGGGGCAATAATAGTACATAACTCATCAGTAGGATTAGATTAATTAATACATGCAAAGGATCTGTGTTTGTTGCATAGAGTAAATGGAATATAAATATTTGCTATTATTCTGTTTTCATTCCAGACAGCCCAGACCAGGGCAAGCTGGGAAATGGGAGAACACTGGAGGTCTCAACTGAGTATCAGTCATTTCAGTTGGTCTATAGTAGATGGAAAGTTTTGGCTGGTTTTGTCAAGATGTGTATGCACATAAAGTGTATATCAACAAAAAGAATAACAAAAGCAACAACCACGATTTCTTGAGTGTGTACTACATGCCAAGTACATGCTAAGCTCTTTACAAATATTAGCCATTTAGTTTTCACAATTACCCTAGGAGGTAGGTACTGTAGTTATTTTCATTTCACAGTAGTGGAAATTGAGGGACAGAGAGGTTAAATAGCATTCTGAGGTCATGTATCTAACATGCTACTGAATCAAGTTTCACACCTAAGTTTCCTAGTTACAAAGCTCATGCTCTTAACCACTCTGCCATATAGTCCACCATCTTCTGTACCAAGTGGAAAACTTACCCTGGGGCTTCAAGATTCCTGTGCTTCATCATTTTATCAATTTGATGGAGCAACTGAGTTCTATGGCTAGGCGATAAACTCACATAACTATTGTATTTCCAATTAGAGATGGACTAATTAAATTCAAAGAGGTTTCATGTTCATAGGCCTTGGTTGTCATTTAATTTAGGTCTCTCATATTGTAGGTGATGAAATAGAAGCCTAGAGTGTAGATGGAGCTTTCTTAAAGTTTAAGACTAGTTAGTAGGAGAAATGAGACTCAAACCCAGGGTGCTTATTTCCATCAACCCTGTAGTTTGAAAAGTACCAACGACAATTTTCTTCATATACAGCTAAGTACTGTTTCTAGTTATGTGCAAATCCATAACAAACATTGCCTTATTATAATGCCTACTCCTTACTTTTGCAAATGCAAAGTCATGCTTTGTCTATTACCAATAGTATCAATATTTTTGCAGGAGGTTGAGGGGAAGGAACTTCAGCCTTCCTGGACATGTAAAAGTATCAGAGAAAATACGTGCCAAATATCCTTAGTTAGGAAAGAAGCCATTATTTTATCAATACTCTTTGCCCTAAATGGCATTCCTTTACCATAATCATGAACACCATCTGCAGCCAACTTCTCTGAAGAGGTAAAGACAAAACTTGTAATGTCTGGTGCTGGCAGTCTTAATGCTGAAAAATCTTACAGTACTGCTTAGGAAGAACAAGGGTGCAGCTTCTGATTCAATGAGAAATAAAGGAGCTGTTCTTGGCCTGTTTTGACTGTTTGTGCACTGGTTGTTAGGTCCGAGGAGTTGAATCCCCTGGTAAATAACCACATTATGGGCTTCACTAACCTTTACTTGTTGCTTTTCTATTAGCAGTGACAAAGGGTGTACGTGCCTCTCCCTACAGACCTGTTGGCATAGTATTATTTGTGTACTTAAGATGGTCCCTTTAACTCAGGAAATTATAAAATTAGGGAAAAAAAGAAATGAATGAAAAATAGGTCTTGTTTTAGACACATCTTTTCCAACCCCATAGAATCACATTACTTATTTCCCCATAGTTCAAATTAAGCAGAAACTCTGTTCAGACTAGAAGGCCTCTGAGGTGGTTTCCAGATTAAGGTAAGAAATGAAACAAACCACAACTCGCAAAACATATTGAACTATTACTCACAAAATAGATAAATTGAGGCAAAACATGATGTGCAAGACAAATGAAACTCAAAATGTTTTTCTAAAAATAAACCTAATTTTTTTTTTGCGTAATTTCAGATTTATAGAAAAGTTGCAAAGATAGTACAGAGTTCCTAGTAGCCTTCATCCAGTTTTCAATAAAGCTAACATACTGTGGTGCATTTGTCAAAACTAGGAAATCAACACTGGCACATTACTATCAACTAAACCCCAGACTTTATTGGGATTTAACCAATTTTTATCCTAGCACCCTTGTTCTGTTCCAGAATTCAGTCCAGTATAGCATATTGCATTTAGTCGTCATGTCTCCTTAGTCTTCTCTGGTCTTTGACAGTTTCTTTGTGTTTTATTGGTTTTTATATCAGACTATTTTAACAGTAATTCCACATGGCTCTTCAGTCCCAAAGACAAGACCATTGACTGTTCCAGCAGCTCACCTAGTTTACAAATTCTGACCAGAATTTTTAAGAGTCATACTTATAGACATCTGCCCTAAAACTACCTTTTGACTAACCCTAGCCTCTAAAACTCTTTGCTAACTTCCTCCCCTTTTTGAGCCACTGTTGAGACTCTGTGAAAGGGATCTTTCTGTTTCTCAGCATAGTTCACATACCCAGCTTTGTATGACCAATAGGTTTCTCTGGTGGTCTTTGTGTAGGGACTTTGACAGAGGGGTCCATAATGATGTGATTCAGTCATCCACAAAATGCAAGAATCCCTTCCACAACATTGGATAAGTGTTGGCACAGGTCTGTGTGACACCACAGCCCATCTATGAACACTTCAATTGAAAGGACATTGATTACCTCCCAAGATAGTCCATGCTACCTATTTTTGGATAGTCCTTATTGTTGGAAATGGCTTCATCAAAATGAACCCTAATCTGTTTCCTTGTGGTTTCTCCTCCCTGGCCCTATTTCTGATCTCCAGAGAATCAAGATATTGGATGGAAAGTAAGCCCCATATATAGTCCCACTTGAGTGGTATGGAATGAGTCAAACACACTTGGGTGGTCCTAGCTTTGTACACATAGTGTTACTTGTTAGTTGTCTGAATTTGGGCATATGATTCCACTTCTCTGGGCCTTAATTTTCTTACCTGCAAAAAACCCCACCTACCTCATAGGATTGTTGTGAAAATTGAATGAACTAACACATATGGAAGTACCTAGCACACTGACAGGTGCAGAGCAGACTAAAGAAATGATAGTTACCTTTTGGTCAGGATGATCACCTCCTAAATATTCAGTATGAAATGTACCATTTATGTTATATCACATTATTATAGTCTTCATTCTGCCTGGCAGCAGTGAATTCTAACTTTCCCTTCTCATTAACTAATTTCTTAAAAGATTTAATTTTATTTTTTCCACAAGGCTTAATTAAGCTGTTACTGAACAGAACTGAAGTGTTAAATAACCTGAGAGGATGGGTTTAATATAACATTCATGAATCCCATATATCGCCAACTGGTGGGATTAGTCATGGTAGTGGAAGGGAGAGCGTGGCAGGGATTAGCAAATACCCCTGCTAATCAGCAGAATGTGCAAATTAGGCCCCAGCTCATGGCATTAATTTAAATCTCCATGGCAACACCAGCTATCTACATGTGAAGAAGTGATTTCAAAGCTGTAAAGAATGATAGAAATCACTGCACTGAGCATAAAGGAGAAAAAACTGAGGGGAGGAGTATTCCCACTTCCTGAAGAAATCCATACTACTTTTTATAAGTGTAATAATATCTTTTCCTTCCCTGAGCCTCTAATACTGGAAAGTTGACAATGATATAAACAGAAAAAAAAGCAAGAGGGAGTAGAAAAAGGTCAGAAACAGTCTATAAAATATATAATCCATCCATCAGACCAAATAACCATAAATTAGGATAATCTGCATATTGGTGTGTTGCAGAATTTTCTGGGTTAGTAGCCTAGTTCCACTACTCATTAGCTGTGTGACCTTAGGTAAGGTTTTTAACCTTGCTGTGTCTGGTTTTCCTCATTATTAGCATGGGGCTAATAATAGTTCCTACCTTATAGGATTGTCGTGAGAATTAGATAAGTTAACATATGTAATGCATTTAGAACAATGCCTTGCCCAGATGAATGCTTGAAGAATGTTAGCTGCTATTAGTGTCATTATTATTATTACTGCTAGTTGGTCATGATTCTGGAATATAGACTACCTTTCAATTTTATACCCTGTGAAGAAACTACAGAGCGAGAAAGGTTATATTTTTCATTTTCTAATTTTGTTTGTGCTGGAAAAGAGACTTGGAAATGTCAGCACTTGAGAGGTTTTATAGGTATTATCATTTTCAATTTCAGTAGAACACTTAGGAAAATGGTAACTGTGATTCTAGCATAGGATCCAAGTAAAGCCACATTATTGTTTAAGCTCTCATCAAAATCTGGGAGCAGGTGGATATCTGTAAAATGTGATGTGATCAAAATTGAATTAGTTTACCTCAGAAACAGGTTTAAAAAGGTTTAAAAAACCTTTTTTTAAATATATATGTAGCTCTGAAAAATAAACCTAGGCCTCTTCCCTCTCATGGACCAATTTTCTTTGTGGTGTCAGCTCATTTCACCTTGCCTCTGTCTGTTGGTTGATTAGGTTTCTAGTCCAAGCAGGATAATTGCAGTAATTCAACTTTGGATTTAATTTTCAGTGCTTATATTTGATGGGTGATTATTCAAATAGATACTGGGCTACTTGCTTTGTGAGGTCAAAACTGTTGCTGCTTTTTCTATGCAGCCAACAAAACACCTGCCAGTCACCACCCAGTGGTTCAAAAGCTTTTGGAAGCAGCCTAATGGGGCTGAAAGGGAGTGAGACAGGGAGTCAGAAACCTTTGGTTTGAAGCCCTGCTAGACTCCTTTACTATCTTTTCTTCCTGTTTCAATTTTATTTTTGTGTGCACCTTTTTGTAAGCCACTACCTTTCTTCTTTGGAATGAGGTAGGACCTACACTGATTAATAAATTTGTTGGGGGATGTTAAGCAACTATGGCTTCTTGTTGGGACACAATTTTCTGGTTTGTAAAATAGAGTCAGTTGAAACCTCCTCTGGCTACCTCATCAGTTTTCATACAGATCCAATAAGACAATGGTTGTAAAAAAGACCCTGTGAAACCTTAAAATGTTGTATACTTGTAAAGGAGAATTTTAATATCAGAATATGGCTAGAATATGGACCAATATAGTTACTAACCTGATTTAACTTTCCCTTTCACAAGAAGCCAGTAGTCCCCTGCTTATACTTTAATACCTGAACATTGCTTCTACCTATTTGTTATTAAACATGGACTAAGTCCTACACACTCTAAAATGTATTGTACATGAACCTATTCAATCAAAATGGATCTGTCCTGTATTTCATTGCTTCAGGCGCCTCCTGTCTGCCTTCCAAAGGGAAAAAGAGAGAGCTAATTCATTTATTCATGAAACTATCATTTATTGAGCCCCTACTCTGTCTAGATGTGGGGACCCAGAGATGAAATCCAAATACCTACCTGAGGGAGCTCACTGTTTTCTGTGAAAGACAGACAAGTAGACAGAAATTAATCACATATTTGTCATCATAGCTATATGTATAGAGGGCTATGAAGCAAAGACTTTACATGGGAGTTATTGGAAAAGGTTTCCCAGAGGAGATAATGCCTCAGATCAATCTTGAAGACTTTGCTGTGTGGGAGGGAATAAAATTTTAAAGGGTACTGCAGTTGGAGAGGCTAAAAGGTGGGAGGGGGATGTTTTAGAGAAAGGAAGTACTTTGGTGTTTGTGAAATACAGTGTGTCAGAGAGAGTGGCAGGAAGTAAGTGTGACAAGGAAATCTGGGGCTACATAATGGAGGGCTTGTCTGTGATGAAGAGCCACTGAAGACTTGTTAACAGGGTATAACATGATCAGATTTGTAGTTTAGAATTGCAGCAGTGAGCAGAGTAGTTTGATCAGAGGCAGAGAAGAGGCAGAGAAAGCAGTTAGGAATCTATGATGAAATTCAGGCAAAAAATGAAACAGGAATAGGTGACAGTCTTAAAAACAGGAATTTAGAGGAGATGTAAAGAAGGTAGAACCACAGTACTCAGCTAATCCATTCCATATAGAGTGGGACAAAAGGGAAGAGTTCAGAATAATGCTCAGGTTTCTGGCTTTGTTAAAATAGTGGATACATTCAGAAAGGAATAGGATACAAAAAACACCTATAATCACCACATGGAGTAAGAGAAGAGGAATCAGTATGAGGAGATGAGTTCAGTTTTGGATTTGTTTAGTTTGAGATCCTGAGGGGACTTTGGGGTAAAACTATCCATATGTGGAGCTCAGAACTGGCTTCTTATGAAAGGGAAAGTTAAATCAGGTTAGTAATTAATTATATTGGCCCATCTGAACTGATGAAAGCAATGGAGACTTTTGGAGTTGTCATAGTATAAATAGTACTTCTATCCTGCACCATTCGTGTTGCTGGATCCATATCATATTTCAAGATTCAGGAAGATGTTATCTCCTTCTAGAGGCTCTTTCTGACCTTCCAATGTCAGCTTTTTCTATATTACCCTTAAACAACATTCTGTCCTTTTTTAATAGCAGTGATCACTATTTATAACAGCATATTTATGTTGTTAATTATCTGACTCTTCATTATTCTGTAATTTTCATGTGAGTAGGATCACATCCACCTTGTTCACCACTGAATACCTACAATTCAGCCTGGCATACAGTAGATGCTCAAATAACATTTGTTGAATCGATAAATGAAGTCAATAGAGCAAATATCTAGAAAGAAAAGATTGAAGGTGAAAATTAGAGGGTATAGGACAGAATCCTAAAGGACTCAAATGGTTAGTGAGAGGAAAAGGGACTGGAAAAGGAGACAGAGAAGGAGCAGTCAAATGTAGGTATGAGGAAAACTAGGAGAGTAGAGTGTTGGAGAAGTCAATGGAAGAAGACTTGTGTGTTAAAAAGAGAATGGTCAATAGCATCAAATGCTGCCGAAAGGTTATGTAAAGTAATGACTGAGAACCAGTCATTGGATATGACATAAGGTTTTCTTTTGGTGACTGTAGTGGCAACAGTTTTGGTGCTATGGTAGAGGTAAAGAGTGAGTGGGGACTTCTAGTCAATACGTTGAACTGAGGTATTGGTTGTGCTTACCTATCCTTCCACAGAAACACAGAAATAGTGTATAACATACTATCTTAAGTCTTTGACAATACACAAGAGAATTCAAAGGTGAAAAAGGAAAATCTTCAGGTGATAGAAACAAAGAAGTGATTCAACGCCAAAGCAAAGTCCAGCAAGCAGTTGAAGCTGAATGGCCATCAAGAGTAGCAAAACCTGTATATACCCTGGGGCTTAAATTGAAAGAACACCCCTAATACAGAGCCCTGAGTTTACTTCTTAAAGCCAGGAACCAAAAAGTCCTATCTAGTTCATGACAAATCGGGGCCCAGGGCCTAGGGATACAGAGTATAGGTCGGGGGTCTATTCTGGACTGAGAGTATAAGAAATTGGAACCCACATCTGAATTTATACTACTAATGTATACTAGGAAATTAAAATAAAAACTGATCTGTAACCAGTGAGACCCAGAGTGCTAGCAGAGAAAGAACACAAAACTGTAGAGGTAGATAACACTACTACCCATGGTTTATGTGGGACTTCTACAGAAAACATCTTTCCTGTTTCCTGTAAGCCCACAGTAAAATTTATAGAGCAAGAAAAAAAATAAACCACCACAGGAAGAGCTATCAGTGACAAGAAATAGGATAATACATATTCCAGAAATAAGGTAATATGAAAAAGACTTTAATGTTTAAGTGTCTTGAAAATGTCCAATAGGATAAAGAAAGGAATAGAATCTATAAGATATGAAGAGGATATTATGAAAAAGAATAGCAGACATATTAAAAAATTACCAAATAGAAATTCTGTCTATATATGTATGTATATACAGTAATATGTGTATATATTATATATGTGTATATGTATAATTTTATGTCATCCATAAAATATTACTGTATAATATATAATATATATACCAATGAAATAAAAACAAATCAAACAATAGACTAAATCTAGCTAAAGATAGGATCAGTGAAGCACCAAATTTTGCAAATAAAGATCAAGATGGAATTAGGAAAGAGAAGTTAGGAATCATGAAAGAGAGAATGAGGTCTAACATAACACCTAACAGAAGTTTCAGAAGAAGCACAGAGAGAGATCTAAAGACAGGCAATGAGTGCAGAGTAATAGTTAAATTTCCAGAATTGAAGAACAATTGAACAACTGAAGAGGAATGCAGTGAGCAGGAAGATTTTTAATATGTTTTCGATATATTCAAATATCAGCCAAATCCTAGTTCCTCTCTAGCAAGAATATTGAAATCTACGTAGAGGAATCACTAGGATTACATGGCATGGACAATCATTTTCACGTAATATTTAATTCATTTGTTAGCCTAAAGTTTTATCTTCATCATAAAAAATTATTTAATGACTGCCTATGTGAAAATCTCTGGTCTCCAAGCTCACCCCAGTTATTTTAGGAGGAGAATGGCTAACTCACTGTGGCATACATGCCAAAGTAATTTTCATTTTTGACTGGCATCTTTCTAAAGGGATTACTTCTACTAAACCATCTGCTGTTGGCAGTTGTAAATCAGTAACAACTATATACTTGAACATCATCATTGACAATATGTGCTGAATGTGATCAGTGGGAAAGGGAAGACAATCAGTTTATAAGCAAAAAAAAAAAAAAAATCAGAGTATCTACATAGCACAGTTGATTTCTCCCAATCCTCAATGCTTCATGATCATACCAGTAATCAACATTTCACAGAAAAGTACAGTACTAGAGAGTGGTTACAATATTAGATCAACTTACTGTCAAGTGATTCAAAGTGTGGGGACATAAAAATCCGAAGTGTTGTAAGTTCTTTCAGCTGAGGGAAAGCAATATGGCCTGGTACGAAGATTCCAGTTCCAGGAGTCAGTTTAGATTCAGGTTTGAAGTCTGACTTTATGTAATTTCATTTTCCAACTTCCAAGCTCCTTTTCATCCTCCCACATTCATCTTCAGCAATATGTATTTTTTCTGAAGCTGAACTCAATTCCTGCCCTCCTACCTTCTTTTGGGCTCTGAGAACAAGTTTAGACATTTGGTACCACTCTTGCAGTGCTTATCACATTTGTGTTTTAGTTATTTATTTACTTCTATTTCTCCTCCACTTGAGGCCATTGACAATCACTGGAGAGGCCATAGAGTAGTTTTTAAGATCACAGGATATGAAGTCAGACTGCATGGATTAGAATCCTAGATCCACCACTTCCTAGATAAATGAACTCATTAACCTCTCTCAGCCTCAGCTGTTTCATCTGTAAAATAGGGATAAGCTCATATGGTTGTTATAAGTATTAAGTGAGTAAACAAGGATAAAATACAGTAAGTCCTCACTTAATGTCATCAATAGGATCTTGGAAACTGTGACTTTAACCAAATTGACCTTCAGCAGGTACTCAAATAACGTAATTTCTTCAACATCATTTCATTATAACGTTGATGAGAAAAAAATTGGTTTTGTAATGTTGTTCCACTTAAAGTCGAAGTTTCTAAGAACGTAGCAATGACATTAACTGAGGACTTGCTGTGCTTACACTAGGGCCTGAGGTAGAGTTAGCACTCAATACATTACAGCTATTATTACTTTTACATCCTTCAGGTCTTAGCTCAGTTCTTGGCAAATAGTTCTCAGCAAGTTTTGAGTGAATAAACGAATGAGTGAACAAATAAACAAATGGTCCAAGCCAAATATATTTAACTTTTCTTGCCTCAGATCTCTTCTCTAAAATCAGATCCTTAGGTGAGCATCAAGGCCCCTTTTAAGAAATCAGTTTCTAAAAATTGCTTGAGGCCTCCAGTGGTTGCAAGAGAAGTTACTTAATAAGTTTAATCAGTTGATTGTACTTTTAACTGTTTGTCAGAAGAGAAAAGTTAGGGCAAATAAGTTAGAATGAATACTAGAGAAACTCTTCATTACAAAAGGATAGTCATGGGTTTCCTACCATGGAAGTGAATACACTGTGTATAATATTTTTCTCTCTTTTGGCTGAACTCAAGCTTCCTGTAGCTGAAAGCAGATGGCACAAAAAAGCTTACGGTATGGAAAGCCAGTTTTCGCTATATGAAAAGAATTGAGAGAATTGGGAATGCTTTAACTTCTTTTCTTTGCTAAGTAGTGATGGAGAGAAAGACCTAGAAGTGTCCTTTGGCTCTCATAGCATTCCAAAGGCCCAGATTACCTGAGTCAGGACAAGTCCTACTGTCAAACTATTTCTTGGGTTGGGAAACCCAGAATAATATTAAGGAGTGATTTATAATCATTTAATTTTAGTGAGAAAGCAATGTTGTCTTTAAATATTGCTGTAAGAAGTTATTATTAAAAGTGTTGTGAATTATGCTTGTAACTATGCACAGGTCGTATCTATTTTTTTATTTCACAATTCACTTGCTAAAGGCAAGAAACAAAACTGAGTTAAAAATCATGCCATATTCTATCTTTTTCAGTCACCCAAGCCAAGAGATAGGCATATCCAGGCACCACTGTTCAGCAGCCCAAATTCCAGACTCTGTGCCAAGGAGGAAAGTAGTAGTATTTAAAGGGCTGGCCTTGTACACATAGATTGTATTTATTGGCTGAGGATCCTTAGTTTAAATATTGGCACTACCACTTGTATACTAGCCAGGAAACCATAATTATAACATTTCATCTCTCTAGACCTCCCACTTTTCTCACTTTTACAATGGCAATAATGATAATATCTAACTTACAGGTTGTTGCAAGGATTAAAGGAAATAGTGTTATAGCACTTGACAAGTTGCTTGCCCAATTATAACCATAGTATTTACTGAGTGCTATCACCATTTAAAACCCCAGTTTTAGCAAAAAAAAAAAAATCTAAAGCACAGTGGAGAGTTTAAAAACCATCTAGGGCAGTGGTCCTCAACCTTTTTGGCACCTGGGACCATTTTCATGAAAGATAATTTTTCCATGGACAGGGGATGGGAGGGATGGTTTCAGGATAATTCAAGCACATTACATTTATTGTACACTTTATTTCTATTATTATTATTACATTATAATATATAATGAAATAATTATACAACTCACCATAGGTTGAGGACCCCTGATCTAGGGCATCTGCACAGTTCTCAGGTAGGTCATGGACCTGTCTTTCATCACCTCCTTAGAATCTGGAGGATAATATTTCCTCCAAATTCAGTAGGTTCTCCTGCCCAAATCCTGGTTGGTGTCTGAAGAGATGTGTTAAGATTCTTAATCCTGAGAGAGCACTGAAGTATTTTCCCAATACCTCTCTGCTGCCTTAAAAAAAATGGAAACTCTTGCTAGGAAATTTATAGAAACAGTGCCATTGGCAAGTAGGAAATAAATCTAGTTTTCCTTGTGCTGTTTGTGAATCTTGCCTCCATATGCTAAATAATAATGAACATTAGATCATTTGCACACACTGCATTCCCTTCCTGAAATCCTGAGTTCAGGCCACCTTCTTCCAGTGATCTTATTGCCTGAAATAGCTTAGATCCAGAAAAATTAGATTGTCTGCTTCCACTTCAAATCCTCCATCATTTTTTCCCTAACTTTTCATTTAGATTACTTAGTTCACTGGGCAAGAAATGAACCCAGTGTTACAGATATTTTGCCTCTGAGTCCTGCACATTTTTAGTCTGCCATAAATGTTTCATCATACAAACACCTCATTTATGTTTGTTAGCCACGAGTCAGTTCATAAGATAGCAATTGTTCCTTCAAGATCTTCAAATGATATTGAATAAAACTGAATTGAATTCACTTGGAGAACCTGATGCTTTTGTTGGCTCTGGATGCTCTGTCGCCACTGAAGTAACCCATTGGTTAAGAATAAATTTATTGTTTCTACAAAATGTTTTCTACAGGTTGGACAAGAGAAACTATAGGAAATGAGTGTGACTGCCTTGACCCAAGTACTCCAAGTTCTTCCAGTTTGCTCTTCCAAAGGCAGAGCCACTAGCTCTCCATATGCCCTATCAGATGGGACCTTAACCCTTCTCAATAATGGTGTTGCTGGCCCTTTCCACTTTCCCCATGAACACTTCTTAGTGGCAGGTCATGAGTATATAAATAGTAGTGTAGTTTTTATGACAGAATGAGAGTCTTGAGGGAAATCAACCCACATAACCACCCAAATAGATAAGGTTCTAGCTGTATTCGTAAAAACTATTATGAAGGAAAATCAGCAATCAATTATGGTATTTAACAACCCTTACTGAAAAGAATGGTTTCCTTCTACAAAACTTAAATCCCCACATATTAAAGCTTAAGCTTTTTTTCTGTGCGTTCTCTCCTTATGATCAAGAGAGAAACCTCCACACTAGCAACCTGCTATTTCTCTCCAGGTTTTCTTGATTAAATGGCCAAGCAGGTAATCAGAGGCCTTGAACTCTCAATGTTACAGCTGCCATGGCTAATTAAATGGCAAAGAGCTAAATTCATGGACATGATTAATACCATCAGGGTATTTTATGGTTTTAATGTTCATAAATTATGACTGAACAATGAAAATTTTATGTGGGTTATAGGATTTTTCTTCTTAAGGATCAGAATTAATCAGTGTTTGCTCAATTGATTTTAAATATAAATCAGAGGTAGCTTCAGTAAATTCTATAGCTTAACTATTTAGAGAATTATCTCAGAGAGAGAACATAATGAAGACCAAACCACCATCCTAGTGTGATGCAAACCTAGGGTCCCGTACCTTTTCATTCTGAGTGCAGATCAGGAGAGCCAATCAATTTCTATAAAATTGGTTCTAGAGATCCTTGTTTCTGAAGTATAACTCCCCCAAATGATCTGACTAGCAGAGACTCTTAGCCAGCTAATAAATGTATCAGGTTATTCTACAGAATACAGTAGTTTTTCTGTCCCTGAAATTCCAGTGTGACAATAACAAGATTTCCTTAAATTGCATTTTTCTTCCTGCTTGGAGTTAAGTGGCAAAAGCCTATTCTAATGACTTTTCTCTAATCTCCTCATTTGTATTTCTATCCAGTTGTTTCTCTAGGCTTTTGTACATAATTAGGTAGACCAAAAAAAGGTGATACTTGGCTGCCCCATCTCCTAAATATTCTCTCTGCTGCCCTACCCAGTGAATGGGGAGATCTCAGTGTTGCTTGACATTGGTGCACTTGAACCTGCCTCCCTTTCCTCCGTTTGAACTCATCATCAGTCCTGACCTGGTAACTGACCACTCAGATATTTTGATGAACTGTTAGTGGTGATGGAGAGCAGACAGGCAAGTGGCTCTGATTAAGTTTATCTTCACGGAGGAAAGGTGTTTGAAATCTCTCCTTTTCAGAGTTTCAGAAACACAGCCAATTTCTTACTGCTTAAAAGGGACTGAGGCTGCTCCTGATTAGGCTGTCTGAATTCTCTCATTTTTACTCATCACAGTCACATCTGTTTGGGTTTCTGTCTCTCTCCTGGAGATGCCTCTTGAGAGTAGGTCCCCTCAAGCTTCCTTACAGCTCATCTGAGGCCTGCCAAAAGGGACTGGCAGAGAATGATCAGCATTCTATACCCTGATAACTCATATAACTCTCTCTGAAAAGAATGCTGAAACCTGGTTCTCAAGTGAACCCATGAGGAGTGGAGCCAAAGGGACTTTTGTGTTTTTCTTTGGAATCCAATTTAGAATTTATGTTCTGGTGGGTGAGGGAAGGAGTGGAGATATGGGAAGTATGAGGAAGGAAAGATAAAGAGGTAGAGGGAACAGGGCCACATGTAAAAAAAATTCATAGGCTCCCAGAGCCAAAAGGACTGTAAGGAACATGTCATCTAGAGGTTTCTAAACATTTTGTTTTTAGTAGCAGAATCTTTTAATTTTTTTCATAAGAAATAATACACTGAGCCCAGTATATAAAACATATGAAAGAAGTTGATATAGTTAAGTGGTTATAGTTAAAATAGATGAAGGCTATGGATGAAACATTGGTGAGGGAACTTATGTCCACGTACTCTTAGTGTGCTGCAGAATACAGTTTGAAAGCCATGAATCTTGCCTAAGCATTACGTTAAAGATGGGAAAACTAAGGCCTGTAGTATAGAGTAATGACATTCCCAAGGTCACATAGTGGCAGACGTGGGATTAAAACATATGCCTCCTGTCAGCCAGGCTAGAACTCTTTGGGAGCTGAGATAGAGGAAAGGAGCTAAGAATGCTTTCTTCCTGAACACGGTCAAGGAGAGAGCTTGGTGAGCAGTGATATAGGAGAGAGGAGGTCTGGGAGGAAAATGGAGAGTGTACTCACCCAGCATAGAGGAGTTGGAAGCACCAAAGTTAAGCAGAGTAAATTGAAACTCTACGAATCTGAAGGAGATCCAGGAAGTTCCATAGCAAGGGTACAGTGTGAACTGCTAGGTATAAATCAAGACAGGAGAGAAAGGCATTTGGAAATAGGTATCAAAAGGGACTTCTTTATTCTTCCTCTTACTAAAATGCCATACTATTGGTTTGGGGTAGCAGTGGGGCAGAAAGTAAAGGCAAAATATGCTTCTCTGGGATTGGCTGCAATATGTCTTTCATTATGCCTTCTCGAGATGGATGGGACTTTGCCATAGTTCCCCGGTGATTTGAGAGTAATATTCAAACTTTTCTCTGAATTCCTAAGCACCTGGAAAATAGACATGAGAATTAGCAAAGCATGACAATATCTGCTTTATTAATGGTTAAGTTGATTGGACAATATGATTTGGACACAAACTCAAAATGGTCTTCCTTAACTTTCCACCCCAGATTGAACTTATCCTCTACTCACAGGCCTCTCTGAGTTCTCTTAGTGAAGGAGTGAGGAGAATGCATGTGGTCTGCAGGCAGACAGATCACAGAGTTAGAAGCTTCCTTTTCTAGTCTCATCAATAATGTAACAAATATTTTCCTGTCTACGAAGAACAATAACTCAAGGGGGGATGTAAAAAGGCAGAAGCACCTTTTGTGAGGTAACAGGAACATGTGGCAGAGGGAGAAACTGGTTTCTTCCCATACTCCTCATTTTTCAAGATTATAAAATTTAATTAAGGAGAGAAGGATTAGAGCAAGAAAGTTATCTGCAAACACCTGTAGAATCATCCAGTTGTCAGCTTTGGTCCAGTGGTTCCATGAGCTCATGGCAGAGAGTTTAATTCTCTATCAAAAAAGCTGTGGGTGGTAAATAGAAGTTAGAAACAGAAGGGATGTATTTACATGTTTGCATTTGCAACTCTGCAATGATAAGTGTCCTCCCTTCTCACTGTATATCCCTGAAGTTTTCTTGGGGTCTGTTTAAGCTGTTTAATCCACTCAAGTGGCCATCCCAGTAATTCTACAGGCTTCCTAAAAATACTTCTATGAATGATATTTGCAGGGGCAAACAGTGAGGGCTCTCTGGGAGAAGTGAAGGGAAAAGGATGGAGGAAAGCCCTTTTCATTTTCCCAGTGCCATTGCTCATTCTTCCCAAGGTCTGTCCCTTTCATGAATTAGATCTTTGTCCTTCTTTAGCTTTTTCATGCTTGCTCTGGATCAGGGTCCCAAGAGAGAAGCAAAAGCAAGGAAAAAAGGTCCTTGGGGTTGGTGCTCAGCAGAAGGTAAAAACAGGGACCTCTTAACTGTTGATCACCTATTCTAAATATTTGGCCCTGGTCAAAGCTTCTTCTGACCCTTTTTTTGGTGAGATTATTTCACTTCGTGGTGCCTAAAATTTAACCAACAATCACATACATTCTGAGCTGGGAAATACCTTCCTACCCTTCAGAATCAATATATATCAGTCATTCATCAATCATTTGCGACAAACTAGTATTAAGCATAGACTAGGACAGGAATTGTGCCAAGAGATGGGAATATAGTGGTGAACAAGACTCTGTCCCAATTTTCTAGGTGTTCAAGATCCAGTGGGAGCAGACCAGGGATTTTTCCCCATAAATTAAAGTTTAAAGTGGATACTTGAATTGACTTGAGGTGCTAAAACTCTCTTCTACCTTGTCCTTTTTCTTTTGGGAAAGCCAAGCACAAAGGAGTAGATGGAAGATTTCAGACCCTGTGGCACCATTCTCCTGTAACTATCCGTCTCAGCCCCTGCAACCTTCACCCCAGCCTACCTTGCAGAGAAACGGTGGTGCTTCTGATGGAGCAAGAGACATTTCAAGAATGGGGAGAAGTGGAAGGGGAGGTAGCAGCAGCTTTGCCTGTGAAGCAATGAAATCTACAGAAGGGTCAGATGATTCAGCTATTATGAGCTAAGATGCCAGAAATTGTTTCAGTGTTGCTTAGTCCGAGCTTGTTGGGAGGCCAGACAAGAAGGAAGGGCTAGAGTCTGGGGCTGGTTGAGCATTTGGTTTTGCATCTACATCGATTCTGAAAAGATGGAGAGGGGGAAGTGTAGGACTCCAATAAAGGCAGTGTAGTGGCAGCTCCAAGATAGAGCAGCCCTGTGAACTGAGGCTTTGATTTCAGCCTCAGAACTCAAGTAAAATAGTAAAACAATTGCGTCTATTTGAAGGTAAGGATGTGGATGGGCCATTCTCTTTACTGAATTCGTGCCCTCAAACCCCCTTTTTCTGCTCTAGAATAAAACAGAGCACAGGGAGAGGAAAGAACTTGTTAATAGAGTGAGGCCAGCAAAAAGCCAGACTGGATTCCAGAACTGGAGGAAGGGAGGCTGTCTGAGTTTAAGGAGCAGAAAAACAGAACTTAGGAAATTGGAGATGGGCCGGAGCTTAAATAAAGTGCCTCGGCTATGCATTTCCCAAATACCCAAACCCAAACGGACAGATGAGGGGGTGCAGAGGGAAAACGGGGGTCGGGCCGCACAAATTTGGCGTGAAATGAAAAGTCAGCAAAAACCACTGGGTGGCAGCGTGGTGTGCGGGCGTAGCTCTGCAGTGCCTGCTGCTGCTGTTGCTGCTGCCGCGAGGGCTGAGCCCGTCTGGGAACCCTGGCCTCCTCTCTAAAAGGGCTACAAGGGTCGCCAAGCAAAATACCTTGGCAGGGGGGTGGATAGGTGGGTGGGGGGATGAGTCCAAGCCTGGGGCAAGGGTCTGGCTAACTTCCCAGAGGCTCCAGCCCGAGCACAATCTAGCTAGCTCAAACACTAACGAAACACCCCCACCCCGCCATCCCCCATCGCTGAGCAAACCCCCGCTCCTTCAACCCAACTACCTCATCCTGGTACCTCCTCCATCACTGTTTCCTCCCGAAGCTCCTTTCGGGGAAAGGAAGGGAGAAGGATTTGGGCGATGGGGCAGTGCCTAAGCCCCTACAGGTGTTAGCCCGAGAGGCTGGCGGGGACTTGGGGGGTGGGGCGGGAGGGGGCGGCCCGCGGCCCGCAGCCAGTGGGCTCGGCTCCGGGAGGGAGGGGCCGCCGCGGGAGGGGGCTGCGGGGAGGCAGTCGCGCCGTTCCGGAGGGTGCCTGCGGCGACTGAATTTCTGTGCTGCGACTGTGCCGCGCCCAGAGCAGCAGCAACAGCGAAGATGCGAGGCCATTACCTGTTTGATCCCTGTCGGAAAGCTGGCATGGGCCAACTTTTCCTGATTATCAAGCCAAGAAGTTGCAAGGACTAGTGGAAGACTCGGAGGGGCCAGGGTGAGGGCGCGCTCCCCCGCGCGCTTCCTCCTCCCTCCTCCCTCCGGCCGCCCGCGCTCCCGGCCTCTCTCCCGCCCGCGCTCATTCCCTCTGCCCGCCTCCCTCCTCTGGCCCCCTCCGCGCGGCACAGGGCGGGGGGTGCCGCGAAACTCCGACCCGAGCCACTTGGACTTGCACAGTGTCCTCGGGGGCGCAGGGGCCGAGCGTACGCAGCCACGAAGCTCTGCCTCCGCCTGCCAGTCTCGCCCGCGATCCCGGCCCGAGGCTGTGGCGTCGCCTCGGACCCCGGCAGCCAGCAGCCCGCGCGGGTGCCGGTCCACCGCCAGAGGAGCTCGGACGGCATGCTGAGCCCCCTCCTCGGCTGAAGCCCGAGTGCAGAGAAGCCCGGGCGAACGCAGGCTAAGGAGACCAAGACGGTGAAGGCGCGAGACAGCGGACGAGCAGCGGAGGAGAAGGAGGAGGAGGCGAACCCAGAGAGGGGCAGCAAAAGAAGTGGTGGTGGTGGGCGTCGTGGCCATGGCGGCGGCTATCGCCAGCTCGCTGATCCGTCAGAAGAGACAAGCCCGCGAGCGCGAGAAATCCAACGCCTGCAAGTGTGTCAGCAGCCCCAGTAAAGGCAAGACCAGCTGCGACAAAAACAAGTTAAATGTCTTTTCCCGGGTCAAACTCTTCGGCTCCAAGAAGAGGCGCAGAAGAAGACCAGGTCGGAAGGGGCTTTAGCTTTTTTTTTTTCCTCCCATACTTTATAAGTGTGGAGGGGGCGGGATGAGGCCGGAATGTAAGCATAGGTGAGTTTGTCGGTGGCCCCTCTTGTACGGATGAGGCCACCTAGCCGGTGTGCGTGCGTGGGAAGGCGATTGCTTTCTTGCCTCCTTCGTAACAGTAACAGGCTTGCTGCATTGCAACTGCTCTGGGACAGGCGCAGAGCCTGGGGGCATTACCCTGCTCAGGAGTCGCGCCCGGAGCTTGAGACATGTCACATATGTGCATGTCCGGTGGTCTCTGGGCAGGCGTGACCTAGGCATGGCTATGATGTGTGTGGCGTGGAAATTGCAGGCTCAGAGCTGGGCAGACACCATTGCCCGTCCCCCCTTCCCAGGAGAGCCTGGGGAATGCCTCTCTTGCCTTTATCTCTGCCTGTCAGACCCTTCCCCTCCAGCTTTCCACCCCCAAGGGATGTGGGCTGCTTCTATCTAGGCACTGCGTTTCTTTGATTACTTTTAAGCTTTTTGGGACAGACTTGACTTTGTGGTGCAGCTTTGAAATGTTTGCTGGGGCCAGGGGAGGGGGCGGGGGGGGGGGGCAGGCGCGGATTTCTAGAACCTTGCCGCAAAGAGCTTAGTGATCTGGTTAGACTGGTAAAACTGGTTCTGGCTACTAAAATGTAGGATTAAAGGGAGAACTTAAACTCCTAGCCAAATTGTGGGTCCTTTTGAATCTTTTCAGTGATAAGAGTAGCGCGACATTCTGGTGTGGGGAAATTCAGACAGCTCTAGAGCTCTAGGTGTCAGGTTGCGTCAAGGTAGACCTTCAGGAGAACATGCAGCTTATTTGCCTATCTTAGCCAAATGAATCTTTTACACTATTTTCTACTTTTTTACCAGATAAGTAGTGTAGAAAATCAGACGTACTCATCGATCTGTTATTTCTGAATTTATGTCTTCTACACACCCTGGAATGGAAACGCAGACCTACGTTTTCTGTTTGCACAAAGTTTTTAACGCATTAGCTGTAAATTAGGGTTGTTTTAAAAAGGCTTAAGTGATTGCAAAGCATGATTATGTGGCATGAATAATCACATAAATATTATTTCAGCACAGGTGTCTGTATTCAGTTAAAGCAAATTTTGGATAATATGGCTATTATTGGTAAATTAGGCACTTGACTAATCTATGGTGATTCATAATTGAAAATTGTTTTAATTAAGAACTCATTTTGGATAATCATATTTTTGATATTAAATTTGAAAATAAGTATGCACTAATTTTTTTTCTTTCCTACGAACAACAGCCCTACTCTTTCACACCCATTAGCTCTAATGATAATTAATATGATAGGATATGGTGATGGCTGTTTTATCTTCCCCCTCCCTTTTTTGTATCAAAGGCTCAATTTTCTAAATACAGATCATTTGATGGGGTTCTAGGTTATTTATGCATTTTCAACCTTCTTAGAATGGAGGGGATTATTTATTCAAATTGTGGTAATTCTGAAGGAAGTCTTTGCTGGTGGGTTTTTGGTACCAGGTTGGCAAACAACTCTAAATTAATTATCTTTGTATTTTTCCTTTTCCTTTCACATGAAAAGTGGCACATTGTGAAAAGACAGAATATGCCATTTGCCAACCCATTCCAAATACTCAATGAGAGTACCACTCTGTAAGCCAAAGGACAGGCTATCAGAAACTGTAGACCCTGTCAGAAGCTTTAGGGCTTTATGCCATTGTTTCCAGGTAGAAATCAAATATTTCTTCAGTTTTGAGATTTATTGTGAAACTTGGAGTTTGTTTTCTTTTTTCCTTTTTAAAGGACTCTTTAAAAAGTTTAGTTTGACCTTTTCCACTAAAATTTATAAATGAAATTAGAATTTTAAATTCTGAGTCTTTTAAACTACGCATGCACAATTTATCAATTGACCCAAACCATTGTTCTCTTTGCAGAGCCTCAGCTTAAGGGAATAGTTACCAAACTGTACAGTCGACAAGGCTTCCACTTGCAGCTGCAAGCAGATGGAACCATTGATGGCACCAGAGATGAGGACAGTACTTATAGTAAGTGACTGCAAAATAAATAGTATATGCCAGCATGTTGTTGACCTTGTGTTCTTTTTATTTGTTTTAAAATAAATAACCCCTGCTGAATCCTGAAGTGAATACAAAATATAGTCACACTACATAATCCTGTTTACACAGGTTAACCTAAAGGAAGTTAAACATGAAAATACCTAAAATAGTCAACTAGAGCAAATAATGTTGACACCATCTGAAGAACAATCCAAATGTCATCTCCATGGCAATCTAGATAGATTTATGGCTGTCCTTTGGATTTTATTACTTTTTCCCACAGAAAATTTACTCTCCCACACACTGATCCTGAAATAGCATGTTATCGCTACTCTTAAGAATCAGTCTCTACCCAAGAGAGAGGAGTGGTTTCATACCATGAGAATTCATCATTACAGGCTTTCACTTCTGCTGCCCCGTCCACACACACACTGATAACTCTGAGACTAATAGGATTTTAACATTGAAATACCTCCACAGGTGGGTAAAAGGATTTCTTTTAGTGCTTTATTTTTAACCATGGTTTAAGTAAAGACCAAATCAGAGACCAGAATGGTGAACCTAAAAAGGAAATGCAGCAAAAATAATCTCTGTTTTATTTCTAATTATTGAAGGAAGATGATTCCAAGATGTTACATAACCTTTAATTACATATGCTTTATTTATTTGCAGTAATAAAAACATAATATCACCAGTAGTGCAGCCTTCTCTTCAATGATAACTGGTGTTTTCTTACAATTTACAGATTTCTGGAAATCCATTAAATGTTCCATGAGGCTAAAACACTTAGTTCTCACAATTCATTATCCGTTTTCCCTAATTTCTACTGAATTTCCCTCAAATTTTGATAATTTCCCAGTAATATTCCCATTGTAGGCTGAGAATACAGCCAAGGAAAGTAGGTCTGAGTGCTAATGAGAACTGTGATTTTTTATAGATACATGGCTACAGATAGCAAAGCCATTGACAGGAATTCGGATGTTAAGTGTAAAGAGTTTCTCACCTTTTAGGAATGCTTCCTGGGCTAATGGCCAAGCTGTGACTTCAAGAGGAAGTCACTTTTAATTACCCTTGAAGAAAGCTCGTTGGTACTGAGGTTGAAAAACCTCCATACTAAACGGTACTCACTGTTTTGTTACATGCTATGTTACTGTTATGATATTAAAGTTTTATAGTGAATCCTAGCTGTCATTTTATGCATACTCTTCTGTTTGAAACAGTTAGCCACGTATAACTAGAGGATTATACTGTAATCAAATAACAGATTTTAGTACATGATGATCAATAATAAAACATTCTCACAAATTATATGTACACTTTGGTGTTGGGGTATAAACTGCCCTGTTTTCCAAAGTGCCTCAGGAAAATGGGTCTGTTGGCCACTATTGAAGGGAAGTTCGTGATTAGGTGCCAATGAGCCCCACCCAGGAAACTTTCCCCCATCTATTTTTAACATCTCCTCAAGGTGCAAATCAGAGAAGAAATATTTTGGGTCCAGTGTTCATATGTGTTTCCTGAAAAGAAAGACTTAAAAAAAGATGATTCGTGTGCTGTGTCTTATTAACAGCAATATGCCAAACTCATCAAGGTCACATTGTATGCAATAATTTAAGAAATACACACATCTCTCTCTCTCTTTCTCTCTCTCTCTCCCTCTCTGTCTCTCACACACACACACAGATGCATAAATCAAGGCTCCATTTCTTACTATGGAGTTTTAAATCATGTAGTAGATTTTGCTCTTCAATTCCTATGTATGCATAGCTTCTGCCTTTGATTGCCTTATAACTGTGACTGATATGCATGGCATTTCTGTGTACTAATGGCATTGAAACACCTTTAAAGAACATAACCTGATAAACAAGAATCTGTGTTTAGGCAGTTTGAAATAAAGAGAGGTAAGTCAACTAAAAGTAAGTATTGTCATAACATTATGCAGACAGATGGAAAGTATCTCAAAAGAGATAGCAAGTCAGTGGGGCTTGACTCTACCTACCCCTGATGCCAAGAGTGACCAGAAGCTAGTGAGCTAGCTCAGCTTCCCCATCGAGGATGTTGTGGAGCTTAAGCCGTCATGAAAAAGAAGGTTTAATGATTAAACTAATAGAGGAAGAAGTCTAGCCATCCAAATTTATACTTCTATGCCCCAAAGCCAAGCAATTTTCTTGGCAGTATTTTTTAAATTATTTTAAATGAGTGGAACAAGAATACAAGTTGGTTTTTTCAACTATAACTCTTTCATTTATATAGTATTTTCTTAATATATATTCCTGGTTTTATGCTTATATTTTTGTTACGTTTCTTATTTTTATTAATTTTTCTCATTTTTATCATATTTTCCTCATTTAGTTCAATTTGATTTTATGTTATTTTAATTCTGATATGATAAACAAGATCATGGTAGAACAAATCAGTTCACATTTAGCCAGACATATTCATTTCTAAAACCATATGTTTGATATTATACATTTAAGCTTACCTTATGTAGATTTATTGTAATGATAAATGTCAGTCCAATAAAATCTCATCATGAGCAAATCAGCCATTATAAATTATGTATTTTCTCCTGAAAAGGAAAAGATGATAGACATTTTGTGGCAATAGTTTTATTATATCTGCCCTGGGTGCAATTAAGTCTGTTTTAGAAGAATAGTATGCCACTTCTCTTTAAACCTGCTGTTACCAGTTCAACATGTCAAGTCTATCCAATTTACATTAAAATATACATTTATTAATTATTCCCTTTGAGAAATTGACATTAGCCCAACTGATGACAAGCATGGCTTCAGTGTCGCCTTCAGCAAACATTGAGTGCCAACTAGGTGTACGGCTTTAAGAAAATGGTCCTTCAAGGTATTAATAGGTGATTGTTTTTATGTAGAAATGACAGAGAACAAACAAGAAACAAAGGCACTTTTATTTATTAAAAGCATCTTCAAAACTGTGACTGAAATTGGAGAAGATATTTTTGGTATTTAATGAATGTGTTTAGATATGCAAATGAAATCAATTATTTTCTTCTTATATTTAGAATATTTTCATCCTGATCAAAATTATATCTAAGTCCATGAAGAGGGACTCCAGATATAGAGAAACAAAGGCATATAGGAAAATGTTGATTCAGTTCAAGCCCACCCAGATATAATTTCTTTGCATTTTTACCTGGAAAGACTGTCCCTTTAGACAGATTTTAAGCCAACCCAGTTTATAATCTATCTTGAATGTCTAATGAAATGAAAAGATTGGTCTAGTATGACCAGCCACTCTAAACATTTACTACTCTCTTAAAGTTTTTATTTTGGGGTAGTGTTTCTTGTTTTTGAATCAGGCTTTATAGAAATTTATAGTACATAATAAAAAATTCATGTTCTACTATGTAGTTAATACCATTATTCAGGATTATATAATCTCAGGAATGGATTGCTGATATTTTTGCTTCTCTTCCTCCTATTATTGTCTGATGTTTGAAATTTAAGCATTTCATTGCTCATTAAAACTCAAATCAGAGTGATTGGGGAACAAGGTGAAAATCATATCCATCTCTTTCTTTTTTCTTTCTGTCTTCTGCTTGTTACAAGCTGCATTAAGAGAACTAAAAATGTTCAGAAAATTAAGGTCTAGAAATAATTCTGAATTTCATTTATCATTCTCCATCACCTATTACTATGACTAAACTAGGTTTCAAGCATATGCTGGTATTGCAGTTGTCAAATGGTATGTAGTGATATGGCTTTTAAACCAAACCCATATGGAAGTTTGGGTTTGGTTTTTTAGATCTCAAAATTTTTCAACTATGAGCTTTTGTATAAATGGGATTATCTATTACTTTCTAAAAGTGTAGTACCGTGTTTTCAGCATACAGATTGCTATCAATCCACAAATGTGTGTTGAGCACCTGCTGTGAGCAAGGCATTATCAACAGAAAGAGATATGACATATACATGACATGCTCTAAAGTGTCAGACTTCTTGCCTGTGCATTGCTTTGTCAAATATAGCATGAGATCCTGGCTTGCAATCTGTGCAATTACTTTCCTTTACCTCATGTAACAGAAGGGCACAGCTTTTAATATGATGAGTATTGAATGAAGTGCCATCAGTGGCATGTGGTAGGAACACTTGTCTTTTGAACTGTACAATATGTCCTAGCTCCTCTTTGGTAGCACCCTGATTTCAAGGGAAAGATACATTGTAGGCTCACCAAGGAATATTTAGTTCCTCATTAATATTTCTCATCCATATTACCCCACCTACTGCAGCAGAATATATATGCACATATATAAGCGATCCCAGAAAAAATTATTCTTTCCCATGGGGTGACTCCTTTACATTCTTGTTCACAGAAACCACAGCTGACTGATTTATCATCCTCAATAAACTTACAAAACAAGGCAAAAATCATCAACATTGGTCTACGACTCCTGAGAGAAAGGTGCACAGGCTATTTTCAAAAGATGTGTGTGGCAAGCACTACATTTTAAAAATGTACCGTTTTATTTTTATTCACGGTGTGGGAGGGAGTAGACAGCTGGTAGTGGGAGGACACCCACTGGTTGTCTCCAGTGAGTGGTGTGTGGTTGTGAGGAAAGCCTGGGTGTAAGTTTCACGCAGTCAGATCTTCAAATGGAGAAACGAAGTCCTCCCTGGCACCAACCGGCTGCCCACTTGCAACTACTTTGCAAATAAAAATGATAATAATAAAATAAACCTCCCTCAAGTTTATTATTTTTATTCCTATAACCTTTGCTCTTGAAGACCACAAGCTAGGAGCCCTCTCACCTCTACCTTGGAAAATGTTAAGAAATACTACTTTGGGAACAGGACTACACAATGACTTATTTACAAGGCTTAGATTTATTTTTGGGATTTTTGCATAGGGAGTAATGCAGATAATTTAGATGAGAGCATTGGACTAGTGTCTCTTTTAAGAGTCTAGGACTATCTCTTTCCAGCTGGTAGATTTTTAACTATGCCTGTAAGAATTTCAGCAGTTATCTAGGGGAGCAGTTTAAAACTAAAATTTGTTGAAGATGACACAATTTAATGTATAGACAAATTTCTGGGACTGTATCATTTCAGATGCATCAAGATTCCCCACCTCCAACACTATAAAAACCATGAAATTGTGACCAAAGTCTTGCATTCTCTCCAGGGTGTTTGAGAATATGTAGGTACAGCCCCAGTTATGTGACTGCAACCATGAATCAAACACACTAAAAGGTAGAATGTGGACCTATCTACCTGTATATGTGTAAATACATATTTTTCTATCCTCACCGAGTATATACTACTTTTGGAGGACCAGACAGTCCTACTGGAAACATTGAAAAGCTATGGGATTCATAATTGTAACATTGTTTTCACATTGTTTTTAATTTCAGCTCTGTTTAACCTCATCCCTGTTGGTCTTCGAGTGGTGGCTATTCAAGGAGTTCAAACCAAGCTGTACTTGGCAATGAACAGCGAGGGATACTTGTACACCTCGGTAAGCCTTTAACTGTGTGCATGTTTTGACTATTCTAGTTTTCATCTGATATGAAAGAAAATGTGCTATATATGTGTTATCATTACAGATTTCTGTGATGAGGGGAAGAGTGTTGTTAATGGAAATATCTCATTCGAAAGGGAAAATTAACTTACTGTGGAACTTGTATCTATTACTAATGAGTTATTTGAAGCTAAAATTTTGGCATATAATCAAAGGTTTACTGAACATTTTTATATGCGATGTCATTTAGATTATTTTATTATGTAGCACATAATGGTCTGTCTTGCTGTCTTGCTTTGCAGCTGTGGGAAGCAAAGCCATTTCTATAACTCAGTTAAACATATATTTATCCATGTTTACTCCTAAAGAATTAATGAGATCTCTCCTTCATTTCAACTGTAGGACATAAAGACCAGTTCTAAAAGGGTTTCTAGAGCTTTATTTCTTATCCTCAGTTCAATTAGAACACGTTTGGTGACTGCCTCTGCTTTAAATACTATTTTTCCATAAAGCACAATTCAACCTCTCCTTACCTACAGATTTCCATTTGCCTTTTTCTTACAAGTTTAGAGTGAACTGAGTGAAAATGGAACTTTTTTTAGGAGAATTTATAAACAATGTAGCCTGCAGTTCATTATGAAACACAGGGCCAAATTAAACTTTTCAAAAATTTTTAACATTTAAATATAAGCCAAAATGGTACAGTACCAAGGTTAGGATTTTGTTCTTATCAGTAAAAGCAATTTTAGATTGCAGAATACCATTTAATATATGGATATTTAAAAAATCTTTGTTTTGAATTCATGTGTTTTCAGAAAAGGATAGGATGTTTAAACTGGAGAGAATTGTTTGTCAAACTTCCCTCTAGCTAGCCTTGGAGGAGGTTATTACTATGACTATAGGAATCTATTCCTCAAACTGCAAGTAAAACACTTACCTTTAACCACTCTTCCTCTCCTCTGTTTCCTGAATTTATTTCAAAGCCAAGTGTATAGAAAGACTTTTGATAGACATGGTGGAAACCGTGTCGTAACCCTGTTTTTCAGAGGCCAAGATGGGAAATAGGTGGGATAAGAGTAAGACAGCAAGAGTCTGTTCATTTGGTCAGTCAGGTAGTCCATTTCATATTATGGTAAAAGATTACAATGAAAAGATAATTATTAGCATATGCCTCAAACCCTGGTCACTATCAGTATTCCTATCAGGCCACTTCAACTGTCTGATTGCTTAATAAATGCAGGGGTTTCATTCTTTTTACTAAATGAAAGATTTGATCTTATTGCAAACTTCATGAAATCTGTCACTTTATTAATACAGTGCTATTATTATAAGTGATAGGAAAAGGGATTTATTTTTTAGATTTGTGAATTAAGGTAAGATAATTTAATAATGAAGGATTTAAATAACCCCATTTAGAGCAACAGACTACCTCAACCGGACCAGATCCAAAGGTAGGTTTTTAATAAAAGAAATTCTTTCTGAGATTATGATGTAGGCACGGTAGGGAAATGGAATATATTGGGCAAAATTTTGAGAAGGCAAATGCTAGATGGCATAGAAAATAATTTGGGGAAAATCACGTAAATTAAGTAATATGTCAGGTGCCTCTACTTAAGAAAATTAGGGCAGTCAGCATTACATTTAGAGAATTGATATTGGAAATTCTTAGCCTCCCATTCAAATTAACCTTTATTCTAGCATACTGATAAATATAAATGTGATTTCATTTCTAAGAAAGTCTTCCCAGGGGAATCAGCACTACAGATTGGTGGGCTTCCTTTCCATGATGGGCAGGCCAATAGACAGCCAAATGTGAAACACTTTGTATGCAGTTCCTATGAAGGAAAAGGAGCCATAAGTAAGCACTTCCTATTAGAGAAAAGGAGCTATATTTTTGTTAAGGAGGAAACATGGTTGATCAATGGTCCTGGAGTTCATATAGGGAAAATGTGTCCAAATTAGTTTGCTCCAGGAAAAAAAATTAGAATCCTCTCCAGAATAAATTTTCCAGTTCTTCCCATTACTTCTTATTGATTATGGCTTGGAGTCCCTTCACCATGGTGATCACCATTCTCAGTAGGCACTTAATTTTGTTGTTATCTTATTTAAAGTATGGTGCCCAGACTATTAGGCTGAGACCAAAACGCTCAGTGAGATATCGTGCTTCATCAAGAAGAGAAGGCAACCAAAGATGAAGGATCGCTCTTCCCTTGCATGGAACCATGGCACTTCTACCATAGAAATACTGTGTGAAGTTTTACAAACTGCCTCTTAGCAAAGAGAACAATGACCTAAGGAGAAAGCAAAAATAAGCAAAGGAAGTAAGGGGCTACTGATGTGTTCAAGTGAAAAAGAAACTGTTAGGAAGTTATTGCAAATAATCTTGGTGGGGGACAACTAGGGTGTGCCTTAAAAGCAATTACAGCAGGGATGGCTAAAAAATGGATTGCCAAGATATTTCAGAGGTAGAATCATCAGGATTGGGTGGCTGATTGGATTTGGAAGGGGAGGAGGACTACTATATATGGTTCAACATGTATGGTTGCCATTCACTGCACAGATGGAAATGAAGTGTCTTCAGGTAAAGAATTTTTTAAA
Organism: Lemur catta; assembly: GCF_020740605.2. Classification (NCBI taxonomy): domain Eukaryota; kingdom Metazoa; phylum Chordata; class Mammalia; order Primates; family Lemuridae; genus Lemur; species Lemur catta. The sequence goes on along the minus strand of NC_059155.1, from coordinate 37,624,112 downwards.
AACATCTGCACAAGAGTGCTCAGTGGGTTATTAGAGATCACAAGGAAGAAGGATAATTTTACCTTTGGTATTTGGGTTGTTGGTGAAGCTACTAACCAAATGGGAATAAAGAAAAAAGGGCAGATTTGGAGAAGATAATACCTGAATACAGCTCACAAAAGATATTTGAAAATACGGACCCAGAGCTTGAGAAAAGGACATGAGCTAGAGATAAAAGTTGGGAGTTGTCACATGTAGGTGGTTGTTGATGCCATGGGAATAATTGTGAGAATATGTAGCATAAGAGAAGAGAGTTGGTCAAATATTAGAGAATACCAGCATGGAAGTGGCTAGCAGAGAAAGAACTAATTATGGCAGATATAATGGTATTGCAAAAGCTAAATGCAGAGAGAGTTTTAAGAAGTCAACAATGTCAAATGCTTCAGAGAAAATAAGTGAAACAAGAACTATGAATTTACCACATGAAGGTTTTAGGTGATCTTGACAAAATCCCTTTCCCTGGAGTAATGGGAACAGAATCCAGACTGTAGTAGCTTGAGGAGTGAATGGGAAGAGAGGAAGTAGAGGCAGTAGGTATGGAATTTCTAAGGGAAGAGGAGACATGGGTGAGTATTTAGGGAAGGACACAAGGTTGAGAAAGACTTTCAAGGTTCTTTGATTAAGAATATGACACCTGAATATATTTGTTAACTGAAGGAAAGGAGCCAGTAGAAAGGGTGTGATTAAAGACATAGGAAATGGAATTATTTATGGAGTGGAGCCCCAGAAGAGATGGAACGGTGATGGAATTAAGAATATAATTGAAAGAATTAGATTCACCTTGGAAAGAAGGGACATTGCTTTTGTAAAAGGAGGCAAAGAGACAAGGACAGATGCAGATGTAGGGGTACTGAGTCTGCAGGTGATAGATGAGGAAGTTGAAAGATTTCTTGCCAGGGGACCTGTGTTTTCCCATTGAGAGTGAATGAGAGGTGATCTGCTAAAAATCAAAGGCTTAGGGATGACATAGGTAAAGGGTTGGAACAGCTGTTTTGGGCTGAGAAGGGCAAACAGTTTAATAACCAAGGGTAGGTAAATTAAGGCCATGGGCCAAATCCAGCCCTTCACCTGTTTTTGTAAATAAAGTTTTATTGTCACACCCATTCATTTACTTGCTGTCTATGGCTGCTTTTGCAGTAGAACAGCAGAGTGAAACAGCACAACAGAGACTTTGTGGCCCACAAAGTGTAAATTATTTACCAATAATTGGCTCTTTACCAAAAATGTTTGCTGACAACTAGACTCTAAGCAGACAGTGGTTCTTGGCCTTAGCCATCAAAATCACCTGGGAACCTTTGAAAAAATTCCTCTCTGTGTGCTACACTCAGATCAATTATATCAGAATATCTGAGGGTGGGGTCTGTGCATGGATAGTTTCTAAAGCTCCTCAGCTGATGCTTATGAAAACCACTGATCTGGGGTTAATAAAAATGATTGATGGATAGCACTGAGGAGCCCCTCGCCCCACAATGAAGTCAGAAACCATGAATTTATAGGCGCTTTATCCTTTATTGCAAGTTTCTGATGACAATCTTTTTATGCTCTTGCAAGCAAATTGCCTTTACATTTCTGAAGGCCTATTTCTTGAGATGATGAAAAATGCTGACTCTTGGAAGAGAGTTCTTATTTTATCTCCTTTTCTTTTTTCCTATCTTATTTTGCATTTCTGCTTCTATATCCCTCAATTTATTTTGAATTCAATTTTATATTTTGTACCATTTCTTTCTTCCCTTTGTCCATTAAATAAAGAAACAACACCTCCACATTGTTATTGTTACAGAGATAGCAATTTACTTTTCATGAGTAATCTCAGGATTCTAGCACTATACCCTCCCCTTCCTTTTTTTCTTGTTGCTATGGGGGACAGACTTGATGTAGGCTCAAGTGGCAGTGAGAAACCATCTGTGGCACAGAGAATCATAATTAGCCATTATTTCATAACATATTTACTTTTGCCCTGATACAAGCTGAGTCGTTCTGGAACTGCAAGGAAATTATTTATTGTGCAGAGAACTTTGCTCTTACCTTTCATTTGCCTTTACCAATAATAAGGAGTTGTACACAAGCCTTTGAGAGTTCCTCAAAACTTCACAGTATAAATATTTAATAGCATAAAGCTATTTATAATAAATTTTTCAAAATTGCTTGAAATAAACATTAACTATAGAAAATCAAGAGTCTTAAATATGAAACATTGTTGCTGTCCTACTGTTTTAATAGAGGGGTAATAATAGATATTAGAAAAAATATAATAGATATTAGAAACAGCATAGTAAAAACTCAAAGTTAAATCAAAAGCATTAAAAAAGAATTTGGAATGTTGCAGAACTCATGAGCAGCAGCTTTACCCATCTAATTACTTACCTTTCATCAAAACTAGTTTTCTATTTCCAGACTACACAGTATTGCTTGAGTTGAGGTTGGGGCAGCCAAAACGTATAAACAAGCAGAAATCCTTTAAAAAGTAAGCCTTTCCATTCATGTTTTTTCAGAGAAGACTTGTAGAAGTGATTTCACTGTCATGTCTTGTGATCCTGGGACTACCACAGCAAACTAGATGCAAGAGCAGAAGGCAGGTCTCTTTGAGAGTCAGCTTGATGCCATGGGAATGAGGCAGCATGTGTTACTGAATCTCGGGAGTCAGTTGGACTTGGAATCTAAACTAAGGGAGTATGTTTTTCTTCTCTACTGGATTATTTCTACATACTTTAAACTTACCAATTTTCTTCTCCCAGTACATGGAGTTGGCCTTATATATCACCTACAACATTTCATGATGCAGTCTCCATCAAAGGAATCACTATCAGAAATAGTGACAAATGAAACAATACTGGCCTCTTAGCAGTTGTGACACCTTAGCCTTACTTGTTTTACTCTTTGAAGACTTAGATTTGCTTCCCTGTAAGATTAAGAATGTCATATGACTCAAGTCAATTTTTAGATTGCATTAAAATCCATTTGGTTTAGTTTTTTTATAATTTTATGATTATAAAAATTTTGGCCATCATAAAATTAGTTAAGAATCACTATTTTAAATAAACTAACTATTGGAAATATAAATATTAAATGGAAAGCATCTCCATGTGACTGTGCCTCTAATCACATTACTTTTAGAGATATGTTTGATTTCTGAGGTATGTGTATGTATGAATACATGCACAGATATACTTAGAATGCTTTTGCTGGTGGGCAGAGATATGGGAGCCTAAGATGCAGCATTTTCTGCAGATAATCCAATTAATAGTTGTCTTGTCATTGTCCTTGTTCTCAAAGACACTAACATTGAGATTGTTAGTCATATGTTAGCATTCTTGGTAACCTCAGAGTCCCTGTAGATGACCCATCCAACAAATCTGGCCTCTGAGTTCTTTGACCTTTTTAGCTCTAATAATATTTTCCTATTCCTCAACCTTCCCAATCTTATGGCCATACTCTTGGACCTTGTCATACTCCCATCCATTGATCACTTTTCCACTATTCTTTCTTTTTAATAAAAGTTTTAATAAGATATAATTCACAAATCATGAATTCATCCATTTAAAGTATACAATTAAATTGTTTTAATATATTCACAAGGTTGTGCAATACATCGCCACTATGTATGTAAGTCTAATATTTCTAGCCAGAGTACTGCATAGGTGATATTGTGTCCTTCTTCTGGTATCACATCTGATCTGGAGGCATGCAATGTCTATCTGCCCCTCATTGGTGGTATTAATTTTAATGATATAGTCAAGGTGTTGTCTGATTTTTCCACTGTATAGCTCTTGGTTTTGGGGGTTTTGTTTTGTTTTGCAACTAGTAAACAATCTATTGGGAGAAATGTTGAGTCCATGTAAATATCTTATTCCTAAGAGCCCAGTTTTTAACATTATATCTTCAAGAATCCCAAACCTCTTTAGAAAAGTAATATGTCAATAAATTGAGAAATGACCAATGATTTCCAGATATGCCATATATATTTACCGATAGCTAAATTGAGGTGGTAAAAACCTAACGTACCTCCTAAATTCAACAAGTGTCATAAAAAATAGGATCCGGCAGCAAAGGATTTTCTGGATTCAACATTCTAATCACTGGTCTTAAATACAGCTATTTAATGGAAGGGTTGTTTACATTGTCCAGGTGCATTAAAATCAATCCTGATATATGTTTTAATTTCATACTATGGGTGAGGAGTTGGTTCATGTTATGATGCCTCAGATGGTTCAGTACTTTTACTTGTGAACTATAGGCTCACTCTTTTGCTGATTTGTTTAGTTTCTCTGATTTTACTGTGTGACAATTTAAGACCTAATTTTCAATGATATAGCTTTGCATCTCTATAGCTCATATTCTAATACAGAAAGGGTGTTAAAGTTTAGATGAACTCATAGATCAATTGAGAGTGATAAATGTACTCCTAGCAAACACTTGTAGCATGTAAACTATTTGAGTTATGTCAAATCTGTATATCAGCAAGTACATATAATTTAACTTCTAGAGCTTTTTCTCATAGAGGCTTATAAATTTAATAGAATTAAATGGAGAGCTCTAGTTGAATCATTAAAGCTATTTACAAAAGTGAGATTGACTCAATTGTAAAAGGAAATTTAAAATAAACACAGGCAGGATAATATCCAATAGAGAAGAAAATGATGATTATCAAATAAAAATATCAAACCAAAAAGTGGAGGCACAAAGAAATTCTAATTTCTGATTATAACATTTTCTTATTTGCATAGTTCATTAATAAATTACTGAATTTGTTTTATTTAATATAAAATTGGAAAAAGTATCAACTATCAAAACAGGTTCTCAGTTTTGGTATAGCATATATTTAATAAACTTTTTTGATTAAGTATTCAATGTCCATAGGATTAAACATTTCTAATAAGCATTTTCAGTTCAGACTAATGGAATGTAAGGGTGATTATAGACACACACAGATATTTCTGAGTGGTATCACTAGAAATGAAAAATGTGGATAATTAAATTTTTTGTAAGAAGAAAAGCAGAGAAAATAAGCACATTTTATTTGTTACTGAATGGTTTTGCTAGTTCAAGGAGCTAGATTTTATGTTTTAAAGAGGTGTTCAGTTATTGAATTGATGCTATTGAGCTAGAAGTAATTAAAATTATTGCAGTGAAAAACAGAGAAGTAGCAGTATTCATCTTAGATTTTCCTTCACAACACCAGTAAATCAGCATAATTTTCAAGGCCAAACTACCTTTTCCAAATTACAGTTTACTTTACGTGTTTACTACTCTTTGAAGTTAATGGAAGTTTCATTAATATGTGAAAGAAAATCTAGCTTGGCATTATTTGAATATGAAATTGGCTAAATCTGGTTGTTTGTACCTTTAAAGTCAAGTATTTTATCTTTATGGTCTCTAAAAAATAACCAAAGCTGTTAAATTATTCAGGGTGAAGGTCTAGTTTCTTAGGTGTAAGAATGACTAAGGATGGTACTTTCTCAGAAATCAAGAAGACAATAGTGATTGTAGCTAAATAGAATAAGATTGGCTCTGTATTCTGTTTTCGAAGCCAAGTTGAAGAAAGTAATCTACATTAGAGGTCATGGGGCACATATTTAACAGAGTGTCTCAAGGCTTTAATTCTGATGCTAAATTCATATTTATAGGAAAATGCCAGACTTTAGGCGCTAAAGAATAAAATAATTGGCAGAAACAACTAAGAGGAATTTTAGCAAAGTAAATCCAGATGTGTAAGGGGATTACACACACACAGGCACAATGCATACACACACACACACACACACACACATACGTACAAGAAAGACAAATGGAAGAAACTAATCTCATATTCATTGCTATGTTGCTATGATGGCACTAGTTATTTTGGAATTCCTAAAATAATTCTAAGTTTTAAATACATAACCCACACTGAACATTTGGAGATTGCTCTAGCAACATATTTGGTAATGCTTAATAGCTTTATGAAAGAGAACAAATAAGAGGTTTTAGTTTTATTTTATGTGATTATCCTGTGAGTTTCATGTCCTGCTAAAGAAACGGTTTTTAGTCTCTGCATTCTTGTTTGTATCATTTTAATTTATAATGTGATAAAAAAAAACAGAGCTCATCAAGGCATTTTTTTCATGTTGCCCTTTTTTTCCATGAAACTTGTGCTTTGAAGTAGTTTGTCCACCAAATCCTGTACTCATTTGTTTTCTTTCCACTCCCCTCTTAGTCATAGAGCAGTTTAGCAAAAAGTATGTTTTTAATATATATTTATTGCAATAATTAATAGAGATATATATAATAAAGCATAAAGACCAAAGATATTACTTCTGTCAGGTCTTTTAATATTTTAAATATGTTAAAGGGCCCGATTATAAACTTATATGGATCCTCTAAAGTGTTAACATTTCAAAATTACATAAGAAGTGAATTACTGAGATGTAAGGGAAAAAAAATGAAGGCTACAGGACTGGTTTCAATGATTATACCACTTAAAGGGAATTGTGACTTCTGAACAGGGAAACTTGAAATTAAAGCATTTCTCTGATCATTATAATAGCTGTAACCAAGGTTAATAACTGGCAAGCCCCTGACTAATATATTTAATATGTTTTGCCCAGGCTGAATGTGTGAATAGATAAAACGTCTATGCAAAAATTCTGATTAAGTTATTCATCAGATACTCTGATGCTCACTACTTTTGACAGTTCTGGAAGTAGAACTACTGGGAAAGCCTCAGTTGATTTCTTGGATGCAATTCGAGTATAGCCAGCAGTCATAATATACCCACTTCCACACCCACTTCTACACAAGAGCCTCAGATGAATATATAGGAATTTTGGCACAGCATATAATAGGAGTAGTTAAAATTAGGGATGATGTTCATTTTTACCCAAAAAAATTTTACAAAGATTTGGAAAAGTCAAATGTAAATAACAACTCCAAAGTATTATAGCTTAGATTGTAATAATACAGAGGATGAAAAATGTTTGATAGAGGGAGGGTGTGAATCATACCATAATGCTTTCATAATTGACATACCAGGAAATGACAATGATAGCTTTCAGAAATATGAAATCTGAACAGGTAAAACTATTGTATATAGCAAATAGTACAACAAGAAATCCTGTGCCTAATATATCCACTGTTATACCCTGGTCAGAAAATCAGCAAGGCTACAACAACAAAAGTCCTATTTATAGTGTTTGGTTGTTGGTCTGAGTAAAGACTTCTTAAAAATATTGTATAAAGTATTCCTTGGTTCTTGCCCATGTTATGACAATGATTCACTGTAATAAGCATATTAATGAATGAGCCTATTTGCAGTGCTATTTGCACTGAAGAAGATAGAGCCTAGGGGAGACCTGAAGCTGAGAGTTTCTATTGTGTATCATAACCTTTGAAGGAGAAATTTCCTGAAAACTCCTTTCATTCCTCTAGTCTCAGAGAGCCCAGTCACACATCTAAACTCTCAGGGAACCTGAAGCATGAAATGGTCCAGGAGCTTTGTCAACCAATTGATTAGCAATCCCTGTTGAATATCCACAAGGTACTAGGCACCCCAAGAAGTGATCATGTTCATCCACACAGACAGTGTCTGGAGTTTGCAGTATTTATAGGGAGATTCATCCTAAGTTCAGAGCCCTAATTGTTAATAGTTGATCTACTATAGAAAGGATCAGCATAAACTGTTTCATCCCTGACTTCTGCAGCCTGACAATTCTATTTTTAGTCCAGAACTCACTGTAACAAGATTCCATATAGGGAAACAATTTGAATGCCTTGGGGTTGGGAGTGGGTTAGGGTGCATCATTATGGAAATTTACCAGTTATATCAAACAATATGTTTTGGTTGCTTGGTACCACAGTATTCAGCAGATCACATTAAGACTATGTCTATATGTCATGGGGAGGTAAACTTGAATACAGTGGAAATATGGTTTTAAGTTATATCAAGAAACAATGTAGGATGAAGTGCTTTAACATTTTTATAAATGGGTGACTCAACAAAAAAAAAGTCGCCACTTGTGTAGCAGAAGTGGACAATGGTGCGTTCAACCAAGAAAAGCTTTTAGGTATGTAAGATGTTTGGCCAATGACACAGGGATATATTTCCCTCCCTTCCTCTGTAATTTCATGTTGCAGTAGTAGGCATAGCAAGGAGAAACAATGCTGACCCATAAACAGAGATACAACTTCTTGGAGCTATAATATGCAAGGTATATTAACTCCTGGTACTTTGAGGAATAGAAAGTGCTTATCTCTTCAGAAGGGAGTTCTCATTTTCTACCATTGAGTTTCATGAGTGATGAGGAAATGGAACAAGGTTTTGACCCTCTCATCTCTTCCTGCTCAGAGATCCCTCTTATTCATTTACCACTTCCCTGTGATTAGATGGGTGGTTAACACTAGACACAGTAAGTGGATACAGAACATATTTATTAAAGCTATTCATTGCATTTATATTCCTAAGATCTTTACCAGCAAGGGAAGCCACCTGGCCAATTCATTGTGTTCTTTGTACTCCTCTATTCCCAAAGAGAGGAGTATAAAGACTTATTTGCCTGACTTATTTGCTCAAACAAAAAAGTTCTGCTTTCAGTAGGGCTGTCAATAAATCAAAGGATTTGTATGTCACAAGGGTATCTGAATCTAACAATTGTTAAAATTTCACATAACAAAATAGGTTCAGCAAACACTTTAACTGCTAGCGTCTCTGATCTAGGCATGACTTTATTCAAACCAATAATTAACCTTGAGAATAGGGGTCAACAGAACCATGATGGGTGGTTTTGCTCAGTTCTTTTCTTTGCTGTGGCCCTTGGCCTGGTATCTGTCCACATGGAAGGCAAACAGAGAGGCATTTTATTAATAATTTACATTGTTTAGAAGCTCTTTTCTCCAGTACCCTACTTACTTCAGGTATGCCTTCTCTCACCATTTCTGCTCAGCAACAGCTATCTGGAACCTCTGAAGCCTTGGTGAGACTAGTAGAGTTTGGGCATCAAACGAGATGTTTTGTTTTGTTTTGTCTGTTTTTCAATATCTATAGCACATTCTAGTGATGTTCATCTGTTTGCATGACCACATTCATGGTCCTTACTGATGGAGGGGCAAGGGCTCACTGCCTCTGGGGGCTTGCACCTGGGTATGGACCTACAGAGGCAGTTGTTTTGTAACAAGCTGCCTGGATAATAGTGTTGTTTTTATAATTGTGTAAAACCAAAACAATCAAAAGATGGAAGCAAACAGATGAGGAACAATAATAGTAAAGAAATACAAGAATTCTAGATGTGTGGAACAATTCTGGACTATATTTGTTTCAGACCCAGTTACCTTTCTTTTTGGCAGTCAGGACACTTCATTCTTGGCATTTCAGTGAGCCAAAATGAAAATGAAATGCAGTTTCTTCCACAGGTTTTTAGTACTCTCTGAAATTCTGACTAGCCTCTAGTGCTAGGATCTACCCTCAGGGTTCAACAGTGTGGGAGCTGCTAGCTCAGTTATCCCATAATCCCTGTCCTCACCTTTGTGGTAAGAGGTATGCCATAAAATGGAGGAACTTCAGTGAGTCAGTAGAGGAGATTATATGATGACAAAACATTTTCAAAGAAGCTTATTATTGCTTTTCACCTCATTTGTGCTAATTTTCACACAAGTTTGTATGCAAATAGATTTTAAATGATTTGATCTCATATCTGAAAGTCAGATTTTCCTATTGTTCATTTAGCATTTCCTATCAGGATATTTGACAAAGTGTTTTATATGTTGAATACAGAAGTATTTGTACAACAGTCTATTTTAATGATCAAGCTTCCCTTTGGGAGGGGAAGCACTTGCCCTTTTTGTCAGAATTACTGTGAACTGCCTTAGTTTAAAAATTGGAAACATAAAGAGATTTGATTGTTGCTATGCTAGGTTAGTTTTTAAAATTGATATTAATATATTATAGTTGTACATCGTTTGGGGGTACATGTGATATTTTGATACATGTATACAATGTATAATTACAAATCAGGGAAATTGGGATATCTATTACTTCAAACATTTATCTTTTGTTTTAGGACATTCTAATTCTTCTAGCTATTTCAAAACATATGATAAATTATTAAGTGTAGTCTCCTTACTGTACTATCAAATACTAGAACTTATTCCTTTTATCTAACTGTATTTTTGTACCCATTGACCAACTTCTCTTCATCCCTCCTTCCCCATACCTTTCCCAGACTCTGGTAACCATCATTCTTCTACTCTCAACTTCCATGAGATCCACATTTTTAACTCCCACATATGAGTGAGAACGTGTGATATTTGTCTTTCTATTCCTGGCTCATTTCACTTAACATAATGATTTCCAGTTCCATCCATGTTACTGCAAATGACAAGATTATATTCTTTTTTATGGCTGAATAATATTCCATTGTGTATATATGCCACATTTTCTTTATCCACTCATCCACTGATGGACATTTAGGTTGATTCCATATCTTGGCTACTGTGAATAGTGCTAAAATCAATATGGGAATGCAGATATCTCTTAGATATACTGATTTCCTTTCTTTTGGATATATATTTAGCAGTGGAAATGCTGTATCATATGATAGTTCTATTTTTAGTTTTTTGAGGAACCTCCATATTGTTTTCCATAATGGCTGTACTAATTTACATTCCCACCAAAGGTGTATGAGGGGTCCTCTTTCTCTGCATCTTCACCATTATTTGTTACTTTTTATCTTTTTGATAATAGCCATTCTATCTGGGGTGAGATTATATTTCACTATGGTTTTGATTTGCAGTTTCCTGATGATTAGTGATATGTTGGATATTTTTTCATATATATGTTGGCCATTTGTATGTCTTCTTTTAAGAAATGTCTATTCAGATCTTCTGCTCATTTTTTTAATCAGATTATTTTTTTTTTTTGCTCTTGAGTTGCTTGAGCTGCTTATATATTCTGGTTATTGTCAGATGGATAGTTTACATATATTTTCTGCCATTCTGTAGGTTGTCCCTTCACTCTTTTGTTTGTTTCCTTTGCTGTGCAGATGCTTTTTAGCTTGATGTAATCCCATTTGTCTATGTTTGATGTTACTGCCTGTGCTTTGTAAGTTTTACCCTCCAAATCTTTGCCCAGACCAATATTCTGTCACATTCCTCAGTGTTTTCTTCTAGTAGTTTCATAGTTTCAGGTCTTACATTTAGGTCTTTAATCCATTTTGAGTTCATTTTTGTATTAATATATGCTGAGTATGGTAGGTTATTATACTAGCTAAATGCTGACATAAAATCATGCTGAAAGAAGGATGATTATTTGGTTTGAGTTTTTACTTTGTTTTAATCACCCATACTTAGAGTTTTTTATTATTGTTATTTCCTGAAATATTATTATACATCATTGAATAGTGACTAAATCAACCTCCGAGAGGCTTCATATACATACATTCTAAACTTAGTTTCTAAGTATAATCCACAAGTATAGGTGTCATTTACACACTTTGTTTGAGTCATTCCTTTGATATGGTTATAATTTTCTTAGCTGAAACTATATAGATTTTATCAAATCCAAAATTCAGTAAGCCAAGAAATTTTACCAAAGACATCAATGTCATTTGTATAGAGGTATAAGTGTATTAAGATCTCTTTGTAATGAAATGTGTCACAAGAGTATGAGATATTAACCCACCAGTTTATTGAATAAATACCATCTATTAGTAGTTAAATCCTGCTTTTTTATGTCTCAGCCCACCTGAACCTAGTGAATATTAAACTTCATGTAGTGTTTTCAAGTCAGGGGGAATGAAAATAGGGCCCACTGTGAAAAATCCTAGAATGTATCACCAGCAAGTTCCTCATATCTTGCACATTAGTTAATTATTTCACAAATTTTTCATCATGTTCCCATTTCACTTTTATAAGCACAATAACACTTTCTTCTACTGAATGTTACCAACATTTAATTTTTTAATGAATCAATGACTTCTTCATAGGTTATAAATTAGAATATGGGCTCACCCAACCAAGTGGTTACACTGCATTCCCAAACATTTCTTGGAGCATTAGGGAAAAATTGGAGCCAACCAGTATCAATTTTATATAAATAATATTTTTCTCTTAGAATTTAATATTAACCTTTGTTTTTAAAAGTTAGCAGCAACATATTAAAAAAACAATAATATTTCTCATGGGGAGTTTAAGTATAGCCATAGAGGAGAATGTGTCTTTTTTATGAGATTGTATTAGACCTTTATTTGCTGTTATTGTGACCATCCAGCCTATTACCATTTCATCATGAACCAGTGTTTCATTCAGTATGTTGAGGAAATTACTCTTTCAGGAAGCCACATGCAGAGCTGCTATATCAGAATCCATGATGGGTCAAAAGTTCACGGGGGGGCTCTTGATATTAATGTTCTCACTATATATGGGAAGATCCTATTTGAGGGAGTTTAGTTTGTGGCATGCCAAAGAAACTTTGGTATAAAAATAGTTTCCCTTCTAAGTTGCCACTAGGATTCGAAGGGTAGGATTATAGAGACAGCCTAGTGTAATAATAATATTAAAATACATACTATTAAGTATAGTGGCTTATACTTTCAAAGCCCTATTGCCTACATTACCTTACATCACAGTATGAGCACTTGTCAAGTAGTCAAGAAAAACAACTGTATTTGGACTGCTGTTTTGTACTGTTGAATTGAATGCAAAGTCCAAGTAGGTATAATTTATAACAATAATTAAATAAAAAGTGATAATGTGAAATTCATCATTTTGACCATTAACTTTTTTTTCATTCATGACACCTTTATTATGGCATAGAGTCACACTAAAATGGTTCTTTCATTCTACAAGTTGTAGGTAAAGTACCTTTATTTGTTAGTACTGGCCAAAAAACCATTAAGAGGCTTTCTTGCAAGATACACAAACTTTCTTTGTTGTTTGATGAGTCTCAATCTTGTGCAGAATTCTAAAATCACTGCCTTTGAAATGATCTTGTGGCAGATTCATATAGTTTCCAAAGGTCTTAGAAAGACTTTTTTACTGTTGTGATATTGACAGTGGTCCCGAAGGCAATTATGTCCCTTTTAGTGGTCATCCCACTTAATGCAAGGGAAAAAGGTCCCTCTAGACATTTTTATTGTATCTCCCTGTGGTTGATAAACAAAAGCGTACCAACTCAATTGTAATTTCTGCTTTTAATTGAAATTTTCTTTTGTAAGACTATCTAGTAGTTCTTTTTCCCTTAAGGTGTGCCATTCTGAATTCAGATGAGAGAGGATTCTTTCTTTTTCTTTTTTTTTTTTTTTTGCTTCATTGTTCGTTTTTTTCTACAATCATTCCCTTCTCTTCAGAATTACTAATGAGAGAACTCACTGCCTCCACATTTTTATCTAGCAAAAGTCTCTTGAGCAGAGAGATTGGATTGCATGTCCTTCCCTGTTTGGGCTTTGTTAATTCAATTGTGAATACAGAGATTAGAGATAAGAAATATCAGATATCATCAAACTATTTTCCTGTGTTGTTACAACCTCATTAGGAGCCTACAGAAGTGTCACAGTGCCTCACTTTGTGTTCTGGGAGCACAATGTGTAATAGTTTCACATACCTCTTTCATTCCCAAATATTTCTTGCACGTAAATCTGGTATCCCCCAAACCTTATTTTAAACTATTTGAGGATAAGAATGATACCTTCTCATTCTTTTGTATTTCTCACCATACCAAATTTATTACTAAATACCCAGCAGATATTCTACCAATATTTTATAAGTGGATGATAGAAGAAAGTTTTACCATGTAAGAGGCCAAAGATTGAGAGAAAATGAATGATTTTTCTCTTTTACATAGTAAGAGATGACTGGATCAAGAATGATACACTTTAGTAGGGAACCATTTGGAGATTCAAATTATGTGTGTTTCTCAATATGGTCACACTAAACTAGAAAGCCAGGAATGCAGCTTCTAAGCCCTGTTCAAATGAATGTATGGACTTGAGCAGCTCCCTTCCTTTGTTAGGTTCTCCATTATCTCAAATATCAAATGATATCGTTTATTAGATTCCTATGGCCCTTTCAGTCTATTTTGCAAGTAATCAATACCTCAACTTTGCACGCATTATTAAATTGTTAATAAAATCCACATCAATGAAGTTAAGCAGAATGCAGATCTAATGAGTGTTCCTTAGTACTGGGTAGCCAAGGGATCATCTTTGAAATAGATGGGATATACCTGGGGAAATGAACAATTATTATATACTTATGATCACAACAGTGGACATAGTTTTCTAATGAATCTTTCATGATAGCATTCTTTTATTTTTCTGTGCCTTTAATTATCTGGTTTATTTATATAAAAGTAACATTAGAATTCCACTGGGGATGTAATTGGACTCGACCAATAAAGGATGACTGTTTGTGCCTTCTAATTGCCTTTGCTTAATGGTCCTGCTCTTCATCCTGCTGCACTATGGAAAATGTCACATTTCCATGGCCTATGACTCATATAACAAATGAATGTGTGAATGCTGTCAAAATACAGCAATTTGCTGTACATAATGAGAGGTAGACAGCTTTTGAAAATGATAAGGTACATAACTAGGTATTTCTAAACTGAAAATTTTCACATCTGGGCTTAGAAATATGCTTTTATGGTGCTCTTAGTTATTAAATCATCTAATGAGGGCTCACTTGCCTAGTCTGTATTCTTGCCCCAGTGATAATGGCTTAGGAAGCAAATCAAGTGGGCTTAAAGCTCGATCGTTACCCCGTACAATAAGAGAAAACACATGATTTCCTTCCTCTGCTAATATCAGGGGATTTTTTTTCGGTGCTGGTTTGTTTAGTTTCCCCCATAGTGCAGTCTTCCAAACATTTGTTGTTTTTCTTTTCATGCAATTTGAATTAATGTGGGTAATTGTGGTAGTTAGAAGCTTTGCTCCCTCAGATGGTAATTATCCAATCTATGGTTCCATTCCAAACTCAGTAAAACAGTATTAGAAAAGTTGATATTTATCAGAAGTGATCTCTGGGCATAACAGAATACACAAGATATGTAATCACAGGTCAAATTAAAATAATTTTACCCCAAGAATACTCTAGTTATTTACTATGTTAACAGGTGCTGTTAATGTTACTACAGATTAGGCCAGGCATGGTGGCTCACGCCTGTAATCCTAGCCCTATGGGAGGCCGAGGCGGGTGGATCGCTCAAGGTCAGGAGTTCGAGACCAGCCTGAGCGAGACCTCGTCTCTACTAAAAATAGAAATAAAAATTATCTGGACAACTAAAAATATATATAGAAAAAAATTAGCCGGGCATGGTGGCGCATGCCTGTAGTCCCAGCTACTCGGGAGGCTGAGGCAGGAGGATTGCTTAAGCCCAGGAGTTTGAGGTTGCTGTGAGCTAGGCTGATGCCACGGCACTCACTGTAGCCTGGGCAACAAAGTGAGACTCTGTCTCAAAAAAAAAAAAAATGTTACTACAGAATGTCAGCAAGCTGCTGATATATTAATGGGAACCTTCTATCTTCTATCAATTTATCAAGTCACAATTACCTAGAATTTATATTACTTTTGCTGGCAAGAAAACATGGTTGGGAATTCTTCAGAGGAATTGCTAGCAGATAAAACATCCAAGCTTTGGTAGTCTGAAGTAATAGGGAGGGGTAATGTACCAGATTTGACTTAGTTTTGCTTATTTATTCCTTTATATTTAATCTTACCAAGTGTCAATAATGCTGGTATTTGGGATTTCTGAAAATTATAACCAAGAAGTTCTGTTCTACTCCCTTATAAATGAGTCAGGAAAAGCTGTTTCATAGTTTATAGACTCCTTTCATCGATCTCTAAATGACAGTGAAATTAAAGATAACTTTCAGAGGACATACAGTCTGTTTTAAAATTCTTATTTATGTACAAATTATTTCATTTTAGAGAAACACAGTAAGATCAATGATCTCAAGTTTCTTTTCTAAAAATATGTTTGAAGATAGAGATTTATATAATTATGTCAGGAACTACAAAGGTTCTGAATCCATTTAATTTGCAGGACAATGTTGAGGAGTTCCATGATGTAGCTTTCCACTGTTGGCACTTTTTTTTTGTCTTAGACAGCCCACCTCAATGGTACAACTTATGGGGGCACTATAAATATTTCTTAGACATGGCAATGCATGAAATTTTCCATCTCAAAATGTATTTAGAGAAACATAGAAGAAATAATTATAGTGGTAGCCACAAACAGCCTTGTTTTCCATGTATTATGGTCAAATAAAATAAGGATATAAGGGAATCCACCCCTGAGACCCAATAAAGGCAACATAAGCATGTACAGGCATACCTCATTTTATTGTGCTTCATAGATAATGCATTTTTTTTATAAATTGAAGGTTGTGGCAATCCTGCATCCAGCAAGTCTACTGGTGACATTTTTCCAACAACATGTAGTCGCTTTGTGTCTCTGTGTCACATGTTGGTAATTATCACAGTATTTCCAAGTTTTGTGCTATTTTTATATTTGTTATGGTGATCTGTGATAAGTCATTTTTGATGTCCCTAGTATAATTGCTTTGAGGCACCATGAATCATACTCTTACAAGACAGCTAACTTAATTGATAAAATATTGTGTGTGATACCACAGAAGGAATCATATTCAAAAGTCAAAAAACAATAGATGCTGGCATGGATGCAGAGAGAAAAGAACGCTTATACACTGTTGGTGAGACTGCAAATTAGTACAACCCCTATGGAAAACAGTATGGAAAGTCCTCAAAGAAATATAGACTTAACATTCGGCCCAGCAATCCCACCATGGGGTATCTACCCAAAGGAAAAGAAGTCATTTTTTCAAAAGGACAGTTGCACTCAAATGTTTAATTGCAGTACAATTCACAATTACAAAGATGTGGAATCAATCTAAGGGCCCATCAATTCATGAGTAGATTTACAAAATGTCTTATATATGTATGAATATATAATGGAGTACTACTCAGCCATAAAAAGGAATGAATTAATGTCCTTTGCAGCAATATGGATGGAACTGGAAACCACTATCCTAAGTGAACTATCTCAGAAATGGAAATACAAATGGCACATGTACTCTCTAATAATTTGGAACTAATTGATGGGTGCACGTGGGCACAGAGAAAAGTAAAAGTCACTGGAAATCAAGAAGGGGAAGGGGGAGGAGGGGAGCGGAAAAAACCTACTTAACAGATACAATGAACACTGTTTGGGTGATGGGCACTGACTTAAGCATTATAAAAGCTATCCATGTAGCAAAAATATTTGTACCCCCTTAATGTTTTGAAATATAAAATAAATAAATAAAATTGAAGTTTGTAGGAAAAAAAAATATTGTGTGTGTTCTGACTTCACTGACTGGCCATTCCTACATCTCTCTCCCCCTCAGGCTGCCTCCTTATTCCCTGTGACACAACAATATTGAAATTAGGCCAGTTAATAACCCTGCAGTGGCCTTTAAGTGTTCAAGTGAAAAGAAGAGTCACCCATCTCTCACTTTAAATCAAATGCTAGAAATGATTAAAGTTAGTAAGGAAGGCTTGTTGAAAGCCAAGATAGGCTGAAAACTAGGCCTCTTGAGCCAAACAGTTAGCCAAGTTGTGAATGCAAAGGAACAATTCTTAAAGGATATTAAAAGTGCTTTTCCAGTGAACACACAAATAATAAGAAAGCAAAGCAGCCTTATTGCTAAGATGGGGAAAATTTTAGTGGTCTGGGTAGAAGATCATACAAACCACAACATTCCCTTAAGCCAAAACCTAATCCAGAGCAAGACCCTAACTCTCTTCAATTCTATCAAGGCTCAGAGAGGTGAGAGAGCTAATAGAGGTTGGTTCATCACGTTGAAGGGAAGAAGCCATCTCCAGAACATAAAAATGTAATATGAACCAGGACGTGCTGATGTAGAAGCTGCATCAGGTTATCCAGAAGATCTAAAGATAATCGATGAAAGTGGCTACACTAAACAATAGATTTTCAATGTAGATGAAACAGCCTTCTATTGGAAGAAGATGCCATCTAGAACGTTCATAGCTAGAGAGAAGTCAATGCCTGGCTTCAAAGCCTCAAAGGCAAGGCTGTCCATCTTATTAGGGGCTAATGTAACTGGGGACTTCAAGTTGAAGCCAATGCTCATTTACCATTTCAAAAACCCAAGACCTTTAACGATTATGCTAAATCTACTTTGCCTGTGCTCTGCCAATGGCACAACAAAACCTGGATAACACCATATCTGTTTATAGCATTATTGACTGAATATTTTAAGCCCACTGTTGAGGCCTACTGCTCAGAAAAAAGATTCCTTTCAAAATATTACTGCTCATTGACAATGCACCTGGTCACCCAAGAGCTCTGATGGAGATGTACAGTGAGATTAATGTTGTTTTCATGTCTGCTAACACAACATCCATTCTGCAGCCCATGGATCAAGGAGTAATTTTGGCTTTCAAGTCTTATTATTTAAGAAATACACTTTATAAGGCTATAGCTGCCAAAGATAGTGATTCCTCTGATGGATCTGGGGAAAGTAAGTTGAACACCTTCTGGAAAGGATTTATCATTCTAGATGTCATTAAGAACATTCACGAATCATAGGAAAAGGTCAAAATGTCATTAACAGGAATCTGGAAAAACTTGATTCCAACCATCGTGGATGACTTTGAAGGGTTCAAGAGTCCAGTGGAGGAAGTAACTGCAGATGTGATAGAAATAGAGAACTACAGTTAGAATTGGAGCCTGAAGATGTGACTTAATTGCTGCAATATCATGCTAAAACTCGAGCAGTTGAGGAGTTGCTTCTTATGGATAAGCAAAGAAAGTGGTTTCTTGAGATGGAGTCTATTCTTGGTGAAGATGCTATGAGGATTGTTGAAATGACAACAAAGAATTTGGAGTATTACATAAACTTAGTTGATAAAGTAGCTGCAGAGTTTGAACGATTGTCTCCAATTTTGAAAGAAGGTCTACTGTGAACAAAATGCTCTCAGACAACATTGTATGCTACAAAGAAATCTTTCATGAAAGGAAGAGACCATTGATGTGGCAAATTTCACCATTGTCTTATATGAAAGAAATTCCTATAGCCCCACCAACCTTCAGCAACCACCATCCTGATCAGTCAGCAGCCATCAGCATGGAGGCAAGACCCTCCACCAGCAAAAACATTATGTGTTGGTAAAGGCTCAGATGATCATTAGCATTTTCTAAACAATAAAGTATTTTTTAATTAATGTATGTGCACTGTTTTTTTTTTTATTTCAGCTCATCATGGGGGTACAAAAGCTCAGGTTATATACATTGCCCATGTCCCGCCTATCCCCCTGAGTCAGAGCCTCAAGTGTGTCCATTCACCAGACAGTGCGCCTGGCACTCACCATGTAGTCGTACCTCCATCCCCTCCCCCCACCCACCCACCTCCCCGAGTCAGCACCTTCAAGCATGACCATTCCCCAGACGGTGCGCAATGCACTCATCATGTAGTTTTTTTATTAGACATATGCTATTGCATATTTAATAAACTACAGTATGGAGTAAACGTAACTTTTATATATACAGGGAAACAAAAAAATTCTGGTGATTCACTTTATTGTGATTTCCCTTTATTGCAGTGGTCTGAAACTGAATCCATGATGTCTCTGGGGTGTGCCTGTGTATCCTATCACTTTCCAGCTGTGTGGCCTTGGGCAAGTTACGATACAAAATTCTCAATAAAAAATGGAGTATTACCTATTCCTGTGGTTCAATGAGATTACTTATGTAAATTATCTGTCATATATAGGTTCTCAGAAAATGTTTGCATCCCCGTCACCGTGGCTGAACAAACATTGGACTGTGGCCAACTTCTTCTATGTAACAAAAATTTTAGAAACACTTCTTGAGGCTCATGCAACTGTAGAGTCTAAAATTTAATTTTCCCTTAGAAGTGCAGCTTGCGGAAAAGCAATCAAGATTTTTAGACTTTTTAATGAAACATTTTGTAAAAAGAACATTTTTTGTGAGTGCTTTGTTACACTGTTTTATTTGAGTGAGTTTACTTTTGTTCATTATAGGCTGAAAGCTGTTCTAAGTTAAATAAGCTGAGAATATCAGTGGAAAAAACACACTCATTCAAGTTTATGTTATATAAGTCTGGGATCATTTTAAAGCAAAGACTGTCCATGTCTCACCTGTCTAGCAATAAAAATATATGGTCCCATTGTAAATGTGCACAAATAGGGCATGGTACAAAAATAGGCTCACACTTGTAGCTTCTTCTAACTTTGTTTTGGACCCCAGATAAATGTGAATGGTATATATCAGAAAAGCTACTAAAAGACAAGTTGACATGACTGAATCTAACAGCTTAGTTATCAATTTCAAGGGATAATTTATTTGGAACGCTACTTTATTTCCTCAGATATCTTCCCATAGTTTATCACTATTTCTGCTATTCTGTTTTGCAGAAAAGTTCTATCAGTGCATGACTATAATGGGCAGTATATAATATAGTGAAATATATGAAAATCTCTCTGTGAAAGGATCAACTAAATTTAAAGAAAAGAGCTAGTTTTAAGTATTAATCATATTCCCAATCTTTTAAATTTCTGATGACTGATTTATGGGAAAGAATCCATAGCCTTGTGAATTCCTTATAAGGAAATCATGACAGTCTCCGTAAGGATGATCCACTGTTGAATTCAGATAATAACCATTTACCCTTTATAGCTTTCCTATTTTAGAGATTGGGAGACTGAGGGCACAATTAAGGCTTTATGAAGTCAGTGAGACATATTGGTGAAGAAAACATGTATTCATGGAAATAAATTTACTGGACATTTAAATGGGTCTTCCAAGTACATTAATCCCATCCATATTTTAACATGCCTTTGAATCCTGAATGGCCTCATAAACTTAGCCTGTAACTTAGTTCCAGCTCACCCTGTTTTCTTAGGCTGCTGGGCTAATAGACCTTGTAGGTTTGGTAAGGCCAGGGACGAGGTAGCTGCAGATTTATTGTGACATGAAAAGTCTAAAGTATGAAAATGTTTTCTAGCTTTTTCTTCCTTATGTCTTTTTCTGTTGTCTCAAATCTTTATTTTTTTTTCCCTGCTTGGATTTTATTGTAGATTGAAAATGTTTCTATTCATTCAAAACAACTATTTCTTGTCTAGAGCAAAACCTTAAATTAATAGTAATGCTGCCTTAGAAACTATCATCTATTTTCTCCATGATTTAGCAGAACCCTGGATTATTACAAAATGAAAAGATTGAGAGGGTACAACAGCAACAAAAAAACCTCTTGAAGGATTCAGGCCTCATCTCTTGGCTCTCAATTCCCTACCAAAGATAAACATATTTTATTTTATTTTTTATTTCAGCATATTATGGGGGTACAAAAGTTTAGGTTACATATATTTCCCTTGTCCTCACTCCCCCCCCCGAATCAGAGCTACAGGCGTGTCCATCCTCTAGATGGTGCACATCTCACTCATTATGTATGTATACACCCATCCCACCCTCCCTACATCTGCCCGACACCCGATTAATGTTATTACTGAATGTGCTCTTAGGTGATGATGAGTGAAACCAATTTGATGGTGAGTACATGTTATGCTTGTCTTTCCATTCTTGGGATACTTCACTTAATAGAATGGGTTCCAGCTCTATCCAGGAAAATACAAGAGGTGCGATATCACCATTGTTTCTTATAGCTGAGTAGTACTCCATGTCATACATATATCACATTTTATTAATCCACTTATGTATTGATGGGCACTTGGGTTGTTTCCACATCTTTGCAATTGTGAATTGTGCTGCTATAAACATTCGAGTGCAGATGTCTTTTGTTCTTTTGGGTAGATGCCCAATAATGGGATTGCTGGATCGAATGGTAGGTCTACTTGTATCTGTTCAAGATATCTCCATATTGCTTTCCACAGAGGTTGCACTAGTTTGCAGTCCCACCAGCAGTGTATGAATGTTCCTATCTCTCCGCATCCACGCCAACATTTATTGTTTGGGGACTTTTTGATAAAGGCCATTCTCACTGAAGATAAGTGATATCTCATTGTGGTTTAAATGATTATCACAACATAGTAGAATTATATGCAATTCTTATTTCATGCCTCTATCAAAGTTACCAAAATTAATTTTATTGTATTACTTTTATAAAAGAAAGAAAGCAAAACAATGGACCCTTTAGACAATGTCTAACCTCAAGGTTTTACTGTCCTTTGTGTAGGTGTTGATTTAATTTGTGGCATTATAATTGAGATTCATATTAGAAGATCAGAATTGCCTCAATGGAGTAAAATAAATATAAAATAATAAATATAATTTATAACATTTAATAATATTTTATAATAAATTAAATATTAGAAAAAGAAGAGTTTTTTTCATAGAACTATTGGTGCATGTAGTATACAATGTAGAGTTAAAATATAGCATGACAATGATGATTCTGGAGATTTTCATAACAAAATTATGAATAGTTCCTATTTCAGAAATATTTAGATTTCATTTATCCTTTGCCTTGCAGTTGAGCAAATCCTATTTCTTGGGCTAAGTTACAAGGACTTTTAAAAAAATATATCTTCATCTAACAAATATTTCTGTTTGGAACTTGTCCCAACAAATGATCTGCTTTTACATCATACAAAGTCTAGCTTGCTTCATTGGAAAAAAGGGCATGAGAAACATTATCCATAGAATTAACAAGCTCATAGCAACAGAAGTTAGCAAGCAGCAAATTGATAGAAACAATTAACTGATTACCTGAGAAAGCAGCAAGAGTTTGGGGTGCTCATCAGAGCCATAACCATGAGAACTACCAAAGTTTGTCCTTCACGATTATTTTACCTTATACTGTACACACTGTTTAGTTCTCCCTTGATTACACCTCCAATAAAGAGAAGTTAAAACCCTGGAGAGTACATGTGGTGTTTGTTTTTTCCATTCTTGCAGTCCTTCACTTAGAAAAATGGTCTTCAGTTCCATCCAGGTTGTTACAAAAGGTATCAGTTCACCATTTTTTATGGCTGAGTAATAGTCCATAGTATACATATACCACATTTTATTAATCCACTCATATATTGATGGGCACTTGGGTCGTTTCCAGATCTTTGCAATTAAAAAAAAAAAACCTTTTGGAACCTTTCTTACATTTGGTTATCATTCTTTCCAAGGGCCAATGTCATTTTCTTCATTGGCCCATGACAATTTTGTCTCCTTGTTCATTGTCCATATCCTCCAGCGTTATTCTTGCTATAAATCGTGATGATTTCAGTATCTGTGTAGATGATTTTCAAGTGCTGTGACCTCTCAGTTCCTTGAAATTTTCTCCTCCAATGATCTTGTCCACCCTGTCTCAGCCATCCACTCTTATGGAAAACCTTAGACTTTCATCAGCATTAACTTCTGTCCTCTGCCTCATCTCAATTTCATTTCTCTCTTTCTTTCTTTTTTAATAATTGAGATGGGGTCTTGCCATGTTGCCCAGACTGGTCTCCAATTCCTGGGCTCAAGCAATCCTCCTGCCTTAGCCACCCTATTAGCTGGGACTATAGGTGTGCGCCATTGTGCCCACCATCTCAATTTCAAGCATCCTACTCTTTGACTGTTACCTAATACCTTTACAGTTCATTTTTTCTAGTCCCTAGACTCTTAAAATTTCTTAATCTTACTGGGAAACAGTATTTTCACTCTAACACTTTTTTACAATTCCTCAACCCTCATCTCTCCCCCATCCATTTCCATGTCCTCATTTGTCTCCTTCCCCAGCTTAGGTGACACAGACCTCATAATAATCACTTTTTCATACACCATTGATTCAATTTTCTGTCTCTCTCACCATAATTAATCAACTGGCAACATCCCAGCCCTAGTTAAATCCACATCTATGCCAATCTATACTAGTGCTACTGGAGTAAAACAAAACCATGCTGATTGGTTTTGCTTTAAATTCATGACCATCATTGGGCCGTCAGTGCAGCCCAGAAAGACTTCTAGTCAAATGAGTTATTGACTTTATTTTCTCATCTATAAAATGGGGATAATAATAGAAAACTAGGATTATAGGGTTGAGAGATTTAAGTGTGTTACCATATATAAAGAACCTTAGAGCAGTGCCCAGTGCCTAGTAAGTGGTCAGTTTCTTCTTTTCCCACTCTCTTCCCCTCCCCCTTTCTTCCTTCTCCCTCCCTCCCTCCTCCTCCTTCCCCTTCTCCTTGTTCTCCTTTTTAGTATTAGGTATTAGAATTTCTCTAGTTGAATTACTTTTATACCAACCTAGTTAATTATTATATACCTTCTCTGTCCTGAAATCCTGAATGTCTCCCCTACCCCCTTACACTAAGGATTTTATTTCACAGAAAATAACAAAGTGAAAACAAAATTTCCTTATACTCCCACCACCATATCTACTTAACAACTTCTAGATGTACCCCCATACTCTGTCTTTTATTCTGTTATTATGGATCATTTTCCTTGTTCCTATATAAGGCCAGCCTGTACAATTTTGCACTGGATTCAATCCCCTATCTCTTACTCAAATTTATCAGTCCAGAAATTTTTTTTCTCTCTCTGTCCTATATCATCAAGTTTCCCTCTCCACCAGATCTTCCCTGTCAGCATACAAACATGCTCTTATTTCTCCCATTTAAATAAGAAACATTTCCCTTTATTATACATCCTTCACCAGCCACCACTCCACTTAGCAGTTTCCCTTTACAGCAGAACCCCTCAGAGAAGTGTATGCTCCTTATCTTCACCTCATCTCTTCTAATTATCTCTTAAACCTGTTCCAATCAAGTTTTCCCCCCATGATTTTATCCAATTATTCTTCTCAAAGTCATCAAATACCTTCACATTTCCAAATCTAGTATCCAGTCCTCAGTCCTCCTCTTTCTTGACCTAACAGTGGTCGTTAATGCAGTTTACCAGTCCTTCCTCCTGAAAACATTTTCTTTACTTGGCTTTCAAGACACCAAACTGTCTTAGTTTTCCTCCAACCTCACTGGCTGGTCCTTCTAAGTCTCCTTTACTGGCTCCTTCTCATCTTCCTTACCTTTAGACTGTGGTGGGCCCAGGACTTGGTTCTTTAAGTTGTTCTTTTCTCTGTATTCACCCTCTTGATGTACCACTCTCATGGCTTCAAATATTTTCTTTATACTGGTGATTCCCCAAATTCTCCAGCCTTGACCTATTATTTAAAGGCCAGAGTCATATTTCCTACTTCTTCCTTGACATTTCCATGTGGATGCCTAATTAGCATCTTATACTTAACATATCCAAAGTAGAAATGTTCATATCTCTTCCTTGAATATTCTATGTCTACAGGCTTCTCCATCTTAATAAATGGCAACCCCCATCCTTCCAGTTGCTTAGATCAACATCCTTGGAGTTATCCTGGCCTCCTCTCTTTCTCTAACATTACATACCCAATGTATCAGCAGACCTTGGCTTTTCCTTCATAATAAATATACTACAGAACCAAACAAGTTCTCCTCACCTTCAATTCTACCTTCTAGGTCCACCCTCTCACACCTGAATTATTGTAGTAGCCACCTATTTAGTCTCCCTGCTTCCATCCTTATGCCTCCTGACTCTGTGTTCCACATAGTTGTCATTTTAATAGTAAATTAGATCATATAATAATTCTTCTGTTCAGATTCTTCCAGTGGATTCCCAAAGTCCAAAATCCCTAGTGTGGAATGTAAGGCCCTTTGTGATGTAGACCCCTAGATATCTGTCTGACCTCACCCTCCTAACATTCATTATCTCCTCACCCACTACTCACTATGCTCCAATCACACTGGTTTTCCTGCTGCTCCTGCATCACATTGTAACAAACGCACCCATGCTTTACAGCCTTTGCACTGACTTTTTCTTCTGTGTATTTCCAGCATAGGCAGAAGAAACAGCCAGATATCCCCATTGCTCATCTTCTCACTGCCTTCAAGTCTCTGTTCAAATATCACTTTATCACAGAGGCTTCCTTGACGACTTAATTTAAAATAGTTCTTTGACATCATCATTTCCCATCTCCCATTATACATTATTTATATATCCATTTTGTGTATCCATGATTTATATAGCACATATAAATAGGTCAAGGCATGTTAAATTTATTAAATATATATTTGTTGAATAAAATGTTTATTTGTATATTATTTGTATCTACACACTAGAATATAAATTCTTTGCAGGCAAGATTTTTGTTTTGTTCACTGTTTTTGTTGAATGATTGTTACATACTAATTTATTTATTGTCTTCTTCTACTAGAATGTCAGCTCCTTGAGGGCAGGGTCTTTATTTTTATCAGTGATCTATCCCCAGTGCCTGGAACGGTGCCTGACATGTAGTGGGTGTTTAATAAATGTGGGCTGAAATACTTAATTAATTGATTAGTTAGTTCAGGCATTGAAACAACTTCCCCAAGAGTAATGTTTAAACTCAATCAATGTG
The DNA here is from genome assembly GCF_020740605.2 of Lemur catta. Lineage (NCBI taxonomy): Eukaryota > Metazoa > Chordata > Mammalia > Primates > Lemuridae > Lemur > Lemur catta. Next base: position 37,597,650 of record NC_059155.1, on the reverse strand, counting down.
ATGAATAAATATCCAAGTTCTGTATGAGGAAAATGTATTCATAAATGTTGCCTGTGTTTTTAAGATTCATAATTTTATTCTGCCTTTTGGTATGGAAATGCTGATTGGTCCAAAACCAGGTAAATATAAATAGGAAAAACAGAGTATTTGCTTGCTAAGAGTATCCCTCTATATGAAGCAGAGATGTCATTCAGCCTAATTTATATTGAACTTCTATAGTCCAACCATTGATTCCTTTTTCACTTGTTTAGATTTGTTGTTAGGGAACACTATGAGTATTTTAAGTATACATTTATTTCCCCTAAGAGTTATGTAATCAATTTTAATATTTTAATATCCTTTATGATGACACAGATTAATAATGGAAATGATAATATGATGGTGGTGGTGGTGGTGGTGATGGTGGTGTGTATGTGTGCCACAGCTAAAGAACAACATTAAAACTTACTGTTCAGTTCACACACACCCTTCTCCACACACAAAACCCACTTACAACTAAAATATAATTATGAAGTGGGTCAGCCTTATAAAATATTTTTAATGAAGTGTAATTACATCTATTTCCTAGATTAACTCATACTGTGCTAACTCTTGTTTAGTAGGAGTCCTCAGATGACCTGAATTAATGAAATGATATAGAATTAGTGTATCAGTTTTTACACATAAATATAAGCGGTTTGAGGATTCCAGAAGGGTTTGTTCACAAGTACTTTTTTTATTTCTAGTTTTTATTTTACACCAATATGTAAAGAAACAAAACATCACCCCCAACTCACCTCCCAGAGATTTCAGTGTCTATCACCTGTATGCCTCTCTCTCTATATTTACACATATATGTACTTGATTGTGCATAAATGTGATAATTCTATATGAGATGTTCTGTAACTTGCTTTTTTCACTTACATCTTGTGCATGTATTTTTATGTCAATAAATGAACATCCACATCATTATTTTAAAAAGATGAATGATATTCTGTTATATGTATGTACCATAATTTGCTTATTTAGTCTGCTGTTGATGAATTGTTTCCTTTGTTGTTTTTGTTGTTATAAAACAATGCTGTGGTGAACATTCTTATGCATGCATCTTTATAATTTGACCTGCAAATATTTTTTTAAAGTTTCTTTTTCAGCATCATTATTTTGTAGTGTATGTATAAAGGAATCTCTAAACACAAACAAATTTCTTCTGTATTCTGTTTTAAAATTATTATAAATTTCAAAGTAGTGAAATTTGAATAAATGAGATTTTACTCTAGACTTTGTCCAGAGCCCTCTTTTAAAGTATATTCAAAGGGAATGAAAGGGCTTATTAACAGACTAAGCTATTGGAGTTAAAGATCAAGTCTGTTGAACATTTTCACCTAAATATACCAATCTGATCTTCTTGACATTTTTTGTTATATTTGATGCTGACAATAAAAACTTTGGAATAAGCTATAATTTTTGCATCCATGCATATTCAGGTCTGAAAATGAAAGAAGAGTATGACAGGTTTGCATGTAGAACTTCCCACCCACACATTTCTTTCCATTCTGATTCTGACACTTGAGCCTTTGAAACAGTTCCCATGAGCAATACTGAGATTCAGACTATTTAGATCTAAAGGAAAAAACACAAGCTTTTATACTGCTTGTATCTAGCACCTGGAAACCTCTTTGAAGAAGTGCTGAAATGTAAATCATGCTGTTATTTTTTATGCACACAGGAGAAATCCTAAAGATATTTTAGGGAGAAGGCGAGGGAATCTAGAGATATTAAGGACAGGGTGGGGTTCAGGGGAGAGGAAGGGAAATCCAGTCCACATTATTAAAGTGACATATTTCCAATATACCCTTATCAACTTACATGTAGATTGCATGCCACTTTTGTACAAAGGTATCACATTTTATTCTCAGCTTTTAGAAGAAGACAGGCAAGACAGGAAAAAATAGAGAGGACTTTATCAAAAAAAAGTCTAGGTTTAGCATCAGGTGAAGGGGTTATTGGTAGTAGTCTGAAATAGACTGGATCCTTATAATATTGTTTTGTGACATATAAAGCCCATGGGAATACATTCCCTTCCTAGCTTCCCAAAACTCATTACAATAGCTGTATGGTTTTTCTGTCATGTATCAAAGAACATCAGTATTGTGAAGGATCTTAACAGGTCATTCGGTTCAACCACCCTCTCCCAAAAGAAGGGATCCTCTTCTTTTTCAGGGCTAAGCCCAGCCCTCTATCTTTCTGTTGATTCTATCCTTTCTTAAAGTCATGTGGACCTAGAGACATTTATCCTCTTTCATGTACCATCACTATCTCCTGGACTACTGACTTTTCCCCACTGGCATACAGATAATTCTAGGACTCCCCAGCCTAAAAAGTCCCTCCTGGAACTCTGTTTCCCTCTCAAACTGTTTACCTGTCTCTTTCCTTTGATAGGCAAGAGCTTTCTTCATTTTATCATCTATTTCTTAATTATTCAACCCTCTTCATTCTATCTTCTGTCCTTATCACCATCCTTAAACTCCTTTTGCTAAGGTCATCAGTGACTGCCAAGTAAAATCCATTGCTTCTTTCAGTTCTTACCTTATTTCTCCTTTCTGCAGCATTGAACATGTTGATCACCTCTTTTTCATTGAAAACAACTCTTCTCTTGACTTTTACAGCACTGCTTTCTCTCTGTTTTATGCCACCACTATTTTTCTTTTGATTTTTCCTCTTCCTTCATCTCTTCTTAAATGTTTGATGTCTTATCTATCCCCTTTCCAGCCTCAGTAGTTGTCTATTCTGCTTGTATTCTCTAGATTATTAAATCTCTTATGGCTTCAGTTACCATCCATATACAGACAGCTTCCCTCTTGAGAGTCGGGCCTGTATATCCAACTGGCTACTGCACATTAACCTATCACTAATGGCTCTTCATACTCAAAATAGCCAATAATGGAGTCATTGTCTCTATCTTGAAATAGAACAGAATAACCCTCCTTCTTGCCCTGTGGCAACAATTTTTTGATGTCCTAGGTTTAAGCAGGCCACAGCATCATTAATAAATGATACATAATATTTGCCTTCAAAATACCTGCAGTGGTTAAGGAGGAGGCCTTTACCATATTATGTGGGTTTGAAATCCAGCTTAAATGCTTGTATGGTTTATGATATGGGAGCAAAGAAATTAATCCTTCTGTCCTTTAGTTTCCTCATCTATAAAATGGGAGTAATAGTAGTATAGACCTCATAGGGTTCTTAAGAGGATTAAATGGGTGACACATGCACAGTATTTTAAAGTGTTATACATATCAAGTTAACAAATGTTTGATATTATTATTTGCTGTTACAATCCATATAATGACACACTGAGTTCAGGCAAATATGCAACAGCTTATCATTCTTGAAAGACTATGGGGATTCTTTTATGTATTAAATTATCATATTTTATTTTTTAAACACTAAATTAATGAGATACATATAAAGTCCATTAGTACAATTATTTACAGGGGACAGATTGATCCACAAGGCCAAAGTCTACCCTCATGAACCAGTCTACATCACTGAAGCAGTATAACTCAAAATGAAAAGGTAACTCAACGAGCCGTCCATTTCCCACATAAAATCACAACTGAAGAGCAAAAATCTGGAGTGGAGTGTTGAATCAGCTGCTGTTGGGAGACCCTGATCTGCACTCTATCTGTATGCTTACTGAAGGGAGTGCAGGGCAGGGTTTCCCATACAGGGGGCACAGGCTACTACTGCATGGCAAAGGTTGACTGGAACTTGATTTCAAGGCCATTTCATGTGGAATCTACCCCATCATCCAGTGCTTCATGAAAATTCATCTGATCTGCTCATGAGAAGAAACTCAACCCTGATAAGTCCCTTTAGTAGTTAATTGTAATGTCCTTTTAACTCTCATATAGTTTTAAGTTGAACAAATTTTAAGATTCTAATTGAGCTTCTCTCTCTCTCTCTCCCTCAGAACACTGATTTTGTGTATGCTTATTTTCTATTTACCAGTGTAATATATGTTCTTTTTGAAAAATTGGAAAATATAAAAAGTTATCCATAAAAAAGTCCTAACTGCATAAAACCAATGTTATTGTTCTATTATAGATCCTTATCATGTCTGGCTGGCACATGCACACTCTCTCTCTCTCTCTCTCTCATTTGCTCTCATGTATATTAGACAACAAAAGGAATAGATATATATATAAAATCATTCTATTCATACCATGTTTGAAACTTGCTTTTTCTCATTATTATAGATATTTCTCCATATATTAAAATAATCTTTTAAATTATCATTTTAATGGCTGAATAGTAATAGTCTGAAGGTTATTTTCTGTTTATTTGGCTTTGTTTTGGGGAACAGTGAAGTGTTCACACTTAAATGTGTGAAACCTGTGTCTAGATTAGGCACTTGAATTCTTGAAAAAGTGTTAGGAAATGGAATAGTTAGTAATGATCTTTTACTTATAATTTATGTATGTTTCTGTATCCTGTTCATATATAATGATAGTAAGTGACATGTTTAAAATTTTAAAATTTTTAGTATTTTCACATTTATTTCCTCATTTGATCTCTGCAACCACCTTCTGAGATAGTCAGGGAAGGAATTATTATTCTGTTTTTATAGATAAGGGAACCAATATTCGGAGAGAGGCAGTGATTTTCCAAAGGATACACAGTTAATAAATAAGTGTCACAGTTGGAATTTGAAATCTGAAATCAAGTCTTCCAACTCCAAACCAGTACTCTTTCCAGTACGTTTTGTCATGTTCCAATTTCACTATTTAAGTGCTTCTTTCTAACACATCCAATTCAATTATTCTCGTAAATATTTTTTGGACCATACCTTAGGAGAATATAGCTTTCTCATAAATTCCCTCATTAGCAGAAAACTGAATATGGCTAGATTCTAACAATAAAAACACATTCTTTTCTTTCAGGAATGCCACACTTTGTATTATACCCTAGAAAAAAACTTTTAGATGGTGGATCTTTATTGATCATGTTTATGAGGTAATATAGCAACTCAGGCTTTTCTCAGGAAGAAGAAAATCCATTCCTTTTGTCAGTTTAGAGTCTAGACTGCCGCCATTTAGAGTTTGAACATCTTGATTTCAAAATATGGATAGTCATGTTAAGAAATACAATGTAAATGCCAGGAACATTTCAATCACGGGACAAAAACTCGCTATCAAAACATCTTAGAGATAGGATACATGTTAAAATTAAAAAAAAAACAAACAACACGTTGGGAATGGGGTCCCTCCTCATCTGATATTACCTGGGAAACAGATGATCATGTACCTCCCAGTCCTGTATCAGCCCTAATTTATTTGATGGTATTGCTTTATTTTTTTTTTCTCTTCACAGCAGATTGCTATTCTAAAACAGCACCATTTGCTGCCCCGTTTTATTCTCGTGCCTATTTAAGAAGTGGCCAGGCACACACTTTGCCACCGGTTTTACATGAGGGTAAAGACTTTCTGTTTTCCTTTCAAGAATTAAGTGCTGCTATATCTCAGCTAAACCTCTTTCATCTAATGAGCACTTACAGAATACTGAAACATAATCTACTGCAAAACACTCTACTACATATTCTTCATAAATAGGAATGAAATGCTTTTAATATTATCCTTTTGTCCAGAATTAATGGGTGGGCATTAACTATACAGTATGCTAGTTGCTTATGATACATTTCCAAAGGCCCAGCCAGAAGGATATATTGTAGATACACAGATTCCAAGTGTTTATGAAATCTTCCAAAATTATGTGTCTGTGTTTGCTTAAAAGGCACAGGTGTCAGCTCACCCACCACCCCCTCAGACCAGTCAAGAACAATTGCAGTAAGTACAATGGTTGTTGAGTGCACAAGGATGAAACTACCTTAATTACATAGTAAGATTAATAATAACTTGATATCATAAGAGCCTTGGATTGAACCAAACCCCAGGTAGCTGTAGACTCACCATGATACTTGAAGGAGAATTGATACAGATTGTCCAGAATTAGGAAAGGCAGGTAGTCTGCCTTTGTCCCTTCAAATTAGTTATGAAGAAAGGAATTTTAGGCAAGACCTGGGACTTGTCTTGGGCTAATCTCTGGAAACTCTGAGATAGAATATACTCTTCAGGGATACAAGGATATTAGGGACTAAAGGAGCACACACCAGGGCACCGAGAAGAGAACTTGGCTGTGTTTCCTCCCTTCCAGGGAGCTCATTGGACCCAGCATGCCCTTGAGTTTAGTGTCCACTGAGTTTAAAAGCAACATAGGAATAAAACTGAGTGCAACAGTGATGAGGAAGGTGGAAAATGATGAGAAGTGAACTTCTTTCTTATATTTTTTGTTTCTTTGAACTTCTCAGAGCCAAACCAGGTAGTATATGTTGCCTGAATTCTTGGATCCAGACCATTGTTGGTCCAGATTTTCAACCTCTCTCTTTCTCTTTTTCTGTTTCTTTGCCCTCCTTCTGCTGCTTCTTTTAAAAAGAGGTAAACTCATTTTTCTTGGTCCCATGTGGGAAACCCTCTTGGCATTTTCTAACTGCCAAGTATTCTGTAACTAGCCATCTGTGGAATATTTTTTTCTTAAGATAATTTTTTATTAATTTGTTTTGCTTTGCTTTCTCTCATACACACAGACTAGTGTTTGAAGGTCAATGAGCAACTGGTCTTTCTTGCAGTAACTTCCTTTTTTACAGCTGAACTTTATTTATTACTTGCTTTTCTGAATGTTTTCTCCTAAAATGACTTAAATGAGATAATTTCACTGAAACAAAGAAATGATGTGACTTTTGGGAACCTGTACAGGCGTTGAATATAACATTTCAGACCTGACTATGACTAATGATTTGGAATAACTTTGAGCTTTTTGAGGGCCCTGGCCTAAAAAACAATGTAAGACGGCCTTTCACATTTATACCCTCCAGGGACTGTGCTAGCCAAAGTTTCCTTCCAATCTGGATAGGGAGCTTCATGCCATAGCAACTTTCAGATTTCACTGCATCAATCAAACAGATTGTTCTTGTAGTGGTTACTTCCTGGGGAATTCGCCAGCTGGGAGATTGTACCACTGAGCCAAAACAGGCCACTGGAACAGCCATACTTTTTACTTATTCATTTATGGAGCCATTTAAGAAAATGCTCTAGCAGCAGCTGCCTGTTTGTAAGAGCAGTCTTGGGGGTGTGCTAAATGAGACCTAAATTAGACTAGTAGATGATCAGATGACAAAGAATACCAAATAGACAGGTGAATCATAGAAGAAGATGCTGTGGAACTTTCTGTAGGGCTTCCCCACTGTGACTCTGGAATAATTACAGTTTAGCTGCAATTACGTCGAGTGAAGTGTGAAGCATTGAAAATATAGACCAGAATGCCCTCCCTCTGCTCGCTCGCGCTCTCTCTCTCTCTCTCTCTCTCTCTCTCTCTCTCTCATACACACACCCTAACCCTATATTATTTCTGATATATATTGTATTTGGATTTCAGATAGGTGGCCAGTTTGCTTTGATAAAATAAATATGCGCCTGTTTATTTGAATGTCTGCCACTAAGATTATCCACAGCCACATGTCCATTCATTTATTATATACTTTCATAGTGGAGGGTGAGGGAGAGTAGCCAAGCATGACTCATTTGGGATTAGACACAGAATACAGATATAACTCAAATATGCCATTCTCAAGGTTTTAGTGGATGACTGTACTCAAGGCATGAGTTTACAAATAGTCATCCTGGTTTGTGGTGTGGGTTTTTTGTGCACTCTTTCCTGACAGGCATCAGCTGCTCTGTAGATTTTATTCCCTAAAACTCATTAGTCAGCTTTCAACTATTATAAATAATAAAGCTAATGTTAACTGTGTTATAGATTTATTGAGCAATTTGACAAAAGATTGAATAGTGATTTATGTATATAGAGAATTTTTAATTCTAGGTTGGCTTAGCCTTACCATACTTCCAAATTCCTCCTCCCTGTCTGAGGAGGCTCAAAAAATGCACAATCATTTTAATATTCACCTAAGGAAAATATAATTAGGAAGGTAAATTTCTGCTCTGAATACCATGTTGCACAGTATGAAACTCCAAGAGAAACACATTTGAGGTAATTTTTTCACTTGTATAACTTACGCTATTTATTTTTCCTTTCCGTTAGTCTGTAACCTAGACTTTGGGGGTGGGGGAGGAACTAGTCTTGTCCAAGGTGGACCTCCTTACAAAGCACAGGTACTTTAGAAACCCTGAATAAGGCTTTGGACCAGACAATAAAAAAGGAAATGTGAAAGCTGACAGTCTTGCAGAGCAAAGGGACACTCCAGATCTCATGTCTGTCAGCTGGCTGGTGACAGCACCTAGCAGCTACCCAGTAAGTATCAGAACCTCCAAACCACAGCTGATGTCTTCTTTGGACCTCAAGAGAATAGGAGCTAGCTGAAAGCCATTCCCTCCTCTTACTGATTATTCATTAGTACACTGTGGTTTTTATTGCAGAACAGATTAGAAACAATTAGCAAATGGAAAACTGAAGGAGTCCTTGCTGCTTTTAATGTTTAGATGCAACTTTTGAACAGAATCAAAATGTTCTTTTGAGTCAAATGTGCCATTTTACCTGAATCCAGTCCTCTGCCATGGATTATATGCTTCATTCCATCTAAAAATGGAAATTTTCTGGACGTGGATTCAGTATGTATTGCTGATTGCTGCATTTATTTTAGAGGCTTTTTAGAAAGCATTATTTGGTAAGCTAATTTTCTCATGCTGAACAATGTATATTAAAATGATGGTTGAAGCACATTCCAAAGTCATCTTTTAACTCACAAGGAATATGGAATTGTATTGACTGCTAAGGAGACAGTTTAATCATTCATTGTTAACTAAGGACATTTTCATTTTTATTGTACTTGTCATTACCTATCATAGTACTCATCTGAAAAGGAACTATTTTACAGGAAAAAATAATGAAATTAAGGGAACAATGGACCTGATTTTGTCAATGCTCAGGAAGTGAATCATTCAGTGCCAGGCCTATAGAATTCAGGGGAACATCATTAGGACCTCATGAATTTCAAGTTTACTAATGTGGAATTTTTTATGTTTCTCACATAGACTTGGGTGAGGCTTTATGTAAATGCAAAATCTCTCATTTCTTATATTGATGCATTGTTTATTTGTATTTTTATTCTACCTCCTCCAAAGAGAAGCAAAATTTGGTTAATATGCAGATTAGGATTTTTATTGAGGATTGTGTTTTATTTTTCCTAAAAACTAAGGTTATAAAGGTTAGAACCCCCTGATGAAATTTGCATCACTTTTAAAGAAACAGTATTTAGTGAAATTTTGTCATTAACATTTTCACAGCTTGATTCTATTTCTCATCATATCCCAATTATCAAATGAAATAAAACAAAGCTATTCCTGTAGAATGAAACACATGAAAATGGCAAACTACCTTTGAAAATGAGCAAAGAAATACTGATCTTCACCTATTCCTACACCATTATTTCTCACCTAATGTACCAACTCTCCTCTCATTTTTTTTTTACCAGAGTAATCTGAGGCAGAGAAATTAAATTACTATCTAATATCATTGGTGAAAACAGAATACTATGGGAAAAACAGGGAAAACCTCCAAACAAAATCATGGTGCATTCTGGACTTCCTACAATGGAAAATATCTAATATGATTAAGTGACACGTCAGTAACATCATCAGAGTTCACAGTGAAATACTTTCATTAATTCCTACTGACTGGCATGCCAAAGCACCAAGTATACTCAGCTTCAGAGCTTAGAAAACTAGAGCCTTCCTTAGTTCTAAGTCTCTCTGTAAAGAAATAGACTCACAGTTTAGATTTATGTAAGAGGCACAAAGCAAACTGTTACTCTGTATCTACAAATGCCAATTGTAGAGGACCACTAAGCATCTGAGATAAAGAAATTTGAGGTTTATATTGCTTCTAATAAACCTTTCCAAGCTCTTATTTATTTAGTGTACAACAAAAGGAGAAGGCTGAGTAAGAGAGTTGTGATAGGGATTGGAAGAAGGAAAGAAAATGACGGACATATACTAACAAAGTAACCAATGTAGTGTGGGTCACTTGTTATCTAGTAACTAGTCCTCACTCCTCCAGTGAATGAGTAGTGGTGGTAGTAGATTTCTGGAAAGACAACATGATGCATATTATCTAAAAGAGCAGATTTCCTTAAATGTATTTCTATTGACATTTGGATTGTGTAAGATGGTATTTGGGGCAGAAATGATTCTTCCTAGTTATATTTTTCTTAGGTGAATACTATAGTGAGTATATATTCCCTGTGGAATTCCCCCAAATATAATAAATTTCAAATCACTTTATTCTAAAAATGAAATATACCTTACATAGAGCAACATTCAAATAAAATGTGTGCCATAGAGTACTTCTAGGAAAGGCGCTCCCAATCATTGGTTTGCCTTGCTAGACTAAGTGTAAACTATTTGAATAAAATATATAGGTAGGTAAAAAAAAGGCTATAAGTTATTTGCAACCACAGGGTTGTTAGGGAAAGCTATAGCATTTCACTTCTAAAGGACTGGGTTCCTCTTACAAATTAAATTGGAAATCCAGTTAAATTTCATTTCCTCTGACCAATGTTGAATTAATAACCTATGTGATACCTTTATTTAGACATGAATACTCCAAGCATGCATCAAATTAGTAAAAGTACAAGGCTTATCAGGTCAAGAAGAATGGTTAAATTTATAATGTCCATTTTTACACTGAATTTTTAAAAAATATATCTTTATGGAACATTTTTGGCTCATTGCTTTAGAAGGTATTAATGTGATGGTGAAGATCTGTCATTCATTTTTTTCAAGCCATTACTCATATCCTTAACATTTCAGAAGGATTAGGGAGGTAAGAAGACCAACTTTCAAGATTATATAAGGTTGATAGAAAAAGCAAGCCAGTATTTCCACCATCAGCTTGAGTTAAGATCCTGTATTTTGACTTATATCAAAATAAGTGATGTGGGCGAATTTCTTTCAATTTGAGGTATTTGTCAGAATATGCAGGGGGTAAGGGTTTACTCACAATTTAAGAAATAACATCTTTAAAAACAAGTCTGAGAAAAAAATCAAGCTGAGATTATGTAGTCTTGTAGAAATAATATTTATCTTTCCTTAACTTATAACTGAGGAAAGATCAGTATCAATCTTTCCATATGTATAAATTATGAGAGCATTTGCCAGACTTTAGTAAGGGTCTTTATTAAATCAGTGACAGATCCATAGATCCCTCCCCATTAGAACTCCTCGATCTGAAATAATATAACTGGACTTGAATAGAAGCTACTCCAGACACTTGCCTGCTCAAATATTTGTCAGACAAACTTAAAAGTTATTTCCTTTTTTTTTAGGTTTTAAAAAAGTCATTTCCTGTACTACTATATAAGAATGATTATTTTTCTGTATTTGTAAATTGAATTTGAAATTGTCATAACTATAACTGTTGAGTTATCTACCTAGCCTAAATAAATAAAAATGTTTAATTTAAAAACTACAATTAGAATAATTGGATTAGCTTAGTTGCTTTCATTTAAGTATCCATACAAAAGAAAATGAGGTTTTAAGGATTAGTTACTTGCATATGCTATGCAGTCTAGCTGATAGTTGTTGTAGTGAAGGCAATTTCTGTTAGTAATTGCTAGTTGTATTTGCTCACACCTTTCTTTAATGGAAACTTGTCTATTTTGACAGTCTCATGTTTTTTGCTCATTCTGAAAATTACTTGAGTGCAGAAAATTTATTTTTCTTCTGTCTTAGAAAAAAACATCCCTTCCTCCTGAACACAAATATTGTAGTCCTGGTGAAATCTAACTGCTCAACTTCACTACTTGGTTTTGTTTCAGTAAGGTTTTGCAGTTACAAATGGAAGCTTACTTCAGTCTCCACTTTCATGACTGATTCTTGAGAAAAGAAAACAACCAGTTGGGCATAGTAGACATTTGAACTATCACCTTGAACATAGTCACTTTAAAAATCAGAAGCAAATCAATAAGGCAAGATAATTCTCTGCTATCCTATACAGTAGATGAGAAAGAAATAGAATTATCAAAGACCTACATTAGTGACATATTTCAGCTTGTAATTTGTGACATCAGTGGAGTAATCATACTAGGGGTTGGATGTTTTTTCTAGCAGGCAAAATGCTGGGAAAGAACTGAATTTCTGTTGTGGATTGCCAGAATAAGCCTTCATAAAGCCCAGTCATCAGTAAAAGATTTGGTTTTCTTAAGTGTATAGCCATAGCCATGAAGTGGAAAATAGAGATGATAAAAGTAGACAATACAGTTCCATCATTACATGCAATATCATGTATAATATTGAATCAAATTTTTAAAATATTTTCAAATAGTTTATGCATAGCCATGTGGCTTGAGACAAAAGCTCCTAATATTAGCTCTTTAGGGGTAAAGGCAAATGCCCATCTTTAAATGCTCGTAGTAGGAAGTTAGTGATTGCTAGAGGTATATCTGTGTTTGTGGTTCCAATAAGAACATTGAAGAACATGGAGTAATTAATATTATTTTAATAGTAGATGCAGTCTCACAGATACCTAATCCTGAAGTTAGTGAGTTGTGTTTATTCATGATCAGTGAGACCCTAGAGGATCAAAATTAAAATTAAAGATTCAACTAAGTATTTTTATTCATTTCTAAGAATCTAGTACATTACCCTGCCCATAGGAAATCAATAAATATGTGTCATTTAATTAGCTTTGTTATTGCTAAAATCAATTTCCTATAATTCCTAAAGAACAAGGCTTCATTCAAAGAGAGCAATATGTAGGAATCATTTTACCAATAATTGGGAATTGAGCTCAAAGTGCACAGGGGTGACCTATGAAATGCCATCATTTCTGATAAGCTTTAGCAGGGGTCATTAAATATGAGATTATTTTATTCAATACTATCAGTGTGGTTGAAAAAGGCCTTAACAATGTCCATAGCTGGCACTTTGTTCCTTTCTGTGTTTAGCATTTCCCTGGCTAAGATGCCCCACAATGTTCCCGAATTAGGATCTCCCAGTTTTCTCTGTTTTCTTGGACATTGTGTCTATTTTCCAAGGTTCAGAGGAGTCTGTCTGTCATTAGTAGTACCTACATAGAATATTGAAAAGGAGGTTGTGCCCCCCCTGCTTTTCTGCCATTTTTAACCCACCAGCATTAAGCTAGTGACCTACTGTCATCTGCCAGAAGATTTGTTAGTGTTAGACCCGTATGCTTCTGGTGACTGGCAATGTGGAATAGCTATTCCAAGTCTTATCACTCACTGGCTATCATAAGAACCCCAAGGTGCTATGCTCTACTCCTCCAACAAGTTCAGTTGAACTCCTTGCCAACCAAGAGATAGTGCCACAGGATTGTTATTTGCTGTTGCTGTCAGCTCTGAGGAGCCACTGCAGCCTAGAGAAAGTCTTCTTGGAATACTTCCCAAAGCAACTCTGTTATTCCACCCCCCCAACACCTATGGGATTTACATATGATATTCCATACTGTTCCCTAGGATAATGTATGTAAAGCCCTGTACACATTGCTGACGTACTGTAAGTGTTCAGTAAATGTTAGCCATTTCTATTATCAAATATCCATTATTATGATTGAACCTCTCTAGTGGCCCTCAGGATAAAATTGCTGTTACACCTAGGCCTGGCATGCTCTTACTAAACAGTAGCTCCTTCCTTGACCAGATAGCCATGTATTCTCAAAGTTCCCATAGTACACTATGATTAGTCCTACTTCAGTACTCATCTTGTCAAACAGTACTTGCATATTTATCTTTTCTGTTTCTTTAACCAGACTGTAAATTCTGAAAGGGCAAGAATTAGCTATGACTTGTTCACTGCTGCATCCCTAGTACTTAGCATAGTGTCAGAACTTTTCATGCATGTAGTAGGTGTTCAGTAAGTGTTTGTTGAATGAATGAATAAAGTGTCCCAGTATCACAGGTACTGCATGACTCCTACAGAGTGGTCACCCCAAAAAAGTGTGCATAAGGGTTAGCATAATTAATATATGTGCTCTGAATACATGCAAAACATTAATATCAGCAGTTATGCTCCAAACTCTAACCTCGGGTTGGATGCAACATAATGACAAGATTTTGACATTAATTAAAAAATCTTTGACTGGATAATAAATAATTATCCTTTCACTATTATTAGATATCATTACTGATTGGATAAAACTAGATTAGGGTGGCAGCCTCTAAAAGGCATTTTTCCTTTCAAGTAACTCATCCACATACATCAAGCCTGGTAGCCCCTTCTTAGCACATCTTAACCCTCTCTCACTTTTCACTTCTTCCACCTGTTATTGATAGTCTCACCAGATTATACACCTAGTGTCGGTTTCTCTTATTTTCCTTTAACCTGAATAAATATTTCTTACCTTTTTAAATCTTTACTGCATCTGCCACTTTCAAGATAGCTTCCTATAGTGTATATATTTTTATCTGTCCATCCATCCAAACATTCATTCTATCAACAATAATCCACTGATTGCCTGATACTTGCCAAAAATAGCCCCTGCCTTCTCAGAGCTTATTGTCAAATGGAGGAAACAGACATTGAACTGCCAATTACAATCTAGTGCTTACTTCTTCTTAACAACATCTGACCACTCCCAAATGAAGATTACCAGGCATAGATTACTGTTGCAGAGCAAAAATTTGACAATATTTTAGATGAGGATACTAACAAAATGAGAAAAATGTAGGAACTGGGATGTAGACAAGAAGAAGGTGCTCTAGAATGAAATGCATTTTTAGGAAGTCACTATCAGAATTTAAGCTCTTGCAATTCATTGCCTGGCAACAGAGGAGCAGCCTCACTCCTCAAAAGCTGAGAGAGAGCAGAGAAGTGGAAGAGCACTTCCAGAGAAATCCCCTGGGGATTTCTTAGCCAGATGTTTAGAAACTATTGTTTAAATTCTTCGGGGTGGAGTATTCTAACCTATGCTCTAAGGACAACTGATGAAGGCTAGAAAGAAAAATAGACTTTACAAAAAAAAAGTGTTCACAGAATCTCAGTACCTACCAACACTCCATTTTGAGAACTAAAAGCCTAAATCATCCACCCTGAAGCAGATTTGTTGCTGACCGCAGGTACTAATTGATTGTCAGTGCTGCTCTGCTTTAAGCATGGGGTGGGGGGCAGCCATCATGGTCCTCTTTTATTTAGGCACAAAGTAATTGTATTTTATATGAATGCAAACATCTTAAAATATGCCATTCATTCCCGGATTTATAAAGATCTGCTTTAGAAAATTCAATTCCTTATTATGGACTGGACAGCCCTTTACAAATCTTAACCTGTTTTATCCTCCCAAAAAGACTATGAAGAAATTACTATTATTTTCCTCATTTTAAAGATAAGGAAACTGAGTCACAGAGGTAACATTACCTGCCCAAAGTTTCCCAGTTAGACTGACCTAGGTTCTAATTATTGCTCTGCTACTTACTGACTTTAAAACCTGTTCTCTTAAATGGTATGCAAAGTGCCTTAGTAAAGAACATAAAATGAAGAATGAAAGAAGAAGAAGTCTGGAAAGTTATTTGCCATTAGCCTTTAGTTAGGATTGTTTTAAAGGCATGCAGTTGCCCTTTTCTACTTGTCTTTTTCCCAGTGTGCCAAAATCAGTGAGCCAATATGGTTGATTGCAGTGGGCATATCTTAAAAACCAGTTTCCATGAAAAGAGCTACTAAGGGGCCTAATGTGCTTGTTGGCTTACTCTTATAAGGGTCCAGTATCAAGTCTGTTAGTTTGTATCCAAAAGACACTATCTTTCAGGGAATACAGCCAAACCTCTTCATTACACTTATATCGGGGCCCTGAACCTCTGCTCCTGGCTAAACCATCCCAGGCATTTGGTTGGATATACTTACTTCTGAGTCCATTTCTTAGCAACACACATTGTGATGGAGTCCTGATGTATACTCACTTTCCTCACATAGCCATGGCCGGCCAGTGAGTGGAATAACTGTATATTTTGCATTTACTGCTATTGACAAATGTTTATTTGTAGAAAGTGTAATTCACAATTTAAACCATTCTTCTTTTCTTTTATTCTTCACTATGCTTTTCAAATTATTCCCTTCTCTGGATAACATTGGAAGTATGACACTGAATTACTTTTCTATCCCATTGTACTTAATTAGCAAGTATGGCATTTATTTCTTATTTAACATCTCTCTTTCTGAAAAAAATCCATATCTTTATTTTGGTAAGTTGAAGATAAAATGTGGTCTGAGGCAAAAAATAAAGGAGCCACGAACCCTTCTAACATTAAAAATGTTCAGCCTGAAATACCTGTGTCCTGCAAAGAGCAATTTAAGTATGAATGAGATCAAGTTTTAAGCCCCCAAGTTAAGCACTGGATCCCTGGCTAACCTTGTCTTGATATTTTAATGTTTTAATCTGTAGTGCATTTCAATTAAATAATCAAAATTATAGTATTTTCTTTGATAAGATGTATTCTTCATTTATTCTTTGGTTTAGTACAATGAATTGACATTTCTGATATGTTAAGGAGAAGATTTCACTTTCATACATTACTAAGATAAGCCCTTCAAATTTATTAGCCATCAGGATTTGCTGCTTTCAATGATTAATTACCTGTTCATACACTTTTCAAAGTATTCTCCTTAGCTATTTCCTTTCATCTTGCCCTGCCTTTTTTATGAATAGCCTTTCATGTTTACCTCAAAAGAGTATTAGTAAAGCTTTATTTTTTTTCTTTGGGTAGAGATTCTGGCATATAATTATAATGCAGTTCATAACCACAGTGAAAATTAAAGCCCTGATAACTGTACCTCAGTAGGATCCTAAATATTTTATGAAAAGTCTAATTATTTAATAATTATCCAAAGACCTCAATAATCTGGAATAATTTGTCCCTTCAACCTACCAGGCCCCCAGAATTCATCCATTCTTTCATTTAGTAAATTTTTATGGCATGAATACAGAGCACCAGGCACTGTTTCAAATGCTGGAAGACGATGATGAACAAAACTTAATCTCTGTCCACATGGAATTTATGTTCTAGAGAGGGTAGACAGACATTAGACAAACAAATTAATATATAATTTTCTTTGGAGAATAAATAAGAAGGGTTGGGGGATAGGGAGTACTGAGAGATAAGGGTTCCTCTTTCATATGGGATGATCAGAGAAAGCCTCTCTGCTAAGGTGCTACTAGAAGGATGAGAAGGAAAGGTTCCGGTGGATATCTGGAGAAAAATATTTCAGACAGAGGTATCAACAAGTTCAAAGACCCAGAAGTGGGAATATGCTTGGCATGCTCAAGGGAGAAGCTAGGAAGCCAATGTGACTGATGGAAAGAGAAAAAGAGTGATACATGAGAACAGAGAAATAGCAGGGGGTCAGATCACATATGATTTTGTAAGCCAAGGAAAGCACTTTGGCTTTGAGTGAGATGGGAAGCCATTAGAAAGTGTAGGGTAGAGGAATGCATGATATGCCTTATTGTAAATTAATGTCTTACTACAAGTATGGCTTATATGGTACTGGTGGCCAACTAACACAGTCAGATAGGGAATGCTGTCAAGGAGTCCACAATCCCCCCACCCATGTGCCCCATGTAGTCTCATTGACTTTGCTTTGTTCTGCATCCACAGAATAAAGCTCAAACTTTAACCAAACATCATGGGTATTTGTTCTGTGGATCACAATGGTATTGGCAGGAAAGTATAATTAGCTCAGGCCATCTCATCCATACTGCAAAAAGAAAATAATGAGTACATTCATTTAACTCAGCTATCAGCAGTGCAGCAAAAACAACTCCCACTGAAGTGAGTCAGGAGCATCTTCATAAACCAAGGCAAGCGTATTATGCTTTAAATGATGGCTCAGTGGCCTCAAGGAAGTAAAGCACCTAATTTACTACCAGGCTGTGACTCAGGCTCAGGGAAAATTGAACCTATTACTGCTTACTTAAAATACAGTAAGCAACTGTGGGTAAACATTGAGACTCTTTAGAAGAATAGAGAGGTAATGTTACTAAGAAAACAAATAAGTAATCTGCAGTCATTCTCACCATGTGTGCATGGTACTTCTGTCCTCCAATGACTGCTGTTTGCACACCCATCTCTTCACTTTTCCTTTGAGTTGCACACTCAATTGGATGTGTTTGGACAGAGTTAAACATCTCAATTCTAATGGCATCATAACTGCTTAATTTGTCTACTCCTGTTTCTTTCTAATGCTAGAAAATCAGCAAAGTTCCTAACAACTAAGCATAGTCTGTGGAGCTTACCCCTAAGCTATGAGGTTTAACCTCTCTTAGTGTTTACTCAAAGTCATTATATTGTCTTTTATCCTGGTCACTTGACTTACACACACACCCTCATGTTCCTTCGTCTTTCCTATGGCTTTTAGCGAATATCCAGCTTCTGTAAATATTCCCTCAGCAGATCTGAATTGCAGAAAGTATAACTTCAGTGACACCAAAGTGTCTGTATTTTATGGCTTGTTATTTCTGGTGATTGAAGTATAGTAATCTTACTGTGCAGAAAGGTTGATTTTAAAATGGAGCCTTATTGTACCAAATTACAGCTAGATAGGAGGAATGAGTTCTGGTGTTCTGCAGCACTATAGGGTGAATATAGTTAACTGTAATTTATTGTTTATTTTCAAAAATTAGAAGAGAGGTTTTTGAATGTTCATAACACAAAGAAATGATAAATGTTTGAGGTGATGGATATGGTAATTACCCTGATTTAATCATTACACATTGTATGTGTCTATTGAAATATCACTCTGTGTCCCATAAATATGTATAATTATTACGTGTCAACTAAAAATAAAAAAAAATGGAATTTTATTATCTTGTACTGGCATAGAGTACACAGTAGGGCTTGTAGTTCACTATGATTAGATTGACTCATTTGGCTAGTTACAGAATATAGGATTTGTATATTCTTGTGGGTATTCTCAAGGTGGTAATTTTGGTCATTCTGATGTGATTCAGAAGGATCTGTTTTTAGGTTTCAACATAAGCCATTTCAATTTTAATCTATATCTTGACCCAGGATAGTCATATTTTTTTTTGAGATTGGTAAATGCTTAGCTGCTCTTGGTGCTAATGATAACAGAACACTTAACTATAACAGATGAAATTACCAAACAAATCCTTTTGGAATGGAATAAATGCTCAAGCAGGTTATTCTAGTAGGAATAGATTCACCCAGCGTTATATCTTGCTTTGTCAATGTAGACTGTAGAATTTGGTTTTGGACTATTGTCATTTCACTTTAGGAACACACTTTGAGATACGGCATGACTTCAGGCTGAGGCCTGGGAAGTACTCTTTTGACAACTGTGTGGAGAAGACACATGCTGTTCCAATGTGCTAAGCACCACAATTGTCAGAATTTAGTTTAGGAAAATTAGGCACTCAAGACATCTTTGTTGACTAGAATGAGTAAACTCCCCATAAAATGGTACATGAATAATTGGTCTTCATATGAATAATTGGTCTTCATAACGTCAGCCAGAGGTGATACTTCACATTCTGAAAAACAACCAACATTGTATAATGATGTTCAGAGATCTGACTCTCTGAGCTTATCATGCATTGTGATTCTTTACAAAAATCAATTCTTTTCTGAGGCCAGAACTTTTACCTGCTTTACCTAGAGAACTTATAGAATAGCTTAGGCTCATCTAAAAATATTTTATTTGATGTGAACCAGCACACATAATTGAAAGTCTTCACTCCCTTCCTGAACAGTTGGCATTTCAGAGTCAATCAAAGAACAAGTCCATGTCTCCTTTCCCCAGTGGTGGGCTTCAAAACAAAGAGAAAATGGATCCATAACAGGACAGTGGAGGGACGAATCGTATGTTGAATACACACAACACTGCCTCCCAGACATAGGATGTACATCTGGTACATCTTGTCTCCCTTATAGTTGTTGCCTTTCCGTCAACTGTGTTTATTTTAGTTGGAAGTCAGCATTTAACCAGTTCTGCCTGAAGCTAAGTGAAGGAATTTAATTCTGATGACTGTGTCCTCCCTGAAGTGCTGTATTCTCTTTCTCTTGGAGAGGGGAACAGTGTTGTTTGCATCCTCCTGATGTTGGCGGATATAGCAGGCACCATCATACAATGACATCCAAAACTTATTTTATCTGAGAGGTTAAAGGTGAGAAGCAATCCAACTGCTGATGTGATTCATGAATAGATGATTCAACTTATAATGACTTGGTGATAATGATTTATTATATACCAATAAGAGTCACTCAGAAGAACCTTTGAGTAAAATCAATGTTACCCCTAAGACTAAATACAAATACATTGTGAACATTTAAAGTTTTAGGCCCCTTGATTATCTTTAAGGTAATATATACAGCATATTTTCCAGTATAGATTTTTCATCACCAGCCATCTGGTAAAAATTAGTATGAGATAAATAATTTAGCTTCCTTCTGTTCACATACAATTTCATTAGACTCTTCCTTGATGCTGTGAAAAGTCTTCAGAAATAATCAATTGTAAAGCACGTTTGCATTCCAGCCAAAGCTGAGCCTGGAGGTTTATGACATGCTGACGTTCGACTCTTTTTCTCTGTGTGCTGTGAAAAGAAGAAGTACTGATTATTAGCAAGTGGCCACCAAAGAATTGCATGCCTGATGGCAGCCCCTGCACAAGCACACTTCCTGCTAGAGCACAGTGTGAGGAATCATGACATGAGACAGCTGGTATGTTCACAAACTGCAAGTCATTTTTCAGGACTAAAAAAAATAATAGTGCAGAGCATAAGAAAGAACCTTAGGAGTAATTAATACATATTCTCTGTGACCTAGCGATTCTCTCTGTAACCACAGTGAATATCCCAGCCTCTGAAGCACAGTAATTGGTTTGTAGGAGATATTTTTCCATTCATAAGAAAAAATCTCTGCTACTTTTTATCCTGGCCTTATTTCTCCAATCTGGCTTGAGTTGAAGAATCTTATGCTAGAATTGTAGGAGAGCAGGTGCCAGATTGTGGAGGGCCTTGAACGCCCGGCCAGGGAGTTTGGATTTTATCCTGTAGGCAGCAGGGAGCCATTAAAAGATTTTGAGCAGGAGGAATGTAAAAAATAGGACTTGATTTGGATGCATGTTTAGTATAAAAGTGCAATGATAAGATATATTAAGGGAGTGTTACGGTTCTGTTCGCAGCATGAATATAACTGGAGGATTCATCTCTACTAGCTGACTAGTTCAGCTTTTATAGCATGCAAATTTTCAGAGCCAGCTGTAAGAGCTTGATGGTAAAAGAACAAAGTAAGAAGTGATCATGTGAATGTAATTGTAAAGAGAGGGAATTTTTTAGTGATCAAGGTAATACAGAATCATAATCATTTTAAAGGATGATTGTAGAATTATTTGTTATTTTGAGTTCTTTGAAACCACCTCTATACTATATAATTACCTTAAGTTTTAAGTGCTCCCTGCAGGGATAATTTATGCATTTTGCATTCTCATGCAAATGTTTTAACAGTCTACACTGTTGCAAATGGAAGCTGAAAATTATTTCAAATAGGTAATTGTTTTGCAAAGCTTATGAAGTGATAATCATTTTTATATATTCTCATACTTTATATTATTGCATTGTTGTTTTTTCAGCTAGGGTGATAAGTAACAAATATTTGAAAATTTAAATTGCATGTTTTGATAAAGAACTGTAATTTGCCTATTTCAAAACTTAATGTCATCAAAACCCTTTAAAAAATATTAATATAAAATGATGCAGTATTTCAGGAAATATAAAACAAATTTAATTTAAACTAAGCTACTAGAAGCTCAGTTATGAATTGTAGCTAGATACATGGTATAAACACTCCTATAAAGCATTACATTTTTAGAATTCAGGCTTCACTGCAGTGGTTTTGACATAACCATAATATAAGGTAATAACAATAATAAACAGGTGATGGCAGTTTGGACATAAATAGGGAATTGTCTTTTTTACTGCAACATAGCTATACCTGGAAGCATTATGTCTCTTGTGAAAATATGATTCACTTTATGACGTGACATTCATATTTCAAAGTGTCTTATTTTAATGAACTTTCACATTACTTCTGTGCACCAATCCTGAGTTTCTCAAGAGATCCAGATTTCCTTTTTTTTCCCCAGAGATAGATATGCATTGTATATAGGAAAATCTCCAGGAAGAAATAGGTTTACTCCTCTATTTGGTTTCTCTGTAGATACTAACTTTACAAAAGAACATAACCTGCCCTGGGCAGCCTTTCAGATTTCACCACAGCTCTGAATACAGGTGGGAGTTTGGACAGGAAACAGAAAGATCTCGAACAAAGGGGAGACAGCTTATTTTCCCACCTTCCTCGTTAAACCTTCAGGCTTTCTCAAAGCCCACAGATTATAGAATTGGGAAAAACAAATTATCACTTTTTAAAAAACTTTCTCGGTTTTCACTCTCTGTTGTCTTTTTCTGCTTTCTCTCTGTTTCTCCCTGTTTCTCGCTGTCTTTCCCTCATACGTGCATGCACGTGCACACACACACAAGTCTGACTAGTTTAATTTATACTTCTCCTTATATTTGTTACTCACATCTGTACCTAAAGAGACAGAAGCCTAATTTCAGTAAAGGTGCTCTGGGGTTATCCCCTAAAAACTTCTAGGGTAGAGAGAAGGGCACTGGAAGGAAAAAAACCCAAAATGTGCTCAGGTTCAGTCGTGAACATTTTGCAATTCAAGAATGAACTTTTCATGGCATGATCTAGGAGAATGTTAAGTGGACAGATTTACATAAGATAAATGGAGAGCTGCTGCCTAGGGAGGTGGAGAAAGAAGTGGCCTGGGGACAGGCTGACTGGCTTGGCTTCTACTTTGTGTTAAACCTCTTCCTTCCCTCTGGAACTCAGGGTCAGTTAAAACTACTGGATCTTCAGTGTCTTAGAGATCAGGAGCATCTTACAGATCAGGTTGCCTTAAAATAAGGGCCTCTTACATGTTAATACCAGCTACCTTAAATTCCAGCTTCCTCTAGAAGGAGCTGCTTCCCTGCTCTGGATTTGTGCTCCAGCAGAAAGTGTTAAAGCCAGGTTCCAGTGTATTAGCATCTCTGGTTCCATTTCTTCAACTCTAAAAAGAAGCTCTTTAGAGAATAAAAAAAAATCTACCAAAATCCATTATAATCATTACCTTTATTATCATCATTATTAAACTGTCCCTAACTTGTCACTTGAATGCCATGACTGTTCAAGCAGTTGTAGAAAACTTTAAAAGTAGGCTCTGCTTAAACATAAGGTACGATTAGATTTTTCATTATTGTTGTTACTAGTAACTTACATTGTGAAAGTAGAACTAGCGAAACAGTGGTTTGGAACAAAAGAAGTGAGATAATAATGTTGTACTTTTTGTGGCATAGTAATTAAAATGAGACGTGTAAATGTTATCTGGCCCATTAATACTGGATTATTTCACAAATCCCTTTAATATCATGTTCTGTCACTGATACACAGTCTAGTAATTCTAGATTTAGAATCTTAGGATATTTTAAGCCCTAAATCAAAAGCTTATGTATTATTATCCTTGAAAAGGAATCACTACTGAAAGCAATTCTCACACATACAATTAATGTGTAATATTGGCCCCTCACAAATATGGAAAGGTGCTTCTCTTCTCCATTTGTTTTCATTGACAATCACTAGTTTTCATACCACTTTCAGATTGAGGGTGGGGTGGGGGGATACTACATTTTCCTATATATCATACAAACTGAAAGTTAAGTCAGGGGAAGGGATCTGGTAGTCATTGAGCATCGACACGTATGCTAACTGCTTTCCATGCCTTCTGCAATTCTCTCTATGAGGCATATAATGCTGTTCCCATTTGAGATGCAGGCTCAGAGCACATGCAAATTGCCTAAAATCAGAAAACTGGGAAATGGAAGAGGCAGATTTGAATGGAACTCTTCTCAGAGGCAAGGCACACAAATAGGAGGGAGGGCTGAACCTTCAGCAGATGTTGAAACTGCATGTTTAGAAGGGAGTTGGCATTACGGCTATTATCTACACAGAGACTACTGTCTGGGTGAAAAGGTGCACTTGCCATTGAGTTTATGAAGAAATGACTTGTTACGGGCACCTTTCCTGTGGTTTTCTCACCTGTGAGGTGGGGGAATTCCCCTCTAAGGCCAGTTATTACACACAGGTGCTGTCAAGATTAAAGCAGATCATTATATTTGCAAAGAGGACTGCCACAGTTCCTGGCACACAGTAGGCTCTCAGTAACTAGTAGGTTAGAATGAATTGTTCTATTTAGGTGTTAAAGTAATAAATGACTTCCTCCATTCAGAGTTGTGGCAAGTTACTGCTGCTAGCATCCTCTCATTTAGCTTCTTTCAAGGGGCAGATGGGAGTAGAAATGTACTCTTTTCATAGAAAGATTCTTCTCTTTACCACTTCCTGTCCTGAAAAGTAATTTGCAGATGTAATGTGGCACAACAGTCCAGTAGCCCTCTGCGACGTCATTTTCATCCTTGGTTTACAGATGAGGCCTTTACACCTTGCCCTGTGATACCAGGTTTTATGTTTTGCAGTGGAAGCATGCATTAGTGACTTCCATTG
This sequence comes from Lemur catta, assembly GCF_020740605.2. Taxonomy (NCBI): domain Eukaryota; kingdom Metazoa; phylum Chordata; class Mammalia; order Primates; family Lemuridae; genus Lemur; species Lemur catta. The sequence continues at coordinate 37,573,028 of NC_059155.1, read as the reverse complement.
GAGCAGTCACCATTGTCTACCATTGCTTTCCTACCTGTGCAACAGAAAAGATAAGAAGTCTCCTATTAAATTCTTTGAAGAAGCAGACTCCTGGTTATTGTAAGTGACAGTTTTTCTCAGAGACAGATCCTACCAAATTTAATACAACTGCAATCCAACACAAATTATGATTCTCAAACTTTCCTGAAGTACTAGAACATGCTATGCACCCACCTTGGTATGATTTTATTTTTAATAGGCCTTGTCAGAGCTTTACAATTATCTAGGAGGAAAGGACCTTTCTCCTTTGCACAATGGCTGATTGGATCTCTGGGAAAATTTTTCAGAGTTCCTAGGCTTTGAATTTTTATTCAAGTGCCTGCAACAGCTATTTAAAAAGATTCACCCTACTAAGCTTGTTCTCCTTCTAATGACAAGTACTTCAGAACTCATTTTCTTCACCAGAACTTAGATCCCACTCAGAAGTTGTTACAGAGAAGAGCACTGCCACAAATCAGAAAGTTCCATAGTAACAGAGAATATATATCCAATGGGCACAGATTAATTCCAATGACCAGCTAAAAGACAGGAAGGTTTATTTTTTAGAAATTATATCTGATAATTGATTCACCTTTCAAAACACATATATCAGCTCTGTCATTAAAAAAAGCCAATATACAGAGTTAACACACATAATAGACAAAAATATGTTTAGGGGATTATTCACCTCAGAGAAGTATTCTTCACCTGAAAAAAATACTTTTCCCGCAGATTTCTGTTAAACAATGAGATCTCTTAGAAAATTTAAAATATAACTTGATGTTCACACAGGCTCTCTGGAACATATTTTATGTAAAATGAAGTATATCCTCTGCCACCTAATTGGAGTGCCTAAACAATCTGTATTCTTCTGGAAGGTTAGGGTCAGACTAACACTGTCTTGGGCCAGTCACACAGTCTTGAGGACATGTGATCATCCCTCTTCTTTGTCATGGATCTCAACAAGTTACTTCCATTTCAAAATGTATTTGCTGACCAGGCTTGAAGCAGAGTGAGGCCTTTGGATCATGTACTTCTGTATAATGTGACAAAAATAACCCCTCTTCTATAAGAGATGCATTGTTTTTGTTTGGTCTTATTCTTTTTTTATTTCTAGCTTATTTCAGTGTGTTTTATAAAACAAATTGCTTTGTAAAATTTGACAGCCTGGATAATCCATTGCATGACACTGCTTTACAGAAATATATGAGAATCTAGAACAAGCCAGCACAGGGGACTAAATACACTCCGAAGCTAAAATATGGTCATATCTGGGTCCTAATTCTGTTTTCAACCAGCCATTGGTTGACAGGTCCCTTAATATTTTTCTCATTTTTGTTTGTGAAGAACTAAGGGGAAAAAGCAATACTGAGCTGGTATATTTTGTGGGGTCAACATAAGGTAAAATAAAATGTCTATGAAATATCTTGGAATATAGAAATGCAACCAAGAAATTGCATTGTAACCATTTAAGGAAAAATAGTCCCATGTACATGTTCTTAATTATAATTTGCATTTCTTTACAAATGGTTACTAATTAGCATGTATACTTTTAAGTCATTTTATGGCATGGTATTTCATGAAGCCCTTTTTAAGCATCTCATTTCTTTAGTGCTATGGCTTGAAGTACTGAAGTCATTTCAGCCTACTTCAGACAAAAATGAAAAATGAAAGGAGGCAAAACAGTTTTCTGGGAGCCAAGCTTGGAGGAGAGCACTAAACACAAAGTGTAATTCATGTGCAGTCCTAATTTTTGGCAGAATTTATATTCTTCCATGTTAATAAAATACCTATAGGCAGGCCCTTTCTTTGTAAATTCATTCCATAGTGAAAAAGAACCTTGAAAAGAAAAGTGAATTTATTTCTTTGGGCCTGGTTTTCTGGGCCTGTATTATCAGAAGTAATCCCACATTTCATGTTTACGGAGCCTTACAGTTCAGAGCTTCTTTCACATACATCATCTCATGTTGTATGATACAACAACCCCATATGGTCAGCAGAACTGTTAGACTTTTTTTGACCATTTTACAAAAGTCAGGCTAATAGAATTTAATTAAAATGTTTAACTATTTGCAGACCCAAAGACCAAGTGTATACGTTTCATGCCTATGTATTGGTTCCCAGGGATCTCTTTATTCTTATAACTTAAGCATTGTTTTTGTTATTCTCTCTTCTCTTCCTCCTTCTCTCCCTCTCTCCCTCACTTCCTTCACCTCCTCTCCATCCCTCCTGTCCCTCCTTTTCTTTCTTTCCAGTTTTTTAAGTTGAATTTTTCTGTAGGCTACTTTTCTCCTTTTATCACCTACTCTTTCTGCTCTCACAGGCAAATTCTGACCTGTCTGTCTCTACTTTAAAACGACCCTCTATTCATTTGGAAAATATAATGCCACATTTAACCCGTTTTTGGATTTGTACAGGGGAGCTTCCAAGGTCTCTTCATATGATATTCCTTTTTTCACTTATTTATTTCTTCAGATATGTATTGAAAATTTACTATAAGCCAGACCTTATGTTAGGAGCTGCCCTCAAGTATCTCATAGTCCAGTGAATGAACAAACCATACTCTATCATGAATTAATAATTTTGCTTAGCTACAGTGCACTGGGTGAGTATTGATTCCCTTTTCCACAACCTTTCCCTTCCTATGCTTTGATCTCAGTAATAATGAAGTTCATTCACATCAAATATACCCTGGGAGAGAACATCAAAGCCCTGAATATTGCAATTAGTCCTGGATTTTGAAATCACCAATGGAAGGGAAGACTGTATAGAGACTATAGGTAGTTACATTGGCACCCTCATGGGTATGATTTATGTTTTAAGATTCCATTTATTAAATTTTTTTAACAGAGTTGAAAATCTAATTTTAATCTGTATATCATTTTCATTAGGTTGGGGAATAATTGATGCACACAAGTCAGGCCTGCTTAAATAACCTGCTAACTTTAAATCTAGAAAATTAATTATCATCAGAACATGGCTCAGAATCAGAAGAGTGACCCTTGCTATTGGCAGTAATTGTTAAATTAATTGGATGATCAGGCTACTGAAAATATGCCTGGAAGAGAGGAGGAGAAGAGAGACAAGTGGGGGCATAGAAAGGAGAGGTATATTAGTTAAAATATGTTTACAGAACCTGCTGAAAAGAGGAAACCATGTGTTTCTAGGTTCATTATCAAACGTTTCTTTAAATGCCTACTCATATATCTATAAACTATGTTTGTTTTGTGTTCTATGGTGGCTGCTTTAAAAAATGTTACATGTGGATAAATTAAAATATATTGAGAAACATTAATCTATACCAGGATGTGTATGCTTGGCATGACATACACATATGTGAAAGGTTATACTTAAAATACAATATCATTATCACAGACTTTGTTCGACAGTCTTGGGACTTAATGGTACCATTTTATGTATGAACAACTTCATTAGATTCTGTTGCTCTCTCTCAATCCGAGGGAATCAGTGCAGCCCATTTGAAAAGTATTTCTTTTCAGAGAAATGTGTTAAAAGGAAACATTTATAGTCTATATGACAATCCTCAAAGCTTCTTATCCTGCTGAGATACAGACTCAAACGAAACACTGCCACCCTATCAATGGTACCATAGCTGAAAATGCAAGAGCAGGAAACATAAAGGTATGAAAAACCCATTATAAAGGCCTACATTTGCCAAACTACTTATATTAATCAGGAAGGCATTTAGTCTCGGTATGTATATTTTGGTATTGGAGATGTGTTTAAGACATTTACTTAAACAATATACAGATATCGTTTATGTTAATATGCGTTTATGTCACTGACATGAATGATATACAGATATATCACATTTTAGCTCTCATCATTTTCGTTATGGCTACTGAGGATGTAGCTACACATCTCCCTTTAGGGAACCCATCATGACAGCCCACACTTCTTCTGATCTTGCTCCAGCTGCAGGAGGCCAGAGGTACTGCACTGTGTCCACACTGCCTTCGGAGCCACAGGCAACCCAGCAGTCACTATTGCTTCTTGTGACTGTAACAGAGTAGCAATTTACAGTGGTCCCAGTCTCTTTGTTATGCGGCAAAGATGTTTTTTGGCACACCATTGGATCTTGGGGTTATTTGCATATATTCAGCATTACTTGTTGTGAGAATGCCTTCTTTGCTTGCCTTTCAAAGTCTGTGTGGAGGTCTAATATGCCCTGATAAGGATAGCAGACCATTAACATCTGTGACTGTAAGACTTTCCCAATATAGTTCTATTGAAATGATGTTTAGGGTTCTTTCTGAATGTTTTCTTCTTGTCAGTGATATTTCAGCCTCCAAAGAATTATTTCCTCCTAGTTGTGTGAGTAAATTAGTAAAAAGAGGTGTTAGATTTTGCTCCTGGATCCACTTGTTCTCTAAGTGCATAGTCCCCATTCCTTACCCAAAATATGATCATTATAACTAACTGGTATGGATTCTTTAGATAAAAGGTTCAATATTGACTGAGAAGAAAGAAACATTGAACTTTAAGGGGAATACAGATGAGTATACAGAGGAAAGGTAATAGAGACAGATTATTTCATGAACTAAAAAGATGTTATTTCTCTGAAAAAATATAGATGTGCAAGAGAAGTAAACAACTTTTAAGAGAAATCAATGCATACAAGTTTATATGATATAAAACACCTTTTCTTTTGTACTCAGGCCAAGTAATTTCTTAGTGACTATGCAGGGAATACATGACATCTTTTTCATTCATTCATTCATTATAATAGCAAATATTTATCTACTGCCTATTAAGTCCAGATGACAGTGATTGATGCCTTCATTTAGTGCCTCCTATTTGTCAAGACCACTATGGTACCTTCTTCTAGAGCATTAACGAGCATCTCCAGATCAATCAAAGAAGGTTGGTTCCTTGGCATATGTCTACCTGATCTCCTCTGAATAGGGCTTTCCTGTGTTGGGTCAAATCGAATTTCAATTATTTATATGAATCACTGCTGAGAGACAGGGAAATGCAACTGGACCTCTGCCCCTTTTGGTGGACCTTCCTGTTAGGTTGAATGCTCATATGTTCCCACATTTGATAAAAATCAAGCCTCTTCTGCCTACTCATTCCAATACTGGATAAAATGACAGTGTCACACACAGAGAACAGAACACTCCTTTGGTTGCTTCAACATTCTTTTTTTGGCCTCAGTTTTCTCCCTCTCTACTGAGCTTTTGAGTCCAAATTTAGTGGTGATGACTAAGAAATTGCCAGGATGTGACAGAGCATTCAATTCATTGAGTCCTTCCTTGCTATTTTCCCATAGTTGTAACAATTGCCAAGTTTTTTCCTCCTAATGTTATAGGTGCCATGTTATTCTTAGCAGATATTAAAAGCACATTTGCAGGATCTGTCCATACAATGACAGCCTCCTTTTACATACAGCTGATTTTGTGGTGTGGTATTAAGGAAATTCTCTGTAGACTTTTTACTAGTTGATACTTCTGTGTCCTGGAATTTACAATATTTAAATCTGAATCTCAGAAATTCAAATTCTATAAACAATAATTGCGTGGTCCACCATGTGCCAGGCAATATGACCAGTCATTTTTGAGGGTGGGGAGGTAGATTGGGAAATAAGTAAGACAAGTTCCTTGCCATCTGGAGCTAATCATGCACATGTATGCGTCACACACAGGGCCATGCTAGAGATGCAGATAGAGTTTATGGGAGCATAGATATGAGCATAATCAGTTCTGATTGGGAGAGATTATACATGATTCCAAAAACAGTTATATTTGAGCTAAGTCTTGAGGGATGACAAGAAAGCCAGTAGGTAGAGAAATAGAGAAATAGACATTCTAAACAAAGGAAATGAGTTGCATCTGTGAAGGCACAAATGCTCACATGGTTCTGTGGTAGAGGATAACACTGGAAGGGATGGTAGTAACTGAATTGTGGAGAATTTTTAACTGCCACATCCAGTTGTTTGTTGTTTTAAGGTGAAATCATCAAAAATTTCCAACGAAGGGAACTTGGCTTTAGGAAGGCAAACCTGCCAACAGAAGAGAAGAGACTAGTTAGGTTATTACAGCAGTCCAGCGAAGAGGTAATAAAGTCACAACTAGAGCAGTAACAATGGGAATGGAAGGTGAAGGTCATGGATCATGGACTAGAGAACATGTGGATGAATGAACTTAAAGGTCTTATGAAGTTTTAAGTGTGAGCAATTGCCAGAATGATGGACTCCAATTACTGAGACAAGCAACACAGGAGAAGTGGAGGTTAGAGGAAGTGTGACTCTGTGCTTCAAATATTATTCTTCCCCTTTTTTCTATATTGAAAGTCTCAGCTAAAATATCACTGTCTCCGTAAATCCCTCCCTAGTCCCTCAGTCAGAATTAAGTCTGGCTTTCTCTGTTCTCATACACCACCTCTTTTATTTTTATTATTATTTTTAAGCATTGGTCATATTTATGGGTACATGTGAAATTTTGTTACATACATAGACTTATAATGATGAATTCAGGGTATTTGAGGTCTCTATCACTTGAATATTACTCATTTCTATTTGTTGGCTACATTTCAAGTCCTCTCTTCTAGATATTTTGAAAAATACACTATATTGTTATTTACTATAGTCACCCCCCTCTGCTATAAAACATTAGAACTTATTCCTTCTATAATATGTATTATTCACCAGATTTCTGACCCTTTATGAAAACAAAATTTGTTCTCCAAGGATGAAGGTTTTTTTTTTGTCCAAATGGTGATTTACTTTCCAAAGAATTTCAGAAATATTCTATGCAGTTGCCCTCATCACTAGAGGAAATGTGGAGATTTTTAGTCAAATTTCTTTGTACTTTCTTGGCTTTCCCTATGTTGAGAAATCCTACAAAGAGGAGTTTTCACAGCCCATAAATAGAACACTTTGGTTCCTAACATGTGACAGTTGCCTTAGAAGTACATTTCTCCTCGAGTAGGTTGAATTTGTGTGAGTCCTGTGAGGATCTTTAAAGTGTGCCCCTAGGCTGAAATAACCCCAAAAGATACACCAATTTGGGCACTCTGGAGGCCAGATGGGGGAAATCAGGCAGATTACTGGGAGAAACAGGGTTTGTGGACTCCTAGAAAAAAAGGAAAGAAAATTGCTTGAGTACTTAACTTTGAGAGAAAAGCTGCCTCTCTTGAGGAATGTGTCCCTATTTGCTGAAATGACTCTGAGAGTCCTTCAGATGTTATTGCGCAGGTGCTTAGAATGATATCAAATAGAAAAATGAAGGAAGGTAGGACCATAAAGACATTGTTTAAAAAAGACTGGTGTCCCAGAAAGCTTGCGGTATTTTTACAAGTTTTTTGTTTTTTTGGTGATATTAAAAGTTATTCCTGATAATATCTCAGCAAATTAGCAAAAATCTGATAGCTTCATTGGTGACTCTATCACATGTAGCTCACTTAGCATTTTCCATATTATCTTCTTTTTGCTACTTTGCCGCTCTATGGATTACTTATAAGTTAAAATCTACTGTTCATTTCATTTGGCTTAGAAATGGTCATTTTTCATGGCTGTTTATTGCACAAACACACAAATTTAAAAGGAGAGGTTGTTTTCCCCCTGAAATTGTTTGTTTGGTCAGGAACCCTTCATTTGAATGGCCCAGTCCAAAAAAATACATGGCCAAGTACATGGCATAAAACCACATTTCAGGGTTCAAAGTCCCCTGGGTGGCAGCTTTCTCATGTATGCTTGTAGAATTACTGTAAATTTCTTGCTTCTATATTGATTTGCTTGTAAATGTTACTGTAAGGTAAGGATGGGGTAAGGGGGAATTTTTTTCTTTCTTAAGTCAAGGTCCAGTGATCTAAGAAATATCAATTTGGTTTACCTTAAAGTAAAAGGCAGCCTTTCTTTGTAGCATGCTTTTAGAATTACAGGCAGCAGGCACTGTAACACAGGTTTCAGCCTAGGGCGATTGACAACCATTGTTGTCAACCATAGTGTATAATAACTCAAGAATCCATGAAAATTAAGTACAAGGACTGAATGTTTATTTTCTCATATTTAATCCCAAAGGGAACAAAGCTCTGTGTGATAGCTTTATGCTTGTCTTTTCAATACTTAGCTCTTGCATTTGTCCGATATATAACACTTAAGTGGCCGGCTCTAATGTTCCCATTACCTATTACACAGAGAGCTAATCATTGATCAGTGGCACTTTCACTTAGTGATTTTTTTTCTAAAGCATCATGTGAAATGTCTGTTGGTTGCCAGTGATAATAGTTTATACTATTAAAATATAGCACCTGGCATACAAGCTTTAATGAAGTGTATCCTAAACTTCTGAAAGGTAATACCAGATAACCGGATGATTCTGTATGAAATTCAGGGCTACAAACATTGAGCTTTTGTTTATTTACCTTTGCTGCAGGAACATTTCACACCTGAGTGCAAATTCAAAGAATCAGTGTTTGAAAATTATTACGTGACATATTCATCAATGATATACCGTCAGCAGCAGTCAGGCCGAGGGTGGTATCTGGGTCTGAACAAAGAAGGAGAGATCATGAAAGGCAACCACGTGAAGAAGAACAAGCCTGCAGCCCATTTTCTGCCCAAACCACTGAAAGGTAAATTTGATGTTTTAGGAACTATGGATTATGGTATAAAAACACTAATTTAAATCAATCCTTTATCACACTTTTGAAAGTAGAACATAGTTCTTCCACATTAAGGAATCTATACCGAAATTTACAAACATTTTATAACATTCAAAAACATCTACTCTCCTGATTTTAATTTTTCCATAGTGCATATACATATAGTAACACCTTACTTAGGTGGAAATAGCTTAATTGCTAACTCAGGACAGACAAGAACCTCAAATTATGCTAAAATGGTCCCTGGGCAGAGACATAGATGTTAAAATATGTGTATACTTAATACTTAGCAGAAAGCTCCTTGGGGCCTCTCTAAGGGCCCAACAATATTATTTCAACAATTTTCAGTCATAGTTTTGTTTTCTAGTCATTATTAGCAGATTAATAGCAAATTAAAAAGCGTAAGGGATAGAAATAAGTCATGGAAGATAGGGATATTGGAAGTAGTGAGACATGGTAGAGAAGGGTCAGAAAAATGCCAGCAAAGCAGAGGAAGACCTCAAAGAGGTTACCAGCTTAGGGTTAGGTTAACATAGGGTTTTAGAGTAGAGGCAGACTGCCTAGCTCAAATCAGCATAGCACTGTGTTTCATACCACGTTCTGGAGCCAGACTACCTGGACCCGAGGCTCAGCTTGACTTTTCACTAACTGGATATCTTGAACAGGTTATGTACCTGTGTGTGCCTCAAGGTCATCTGTAAAATGTGGATAAGAGTACTTATGTCATAATATTCTTACGTGGATTAAATGAGATAATGCATACAAAGAACAGTATCTAACGTTATAAGTGCTGCATGTGTATAAACTAGTACTTTTATTTACAGCACAAAAATAATAATTTTTACCATTTATTGCACCAAGAATTTGCTAATACTTATCCTCTTAGAGAGGTTCATTTTAAAGTATGACAGCAATCAATGTTTTAAAATGTTTTAAATTTTTAATATTTGGCTTGCACAGTTTGCTATAGATCATATTTAAACTTCCAAGAGCTTTATTAAATGCATTTTTCATTAATCTTCTGGTATATAACCATACGTGATAGAAGCTAGGCATTAATTCTTTACACACTACTGTACCAAGACTAGATTTTGCTTAATCTAATCCAGTCTACTCAACCGAGTTCTTGAAAACAGCACTTTTCATGTTTGGCTTAAGGCACAGAAGCCTAGTAGTAACCAGAAGAAAAGTTGAGGACCCAGCGTGGTATGCCCATTTTTTAAAAATTTCTTTTATTCTGTTTTAGTTTTTTTAATTGACAAAAATTATATATACATATATATATATATAAAAACTATCATGTACAAGATATTTTGAAATACACACACATTGTGGAATGGCTAAATCAAGCCAATTAACATATGTGCTGCCTCACATGCTTACGATTTTTGTGGTGAGAACACTTAAAACCTATTCTTAGCAATTTTCAAGAATACAATACGTTGGCGTGTCCATCTAAAGGCCTTTTACACCATTTTTTATGTGCTTTTCAGTGGCCATGTACAAGGAGCCATCACTGCACGATCTCACGGAGTTCTCCCGATCTGGAAGTGGGACCCCAACCAAGAGCAGAAGCGTCTCTGGCATGCTGAACGGAGGCAAATCCATGAGCCACAATGAATCAACGTAGCCAGTGAGGGCAAAACAAGGGCTCTGTAACAGAACCTTACCTCCAGGTGCTGTTGAATTCTAGCAGTCCTTCACCCAAAAGTTCAAATTTGTCAGTGGCGTTTACCAAACAAACAGGCAGAGTTCACTATTCTATTTGCCATTAGACCTTCTTATCATACATACTAAAGCCCCATAATTTAGATTGAGCTTGTGCAAAAGAATGCCAAACATTATCAGTGAACTAAATCTGGGAGAAGGACTGCCAAATTTTCTCATGATCTCACCTGTACTTTGGAGATGACAAACCAAAAATATTTCACAGCACTACTGCTGATCAAAATTTACTCTCCAACCAAGAAAATTTAAAAGACCACAATTATTCTCCAAAAACAAAACAAAACAAAACAAAACAAAATTAACTGCTTAAATGTTTTGTAGGGGCAAACAAAATTATGTGAACTGTGTTGTTTTCTTGGCTTAATGTTTTCTATCTACGCTTGATTCAAATGTACTCTTTACTTTGGTATAGTGCAAATTTATGGATTTCTGAAATTCAGTGGTTCTATCGACTCGGTGTCACCCAAATCAACCAAATTCAGGGTTGAATCTGAATTGGCATCTCAGGCTCAAAGTAACAGTGTTCTTGTGATTTGGCAATTTCTTTTTTTTAGATTTGTAGTATTCTGGTCAAGTTCTTGTGCTGTACTTTGTGCATAGAAATTGAATTGTATTGTTAACCCCAGTCAGTAACGATAACTTAAAAAATGATTACCCTCAAGTGTAGATTTCTCTTAATTCCATTTGTGTATCATGTTAAAATGTTGATGTGGCTTCTTGTGTAAAGACAGGAACTGTGATATTGTCTTTTGTGTTATTAAAATAAGAAGTGTCTTATCTGTATATGTATGAGTCCTCCTGTCATTGTATTTGGCACGTGAATATTGTGTACAAGAAAATGTTAAGACTGGTTCCCCATAAACAACATATATTATACTTGCTACTGGAAAAGTGTTTAAGACTTAGCTAGGTTTCCATTTAGATCTTCATATCTGTTGCATGGAAGAAAGTTGGAATCTTGGCATAGAGTTGCATGATATGTAAGATTTTGTGCTTTAATATTTGTTAAAATCTGTGTTCCAAAAGTGGACATAGCATGTACAGGCAGTTTTCTGTCCTGTGCACAAAAAGTTAAAAAAAAGTTGTTTAATATTTGTTGTTGTATACCCAAATACGCACCGAATAAACTCTTTATATTCATTCAAAGAAAAATCCTCCAACATGTATTTATTGAGCGTCCATTATGTGCCATTAACTATAGTAGAAACTGGAATTAAACACTGAATAATGTAGATAAAGTCACCCTACTCAGATAATCTACAGTCTAGAGATTCAGATTAACGTGAATACTCTTTAAGGTGTGTTTATTATGCTAGTTACTGTACTTCGACTTAAGATTGGTACAGTGGAATTCTTATTCCCATTCAATGATTAAACTGACACTTCTAGCATTCTCTCTGCCATTCACAGTGTCATTTCTCCTCTCTGTTGCTCATTTCTCTCCTCTGTAGAGGGAATACACAGTACTAAATATCTCATGTCCTTTCCACCTCTGAGCGCTAAAGGAAAATATAAACATTCTTAAATGTTGATGACTTTTCTCTAGCTCCCCAAAGCTGCCATTGCCTGGCAGTCTCTGACTTACAATAGTTGAACTTATGATTTTTTGGCTTTACAATGTTGCAAAAGTAATATGCATTTAGTAGAAACAGTACTTCAAGTACCCATATAACCATTTTGTTTTTCACTTTCACCATAATATTCAATAAATTACATGAGATATTCAATACTCTATTATAAAATGGACTTTATATTAGATTATTTTGTCCAACTATAGGCTAATGTAAGTCTTCTGAGCACATTTAAGGTAGGCTAAGTTATGATGTTTGGTAGGCTAGGTGGGTGTATTAAATGAATTTTCAACTTACGATATTTGCAACTTATGATGAGTATTGGGATGTGACCCCATCATAAGTCCAAGAGTATCTGTATATGGAGGGAAGAATGGTATAACAGGTAAAACATAATTGACTAGTGATTCTCAGGGCATTTGCAAAATAAAATTACTGGGGCCCAAGGAGCGTGCTTTTGCAAGGAGGGGAGGCTGCCCATTTCTAAGATGTTTGAGCCAGATTCAGCATGAGCTCCTAACCCATCCCAGCCCCGTCCAGTCCTGTCTAGTCACCTTGTGATTTCATCTTAAATCCTACTTATCCTGCCTCATTCTGCCTGAGCTCTAAAAAGCACACCTGCATGAGGTGAAGATGCCTGCCTATTTTGGACTCAGGAGCCTTTACACCGTGTTTTAAACACCAGTGGACTCTCAGGCAACCACCTCTCCCTTTTAAGTCTTACTAATTTTCAATCAGTAATGTACTATGTTGTTTCCCTCTTACTCCAAGAATTTTAAGTTTTGGTTATCGACTACGTTTGGTGCTGGTCTAGCATTTTCATTGTTAAGAAACTGTGTAGGTCTTCTGGTAATAAACAAATCAGCACTTTGGTGTCTCAGGGAAGCCTGGCATAAATAGGAAAGGGTCAGAATACCCAGAAAGAGTCCTTCACTCCCAGCATTCATTTTGAGCTGCCTTAAGTTGTTTTTAACAGAAGGTAGTGTTTAAATAAATCAGTTAGTAAATAAATAGTCCTCAAAGAAACCTCCCTACAAGTGATGATACTAGCACTTTCACACATCTTCATTACGTACACACACACACTTTAATAGCATTCCTCATGGCAAAAAAAAATTTAGTCCTGCTACCTCCTTGATGAAAGAAGAAAAGATTGCGTAGTCAAATAATTTTGGAAAACACTGCAAACACTATTGGTTCTCAGACTTTAGAAGATATCAGCATCACCTGTAAGGCTTACAAGACTCAGACTGATGGATCCCCACCTCCAGAGTTTCTGATTGAGTAGGTCTAGGGTGGGCCCAGAGCTTTGCATTTCCAACAAGTTCCCAGGTGATACAGAGGTGGCTGGTCCTGGGGAGCTATACTTTGAGAACCACTGGCATACACTACTCCCTTCTTCAGGATTAGTGTGCATTAGCACATTAAATTCTGAAAAGCCCTGTGTTAAAGGAAGTCTGCTTAACTTTGAGAAATGCTGAGACACACTTATATGGCCACAAAGCATATTTTCATTGAGCATCAGTTAACACTGCAGGAGAGTGATGGTCCTCAAGCCTTCTGTGGGTACTTGAGTCACCTGTAGTGTTTTTCATGCTTCCATGGTTTTAGGCTGGGCCTGAGAATCTCCTGAATCTGATCCCTACCGCATTTTGAAAACCATTGTACCATGGCATTGTACATGATCTCATGTTGTCACTACTCTCTGTGAATGTAGATCCAATACTTACACTGTATTTAGCCTAGGGTAGATGATGAAAAAGAAAACAACCACTTTCTTTAAGCTACTTGCAATTCTTTGAAAGCAAAACAAGCTCCAGTTTTTCTCCACCAGGAGTTTAGTTTGTACTTGATGAGAATATGCTCATTACCATGAAATCCTTAAAGGATGAGAGAGAAGTGATCTGTGGCATTCCTCCTCACCACCCTCACTGGTACATTGTCCCCATCCTAATCCAGTCAATCTCACTGAAGAATTTTTCAAAGACCTCAGCTACACATTTTCTACTTTCCAAGTGAACACATTGGGGTAAATGAATATCTGATAGAATCATTTCTTCATCTGCACCAGCTGATTATATCCATTCTGTGGATAAGTGGTGGCAGTATCACAAGTGATAAACATTTTGACCAAATTTCGTGCAAATGAGCCTTATTTAGCCTCATTTAGCTGAAGTGTGTCATTCATGGGTAAAATGGAAATGTGCCCTCACTGGCAGACTCTTTAAGGAACATCCATATTTCTACCAGCAGTCTCTTCAAGACAATCTATGCTTTTTCTATTATGTTTCTCAAAATTCTTTCAACCTCCAGTCAAATCCATTTCCACATTTTAGATATTGATTGCAGCAGGACCTCACTTGTCACTACCAAAATCTGTACAGGGATATGGCCATGGCATAATAGATGACCATTTCCAATTACAAAATAATTGGTAAACTATAACTAGGGAAGGCCACTAGTACCCCCAAGTTCTTAACTATATTTGAAATGGCAACATTTCATACATTTTATAGTTCTAGCCACAAAAATGTGGTCCCTTGGTTTCCCTTGATGCATTTAGCTATCCTGAAATGAAAACACCTGGCTGCCATGTTCGCTTAGTCTATCACCTCAAGTGTGCCCTTTCGCTTAATGATTGAGAATGCTATAGGCCATAGTACACTCAAAAGCCTATGTCTCTAAATCTAGACTTCTCTTTAGCTCCGAGATAGAGAGAGAGAGAGAGAGAGAGAGAGAGAGAGAAAGAGAGAGAGAGAGAGAGAGAGAGGGAGAGAGAGAGAGAGAAGAAAATTGCAACCTAGAAGAAATGGCCTTTAGGAGTTACTTTCATGAACCATTACTTCCTTGGCTTTTTAAATATCTAAACATTGTGCTGCTATTTAGAGGTTGGTTTGAATTTGTTGCACAGGGAACAATAATTTATGCCAAATCAATCAGCCCTTCTGCTAATATAATGTGAGTTCAAGAGTCTGGTGTTTCTCATCACATTTACCATAATAAGGAATGCAGAAAACTATATGGCATCATTTGGGGGATGTTCTAGTTTCTGTGTGGGTATTCTTGAAGAGGTTTGTCACAGCTGCAATTCTGTCATCATGCAGGAAGTCCTTCTAGAACACACAACGTGGATGATTTCCAGGTTTAGAATTGTAAACCAAATATCAACACAATTTTTCCTTTTTTATTAATTTTTGTTTCAACACCCTGCCTCTCATGCAAACACTTCACACACACACACACACACACACACACACACACGTGTGAATACACATAGATGAGTCTCCAAAAGGACTTGAAGATACTCTGTTCCTCTGGGAGTATGACCCTATGTCTACTCAGTAGGGAGACTGGAACAGCCAAGTTCAAAATCCAGGGCTTCCTGGCTTCTGAAGCTGTCCTGCCAGCTCGGACACTTCTGCACACTAAAGAGTATTGCCCAGGTTTTCCCTACAACATGTTAGAATGTCTGCACATTTTGTACTATAAATAATTGTGTGCACACTTAAATAATTTGTTTTCATTGCTGTGTAAAGTTAGCAATTGGAGTAAAAGAAATGTATGGGTTGATGATTGAGTAAAAACTCAGCTCCTTGGAGTCTGCTCAGCTTGTTGGCCGGGTCGATATTTATTACCTTGTAAACTGTTAATGCTGCACAGCACGTTACCAAGGCCTGGATAAAGCATTCACACAAAGATAAATGGATTGACACTGAGTCAATTTTGTAGAAAAAGAGATATTCTGGGGTTTAGAAATAGAGAAATTTTTTTCCTTACTGAGATTAATAAGGTGGAACTCCAATTGGAAGTAGCTATTCAGTTTCAAATTCTTCCTATATGTAAACCTCTCTGTCACTAATACCCTGGAACAAACTGGATGATTACAGTCTGAATGTTCTTTTCTTCTTCAAAGATTTCAAAACCAGAATGAAGTAGTTCTCAAAGTCTGGTTATACTATAATTCTCCTTTTAATGTAAAACAGCCGAACAAAAAGGCTTTAGCAATGTTTGACTTTTATGAGTCTTGAAGAACATTTCAAAACGCACCACCATTACATTTCACCAACACATAGTGTGCTAGATACACACCAAAAAGTGCCCTACTATGTGTGTGTTTGTGTGTTTGTGTGTGTTGTGGAGATAAGAAGTCCTGTTACATACTCTCAAGAAGGTTTGGGTAAAGAAAGCTTCAACGTTCCTGGCAGTCACATGCAGTAAGTGGCTAAACTGGGCTAAACGATTCACAGGTTTTGCTTTCTACAATTTATCAGTTAAGAGTGGTAGATAGACATGCAAGTATCAAACTTATATTATGATAAGTGCTATAAAATAA
The DNA here is from genome assembly GCF_020740605.2 of Lemur catta. Taxonomy (NCBI): domain Eukaryota; kingdom Metazoa; phylum Chordata; class Mammalia; order Primates; family Lemuridae; genus Lemur; species Lemur catta. The sequence goes on along the minus strand of NC_059155.1, from coordinate 37,556,753 downwards.
TCAAGGTGCCAGGAGAACAGAATGGAGGAAAAATATTGATGAGGGAAATTTAAAAAATGTAACAGAAGAGTTAGTTTTTCAGTAGAATCTTAAAAGGAATTCAATAGCCAGAAAGGTAGGGTAGATGCACCAAGTTAAAAAAAAAAAAAGAGTATAAGCAAAGGCACAGAGTCTTATGTGAAAGGCGCTTGAAGTAGCACTGGGTATCTAGAAAATGACAATTAGCATAGTGTAGCTGGACAATGCTAGGCAAAGGCCCCCTGGTATGCAAGTGTTGTCCAGTAAATGAGCAATCTCCCTGCATTGCCTCATTTCATTATATCTCATTATCTGAAAGAGATCATGAGTCACCTAGGTCTGTATTATTGGAGTGTCTCTGAAATCAAGTTGCTCTATATGTTTTGTAGAAACCCAGTGAGTAAATTATTCTCTTCAGTAGAGAAAACCAAAGAAGATGGTCTGTGAGCAAAGTATGATTCAGAGCCTTGCCTATTAGGCTGTAGTGGATAGACCTTAGTAATTCTTCCATCTCTTCTGTTGGACAACCTGTACTTTCCTGTTCAAAAAAAATTCCTCAGCAATATGGGTAGTTTGAGCAGTACAATCATATAGAAAAAGAAAAAAAATCAGCAAAATGATGGAAGGTAAACTTTCTTTTAATAATCTTTCTGTCTAAAATGTACTTTTTATATGTTAAGGTAACAGATATTCATTTTGAGAAGTCTAAATGGTATATAAAGGTATAAAATAGTAAGTTTTTTTACACCTCCCCATTACCCCAACCCCCGGTCCCTGGTAACCAGCATTCTGTTCTCTGTATCCATGAGTTTGACTTTTCTAGATTCTATTAATTTAAGTGATACCATGTTGTATTTGTCTTTCTATGTCCCGCTTATATCACTTAGCATAATGTTCTGCATGTTCATCCATGTTGTTGCAAATGCCAGGAGTTCCTTCTTTTATGGCTAAATAATATTCCATTCTCACATTTTCTTTATACATTCATTCAATGACGGACACTTAGGTTGTTTCCACATCTTGTCTATTGTAAACAATGCTGCAATGAATGTGGCAGTGCAGATGTCTATTTGACATAACTGATTTCATTTCCTTTGTATATATAACCAAAAGTGGGATTACTGGAGCATATGATAACGCTTTTTTTAGTTTTTGAGTAACTTCCATACTGTTTTCCATAATGGCTATACCAATTTACATTCCCATAGACACTATACAAGAGTTCCTTCTTTTTCCCACATGCTCATCAATGCTTGTTATCTTTTAACTTTTTGATAATATTATTCTTACCACAGGTGAAGTGATATTTTTGTTTTGATTTGCATTTCCCTTATGATTAATGATGTTGAGCGTCTTTTCATATATATGTAGGCCATTTGTATGTCTTCATTGGAAATAAGACTATTTAGGTCCTTTGCCCATTTTTAAATGGGGTTATTTGTATTTTTATTATTGAGTTGTATGAGTTCCTTATCTATTTTGGATATTAACCCTTTATTAAATATATAGTTTGCAAATATTTTCTCGCATTCTGCAAGCTGCCTTTTCATTTTGTTGATTGTTTCCTTTGCTGTGCAGAAAGTTTTTAATTTTATGTACTCCCACTTGTTTATTTTTGCTTTGGTTGCCTGTGTTTTCAGTGTTATATCCAAAAAATCATTGCCAGGACCAATGCCAAAGAGCTTATTTCTTATTTCTTCTCCTAGTTTTACAATTTCAGATCTGATGTTTAAGTCTTTAATCCATTATGAATTGATTTTTATGTATAGTGTAGGATAAGGATCTAATTTCATTTTTCTGCATATGGATATTCAGTTTTCCAAAAACCATTTACTGAAGAGACTATTCTTTCCCCATGGCTTATTCTTGGTGCCTTTGTTGAAGATTAGTTGATTATATCTGTGTGGGTTTATTTATTGGCTCTCTATTCTGTTTCACTGGCCTATGTGTCTGTTTTTACACCAGTACCATACTGCTTTGATTACTGTAGATTTATAATATAACTTGAAATCAGGAAGTTTGATAGCTCCAGCTCAGTTCTTCTTTCTCAAGATTGTTTGTTTTAGCTATTCAGGGACTTTTGTGGTTCCATATGAATTTTATGATTATATTACATTTCTGTGAAAAATTCCATTAAGATTTTGATAGGGATTTCATTGAATCTGTAGATTGCCTTGCTTAGTATGGTATGAACATTTTAACAATATTAATTCTTCCATTCGTGAACACAGGACATTGTTCTATTTATTTGTCTTCTTCAATTACTTTCATCAATATTTTGTAGTTTTGAATGTACAGATTTTTCACCTCTTTGGTTAAATTTACTCCTAAGTATTTTTTTTCTTTTTGATACAATTGTAAACGGGATTATTTTCTTAATTTCTTTTTTGAATGGTTCATTGTTAGTGTATAGAAACACAACTGATTTTTATATGTTGATTTTATATACTGCAACTTTACTGAATTCATTTGTCAGTTCTGACAGGTTTTGTGTGTGTGTGTGTGCATGTGTGTGTGTGTAGTCTTTAGGGTTTTTTGTATATAAGATCATGTCATCTGAAAACAGACAATTTTACTTCTTCCTTTCCAGTTTGGATGCCTTTTATTTCTTTTTCTTGCCTAATTGCTCTATGCAGAACTTCCTGTACTATGATGACTAGAAGTGGCAAGAAGGGGCATTCTTGTCTTGTTCCTGATTTTAGAGGAAAAGCTTTCAGTGTTTCATTGTTGATTATGATGTTAGCAGTGGGCTTGTCATATATGGCCTTTATTACATTAAGGGACATTCCTTCTATACTTAACTGTTTGAGAGTTTTCATCATTACAGGATTTGAATTTTTCAAATGCCTTTTCTGCATCTATTAATATTAATTAATATTAATATTAAGATGATCTTATGACTTTTAACCTTCATTTTGTTTATGTTAATTGATTTGTGCATGTTGAGCCATCCTTGCAACCCAGGGATAAATCCTACTTGATCACAGTGAATGCTCATTTTAATGTGCTGTTGAATTCTATTTGCTAGTATTTTGTTATGGATTGTTGCATCTATGTTTAACAGGAATATAGGCCTGCAATTTTCTTTTCTTATAGTGTCTTTGTCTGGCTTTGATAGCAGAATAAAGCTGGCTACATAAAATGAGCTTGGAAGTTTTCCTTCCTCTTCAACTTTTTGGAAGACTTTGAGAAGGACTGGTATTATTTCTTCTTTAAGTGTTTGATAGAATTCTCCAGGGAAGCCGTCTGGTCCTGGGCTTTATGTTGTTGGCAGGGTTTTTTTGATTACTGATTCAATCTCTTTTTTCATTATTTGTACAGATTTTCTATTTCTTCATGATTTGGTCTTGGTAGGTTGTATGTTTCTAGAAGTTTATCCATTTCCTCTAGGTTATTCAATTTGTTTGCTTATAATCATTCATAGTAGTCTCTTATCCTTTGTATTTCTATGGGGTCAGTTATAATGTTTTCTGTTTCATTTCTGATTTTGTTTATTTGTGTTTTCTCTTTCATTCTTAGTTATTCTAGCTAAAAGCTTGCCGATTTTATCTTTTCAAAACACCAACTCTTAGTTTCATTGCTCTTTTTTTCTAGTTTCTATTTCATTTATTTCTGTTATCATCATTATTTCCTTCCTTCTGCTGACTTTGGGATTAGTTTGTTGTTCTTCTTATAGTTCCTTGAAGTGTAAAGTTAAGTCATTTATTTGAGTTATTTCTTCATAATGTAGGCATTTATTGCTATAAACTTCCTTCTTAGAACTGCTTTTGCTACATTCCATAAGCTTTGGTATGTTGTGTTTCCATTTCTGTTTGTCTCAAGATTTTTTTTTATTTCCTTTTCAACCCTGTGGATATTCGAGAGTGTGTTAATTTCCACATATTTGGGAATTTTCCAGTTTTCCTCCCATTATTGATTTCTAGTTTTATATTATTGTGGTCAAAAAAGTAGTTGATATGATTTCAATATTCTGAAATTTGTGAAGACTTGTTCTTTTTGTCATAACATTTGATCTATCCTGGAAAATGTTCTGTGTGCACTTGAGAAGAATGTGTATTCTGCTGCTGTTGTATGTAATGGTCTCCACATGTCTGTTAGGTCCATTTGGTTTAAAGTGTAACTCAAGTCCAATGTTTCCGTATTAATTTTCTGTCTGGATAATCTGTCCATTGTTAGAAGTTGGGTATGAAAGTCCCATACTTCTATATAATTACAGTCTCTCTCCCTACAGATCTATTGATATTTTCTTTATATTTAGGTGCTACAATGTTGGGTGCATATACATTCAAAATTATATCTTCTTCATGAATTGACCACTTTATCAATGATATTCTTTGTCTCTTGTGACAATTTTTTACTTAAAGTCTATTTTTTCTAATACAAGTATAGCTGTCCTTGCTCTTTTTTGGTTCTCATTTGCATGGAATAATTATTTCAACCTATTCACTTTCAGCCTATGTGTGTCCTTAAATCTAAAGTGACTATCTTCTAAGCAGCATGTGGTTAGGCTTTCTTTTTATATCCATTCAGCGACTCAATTTCTTTTAATTGGAGAATTTAATCTATTTTCATTTAAAGTAATCATTGATAGGTAAGAACTTACTATTTCTAAAAATGTTTTCTGGCTGTTTTGTCAGGGTTTTTGTTCCTTTCTTCCTCTCTTGCTGTCTTGCTTTCTGATTTCATGCTTCTTCTATAGTAGTATGGTTTGATTCCTTTCTCTTTATCTTTTATGTACCAATTACAGGTTTTTGCATTGTGATTACCATGAGGCTTACATAAAACATCTTATAGTTATGACAATCTATTTTAAGCTGATAACAACTTCAATTGCATATAAAAATTAACTTTACTTCCTATTATTTTATATTTTGATATCACAATTCACATTTTTATTTTGTGTATTCATTATCATGATTTCTTTTTGTCAAACTTCTTATTTTGTTCATGTATTATTTTTCTGATTTTGCTGACTTGTCTATCTGTGTTCTCCTATAGCAGTTTGAACTTCCTTAAAACAATTATTTTGAATTCTTTGTCAGGCAATTTGTAGATCTCCATTTCTTTAGTGCTTTTTAGTGGGAAATTATTGGGTTTCTTTGGTGGCGTCATTTTTCTTTTTTTTTTCCGTGTGTGTGTGTGTGTGTGTGTGTGTGTGTGTATTCCTTGAAATGTTTTGTTGCTGAGCTCACATTTGAAGAAGCAGTAACCTCCTTCAGTCTATACTAACTGGCTTCAGGAGAGAAACTCCTACACCATTCAGCCTGGCTAGGGTTCTGAGGCTCTTTCATATCTTTTCTATAGATGTGTCATTTCACCCCTCTTTGTCCCTCTCAGGGGGAAACTGTTACATTATTTGTTTTTTCTTAATTGCATGAAACAAAGCCAAGTGCTGAGACACTTCCATTTGTTTTCCCTAGAGTGATGCCCTGAAATTCTCAAATTTGTGTGCTTTCTCCCATTCCCACAGATTCAAACTGGCTGACTGTGTGTGCTCACTAGTCATCTGCAAAGATTCCCACTTGCCATAAGTGGGTGGGCCATGTTCAGGGAACAAGCTGTGGTAGGGGAGAGGGTAGGCATGCAGAATTTTGCAGGCTCCCATGGGCAAGTTTAGGGGGTCTGCAACATATGGGTAGGCCTCCTGATGGAGTCCATGAAGCCATGGCCCTTTCTTGAGTTCCAACCCCTGGTTTCTATGAGTCCCTACCTCTCTTCCTAACTCCCAGCAATTTAGCCATGCAGATTCCTTCTGTATTCTGCGTGGGGAGAGAACGAGGTGGGGCTCTTGGACAGTGTCCCATACTGCTGGGAAAGTCAAGCACTCATTCATGTGTTCTACCTTTTCCCGATGGACCAAAGGGTCTCTCTTGGCCTTGAGCTCTGCTACGTTGGGGAAGGGGTAACATGAATAAAGTGAAACTGGTTTTTTTGACCCTTTACAATATGTCAGTTCTCATAATGTTTGGTCCATCTATGTGCTGGACTCCCAGACTCCCACAAAGGTACTCTCATATGTGGGTAGTTGTTAAAATTGTGCATTGTGGGGAAACGACAATAGAAAACTCCTATTCTTTCATCTTGCTAACATCATTCCAATATCTAAAACACACATTTTAATGAATTTTTCCCTTGAATAAAGTATAATTTGAAATTTTGAGGTTTTCCAAAAACATTTAAAATCTCTCTCTCTCTCTCTCTCTCTCTCTCTCTCTCTCTCTCTCACACACACACACACACACACACACACACACACACACACACACATGCACACACCCCTTATGCTCATTCTCTTTACCATGCTGATCCTTGTTTCTCTTGCACAGCTTCTTTCAGTTTACCTTGAAACTCAACAAACATAATAAACCTTACAGTTAGAATTTAATTTAGCTTGGTCCATACTTCTCCCTAATTTGTTACAACCACTAAGTTGAGGATGTAAATTTGCTGATTATATTCACCTCCATTCATTTTCTTCTATATTTTATTATGAAAATATTCAAAAATCCTGAAAAATGTATGGAATTTTACTGTGATGTACAAACATTTTTTGTTATTTTTTACAGAAATCTATCCATCAGTTTGTGAACAATTACAATTACAATTATTCATATAATAATTATTTTACTTTGCATTTCAAGGTAAATCACAGACATCAGTACACTTCACCTTTAAACCCTTAAACATGCATGACAGAAACTAGAGTTCAATATTTGTATACTTCTTTGGGGTGAAAGGAAACAAATTATACACAGTGTAATGTACAAACCTCTTAGGTGTATCAATTAATTGTATTGACAAATGCATATACCATGTAACTCAAACTCCTTTCAAGATAGAGGATAGTTCTATCATTACAAAAAGTTACTTAGGATGCTTCCCAGTAAATCCTCACCCACGCACAGGGAACCACTGATATTACTTTTTTCACCCTAGATTACTTGTGTCTTTTTAGAACTTATTACAAATGATATCATACCATATGTGCTGCTCTTTGAATAAGGCTTCTTTCACTTAGGAAAATGTTTTTGAGATCTATCAAAATTTTCATGTGTATTAGTATTCCACTCCTTTTTATTTCTGAGTAGGATTCTGTAAAATGAATATACCACAGTTAGCTTATCTATTTTCCAATTGACATCACCTGGGCTGTTTCCAGATTTGTACTATTTTAAAGAAAACTTCTGTAAACAGCCTATTCAATGTTATTGTGGAAATATACTCTCATTTCATATAGACAAATACTTAAAAATGGATTTTTTGAGTCCTAGAGTAGGTGTTAGGTTCATTTTACAGGAGACCATCAGAGTTTTTTCCAAAGTTGTAGAACCATTTTATACTTCTATAAAGAGTGTATAAACATTTCAGTTGCTCTAAATCCTTGCCAGCATTTGGTGTGTCTAATCTTTTAAATTTTAGCCATTCCGGTAGGTATGTGTGGTATCACATGTGGTTTTTATCTACATTTATCTGATAATTAATGATTTCAAACATGTTCTCATGAGTTTATTGGCCATTCATATATCTTAATTTGTGAAGTGTCTGTTACCCTGTTTTGCCTGTTTATATTGAATTGTTTTTTTTATTATTGATTTGTGGGAATTCTTTATATAATCTAGATACCAATCTTTAGTCAGACATATGTTCTGTGAATATTTTCTCTCAATTTATAGCCTTCACATAAATTTTCATAGTGGTATCTTTTAATGAGCAGATATTTTGATTTCAATAAAATCTAATTTATAAATTATTTTCTTTTATGATTATTGCCTACTGTTTCCTGCCCTTATCTTTTATGTTTACATCTATGATCCAACTCAAGTTAATCTTTGTGTATGGTTTAAGTTACTAGTAGAGGTTTCATATATATATATATATATATATATATATATAGTCATGTGCCACATAATAACGTTTTGGTCAATGATGGACCACATGTATGACCAGGGTCCAATAAGATTATAATGAAGCTGAAACATTCCAATTGCCTGGTAACGTAGCTCTTTTAGCATTGTAGCACAAAACATAACTCATGTGCTTGTGGTAATACTGGTATAAACAAGCCTACTGCACTGTCAGTCATATGAAAGTATAGCACATAAAATTATGTACAGTACATAATACTTGATAATAATAAACAACTATGTTACTGATTTATATATTTGCTATACTATACTTTTTATCATACCTTTTATATTTATTAAAAACATTAACTGTAAATTGACTTTAGGCAGGTCCTTCAAGAGGTATTTCAGAAGAAGGCATTACTGTCACAGGAAATGACAGCTTGATGCATGCTATTGACCCTGAAGATCTTCCAGTGGGAAAAGATGTGGAGGTGGAAGACAGTTGTATTGATGCTACTGACTCTTTGTAGGCCTAGGCTAATGTGTATTTGTGTCTTAGTTTTTAACAAAAAAGTTTAATAAGTAAAAAAAAATTTAAATGTAGAAATAATCTTATAGAATAAGGATATATAAGAAAAGAAAATGTTATATGGCTGCACTGTGTATTTGTGTTTTAACCTAAGTTTTGTTATAAAATAATCAAAAAGTTAAAAAAAATTAAAAGTTTATAAAGTAAAAGAGTTATAGTAAGCTAAGGTTAATTTGTTATTAAAGAAAGAAAGATATTTTTTATAAATTTAGTGTAGTTTATGTATACAGTGTTAATAAAGTCCATAGTAGTGTGCAGTAGTGTCCTAGGCCTTCACATTCACTCATTACTCACTCACTGACTTACCCAGAGCAAATTTAGGCCTGCAAACTCCATTCAGGGGAAGTGCCCTATACAACTGTATCAGGTTACACCTTTTATACCATATTTTTACTATACCTTTTCTGTGTTTAGATATGTTTGGATACATACTTATCATTGTTATATTAATAATTGCCTATGGTATTCAGTACAGTAACATGCTCCACATGTTTGTAGCCTAGTAACAAATAAGCTGTACCATATAGCCTTGGTTTGTAGTAGACTATACCATCTACACTTGTGTAAGTACACGCTACGATGTTCACATAAAGATGAAATCATCTTACGATGCATTTCTCAGAATGTATACCCATCATCAGCTGATGCACGACTATGTGTCTGTTTCTAGTTTTTCCATCAGCATTGGTTGAAAACACTTTTATTTTCACATTTTATTGCTTTGGTGTCTTTGTCAAAAATCAAATAACCATGTAAATATGAGCCTATTAATGGGTTCTGTTTTCTGTTCTATTGATCTATTTGTTGATACTTATGCCAGTACTACACTACTTAAATTACTGTCTCTCTGTAGTAAATCTTGAGGTCAAATAATAATCCCCTCATCTTTTTCTTTTTTTCTAGATTGCTTTTGGAAATTCTAGGTATTAATATTTTGCTAGTACTTGGAGATGTCACTCAAGACTCACTCTTTTGTCTTCTGTATTGCTGTTTCTTGTTTTGTTTACTTCAAAATGTTGGGGGTACAAAAATTTTTGTTACATGGATACCTTGTATAATGCTTAAGTCAGGGGTTTTAGTGTGCCCATTACCAGAATAGTGTTCATTGTACCTGACAGATAATTTTTTATCCCTCTCCCCTTCTTGGTTTCCAATGTCCTTTATATCACTTTGCACTCATTTGTGCCCATCATTTAGCTCCCAAATATTAGAGAGTACATGTGGTGTTTGTTTTTTCATTCCTGAGATACTTCACTTAGGATACTGGTCTCCAGTTCTATTCAAGTTGCTACAAATGACATTATTTCATTCCTTTTTATGGCTGAGTAGTACTCCATGGTCTATATACACCATATTTTCTTTATCCATGCATTAATTGATGGGCACTTAGGTTGATTCCACGTCTTTGCAATTGTGAATTGTGCTGCAAGAAACATTTAAGTGCAGGTGTATTTTTTATAAAATGACTTCTTTTCCTTAGAGTAGATACCTAGATTTACTGGATCAAATGATAGATTTACATAGATTTCATTGAGCAAACTCCATATTGTTTTCCACAGAGGTTGTACTAAATTGCAGTCCCATCAACAGTGGATATATAAGCATTCCTTTCTCTCTGCATTCACCCCAGCACCTGTTGTTTTTTGACTTTTTTATAATGGCCATTCTGACATGGGTCAGTTATTATCTCATTGCGGTTTTAATTTGAATTTCTCTGATGATTAATGATGTTGAGCATTTTTTCATATATTTTTTGGACATTATTTTCTTCAAAACCTTCTGTTCATGTCTTTTGCCCACTTTTTAGTGAAGTTGTTTTATTTTCCTTGCTTATTTGTTTGAGTTCTTTGCAGACTCTGAATATTAGCCCTTTGTTGGATATATAGTTTGATCAAGTAGGATTCATCCCAGGGATACAAGGATGGTTCAGCATAAACAAATCAATCAATGTGATACATCATAACAACAGAATGAAGGACAAAAGCTATATGGTCATTTCAATTGAGGCTGAAAAAGCATTGATAAAATTCAACACCGCTTCATGATAAAAAGTCTCAAAGAACTGGCACAGAAGGAACTTACCTCAACACGATAAAAAGCCATATATGTCAGACCCACAGATAGTATCATACTGAATGCAGAAAAACTGAAACCCTTTGCTCTAAGATCTAGAACAAGACAAGGATGCAGACTGTCACCACTGTTTTCAACATAGTACTAGAAGTTCTAGCTAGAGCAATCAGACAAGAGAAAAAAAATAAAGTGCATCCAAATTGGAAAGGAAGTAATCAAATAAATTATCCTTGTTGGCGAATGATATAATCTTTTTTTTTTTTTTTTTGAGTCAGAGTCTCACTCTGTTGCCCAGGCTAGAGTGCCGTGGCATCAGCCTAGCTCACAGCAACCTCAAACTCTGGGCTCAAGCAATCCTTCTGCCTCAGCCTCCCGAGTAGCTGGGACTACAGGCATGCACCACCATGCCCGGCTAATTTTTTCTATATATATATTTTTAGCTGTCCATATAGTTTCTTTCTATTTTTAGTAGAGACAGGATCTCGCTCTTTGCTCAGGCTGGTCTCGAACTCCTGAGCTCAAACAATCCGCCCTCCTCGGCTTCCCAAGTGCTAGGATTACAGGCTTGAGCCACCGCACCTGGCCTGATATAATCTTATATCTAGAAAATCCTAAAGACTCAACAAAAAAAAATTAGAACTGATAAACAAATCGAGTAAAGTAACAGGATACAAAATCAACATGCAAAAATCAGTACCATTTCTATATGCCAACAGTAAACAACCTGAAAAAAAAAATCTAAGAATGTAATCTCATTTACAATAGCTACAAATAAAATAAAATACCTAGGATTAAACTTAACCAAAGACATGAAAAATCTCTACCATGAAAACTATTAAATATTGATGAAAGAAATTGAAGGGGACACACACAAAAAATGGAAAGATATTCCATGCTCATGGATTGGAAGAATAGATATTGTTAAAATGTCCATACTACCTAAAGCAACCTACAGATTCAATGTAATCTCCATCAAAACAACAATGACATTTTTTTTCACAGAAATAGACAAAATAATCCTAAAATTTATATGGAATCACAAAAGACCCAGAATAGCCAAAGCCATCCTTAGCAAAAAGAAAAAAAAAAAACTGGAGGAATTACATTGCCTGATTTCAAATTATACTATAGTACAGCATTGTACTGACATAAAAACAGACACATAGACTAGTAGAACCAGAATAGAGAACCCAAAAATAAATCCACACATCTACAATGAACTTATCTTCAACAAAATATGCCAAAAACCTACACTGGGGAAAGGACAGTCTCTTTAATAAATGCTTCTGGGAAAATTAGATACCCATATGCAAAAGAATGAAACTAGACACTTATCTTTCTCCATATACAAAAATCAAATTAAAATGGATTAAAGACTTAAATCTAAGAACTGAAACTATGAAATACTGAAAGAAAACATTGGTGAAATGCTTCAGGACGTTGATATGGGCAAGGACTTCTTGAATAATATCTCCAAAACACAGGCAAGTGAAGCAAAATTGGACAAATGGGATCACACCAAGCTAAAAAGCCTTTGCAGAGCAAAGTAAGCAATCAACAAAGTGAAGAGACAATCCACAGAATGGGGAAAAATATTTGCAAACTACCCATCTCATAAGGGATTAATAACTAGAATATATAAGGAGCTCCAACAACTCAATAGGAAAAAATCAATTAATCTGATTCACAAGTGGGCAAAGGATCGGAATAGATATTTCTCAAAAGAAGATATACAAATGGCTAATATGTACATAAAAAATGCTGAACATCATTAGTCATTAGAGAAGTATATATCATAACTATGAGATATCATCTAACTACAGTTTAAATGGCCTTTTAAATACTGGTGAGGATGTGGCGAAGGGGGGGGCCTTTGCACACTCTTGGTGAGAATATAAATTAGTACAACCACTATGGAGAACAGTATGGAGGTTCCTCAAAAAACTAAAAATAGAACCACCATATGGCCTAGCAATCCCATTTTTGGATATATATACAAAGGAGGGGAGTTCAGTATATCAATAAAATATCTGTACCCCTATGTTTATTGTAGCACTATTTACAATAGCCAAGATTTGAAATCAACCTAAATGTCCGTCAGTGGATGAATGGATAAAGACATTGTGGTACATATACACAATGGAATATTATATAGCCCCAAAACGAATGAAATCCTGCCATTTGAAACAACATGGATGGACCACTAGAACATTATTTTAAGTGAAATAAGCCAAGCACAGAGAAACAAATCTCTCATGTTCTCACTCACACATGAGAGCTAAATATTAAAATCAGTTAATCTCATGGAGACAGGGAGTAGAATGATGGTTACCAGAGGGTGGAAAGGGTAGTGGGGAGGGTGGGATAAAATGGAGATGGTTAATGGGTACAAAAACATAGATAGTTGGGAAGAATAAATGATATTTGATAGCACAACAAAGTGACTGTAATTAGGGCATATTTTAAAATAACTAAAAGAGTAGAAAATAACTAAAAGAGTAGAATTTAAAATAACTAAAAGAGTATCATTTCTTTCCTAACACAAAGAAACGATAAATGACTAAGGTGATGGATATCCCAATTACTCTAATTTGATTAATTCACATTGCATGCTTATATCAAAACATCACATACGCCCTATAAAGACATACAACTTTTATGTACCCATAATATTTAAAAGTAAATAAAGAATAGATATAGATCAATGGAATAAAATTTAGAGTATAAAAATAAAGTCTTACATTTATTGTCAATTGACTTTCACTGTGAATCCCAAGACAATTCAATGTGGGATGAAGACTTTTCCAAGTAGTGCTGGGACAACTGGATATTTAGATACAAAAGAGTAAAGTTAGACAACTTGCTCACACCATACACAAAACGCTCAAAATATATACAACACCTAAATCTAAGAGCTAAAACTTTAAAACTCTTAGAAGAAAATATAGGCATAAATCTTCACAACTGTAGATTAGGCAAACCTTCTTAAATATGACACTAGAAGCAAAAGTTAACAAAATAAATACATTTGACTACATTAAAATTAAAAATTTTTTGCTTCAAAGTTCATATAAAAAGATTAAAAAAAACCCTACGGAATGGGATTAAATATTTGAAAAGCATATATATGGTAAGGAATCAGAATCCAGAATATGTAAATAATTCTTACAACTAGACAATAAAAAGACAGTAACTCACTTCAATGTAGTCAAATGATTTGAATAGATAGTTCTCTAAAGACTACATAAAAATAGTAAGAGTGGATTAACAAAATGTGGTATGTGTAGACCATGGAGTACTACTCAGACATAAAAAATGATGAACTACCTATTGTATTATCCACTGGAGCCCATTCTTCTAAGTGAAGTATCACAAGAATGGGAAAAAACAAACAAACAAACATGTACTCACCGTTAAATTGGTACTAATAGATCAACACTAATGTGCACATATGGAAAATAACATTCATAGATTGTCAGGCAGGTGGGAGTGGGGAGGAGGGGATGGCTAAATCCACACCTAGCAGATGCAACACGTGCTGTCTGGGGGATGGGCATGCTTGTCAGGCGGTGCAAAGGCAATTTATGTAACCAAAGTGTTTGTACCCCCATAATATTCTGAAATAAAAAAAGAAAGATTGAACAATGTATAAAAAATACCCAATAAGCACATGAAAAGATATTCAACAAGTTGTTTGTAATTCAAGTAAGGCAAATCACAACCACAATGAGATTACAATAAATACATCCTCTAAAATGGCTAAAAATGAAGACAATAAGTCATATTGGAGAACATGTGAAGAAATTGGAACCTTCATACACTGATGGTGGGAATGCAAAATGTTGCAACCACTCTGAAAAATAGCCTGGCAGTTCCTCAAAAAGTCAAACATGAAGAAACATATGACATAGAAATCCCACTACTATATATCTGAAGAGAAATGAAAACATGCATTCTCTTAAAATCTTGTACATGAATGTTCATAGTAGCATTATTCACAATAACTAAAAAGTAAAAACAACCTGTATGTTCACTAACTGATGAATTGATAAACAATATGTCATATATCCATACAATGGAATATTATTCAGTCATAAAAAGGAACAAAGTGCTGACACATGTACAATGCAGAAGAACCTTGAAAACATTATGCTAAGTGAAAGAAGATAGAGACAAAAGACCACGTATTGTATGATTACATTTATGTGAAATGTCCAGAACAGGCAAATTCATAAAGACAGAAAGTGGATTAATAGTTGCCAGGAACTGGGGTAAGGGAAGATTGAAAAATGACTACTAATGAATATGGGGCTTTCTCTTGGGGTGTTGAGATATTCTCGAATTAGATAGTGGTGTTGGCTGTACAACTTTGTGAATATACTAAAAACCATTGAATTTCACTCTTTAAAAAATTAAAAAAACATTAAAAAGTACATAATCAACAAACTTTTGTCTTTGAACTAGTATTAGTAACAAAATATTTCTAAAACCCTTCAGAACCTATGTGTCAAATGAACACAATTGAGACTTCCAGCTCTAGGGAACAATGGAAAAGAGCATTTCCTAAATGCTCTGTTGCCAGAGAAATGGACTTCACCTTTGCAGAGTTCTTGTGTTGGTATGGTTCCCCGCTGCTGTTTCATGTAATGGTGTGTCATTCTGATGATATAGAACTCTATATCTCTAGGTTTCTTTATAGATTAAATAGGGATAAAAACAGTACCTTTCTTATAGGTTTTGTATGAGGATTAAATAAAAGAGGTTAGAACAGGGTCTGACACATGGTAAATAAGAAATATTAACTCTCTCCTGGATTCGTGCTCCCGGAGAGGAAGGCGTGGATCTCGACCTGCCACAACCCTAGAGGATTGCTCCCCTGCAGGAACGGCGGTGTGAACCCACGGAGAATCACCGTGGGACACAGAGAACAAGAAAAAACAGAGGCGAGTGGGAAATCAGACCGAGATAATTTGGAGAGTGAGGGACGGAAAACAGACAGTGGGGTGCGGGACGGCTGTACCCGCCTCACTGACGAGTGAGGCGGGTTCAGCCCCACAGCAAAGTGGCTTGATCTCCCCACTGACCTCCACATCCACTCAATCAGGGATCTGATTGAAATTGGTGCAGAATCACCGAGGGAGACCCGGAGCTCCAAGGACAGGTGACATAAGCGGGAAGGAGCTTAGACTCTGGCGGGTTTCCGCGGCGACCTAACTCTTAAAGGTACAGGCGCCGATCTGCACCGAGGCGAGGGGCCGCAAGTGTGAAATATTAAAGCGGGATTTTTTGCTCTATTTTTCCTCTTTGGCGGCTCCCCAGCCGGGGAGCTGCTGTGGGCTGTGTGAACTCTGTGGACAGGAGACATCAGCGGGAAAGAGCTAAGACTCTTGATTGTGGAATAACAGGTTTTTTTTTTTTAATCTTTCTTTCTTTCTTTCTTTCTTTCTTTCTTTCTTTCTTTCTTTCTTTCTTTCTTTCTTTTTCTTTTTCTTTTCTTTCTTGTTTTCTCTTTTTCTTTTTCTTGTTATTCATATTGTTTTTTTAAATATTATTATTATTTTTTACTATTATTATAGTGGTTTTTTGTTTGCTTGTTTGTTTGTTTGTTTTCTGGTTTTATTTTCTCTCTTTCTTTCTTTTCTTTCTTTTTCTTTTCTCCTTTTTGGTGGCCCTCTAGCCCAGGAGCTACTGTATACTCCTGAGCGCTCCAGACCCCCAGCTCTGATTCCTATCGGACCCTGAAAATTGCCCCCCAGTGCCAGTGATCTGCAGGTGGGCAGCAGCAATTGTGTGGGCCAAGGTCTAACTGCTGCAGAGCCATAGGGTGCCAGGCGGCTCCCCAGGAGGCTCCATCCCCTGACCAATAGACCCTCTCCAGGTCCCCTTCCCAGGTGTGAACAGTGAGTGCTTCCCCAGACGCAAGAGTGTTGAGCCTGGACCTTGGGAACACTGGGACAGGGTAGATCTTTGCCCGTGGGAGCTGAAGCAGTTGGGGCACTGAGCCAGTGAGGGCACCGCCTCCTCCGCCTATCCAGTGTCTTTCCTGTGGAAAGAGACAGAAACCACACATCTAGAGGAAGAACCAAAAGACAGGGGAAAAAAGAAAAAGAGAGGGAGAGGCTTTCTGCTTGCAAATAGTGTGAATCCTGCCTGCTAACTGAAAGTCCACAACACAGTGATTTAACTTGCCAAACTGGTCTTAGGTCAAGCCAACCCTCTGGGGGTAGACCTATCAGAAGCAGTCCCCCAACTGAGATAGAAAAAAACTCTAAACAACACACAAAAGTCTCCCCCTCTAGACAAAGGAAGCAACATACCTAGATTGTTTCACAGCCTAAGAACAGAGCATAAGATGTGCTGTTAACTAGACTAAAGCTGTGAGAAATGATCTAACGATAGAGCCAGATGGGAAGGGCTCAGTGGAAAAATATGGGGAGCACAAAAAACCAAAAGGAAACCTTGCCCCCAAAGAGAAATACCAGCTCTCCTCCAATTGGCACAAGCCAGATTCAGAATACCAACATGTTACCAGAAGAATTTCAATTTTGGGTTATAAATAAGCTGAATGATATACAAGAAAAAATAGATAACCAACACAAAGAAACCACAAAAAAAAATCCAGGATTTGGAAGAAAAATTCACTATAGAAATATTGAAGAAAAACCAAACTAAACTCCTAGAAATGAGGGATTTATTCAGGGAGCTACAAAATACAGTGGAAAGTCTCAAGAACAGGGTAGATCAAACAGAAGACAGAATCTCAGAGATTGAAGATAACTTTTTCAAATTAAATAAGACAGTCACAGAGATAGAGCAAAGAAATAAGAAAAAAGATCAGAGTCTTCAAGAAATGTGGGATTATGTGAAGAAGCCTAACGTGACAGTTATAGGCATCCCTGAGGGTGAAGAAGATAATAAGCAAGGCCTGGATAAACTATTTGAAGACATAATATAGGAAAATTTCCCAGGCCTTGCTAAAACTCTAGATATACAGGTTCAAGAAGCTCAAAGAAGCCCTGGTAGATTCATAGCAAATAGGAAAACACCACACCATGTAGTCGTCAGACTGACCAAAATATCCACTAAAGAGACCCTTCTTCGAGCTGTAAGGAGAAAGAAACAAGTAACATACAAAGGGAGGCCCATTAGAATTATGCCAGATTTCTCAACTGAAACTTTACAAGCAAGAAGAAATTGGGGTCCCATTCTCACTCTTCTGAAACAGAATAATGCCCTGCCTAGAATCTTGTACCCAGCTGAGCTAAGCTTTCTATATGAAGGAGAAATTAAGACATTCTCAGATAAATAAGGACTGAGGGAATTCACCAAGACAAGACCACCCCTCCAAGAAGTACTCAAAAGAGAGTTACACACGGATCATCACAACAAAGACCCATGAATGTAAAACCACCCAAGAGCTAAAGATCAAATTCTAGCCACCACAATGGCTCAAGAGAGAAAACATAGCAATGAAGTTCTACCCAATAAGATAAACAGAAATCTGTCCCACTTCTCAGTTCTCTCAATAAATGTCAATGGCCTGAATTCCCCACTCAAGAGACATAGACTGGGCCAATGGATAAAAAAACACAAACCAAGTATCTGCTATCTTCAGGAAACTCACTTAACTGGCAAAGATGCATTTAGACTGAAAATAAAAGGATGGAAATTGATATTTCAAGCAAACGGTAGCCAAAAGAAAGCTGGTGTGGCAGTTTTAATTTCCAATAACTTAGTCTTTAAACCAACAAAAGTAATAAAAGACAAAGACGGTTACTACATACTGGTGAAAGGCACAATTCAACAAGAAGACATAACCATACTTAATATATATACACCCAACCTAGGCACACCCAGATTCATAAAGCAAACCCTACTTGATCTAAACCAAACGATAGACAACAATAATGTAATAGTTGGAGACTTTAACACCCCACTGACAGCACAGGACAGATCCTCCAAGCAGAAAATAAGCAAAGACATAGTAGACTTAAACAGAATGCTAGAACAAATGGGCCTGCCTGATATCTACAGGACATTCTACCCAAAAGCCACTGAATATACATTCTTTTCTTCAGCTCACGGGACATTCTCTAAGATTGACCATATCCTAGGACATAAAGCATGTCTTAAAAAATTTTAAAAAATAGAAATCATACCATGCATCTTCACAGATCACAGTGGAATAAAAGTAATAATGAACCCTAATAGGAACTCTCATTCCTACTCAAAGTCATGGAAGCTAAACAACCTTCTCCTGCATAACAATTTTGTAAAGGAAGAAATTAAGTCAGAAATCAAAACATTCTTTGAATTAAAAGACAAAGGTGACACAACTTATCAAAATCTATGGGATGCAGCTAAAGCAGTCCTGAGAGGAAAATTCATTTCCATAAATGCCTATTTCAAAAAGACAGACAACTTACAAATAGACAACTTAAACAATAGACTCAAAGAGCTGGAGAAAGAAGAACAGACTGACCCCAAACCCAGCAAAAGGCGAGAAATTATGAAGATCAAATCAGAATTAAAAGAAAAGGACAACAAAAATACTATAAGGGAAATTAATAAAACAAAAAGTTGGTTCTTTGAAAAGATAAATAAAATAGACACACCACTGGCTAGACTAACCAAGAGCAGAAAAGAAAAATCTCTAATAACTTCCATCAGAAACATGAAAGGAGAAATCACAACCGATGCCACAGAGATATATGACATCGTCTATGAATATTACAAAAATCTTTATGCACACAAATTGGAAAATGAGGAGGAAATGGACAAATTTTTAGAAACACACAGCCTTCCCAAGTTCAATCAGGAAGAAATAGAATTATTGAATAGACCAATATCAAGAACTGAAATTGAAACAGCAATAAAAATCCTTCCCAAAAAGAAAAGCCCTGGTCCAGATGGGTTCACACCTGAATTTTACCATACATACAAAGATGAACTGGTGCCCATCCTACATAAACTATTCTTCAATATTGAGAAGGATGGAATTCTCCCCAACACATTTTACCAAGCCAATATAACATTGATACCAAAACCAGGAAAGGATGTAACAAAAAAAGAAAACTACAGACCAATTTCTCTCATGAACGTAGATGCAAAAATTCTCAATAAAATCCTAGCAAATCATACCCAAGTGCTTATTAAAAAAATAATTCATCATGACCAAGTAGGCTTCATCCCAGAGATGCAGGGGTGGTTCAACATACGAAAATCTATAAATGTAATTCACCACATAAATAGAAGCAAAAATAAAGACCATATGATCCTCTCAATAGATGCAGAAAAAGCATTTGACAAAATTCAACACCCTTTTATGATAAGAACACTTAACAAAATAGGCATAAACAGGACCTACCTAAAAATGATACAAGCCATATATGACAAACCCACAGCCAACATCATACTGAACGGGGAAAATTTGAAAGCATTCCCACTCAGAACTGGAACCAGACAAGGCTGCCCACTGTCCCCATTACTTTTCAACATAGTATTGGAAGTCCTTGCGAGAGCTATCAGACAAGAGAGCAGAATCAAGGGAGTCCAAATAGGGACAGAAGAGATCAAACTCTCACTCTTTGCTGATGACATGATGTTGTATCTGGAAAACCCCAAGGACTCAACCAAGAGACTCCTGGAATTAATTAATGAATTCAATAAAGTCTCAGGTTACAAAATTAATACACACAAATCAGAGGCATTCATATATGCCAATAACATTCAATCGGAGAACCAAATTAAGGACTCAATACCTTTCAAAATAGAAACAAAGAAAATAAAATATCTAGGAATATATTTAACTAAAGAGGTAAAGGACCTCTATAAAGAGAACTATGAAACACTAAGGAAGGAAATTGCAGAACACGTAAATAGGTGGAAATCCATACCATGCTCATGGATTGGAAGAATTAACATTGTTAAAATGTCTATACTACCCAAAGTAATCTATAGATTCAATGCAATTCCTATTAAATTACCAACATCATTTTTCACAGATTTAGAAAAAATAATTATACACTTTGTATGGAATCAGAGAAGACCCCGTATAGCAAAAGCAATTTTAAGCAATAAAAACAAAATGGGAGGTATTGATTTGCCAGACTTCAAACTATACTAGAAAGCTGTGGTTCTTAAAACTGCCTGGTATTGGCACAAGGGCAGGGACACAGACTAGTGGAACAGAACAGAAAATCCAAATATAAAACCATCCTCATATAGCCATCTAGTCTTTGACAAAATAGACAAAAACATACTCTGGGGACAAGAATTCCTATTCAATAAATGGTGCTGGGAAAACTGGATAGCCACATGTAGAAGACTGAAGCAGGACCCACAGATTTCACCTCTCACAAAAATCAAATCACGGTGGATAACAGATTTAAACCTTAAATGGGAAACGATTAGAATTCTAGAAGAAAATGTAGGAAAGACTCTCACAGACATTGGTATAGGCAAAGAATTTATGAAGAAAACCCCTAAGGGAATCACAGCAACAACAAAAATAAATGAATGGGACCTGATTAAATTAAAAAGCTTCTGCACAGCCAAAGAAACAGTCACAAAAATAAACAGACAGCCTACAGAATGGGAAAAAATTTTCGCATACTACACATCAGATAAAAGACTGATAACAAGAATCTATTTAGAACTCAGGAAAATCAGCAAGAAAAAATCAAACAATCCTATCAAAAAATGGGCAAATGACATGAATAGAAATTTTTCAAAAGAAGATATGAGAATGGCTAAAAAACGTATGAAAAAATGCTCAACATCCCTAATCATCAGGGAAATGCAAATCAAAACCACAATGAGATACCACTTAACTCTGGTGAGAATGGCCTTTATCAAAAAATCCCAAAACAACACATGTTGGCATGGATGCGGAGAGACAGGAACACTCA
Organism: Lemur catta; assembly: GCF_020740605.2. Taxonomy (NCBI): domain Eukaryota; kingdom Metazoa; phylum Chordata; class Mammalia; order Primates; family Lemuridae; genus Lemur; species Lemur catta. The sequence continues at coordinate 37,535,316 of NC_059155.1, read as the reverse complement.
TACACTGCTGGTGGGAATGCAAACTAGTGCAACCCCTATGGAAAACAATATGGAGATACCTTAAACAGATTCAAGTAGACCTACCATTCGATCCAGCAATCCCATTATTGGGCATCTACCCAGAAGAACAAAAGTCATTCTTTAACAAAGACACCTGTACCCGAATGTTTATGGCAGCACAATTCACAATTGCAAAGATGTGGAAACAACCCAAGTGCCCATCAATCCACAAATGGATTAGTAAACTGTGGTATATGTATACCATGGAGTACTACTCAGCTATAAGAAATGACGATGATACGACATCTCTTTGGTTCTCCTGGAGAGAATTGGAACCCATTATATTAAGTGAAGTATCCAAAGAATGGAAAACCAAGCATCACATGTACTCACCAGAAAACTGGTTTCCCTGATCATCACCTAAATGCACATCAGGGAAGGATACCAATTGGATATCAGACTGAGATGGGGGGTGGGGGGAGGGGATGAGTGTATGCCTACATGATGAGTGCGTTGCACACCCTCTGGGGAATGGTCATGCTTGAAGGTGCTGACTCGGGGAGGTGGGGGGAGGGATGGAGGTATGACTGCATGGTGAGTGCCAGGCGCACTGTCTGGAGAATGGACACGCTTGAGGCTCTGACTCAGGGGGATGGGCGGGACATGGACAATGTATATAACCTGAACTTATGTACCCCCGTGATGAGCTGAAATAGAAAAAAAAAAAAGAAAGAAATATTAACTCTTATAGAATACAAAAGTAATGATATAGAACAAAAATAGGGCTCAAATAAAAGCTTAATGTTTTCCATCACTATTATTTCTGCTATTGCTGTCACTGCTGTTATTGCATCATTCCTTTTAGAAATGGTATATTACTTAGTCCACTGGTCTTTGATAGGCAACCTCCTACTCAAATGAATATGTCATTATGAGAAAAGAATTTTCCTTTTCTACTATTAAATATGCATGATGTGACTCTAGAAAATTTGAAAAATGTAAAAAGGCACAAACTTCTAAAAATATAAAAATAACCAAATTAAAAATAACCACTGTGTATATGTAAATATATATCTATCTACATTTAATTCATGTTAATGTGGAAGTGTATTTTCAATGAGAGTGTGGTAGTTCCATGAAATGTTTTGTCACACACTGAGACAGATGATGTAGTAGAATATTAGGGCTAAAAGGTATCTTAGTTTATTGCCTGCTAGTTCATGCCTTGAAAACATGCCACCTTCTGTCTCTTCTATTTGTTTATTCCTGAGGTTCTTTCTACAGACATTGAACAGTTTACTATTTGTTCCTCTGTATAATTTGGGTCACAAACTATATTCTAACCTGAACAATTTTTTTACCGATGAGGAAATGGAGAAATTGAAATCTCTTGCCCATGGTCACAGACCTGGTAAGTGACTCTCTATGTCCCAGACCAGTGCACTTCACACTGCATCATACTGATTGGACTGAGGTGCATCAGATTTAATGTCAGCTATCATGAAGTAGGCCATTTGCATTTGGGATGGAAATATTTAATTTTCCTTCTGAACGTTTATGTGTCTTCATAAGTTTCAAGCAAATTTCAGGAACTCTGCTTAAGTTGGGACTTGAATAAGTATCTGCCTCTTGGTAAGTATACACCTATTGAGTAAGCAAAGGAATTAAAAGGATGGAAGGAGACTTGTTTCTTTTCTGGAAATCAGGTAAGTGTGCTATTCACATACCAGAAATTTTAATTCTTTCCAAATACTATCAACATGTCCGCATATTGAAGAAAGGCACAAACTCTAGTATCAACTCTCTTCTGAAAAGTCATCACAGAATCATAACCATATGTAGAGGCAATCCTAGGAAAAGCCAATAATCACCACCTCATTTAGAAGGGCAAGGGCTCAGGCAAGATTGGACTTTAGGGCAGATGTGAAACAAGCCTCCTCAAGTCCCCTCTGCCAACAAAGAGCTATAATATCAACAAGCAACTAGCCTGGATGCAGAATTACCAGAGCAGATAGCCAGCTGTACAGATGGCTGCATTTATGGCAAGAGCCCACAGAAAAAAGCCAGACAGAGCCATCAAATAACTGGAATAGAGGCAAAGCTAAAAAGACATGAGAATACAGATAGCTGTCCTATAGCTTAGCGGCTTTGCAAAACAGAAGGAAGATATCAAAAGAACATAAAAATCCCTTTCTCAGGCTTCCCAAAGCATTAACCCTTTCTCATACTCTGCTCCATCACTAGTTATATTTTTATTTTTTAAATTTATTTCAAAATATTAAGGGGCTACAAATGTTTTAGGTTACATGGATCGTTTTTATAATGCTTGAGTCCTGGCTTTAGGTGTGCCCATCACCCAAATAGTGTTCATAGTACCCATTAGGTTGGTTTATTCCCTTGCCCCCCCCCATTGCTTTCCACCGAGTTTTACTTCACTCTGTGCATTTTTGTGCTCATCAGTTAGTTCCAGTTTAATAGTGAGTACATGTGGTGTTTGTTTTCCATTCTTGAGATACTTCACTTAGGAGAATGGTCTCCAGTTCCATCCAGATTGTTGCAAAAGCTATTAATGGATTTTATGGCTGAGTACTCCATGGTGTACATATACCACATTTTATTAATTCATTCATGAACTGATGGGCACTTGGATTGACTTCACATCTTTGCAATTGTGAATTGTGCTGCAATAAACATTTGAGTGCAGGTGTCTTTTTGATAAGATGACTTATTTTTTCGTGTGTAAATACTCCGTAGTGGGATTGCTGGATCAAATGGTAGGTCTACTTTTAGTTCTTTGAGGAATCTCCATACCGGTTTTCATAGAGGTTGTACTAATTTGCAGTACCAAAAACAGTGTATAAGAATTTCTTTCTCTCTGCATTCATGGCAGCATCTATTGTTTTTGGACTTTTTAATAAAAGCCACTCTAACTGGGGTAAGGTAATATCTCATTGTGGTTTTAATTTGCATTTCCATGATGATGAGTGATGGTGACATTGGACATATTTTTATGTTTATTGGTCATTTGTCTATTTTCTTTTGAGAAGTTTCTGTTTATATCTTTTGCCCACTTTTTAATAGAGCTCTATGTTTTCAGTCTTGTTGATTTTCTTGAGTTCTTTGTAAATTCTGGATATTAGCCCTTTATCAGATGTGTAGCTTGTGAATATTTTCTCCTATTCTGTAGGTTGTCTATTTGCTCTGTTGATTGTTTCCTTAACTATGTAGAAGCTTTATAGTTTAATAAAGTTGCATTTATTAATTTTTGGTGTTTCCATGGCTGCCATTGGGGTTTTAGTCATAAATTTTTTGCCTAGGCCGATATGTAGAAGAGATTTTTCTACATTTTCCTATAGAATTCTTATGGTTTCATGCCTTAGATTTAAGTCTTTTATCTATTTGGAATTAATTTTTGTGTCTGGTGAGAAGTAGGGATCCTGTTTTGATCTTCTGCATGTGGCTATCCAATTTTCCCACCATCATTTATTGAATAGAGTACATCATTGTCTGCTTTGTCAAAGATTAGTTGGTGGCAATATCCCTTTGAATGTAGATGCAAAAAACCTCAATAAAATACTAGCAAACCAAATTCAACAACACATTAAAAATAATCCACCAGAACCAAGTGGGCTTCATTTCAGGGGTGCAAGGATGTTTCAACATACATAAGTCAATAAATGTGATTCACCACATAAAGAAAAGCAAAAACAAAGACCATATGAACATCTCAATAGATGCAGAAAAAACATTTGACAAAATCCAGCATCCTTTCATGATAAAAACCCTCAACCAACGAGGCATAGAAGCAATATATCTCAGAATAAGACAAGCTGTATATGACGAACCCACAGCCAGCATCATACTGAATGGGGAAAAGTTGAAAGCATTCCCCAATAGAACTGGAAAGAGACAAGGATGCCCACTGTCACCACTCCTATTCAACATAGTGCTGAAAGTCCTGGCCTGGGCAATCAGGCAAGAGAAGAATATTAAATGTATCCAAATCAGGAAAGAGGAGGTCATACTATCACTCTTCGCTGACAATATGATCTTGTATCTATAAAACCCCTGAGATTCCACCAAGAGTCTCATGGAATTGATAAATAAATTTAGCAAAGTGTTAGGATACAAAATCAATGTACATAAATCAGTAGCATTTCTATATACTATTATAATAATGGTCAAGGAGAGAGTCAAATCAAAGACTCAATAGTATTCACAATAGCTGCAATGAAAATAAAATACCTGGGAATATACTTAACCAAGGAAGTGAAAGATCTCTACAAGGAAAACTACGAAACTCTTAAGGAAAGAAATCACAAACAAATGGAAAAACATACCATGCTCATGGAGAGGTCGAATCAACACTATTACAATGCCCATATTACCCAAAGTGATTTACAGATCTAATATGATCCCCATCAAGTTACCAAAGTCATATTTCACAGATCTAGAAAAAATAATTCTACTCTTCATTTGGTATTAGAAAAGAGCCTGAATAGGCAAAGCAATTTTAAGCAAAAAGAACAAATCTGAAGTCATCACATTGCCAGACTTCAAACTATACTACAAGGCTATAGTTATTTTGAATATATATCAGCCTACTCTCCAGTTTAAGATCTGAGAAGATGATTTCATCAGCAACCTGGTAGGTATTGAATGTATACAAGGAAATTCCACTCACCTTTGTGTGTATGAGAAAAGCTGGCCAAAGATGTCTAAAAAAATGGCAGTTTATATATTTCAGTAGTGTAAAGGCCAGAAGCAGGCAATCAAGGGCTAGTTCAGCTACTCAAGGATGTCAACAAAGAGCTAAGCTTTTTCTGTCTTCTTGTTTTGCTAGTCTTGGCTTGTAGTTTGTCCCTTCATTGTTGCAAGGTGGCCATTTTATCTTCTAATTTCACATCTGAATTTCAAGCAGGAATACACAAAGTGTCAAATAGACATGCTGAATTAATATGCTCATATTCTTACCTACATGCTTAGTATAGTCATATAAAAAATTTGTAACAAGCCCTCCCAGCAATATTAGCTTGTATTTCATTGACCAGATATTGTGTCACCATCACATGGCCATACTCACCTGCAGGGAAGTTTGGTGAGGTTTTTTAGATGTTCTGCTTTTACAATGAAGGAAGAAAAGGTAAAGGGTGTGATGAATGCCTTTGGGATGTCAAATCCACTGTGTCTACCATACTTAGGAAATGGGGAAAATAACAATCATGGATGATCTCTTCTCTTTCAAGAGAAAGGGCATACTTTTAAAAATGATTTACAAGAGGAAAGAAAAATAAATTTTAGATAGCTTCTGTTTTTAATGAGTATTCTTAAAAATCAATAGTATAAAATAAGAGATTAAGTATGAGCACATAAGAAATTTATGGAAAGTCTTTGGATATATATTTTTTCAATGATATTCATCATCCAAAAGTAATATACATCAAGATAAATCACCCCAAAATGGTGAAGTCATTTTATAAAGATGATGACTTCTGAAATCAGTTAAATACAGATTTAAGTAACTGAAATTGCATGTAGCTGTTTCATGAGACATTTGCTGCTTTACCAAAGTGTCTGTAAAAATTCCAAAGGCTGAAATAAATAGGTGTCATGAAACTTTTTCATTCCAAAGTGAGATGTTAAGCTTTCTGTGTAGGACTTGTGAAGGGTATATCCCCAAACTAGATCTACCACAATCATCCATCTCTAAATAATATAAGCAAAGACTAAGAATTTTTTGAGAAGTTGAAGAGAGTGAAAAATGTGGAGTTGTTGGCAAGGTATATAGTCCCTCCCAATCACTCATGGGAGCAGAGAGGGAAACATTTCCCCCCACCTCAATCCAAGTGAGGGCCATTTTAAGAGAACTGTGTAGAGAACTTAACAAGTGTTCTCTGAGGTTTGTGGGATACAAGGACTGGTATTTAAGTAATTCTTTAAAAGTCTAAAGGAGAGAGGTTTTGACTGGCCTGCTACTCTTTTGGAAGTGTGAAGAGAAGTAGCTGCACATTTAGCAATTCATTTAAAGATAAATAAATTTCCCATAATTAGAACGAAACTGAATGGAGTAGCCATGAAAGGCACTTTTCCCAAGAAGGCCACATTGAGGGGTCAAGATGACCATAAGATGGGTGAATCACCGAAGCCGGTGGCTAAGTGGGAAATCATAAGCAACCAGCACAACGAGACATCATCCTGTAAAAGGAACTATAGATAAGATATCCCTAGCGATGAGGTTCTCAGAACTCACAAAAGTATCCCATGAGTGAAAAAATTGACATTTGGAATCTGCCACATCTATAGGACTTCTATGCCAAATATACTGATCAAGTAAAATCTTTTCTACTTTCTTTACCTCTCTTCTTTCACCTTTGTGATTGACCATTGATGCTCCACACAACAGCAGCCAGTGAGTTGGGATAGAATTGGAGGAAAAAACAACCTCACCTTCTCTTCAGGAGATTTGGCAGTCTGTGGTACCCTGAAGTTAAAGGAGTGGAGACATTTTAATTAAGTGAGGTTTGGGACATTGAGATTACACTGAACCGGGGTCTTCATTATCTGAAAGTGATTGGAGAACTTTTTCTACTACCTAAGAATGATCAGAAGAGCCATAGAACAATATTTTCTCTAAGGAGAGGGGAAGAGTAAATTAGTGGAGCAAGTTTGATAGAAAGTGATGAAAAATGGTCAAAGAGCTTCCTCCAGTCCCTACTGAGCCCAGATCATTCAATAAACAGGTTACATAAAGTTGTAAAACATAATGTAAATTCCAACTTAAGAGTAGTCAACTTGATCTTAAATACTGGACTATGAAATAACACCAGGAAAAAAAGGGGGGAAAAGGGGTAAGAAGTACAAGTGTACTTGCAGTAGTGTTTATTAATAATTTATTCTGTGTTTGAGTTCCTAGCACATTTCCCACTCTCCTGTTTTTCTGGTAACAGAATGACATGTTCCTTTTGAGAACCCATTTTTGTACTTCTAATTGGTTGAACTTTCTTTGGAAGAATACATGAGTGAGCACAGGGCCCAGGCCTGGCCCCAGTACATCAGTTTCTGGTTCAATATGATTAGTTCAGAAATGGGCACATGTCCCAAGCTAAGCCAATCACTGTCCTCCCTGGGACTTTTGCTGAGTTGTGTGGAAACAAGTTTTCTTACTTACTGGAATCAATGGCTATGAGGATGACGTAAGTCTAGAAGTCCTGGGGGTCATCTTCACCACCAAATGAAAAGAATCAGCCAGAGTGAAGCCAACAAAAAGAAAAGCAGAGCTAAGAGAAAGCAACAGAACATTGATGATATCATTAGTATCTCTAACTACAGCATTGCCTAAAACTAGGATCCTTGAACGTTCCAGTTATGTAAACCAAGAAATTCATTTCCCTGTGACATACTGGGTATTCAAGAAATAGGTGTATATGTGATGCATACATTCGCCCCCCCCATCTTTTTTGTGCTCAAGCCAGTTTGAGTAGGGTTTTTGTCACTTGCTTCTTCAAATAATCTTGACTGATACAGTAATAACTTGTTTATTTTTATAAAAGAGAATAAATTCATTTCATATCATTTCAATTTGGATATTATTAACTAATTAAAAATGAGCTAAATTAATCATTTGAACCAGAAAAGTATGACCACTGTAATGGTCATTTATAAATTATTTATTTATCTGCAAAGCGTCTGACCCTATTTTCTTCCCAGAAGATATAGATGGGGCTAAGCACCAGAACCTGGGTGCTTCTAGCCAGGGTAATTTCTTTAGCAATTAATATGCAATACTTGATTTTTATAGGTACATAAACAAATTTCTCTTTCCTTTGTTTTAATGGATGATTATTCTTGCTGTTAATGTTGCTATTGCTGTGTGTGTCATAAGAAATCTAACTAAATAATAAACAAAAAACGCAAATACACACACACAAAACACCTCTAAGAAAGTATATCAGAATCTTAGGGATGGATGGGTTTGGAGGGAGAAAGACATGAAGACATGTTATTTGGAAATTAAGTAGGGCTTCACCCATTGTTTTGATTTTTATTTTGATCATGATTGTTAATTAATTTAATATTTTACATAATATAAAATGAAAGGTAAAAGGAAGGCCAAAAATCTAGCTAGCAAATACAAATAATATTAAAGCAGAAATCAAGTCAAATGACACAAAATACAATTCCAGGCAAAAAAATTGACTCATAAAAAAGTAGAAAAGGTAAACACATCAATTGCAATGAGAAAACCAAAACATTATCAAAGAAAATCTTCCATAGAAGGTGTTGGGCACAGAAGGTTTTATAAGTGAGTTATCTCAAGGCTTTAAGGAAAAACATAATAACAATGTTACTTAAGCTCTTCTGAAATTATTTTACAAATGCTTCTAAATTTATTTACAATGCTATCATGACCATGACATTAAAATTTGGCAAAGACAGTAGGAAAATAAAATCACTGACCTATTTCATGAATATAGGTGCAAAAAAATTGAATAAAACCCTAAAAACTAAAATCTAGCAAGACATTAAATGAATAAATTATCATAATCAAGCATGCTTTTCTTCAGAAATCCAAGGAACTTAGATATTAGGAAATTTATTAATACCTTTCTCACATTAGTGATTGACAAGAAAAATCATACTATTATCTTCTTGGTTGCCAAAATAGATTGTCTTTTTTAAAAATAATGTTTAGTGAAGTATTATTCATCTACAATAAAATATGGCTTTGTACAATTTGTTGAGTTTTGAAAAATTTATATACTTTTCTATAATCCTAAAAAGTGTCTTTGTGTCATCACAGTCCCTTCATGGTCCTGTCACTATCAGTCCCTCTCCCCAATACCTCCAGCACCAGCCCCAGGGAACCACATCACATTATCATTTCTATAGTTTTATATAAATGGAATAATACAGTATGTATTCTTTCCACCTGGCTTCTTTTGCTCAGCCTAATATTTTTGACATTCATTCATGTTGTAGCATGTATCAGTAGTTCATTCCTTTTTATTGCTGAGTAGTATCTCATTGTATTCATGTGTTGATGGATATTTGTATTGTTTGTAGTTTTTGGCTATTACCAACAAAGCTGCTATTAATAACCTAGGTACAAGTTTATGTGTGGGCCTATGGTTTTATTTATCCTGGATAAAAATGTAGGTGTGGTATTGCTGAGTCATAGTAAGTATAGTATATATTTAACTTGATAAAAAGTTCCTAAACCATTTTCCAAAGTGGTTATACTACTTTATATCCCACCATCTGTGTGTAAAAGTTTCAGTTGTTATGTTCTACCATTTCATAAATTTTAGACATTTAATAGTGAGTGGTAATATCTCCTTGTGGGTTTAATTGGCATTTTTTGATGACTAATGCTGAGCATCTTTCATGTGCTTACTGACCATTTAAACATGCTGAGTCTGAGGCTTACCTCTTCATTTTCTTACCCATGTATTTCAAATAGAAATACTTTTAAATTTCAATGAAGTCCAATTTATCAAATTTTCTTTTGTAGTTCATGCATTTTATGTCCTATTTTAGAAATCTTTGCCTAACTTGAGGTCACAATGATTTTCTCTTATGTTTTTTTCTGGAAGTTTATAGTTTTGGATCTTAGATTTAAGTCTATGATACAGTCGAAGTTAATTTTTATATGTGATCTGAAAAGCATCAAGCTAATTGTTTCTGCATCCAATTGTTTCAGCACAATTTGTTTAAATGACTATCCTTTCTGCTCTGAATTGCTTTCACACCTTTGTCAAAGATCAATCGACCATGTATGTATGGGTCTGTTTCTGGACTCTCTTGTTTTGTTCTATTTATCTATATGTCTACACATACATCAGTACTATACTGTCTTGATTACTATAGCATTAGGGTAAGTTTTGAAATCAAACGGGGTAAGTCCTCTAATTTTGTTCTTCTTCTTGAAAACTATTTTAGCTATTCTAGGTTCTGTGAATTTCCATATGCATTTTATAGTAAAATGGGTTTTTTAATTAATTCCATCATTTATTCCTGATACAAATTCTTACTAAACTAGAAATAGGTCATTTTCTTACATTTCCATGGTATGATTGTGTCTGTCTATCTATCTACCTACCTACCTATTATATAATCTGTTTCTATTTATGTGCCAACAGCTAGTATCATACTCAATGAAAAAAATGCAAGAAGAATTTCAAAACCAATGATGACTACTGCTAACATCACTAATGACTAAAACTACTTTGGCAAATTGGCACAGTGGGTAAGAACACTAGTTTTGACCACTGACTTCTTGGGTTCAAATCCAGATTCAAGGCTTACTAGCTGTGACATCTTAAGTATGTACTCTAATTTGCCATAGATTTGCATCTCTAAAACTAGGATGATAATTTTCACTTACTTCTAACATTATTAAAAGAACTAAATTGTATAATGTACATAAAGTTCTTAACAATACATACTAATACATACTAAGTACTTAATAGATATTAACTGTTAGTACAATCACTATTGGAATTCATAGGTAATGTAATAACAAATAAATAATAGATATAAAATTTAGAAGATGAGAGTCAATCCCTCCTTCTTGAAATATTCTTTGTTTTGGCTCTTGTGACACCACTTGCTCTTGGTTGTCCTTGTATCCCATGGGACACTCCTTTACATCTCTACCTCTGAGTCTTCCTCATTGTCATGATGTATACTTGTTGGAATGCCCCAGGGCTCAGACTTCAAGGTCTTCATACACAAAATTGTATGATTATCTCCTCTAACACAGTGGCTTTAAATTCCATCTATAAATGGGTGAATCCCAAACTTACATCTCTAGCTCAGAACTCCCTCTGAACTCACATTTGTATATTCAACTGCCTAGATGACCTCTCCATTTGGATGCTTAACTGGTAACTCACACTTCGTGTGTACAAGGTAGAATTCTTGGTTCTTTCTTCATCTAAACTGAAGTCCTTTCCTAGACTTCTGCGTCTGCATAAATGGCTAGGTCATTAACTCAGTTGTTCAGGCCCAAAACTTAGAAATTATACTTCACTCTACTATTTATTCTCTTTCTCTCATAAATTATGACCAGCCCATGGACAACTATTATCAGTTTTATCTTCAAAATATATCTCTAATATGTACAATTCCCCACAGCCTCTGACACTACCGCCATGATCATAGCCAACATCATCACCTTTTGCCTAGACTATACTCTTATAACTGATAGTTTCCATGCTTCTGTCTTAGCCCCATTATTCTATTATTTCTCTAGTAGTCAGAGAAATCATTATAAAATTTAAGTTGAATCATGTCACTTTTTTCATTAAAATTATTTGTTGGTGTCCCATCGCAGAATAAAAGCCAAAATTCTACAAGGTTATACGTATTCTGCCACCCTCACTACTTTTCTGATTTCATTTCCTACTATGCTCCCTCTTGCTCACTCCACACAAGGCACACTGGCCTCCTTACTATTCCTTGAAAATGTCAGACTTATTTCTGCTTCAGGGCAGCACTTTTAATGTCCTCTTTTCTCTATCTGGAACATTATTTACACAGATCTAGATCTTTCCATGGCTTACTCCCTAACTTCTTCAAGTCTCTTCTCAAATGTCAGTTTATCAGAGCATCCATCCTGAATCATCCTATTTAAAAGCGCAACCTTTCTCTGCCATCATCACTCTGTATCTACTTTCCCTGCTTCATTTTTCTTCATAACACTTATAACCATATGATATATTGTAGAAGGTTTTGTTTGGTCATTATCTTTCTTCTGCTATGAGGGTAGAGTTATCAATTGTCTTGTTCTGTAGCTGGAGATATATTCCCAGTGTGAGGAACAGTGTCTGGCATAGGTTATGTCCTGAATAAATGTGTGTTTAATGAAGGAATAAGTGAACCATTATTTTCTTTTTCTTTTCCTCTTTTATTTCAGTAGATTTAGGGGGTACAAGTGTTTTTGTTGCATGGATTTTCAAGTAACATAGTCAACATGAAAATAAGAGAGAATAACTAATAAGCTGTTAAGAACAATAAAGCCACATCTATTAAAATGAAATAAGTATTAATGCCTTTTAAATGTACCAGTATAATTATTTAGAAAATAGAAAAAACAAAAATCCCATTTACAATAGGAAGAAAATATAAAATATTAATAATTAAACTCAACAAGTAATGTTTAATGTTTATATAAATAAAATTATAACTTTTGGCTACATTAGAAATAAAAACATTAACATTTACATAAACATAGAAGTGAGAAACTAAAAAGAGTTTATATCTTTAATAAAGGATTATTTATTTAATAGAGAGTTCCCTTATCAATCAGGAAAAACTGATTACCAAAAAATAAAAAATAGTTATAATGTGGGTAATCATAAAATTGAAATGAATTTTTAATAAACAGAATGCCCAGCCTCAGTAATTACAGAAGTGAACACCAAGACAAGATACCATTTTTATTGTCCTATGAACGGATAAAATAAATATTAATGCATTTAAGTTTGGAAAGTGTTGAGGGAATAGGAAATCTCAACATTTCTGATGCAGGTATAAGCTAATAAAATCATCTCTGGAGGGAAATTTAGCAGCTTGTATACAAATAACTCAACATTTTGTATATTATAGGACTCAGAAACTTTAATTGCAGGATTTTAATCTTAAGAAATAGCCATCAGAATTTAAAAAAAAAGATTTTTCTGGAAATATTGTCATCACAAATTAACAAAAAATTGAAGAGAACCTAATGTCCAACAATGAGGAAATAGTTACAGTATGGTTCATCCATATATAGAAATTTATCCAGGTAAAAAAATCCAATTCTATGAAACAAACTGATATGATATATACCAAAATGTTCAAAAGAGTATCTATGGATAATTATCGTTTTCTATATATTTCTAAATTTCCATATTTTAGTTAGTATATATATATATATCACATTAATATTCATACAAAGTAATCAATATTATTTTATTGAAAACTGATTTCATTAAACCAGGTATTTGATTCTTGAGAAGAATAAGTGGTTAATCAATGTATTTATTCATTCAGCAAACAATTATTGAACTCATACTATGTGCCAAGGATAGTGCTAAGTGAGGGAGTTAAAATTGTGAACAAAATTGACAAAGTCCTCATCTTTATAGAGTGATATTCTACAAGGGAAGATGATTAAATATATAGCATAACATCAGGTACTGCAAAGATAAGATGGCAGGGTAAGGTAATTAGGGGTATTTTAGAAACAGTGGGTGGGAAAAGCCACTCTGAGGAATTACAATGTAGGCAAAGATCTGACTGAAGTGAGGCGGCCAACTATACAATAATCTAGAGGAGGAATGTTCTGTCATAATAACAGCAATTAGCTGACATTAGTGGAAATGGTGGATTATGGACTTTTGAAACCCCTTTCCTCTATAAAAACAATGAAAACCCTAGTAAAAATTGTCAGAATAAATTTTTCCATAAATATTGGAATTAACCAAAGTCTTACAACAAATGCTGGAGTATTTTAAGAATTCTGGAGTAGTTTAAGAAAATTGGAAGAATCCTGGCAAGGACAGCAAGCTTTGTGGCATTTTACTTTACCCTATTTCCAAACCCCTCTTCTCTGCTCCACAGTAGCCTAAAAATTCGACAGCCTGCAATCAGAATGAAAACCAGCAGTTTGCCAGCCACTGGAGGACAAACAATGGAGTTGTAACTCTGTTAAAGCCCCCATTCTAACAGGTAACATTATTTAATCTGTCTGGTAGTTCCCTGAATGACACCACTCCAAAGATTATCTTTATTTGACTTGACTCAAAACTCACCCAAAGTTATCTACCTTTATTTGCAGGTATTTGTTGAAATCAATTATAACATAAGTAAAATCATGTCTGCCTGAGACAGTGGATAACAGTGCAAACAATAGGCTAATCAAAAGCTTAAAAGGAAAGCTGAGGAATGAGATGTCCACAGTGGGGCTTTGAAAAGTTCTGATATGTTATTAGAAATCTAGAAGACCATGCACATGTGTAGGGCTGTATGTATTTCCAGGGCTGTGTATGTGCTCAGGAAAGTCTTGAGAGGGTCCTAAATACTCATCTTAGGCTGAACTTATGGCTGTTCACAAGCAGGAAGTGAAGAATAAAGGTAGCCAAATAGAATGGCTACAGAAATTCTTGAGAATTTTTCTTTGCAGCATCTATCTGTGAGGACCATATACACAGACAAATAGTAGCAAGGAGAATGTGCATCCAAAGGTGTCACAGAGGAACTTTGGCATTTATATCTCACTCTATTGAAGCAAACTGGGACTGGGATTGGGATTCTGTGAGCTAAGGAAACTTAGGTACATTCATGTCTGGTCAGGGTAATTTGAACTAAGGCATCATCAGTCGAAGTAAATCAGAACTAGAGAACAGGAATCGGCTGGGTACTCAGCTAAGCATTATCAAGGGTTACAAAATAATGAGAGAATCAGAAATCCACAAATAAAACCAAAACCATCTAACAAATTCCACATAAATGAGGCTTGGAATAAATATTCTAATAGCCCAATCATTGATAAATGAATAAATAAAATTTGCTTTGATTCAAATCCACTAAGAAGTTCTCAGAGCATGATTAAAAGAAATTGAGCAGTAATTTAGTGAACATTGTACTGCAAATGGAAAGCTTCAAAATATAATCAGCTTTGATGCCCTACCATTCCTGAAAACTTTACTATGAGGTTCACTTTTACTTTGCCAGTGTTGGTAGGAAACATTTCAGATATGACTCCACATATTTGGAAGAAAGTTTGAAATAGATGGAAACTTCAGAATAATCACAATAACCACAGTTGAACTGCACTATATACATTAACCTAAAATTTATTCTCTCTTCTAAGCTAAATCAGAGATCAAGCCCAATGACTGACTGATAGGTCTTCTAACTCAGTCACACATTTATTTTTACATTTTCTTTGCAGTGCACCTGGAAATATTTGCATTTATATATTGTGTGAAGTATTTGAAGCCTAATATATAGATAATGGAAATGATCACCATAAAGATTAGTTTGGTCCCACAAACTGGAAGTAAAAGAAGTACGTTTATAGAAGGGAATGGTATCTGTCAGACCACCATGGCCAAATAGATCTCTTTCTCCTCTAAAGCCCCACAATACTCTTTTTCATCTCTCTTTTGGCATTTATTATATTATTCCTTGATTTATAATTATTTGTGAGCATGAGTCATAAACGTAGAGCTCCTTGAAAGCATATATTATTTCATATTCATCACCAAATATGGTAGTCATTATAGCTATTCAATGAACATTTCTGATTCTCCTTGCAGACACGGTAGGAGGTAGATGACACTTTTCACCCCCTTGAAGTTAAGTCCAGCCTTGTCACTCATTGGTCAATTAAATATGAGTGAAAAGTATGTTTGTAATTTCCAAGTGAAAACTTTAAGAACTAGGATATGATCCATCATATTCTCTTTTTCTGGCTCAGCAATTATGGAAGCACAGAGCTGGAGCTTCCCTCATCATGGTTTTCTGAGTGAAGATGATATGCAGAAGATTCCCCCCAGCCAACATGTGATGGATGTGTAGCATGAATGAAAAAAATGCATTTTTGCTGTTTTAATCCTCTTATATTTTGAGGTTGTTTCTGCAGTATAAGTAAGCCTATGCTGACTAATATACTGTATAATCCATAGCACTGAACTCAATCAATACTTGTGGATAAAATTTCAATTGCTGAAGGACTTTCAGATCTTAGGATTAGTTTCATTCTCTCAGGAGTCTCTCAGCTCAGTGGCATGGATTTCTCTCAGTGTGGAAACCTATTACTTCTGTGATTCCAAGTTTACTGTGAGCACCATGACATTTACACAAAGAGGACCTTTCATATCCAACTTACTCTGCCACTAAGGAATAGTTGAAATAAATACTATTTTTGAGCACCTTCTCTTCATCACTATAGCCACAGAGTTCCAGAACATTAGATTTGGAAGATACCATAGGAAGCATCAACACTGCTCCTTCATTATACAGATGACCATGAGAATGACCATTAAGTAGATGACTCATGACGAAAGAAGGAAAGGCTTAAGGCTGTGGTCAATGACTGAAAAATGGTTAAATGTTAGTGACTGAGGTACTTAAAACCTAGATGGGCAGGGAAGAGAATACAAGAATATAAATGATGAATAAACTGATGCAGGCTATTAATGCAATAGGAACCTATAGAAGGAAGTGATCTATCTGTGTATCTATCTATGAATAATAGGTAGCTATGGACACATCAATAACTTACCATATTAATTTGCTCCATGGCACTTGGGTGAAAGAAATGGTGCATTTCTTAGTTTTTTTTAAGTCAAATTAAACCTGGTTTAGTTTTTACCACTAAGATAGTGACATTCAATCTCAATCATTATTTTGAGGTTCCACATATCATTTTGTTTGTATAAACTTGTATAAACTTGCTGTAACTCATATAATCCAAGAAATTTGGGGAAATCTTTCTGGCTTTTAATCCAATGTGGTCATGAGAAAATATTTAGGTTATATGACACATTCAAATACGGTCAGTTTTCCTAATCACAACCTATACTCCCTCTGAGATAAAGTTGGCTACCAAGATGTTAACTACCATTTTAAAACCTGTATGCTTAGAGATTAATCCCTTGCATTTACATAAGTAACCCCACCAGAAGGCCTGCCAACTCCTAACTTTGTATGTATACAAGAATGTTATATATTCCCAACATTCAAAGAGCCAGTGAAACTTCCACCTCTGAATCCACATCTGAAGCACTTCCCCTTATCAAATAGTCTTGGCTTATATCTATGTGAAACTAGAGACATCCAAAAACAATAAAAATATAATGTGAAACCTTCAAACAACCAGCAGAAAAATTACATTAAGAAAATTAGATTTATCCATTGGATACATACTAGGAGAAACAGTCACTAATAAAGAAAATTTTAAAAACCTACACAAATTGAATCAATCTGGGAAAATATAAAATGCCAAAACTGGCGCAAAAATTTGAAAACTTGATTAAACTAATCACATTGAAGAAATAAAATAATAACGAAAAAGCTTCCCTTCAAATGATCACAAGGCCCAAATGTTTTTATAGCTGGGTTTTACTGACTTTCAAAGAATTGTTAACTCCTATCTTGTACAAATTTTTGCAGAGAAACTCATGTTATAAGGCTCCCATGACCTTGATATAAAAACCAGTTAAGTATATTATTAAAAAATTAAAATTCAAAGACTACTGATATAAAAATTCTTAACATACTATTAGTTAGCTGAATTCAAGTGTATAAGAGAAAATAACACATCATGACCAAATAGAGTCTACCCCAGGGATAAAAGAATACTTTAGTATCAGAAACTTTTGTCAATATAATTTCTACATTAATATACCAAAAAGAGGATCTCTTTATGGTAAAAGGATATACAAAACTATAGATAAAATGAAACATTTTTTAACTTCATAAAAGTTATTTACCAAAAATCTATAGCAAGCACTTTTTAGTGGAGAAAGCATATACATATTTCTTAGAAAGTTGTAAACTAGACAAGAATACTGTCACCACACAAAGTTGTTTCAACATGATTAATATACAAATACAATTTGAGTATAACATGCATTTTGTGTTTACTTATGCATGATTTCTTCCATGGAAAACAGTAAGTGAACACAGGAAACCGTACTCAGCTGAACTGAACCACATAGGAGTACCCAAAACACGTGTTTGAACACAGGACACCACACTCAGCTGAACTAAACCACGTAGGAATACCCAAAACACTCATTTGTGCTTACACACACAAACATACACATGCACACACTTCAAACATCCACTAGCTCCCTCAGTTTACCACATGTTTATGAGTAACACTTGTTTACATCTGGCATTACAAATTACTCCCTGATTTCAGATAACTCCCCTCCAACCACTTTATGAGAACTCATAAGCTGCAAACCTTCCACTGCCTATGTCCACAAACTTACTTCAGATCTTTTTTCAAGGTATAATGCCTTAGTTATTGAAGTATTTATGTATTTTTAACCATTTAACATGTGAAAATATGAAATATCATTTCTATTAGGTTTCTATCTTTTTTTAATGTGTCACTGATGAAGTTTTTGAGTGTTGTAACCCTAACCCTGTTTTCCCATAAGCCCTGTGGTTTTTATTAGAAGATTTTGCATAGCATGGTGTCTTTTAGGAATGCATAGTCCCTGTTAGAAGAGAACAGGCTATACTGAAAGTCCCGGTCAATGCAGTGAAAAAAACAAGAAGTATTAAAAACAAGAAAACAAGAGATATTAATACTCTGAGACAAGAGATAAGACTTCTGTTATTTGCAGATGATATGATAACTTATATAGAAAGCAAAAGAGAATTCCCAAACCATTAGGACTCACTGAAGAGTTCAAAAAGGTTGCTGAACTCAAGTCAACATAAAAAAAAATCAATAGCATTTCTCCAGATCAGTAATAACCAATTAGAAAATATAATAGAAAATAAGATACAATTTACAATAGTAGACAGCACTATAAAGTATCTAAAATTTAATTTAACCAAAAAAGCACAAAACCTAATGAAACTGTAAATGCTTGTAAAGAAATTTAAATAATGCTTGAGTAAATGGAAATATATCTTGTATTGTTGTATGCATTTCTACCCAAGACAATCTATTGGTTTAATGAAATTACATTAAAAAGTCAGCATTAGTTTGGGAGTAATTTGACAAACAGATTCTGAAATTTACAGGAAAAAGTAAATGTTCACAAACAGCTAAGAAAATTCTAAAAAAGACCAAGGAAGGGTCTTTCCCTATCAAGTTTTAAAACATATTAAAAGGTTGTATCATAAATCAAAGATAGATTATTTAATAAATGGAATTGGAAAAGCTGATTTACCATATTTGGAAAATGAAATAAGATCTGTACCTCTCACTGTGTATAAAAAGCTAACTCCAGATGAAATGCAAAGCTATAACTTTATTAGAAGAAAATATAAGAGAAGGCCCATTATTGTTGGGTTTTAAGAAGATTTTTTAAGAAAGATGTGACAAACACCAAATACAATGGAAAAGGTACATTTGACCACAGCAAAATCCAAGAATCTCTTCATCAGAAGACACCATAGACAAAGAATGATGAGATATTTATTAGGGTAAAATCATTTGCAATGACAAAAACACAAATTAATACATAGTGGATCTCAATCTTATCAGATGAAATGATCCCTCTCATTGTTTTGTAACCACCCTTTATTATCTTGAAATACAATTTATAGATAATATAATCTACAAGTAGAGATGATTTAAAATAATCATTATAATGCCCTAATTGTTATATCAGGGGGACTAAAAACAAAATAGTGTATAACAATAATAATATATGTGTTTCAAAATGTAAGTGTTAGGTCCAAATACACTAGAATTCATAAGGGAGTGGAAAGATACTTGCATCTATACTTGGAATCACTGGGAATCAGACAGCTACTAATTTTAACGAATGTAGGTATATTTTATTGAAGTCACAGATTCTTGAAACTTGTTGCCATTGGTGACCTCTTTTTCCAAACAAACCTGGTTAAAATTATAAATAAAAGGGAGTTGTATTCCTGAACAAAATACAGGACTACTTTGTACTTAAAATCATCTGAACTTGGAACCTAACATATTTTACATCCAAATAGTTTTGTCATCTACATGAATATCTGACAAGATGATATTTGAAAGTCAAGAGGGATAAAAAGAATATTATTTGGCCGAGTGTGGTGATGCATGACTGTGATCCCAGCGCTGTGGGAAGCTGAGGCCGGATGATTGCTTGAGGCCAGGAATTCGAGACTTGCCTGGGCAACATAGCCAGACTCTGTCTCTACAAAAAAATGAAAAAAAATTAGCCAAGCATGGTGGCACGTGCCTGTAGTCCCAGCTACTCAGGAGGCTGAGCCAGGGGGATTGCTTAAGCCCAGGAGTTGGAGGTTACAGTGAGCTATGATCTTGCTACTACACTCTAACCCGGGACACCGAGAGTCCATCTCTAAAAATAAATAAATAAATAAATAGAAGTATTTTTTGCTTGTGTTTTGTGTGTAGGACATCTAAAATCCTGGCCCTCACCCACTAAAGCCTAATAATACTCTTCAATCACCAAGACAACTAAACATATCCCCATAAATTTCCACAATGTCCTTTGGGAGGAGTGCTACTCTCCTTGTGAATAATTGGTTTAGATGAACAAGAAACTCATGCAAATCAACAAAATAAAAACAGTACCTGAAGAATAGAAAAATGGACAAAAATTGTGAGAATGAAGTTCATGGGACAACATGAATGAATAGTAAGTGTATGAAGAGATGATAAACCTTATTCATAATTAGAAATATGCAAGGTGAAACAGCAATGTAATATTATTTTAGACTTACCAGATAGCCCAGACTTTAAAATCTGGATAATACTCAGTGCTAGAAAGGATATATATAATCAGGAATCTTCAGATATGTGTGGGATAAGTGGTATCTGGTGCAACTATCCATTTGGAAGTTTTTAGTGAAAACAGAAATGTGCATTTCCCTGGATTCAGTAATTCCACTTTTGAGTATACAGTCCGGAGAAATTCCTGCACAGGCACACGAAGGCATGTAGAAGCATGCTTATTGCAGCAGTGTTAGTAATAGGAAAATATTAGAAATAATGTAAATATTTGCAAGATAGGAATGTATAAATAAAGTGAGGGATATGCAAAAGGTAGAATATTATACAGTAGTAAAATCAAAAGAAATTTTATTGGAATAGATATCAGCAACATAATGTTGAACCAAAAAAGGTATAAAATGTATAGCACAATATCATTTGTATAAATATACCACACAAATTGTATATTATTGTGGATACTTATAATATGTACATAAAGGCCTGGACAGTAGATTGAAATGATCCACATAAGATAAACAGTAGCAAGTTGCTATAATTTATATTATTTCCAGGTATTTTTCTGTGTAGTACAGTATAAGTTGACTGCAAATTCAATCATGTCATATTTCTGTTAATGTTGCCTATATTTTCAAAATAAGAGAAAGAAAGGTAACTCCCTGATTTCATCCACTTTCCCTTCTGACTTCTACCCCCGGATAGCCAGGGATTTTTGTCCTATAGGTCTGGTTTCCCCTGTACCAGGTAAATGTTCAGAGGCTGTCATATATTTTCTTTTGTGTATATAAATATAAAGTCTTAGGTGCACAAAATTTTATTGATAAGAATCTTCAGACCATATTACATTGTCATTGGACCATTCATAGCCCCTTCAAAAATATTTTTATTGTTATTTTGTCCCAAACCTTCCCCTTCATTCCAATTAAAAAAAAAGGAAAACAGTAGATTGGGAAAATATTTACAAGTAGGCACACATTTAACCCTGGTGATAATCAAGGACAGGGAATTTTTAAGAAAGCAATATAAGGTCATTTTTGTCTATTAAGTTGTAAAAAATTAAACAATATATCCTAATTCTGGTGACAGTGTGGCAGAACCAGTATTCTCATATGTAGAAATTTTACTACAAATTTTATAGACCTCTTGGAGATATGCAATAAAATATTCATATCCTTTGACTAATTAATTCCACTTCTGGGACATATGCTTAGTAAATTATTTAAACTATAGTAAATAGTATATGGATGGAAGTGTTTAATAAAGCATTACCTTAAACAACCACCCTAAATGTCTAATGATAGGGAAATGGGTAACCAAAGTATGTTACAGTCCTTCACTGGAAAATTGTACATTTATTAAAATGATAAAAAAATGATAACTATAAGGAATAGAGAACAGCACCTGAAAATTTTTTGACTTGATACCAATATGATTAAAACTGTAAAAAATAAAAGAGAGAGAGAGATACGCATGGATACTGTAAGAAAATACACAAAAATATTAATAGTTTTATTAGGGTGGAAAAGGGATTATATTTTTACAAGAATAAATGTAAGAAGTTTCTAATTTGTATCCCAAATATATAAAAATTTGGAAATGACTTGAACTTGAGAGGATCTGAACTTGAGGGGATGATCTTGTTTCTGAGATATTAGAGCTATAATTTTTCAATTAGAGGACCATTTCCTCAGTTACCCAGAACTTCCAGCCTTGTGCCAATTTAAAGCAGTTATTTTCAATACTGGCTGCTCATAAGAATTATCTGAGGAGTTGTAAATAATAGTGATGCCAAGGCCCATATCCAGAGGTTCTAGTTAAGCTGGTTTAGGAATGGGCCTGAACATCAGGGGTTTTGTGTGTGGTATTTGTTTTCATTTGTTTTGTTTTCAGTCTCTTAGGTGACACACTTTGTAGCCAGGGCTAAGACTACCAATCTCAACAATTCTGAAAGGCCCTTTTCATATAGAACTTCAGCAGTTACAACAACTCAGAGGCGTAAAAAAAGAGCATAAGA
Organism: Lemur catta; assembly: GCF_020740605.2. NCBI lineage: Eukaryota > Metazoa > Chordata > Mammalia > Primates > Lemuridae > Lemur > Lemur catta. Next base: position 37,512,871 of record NC_059155.1, on the reverse strand, counting down.
TTTTTAAAAACAGACACCTTAACTTAATGCAATGAAATTTAAGAGGAATCAGTTCTACCCCTTTACCCAAAACATTTGCCTAACACCCTTTACTCAAATTCTACCCCTTTCTTAAAAATCCTGAAAATAATAAAAACAATAAACTTTATAGGATATAGGTGATGGGGCTCAAAATGAACACGAATTAAAAAAAGACTTATATGTATTAGAACACTAGCTCAGTATGAGTTTGTTGCTTAAATATCATCATAACAGTGGCATTAAATAGATACTTAGTATCTTGAATGAGGGAGATGAGTCCCCCTCTACTCTGCACTTGTTAATCTGCTCCAGATGACTTCCTTCTTTTCTCAGTGCCACTTTTAAGATGAGCAGAGACTACAAACAAGGGGCCAGGATGGAGGCAGGAGGAAACTATGTAGGATCTGGACATGAATAACTTGAAGAAGAGGAGCATAATGGTGCACAATAACTTCTTCAAGTATTTGCAGGGTTATTCCATGAAAAAGCTGCTATGCAATTTCTCTATTTCTAGAATTTAGAAGGGAGATTAGATTGGTTCTGTGTGGCCCTAGATTCAAGCACTAGAATGAATGTTTGAAGAAGATAGATTTTGTGTCAGCAAAAGTTGAAATTTCTACTAGTTAGAACTGTTCAAACAAAACTCACTGGACTGCCTTACGAGGTAGTGAGATACCCATTTAAATAATGTTAAATTTATTAGTGCAATTAGTCTAATACCGATACCAATAATGACAATCTGCTTAAAAAGTGAAATGTCTCAGCTATGGGTAGAAGAAAAGTCATTTAGATAGGAGTCAAGGTTTATAGGTACTGGTCTCCACTGCAAGACTTACTCCATGAGTAAGCTGGGGTAAAGCATTCAACCTCTCTAGCTCTCAGTTTTCTCAGATGTAAAATGAAGGTTGTAATACCTGTACTATAGACTTCACAGTGCTGTTTTGAGGATCAAATGAAACAATGGATTTGAAATTCTTTTGGAAGCATAAAGACACTCCAGACACAAAATGTTTTATTACTCTTCCTCTAAAACATTCATAAATATCAAATTTTCATTAATCCAAACTGGAATCCACTATTTCAACTATTCACACATGTATTGAAGAAGAAATCAGATGGAACTGTATATTGGTTTGAAGTCACTGTTGCACTTTTAGCTTGAGTTCACTTCCTGTGGGAGAGATGGGGGAGGAGAAGATGGGAGTGGCAGAGCCTGTAGAATTGGGAGCATTAACCACACATTGAAAACCGAGTCATCATTAGACGATTGCATCCCCAGGAAGTCTATCAGTAATTATTCTTTAAACGCCCACAAAGAAACAGCTAGAGGGGTCCATACCCAAACGACAACATATTCACATAATTTTGCAGGAAATCATGATAATGTCAGAAATCAATGGGCTTTTTCTTTAGTTTCATCTCTATTAGAGACAGCGCCAGTCAGATTTCACGAAGCTAAGATTTATCTCCTGTTTAGGTGCCTAACAAGACATTAAATGCCAGAAGGATTTTTGTAAAAGAATTATCAATTTGTTTTTAGTTTCTGCAAGCTACTGTCAAAGTTTAGGAATCACAGGCCTTAGAGAGTCTGAAGGATTGACAGGTCTACAGCTGTAGCTCACAGGCAGAAGAGGTCTGTTTCATTACAAACTAGCTTGTTCCTAAGAGCACCACCACTCTTAAAACTTGCTCATATAGTTACATTAGCTGACATCATTGTTCATGGTCAGCCCATTATCCTTGATTAGCATAAATTAATCTCAATAAAAATGTGCTTGAGTGTATAATGACTCATTCCTAATAGTTGTGATTTTATGCAATCACCAAATAGGCTTTTGAAAAAAAAAACCTGAACTAAATTTAAGTAGCTAAAGGGATAGCAGAAGCAGTAGATGCTTTGATTCTTTTCTCTTCACACACACAAAAAAATAGTTGTTCAATAAATAAAGACAGAATTTTGTTATTATAGGGCACCTGGGATGGTCTCCTCTGTAGGGTGTGCATTGTACAATTGATTATCCCATAAAAAGCAGGAGAAAGAGTATTTTTAAGATTCTGGTATATGATCCTAGGTTATATATTTATGGTTCTTAATGGCCCTTAGTTTTTTTCTTCCATAAAATGAGGAGTTATGCTTACATGATCTCCAAGCTTTCTTGAAGCTGAAAAAGTCTGATACTGGTTTTCAGGATTTTTCAGGCTTGTTAATTTTGGCAAGAATAATTCAAAGACTATTACTGATCAGACTATCTTAAGGATAGCACAAAACTAGATGAAAATCCCTCTCTATGGCTACATAATTATTTCTGAATGATAATTTTCACATTTTAAAATTCACTCCATTTCAAACATGAAACTGTATAACTTAATGCATATGAAGGGTAACTCACATAAGGCATTAAAAAGGAGTGCAATTCAAAAGAAGTTTTATTTTGAGGTGTCAAAGAAATTATATTAGGAGAAAATTGCAGTGATCTTGTAAGAGATTCATTTTCCAATCTGCATAAAATCTACATTCAACTTGATGTATCTGTCCGTTCATTTTAATGCCACGTTAGCAGAAAATTTTAAAGAGAAGTTTAACCAACACATGTTAGAAGTGGCATCTATGTACAGTAAATTTTTTCTTGTAGTGACCTTACTTTCAATGTAGGTATAATCAAACTTTCAGAGTGATTTCACCCCAAGCACATTAGCAACTACAAGGTGCCTGAAGTTTCTGCAGACAAGGAAGTTAGCACTAATTCGAGGACTTTCTATTTGAGTTTCTAATCACAATTTGGAAAACCAAAACCAAACAAAGTGCCCTCAGCCTCCAGAGGTGATCCTTGAAAATGACAAACCTTCCTGCTCCTAGAGCAGATTCCCTATCTGTCACACTCTTTCTTACCTTTTGCATCTGAGGGTGGGTTACCTGTCCTCTGATGCAGAGATCTGGGATAAATACAAACAAACCAAAATGAAACAAATTTCTCCAGTGTCGGGAACCCATGTTCAACTAGTGTGAGCATGAAGTGGAAGGAGTTACCAGTCTCTGTGAAGCAATAATATAAAAGAACAAAATGCCTGCTTAAGATAGCATCACATTGGCTGGACTCAGGGACTCACACCTGTAATCCTAGCACTCTGGGAAGCCAAGGTGGGTGGATTGTTTGAACTCAGGAGTTTGAGAGCCTGAGCAAAAGTGAGACCCCGTCTCCACTAAAAAAATAGAAAGAAATTAGCTGGACAACTAAAAATATATATAGAAAAAATTAGCCTGGCATGGTGGCGCATGCATGCCTGTAGTCCCAGCTCCTTGGGAGGCTGAGGCAGGAGGATTGCTTGAGCCCAGGAGTTTGAGGTTGCTGTGAGCTAGGCTGATGCCACGGAACTCTAGTCTGGGAAACAGAATGAGACTCTGTCTCAAGGAAAAAAAAAAAAAAAAAAGATAGCATCACCTATATGACAACTGAATTGTAGGTCAACAGAAATAATTTTTGCTGTGTGTTCAGTTTTAAAAGGATTTCTGGTTAACTTCTCTAATGCGGCCTTGCGCAACTTCCCCCTAAAACACCAATGAAGGCACATAAAAAGATAAAAAACACAAAGCAGCCATGAAAAGTAAAGCAAACAACCTACTGACAGACTCTGGGAAGAATTTCTACTAATTGAGCCCTGAAAAACTATCAGTACCCCATCAGTGTTCCCCCTCATACAACAAAAAGACAAGAAGACATAAAAATCTCTCATTTACTATCTGTTCCTTAGCACAGAAACCCCGGCATCTGTGCAGACCTGAAAACTGGGCAAGCAAGCATTCATCTACTGTAAGTATCCTGGGCTTTAAGGAACAAAAGACATTCTATAATAAAGACATCTGCACTCGAATGTTTATGGCAGCACAATTCACTATTGCAAGGATGTGAAAAAACCCAAGTGCCCATCAATCCATGAGTGGATTAATAAAATGTGGTACATGTATATAATGGAATACTACTCAATTATAAGAAATGATGGTGATCTAGCACCTCTTATATTTTCCCGGATAGAGCTTGATCCGAAGTGAGGTATCACAAGAACGGAAGAATAGGCTCCACATGTACTCGCCATCAAATTGTCACTAACTGATCAACACTATGGTGTTCACACGGTAGTAATATTCTTTGAGGGTTGGGGGTTCAGGATGGGTAAACTCACAACTAATGGACGCGGTGAGCGGTGTCAGGGGGGAAAGGTGCACCTCAAATCATGGTTTGGGTGTGTCAAAGTCATAACATGTAACCAAAATGTGTGTACCCCCATAATATCCTGAAATTAAAAAAAAAAAAAAAGAATCCTGGAGGTTGAAGCAACCAATGTACTGTCCCATAATATCAGATCTCTTCATTTAATAAATAAAAATATTCACTTTTTATCTTTACAAAAGAGATACATGTGTTCACTGTGAAATTTTTGAAAGTTTAGAAAAATACAAAGAAAAGGAAGTTAGCCCCAATCCCATAACCCAGAGATAACCACTGTTAAAATGAGAGCATATATCACTTCTTTTTTATGCATTATTCTATTTTTTACAAAATAAGAGTATGCTATATACACAATTTTCTAACTTATTTTTAGATTTAAAATGACATAATCCATGTCATGAAATGCTTAGAACACGTGTGTGTGTGTGTGTATACATATAGTGAATGTGTATAAATAGATATAGATATTTCATGACTCCATTGCATGCATGTGTCATGTATATTTTTAACCAGTTTTCTCTTGTTGGACATTAAGACTGTTTAGTGTTTTTCTCTATTGTCAATAATGTTCTATCAAATATATGTATAGATTTTTATGTGCATCCATGTTTATTTTCTTAGGATAAAGTTTCTGGGTCTAAAGCAATGCTTAATTTTTCATTTTAAACAATATTAAAATTTGTTAAACAATATTTTTAAAATACAGTTGATCCTTGAACAAGGATTCGAACTGCACAGGTCCACTTATATGCAGATTTTCTTCTGCCTCTGTCTCCCCTGAGACGACAAGACCAAACTCTTCTCTTTCTCTTCCTCCTCAGTCTACTCAATGTGAAAACAATGAGGACAAAGACCTTTATGATGATCCACTTCTATTTAATGAACAGTGAATAGACTTACTCTTCTTTATGATTTTCTTAATAACATTTTCTTTTCTCTAGCTTACTTCATTATAAGAATATAGCATATGATATACAAAATATGCGTTAATTGACTATGTTATTGGTAAGGCTTTTGGTCAACAGTAGGCTATTAGTAGTTAAGTTTTTGTTCCACACTGATTTTCAACTGCTTGGGAGGTCAGCACCCCTAACACCCATGTTGTTCAAGGGTCAACTGTATTATAAAATGTTTAACTTTCATCAGCTTCAAGGTTCATATTGCTCTTCATTTTTGCATATAACTGAACTTCAAATCTGCTAACAATTGTTGAATTGATTCCACTATAGATTCTAAAGTGTCAATTTCTTTTTGCAAATTTTTATTTGCTTCTTCTAATATTTATTGTGTTTATTCTTGAGAACGGCTAATGACAACATTGCCAAATCAATAAAGTATCATTAAGCAGTCATCTGCTAGCATGATATGTCCTCATTACAAGCATCTTCTAAATTTTAGAGTTGTTTCTTTTTTACTTCTGGTTCTTCTTTTAGTTCTGTGATTCTATTTGTATTGCATGCAAATTAGTTTATCTTTTGTTGACCTTCAAAAGAATTGGAAAACAAGCACCACATGTACTCACCATCAAATTGGTATTAGCTGATCATCACTTATGTGCCCATATAATAGTAACAGTCATCAGGTGTCTGGAAGGTGGGGTGGGTGAAGGAGGGGATGGGTATATTCACACCTAATGGGAGTGGTGCTCACTGTCTGGGGGATGGACACACTTGAAGCTCTGATTCGGGTGGGGCAAAGGCAATATATGTAACCTAAACATTTTTACCCCTGTAATATGCTGAAATTTTAAAAAAAAAAAGTAAAATCGATGACTTCTGCAGGCTCAGAGCTGCAGCTGCATATCCCTGGATGAATCTGGTGCTCAAGGTGCTGGAATGCTTATTTTTAATTCTTTTGAGACACGATGCCAAAAGGCCTTAAGAAAGGTTATGTCAGTTTGCAAACTTATTAGCAGTGTCTGGTTAATTTGGTTTTTCTTCCTGAGAATTTGAACTTGAAACTTTAGGACACTGAGTCATGTACACGATTGGGGAAAACTCTTGAAATAGACTATAATAGAGTGCTGGGCCCAGAGTTGCCTTCACAATATGCCACAGCCTCACACAAAGTCTGTGATGTGGAAGAAGAAAATCTAACACATTTCAGAGAAACCACCCTGTAGCTGCAAGAGTAAAGCAGATACACTGAGAAAAGGATAAAGCAGATAAACAAAGAAAAGAAGGAAGCAGATACATAGAGAAAAGAAGAGACAAAAGATATCAAAATGAGAGATTTTAGGCAGATACTAAATTGAACTGAGATCTGGAGTAAAGTTTTATACTGAAAATAAGGGAATTAGTTACAAATTTTCATACTAAACATTGAGAGTCCATAGCCCCCATTACCTCTGTTGGCTCCCAAAACAGTGGCCCTAAAGATTAGAGATCAGAGAAATTCTCTCCATGGAAACTGATCCAAAATAAAATGCTATAATTGTATTTATGCATGTGCACACACACACAGAGACACACACAGACACACACACACACATATACATTTAGATGTCTCTGGTTGAGTCAAGTACCTGATTTATTGTGTACTTCACATGCAGCAAGTCCAGTCCCTGAACTAGAAATTCCAATTAGCTTTTTAGTGACTTACCATAAAATAAGAATGGACAGCCAATAATCACTACACATTTAATCAAACACTTTATATTAAAGATGGAGTTCACAATGAAAACAGGTAAGTGAAACCACCCTTCAATAATGGGGCACAAGGTGAGAACTATGTTAAAGGCCTAGCTAAAAATAATGATAATAATTAGTTGCTGTCCCCCTTTTTGCTTCTCTATAAATTGCCACTCCGGAGCCACACAGCTGGTCTCCATAAAGATTCTTATCTTCTCCCCATAGCCGGTGTCCATAAAGATTCTTAGCTTTCTCCATAGATAGCATCATCTTTTTGAAACCTGAAGGAAGTTTTTAAGGTATCTTCCAGGCCCTGCATTCCAGTGGATTGATTGACCCACCCGGACTAGCAGCCCATACCAAGAAATCGACTCAACTGGAATTATGCCCCCAGGGACTGAAACAACACAGGATGATTCCTACACCCCTGTAATTTTGCCCCAATTAACAAACCTAATTGCCCAATCCCTTGCCTGCCAAACTATCCTTAAAAACTGTCTCCCAAATTCTCAGGGAAGTGGATTTGAGAAATTTCTCCCATCTTCCTGCTTAGCACTATATGCAATAAAGACTCTTTCTCTTTGCCACAAAACCTGATGACTCCGCATATTGGCTTCTTCTTGGGCAGTGGGCAAATGAACCTGGTTGGGCGGCAACAAAAAGAACTTAGAAAAAATAGAGATAATGCAGGGAATGGAAGAAAACTTTAACTAACATAGTAATTTACATCCTACAATAATCAGAAAAAAATTCCATCATTAAATACGAACAGGATGGTATTTTAAAAGGAATATTCAGAAAACAAGAAAGAGCACTTGGAAATTAAATGTATTATTGGTGATGTGAAAATTTCATAAAAGACTGCATAAATTTGAACAAATCTCTGCAAAATGGCAGAAAAGGGAATAAAAATAAGAAAATTAGAGGATCATTACAGGAAGCCGAACATTTAACAAATAAAGTTCTACAAAGAGAGAATAGTGAAATCATAGAGAAGGAAATTATAAAGTGTATGATACAACTTCCTTGAACTGAAGGATATATTTTCAGATCAAAAGAATCTACCAAATGTCCAGGAAAATAAATGGGAAAAAATTACCCATACTAGGCACATCATGAAATAACAGAAAACCAGAGCTAAAGATTGCATCATAAGATATTCCATGGAGGAAAAAAAATCTGGTCACACACAAGGAAAGAGGAATCAAAGTGGCATCAGTTTCCTTAAAAATAACATTAAACCTAGGAGACAATGGAGATGACATCCACCTCTGAAAATGGCAGCTAGATAATCAGAAAAATCTCCTGTGGCACATATTGAAGACAAGTTAGATGACATATTATATTCTTATACTCTCATATTCTTAAAGCACCAAAGAACTGGAGAAATAACCAAAATCTAGGAGGAGATAACAACAAAAGAGGGGAGCCCAACACTCAAAGCCACTTTGAGAACATTTTCAATCTTAGAAACAACTGCAAAAATTACCTGCATTTTTGGCAATATCCTGAGGTAATAGGGACAATGACTAAATCCCACTGTATTCCCAGGGTAGAGAGATTAAATGCATTACCACCCACTCTAAGCTGGCATACCAAAAGTTTATATAGTCTGCATAAGGGTAAACCAGAGGGAAACCAGACCAAAAATGGTCTTAGTCTAGACAAACCCAAACCTTAAATTTGCATATAAGATGATCCTGGAATAGCAATGCCCACAGGCACCTGGTATAAACAAACAAAATTTCCTCTGGAGAAAGAAACTATCATTATAGGGCTAATATAATTCTTATTAGTAAAGTTTCAAATACAATACCAAGAAAACAGGCAACTATAACTTAGATACATAAGGAAATAGGACACCATGAGCAAGAATCACCAGAAACTGAAGTCAATAGAAACATTCCAACTGTGGCAGGGAAAATTCTAAGATGCAGGCCCTTTTAGCTCCCCAAGATCCCCTCTCCACTTAATCAAACATCAGTCTAGGTACTTTTGTGTAGGGGCTTTTGCTGATGTAATTAATTTCCCAAATCAGTTGATTTTAAGAGAGGAAGATTATTTTCAGTGGGCCTAATTTAATCAGGTAAACACTTAAAATTTACTGGGCTCTTTCTGATGAAGAGATTTGAAGCATGAGAGTTATTTGACACAAGGGATAGTATCTGTGAAGATGGAGAGCGCTATGTGGCAAAAAAGGCAGACAGCATTTGGGACCTGGGAATGCCTCCCCAGCGGACAGTCATCAAAGAAACAGGGAACTGAGTCCTACAACTGCATGAAGTTTAATTCAGCAACAACAGTGTGAACTTCGAAGAAGACTCAGCTATAGATGAGAACACAGCCTGGAAAAAAAACCTTGGTTTCAGGGTTATGAAATACCAACCAGAGAACTCCACCTGCTTCTGCCAGACAGAACTGTGAGCTAATAATCGGTTGTTGATTTAAGCAACTAAATATGTGGTAATTTGTTATGCAACAATAGAAAAATTATAACCAACAAAGACCTGTGAAGTTGGAACTATCTGTAATCAACTATAAAATAGCTATGCTTATCGTGTTTAAATAAATAAAAGGTAAACTTTAAAAGATCAGCAGGAAACAAGAAATTATGAAATTTGTCACAGACTTCTGCATTCATCCATATCAGAGCAATAGGAGTTTCACGGTGTATACGTATATCAAAGCATCATATTGCACATCCTAAATATATTGACCTTTTATTTGTCAATCATACTTTAATAAAGCTGCAAAATTTAATAAAAAGAGTAATAGGAGTCAGATTTACTCTCTTGGCTTAAGCAATTAGAAAGCTGGATAAAATATATATGAATCAATGGTTTTTAGACTGCACAATAGGTAGCACAGGACTATTATCACAAAAAGTAGGGAAATAGGTGAGGTGATCCCTCCAATTGCTCCAATTTATTGTCTGAAGGTTTTTCCAAGCCACCGTGTGGAAGGAGGGGTCACCTAAACAGCGCCTGGTGGTGATGCTGAGTTGAGGAGTCAAAGATCAAAGTTTAGTGAAGCCAATGCAGCTAGTAAGTGTAGGGCAGAGTACCAGACAGGAGAAAGCACCAGAGATCTGCAAAGGTGTTCCCTAACCCTAACCACACAGCGACATTTATTGTTCCAGCCTGGAAAAACATCCCTTTTTAAAATTTCACACGGCAAAGCATGTTAAAAACTTCACTCATCAAATAAATGATAATTTAAATAAGAACTTGCTAAAGAAACCTTATCACAACAATGTTTTAGTGCCTGATCACTCTAAGTCCATGGGGCCGTTAATGAATATCAACCAAGTGGCTGCTGTATAATCTACAAGCCATTTTTCCTACAATAAGATGGCGTAACATGTTTCCTTGATTCAGGTGATACATTTAGAAAAGAAATCATGATTTGCTTCTTTTGTTGTATGGACATTTTAACAATGTTGATTTTATCAATCCATGAGTATGATACGGTTTTCCATTTGTTTGTATCATAAGCTATTTCTTTCCTCAGTGTTTCAGAGTTCTCTTTGTAGAGATCTTTCACCTCCTTAGTTAAGATATTCCTAGGTATTTTATTTTCTTTGTAGCAGTTGTGAATGGTATTGAGTCTTTGATTTGACTCTTAGCTGGATTGTTATTGGTGTATAGGAATGGTACTGATTTGTGTACATTGATTTTGTAACCTGAGACTTTGCTGAATTTATTTATCAGAATGGCCAATATTAAAAAGTCAAAAAACTATAGATGCTGGCATGGATGCAGAAAGAGGGAATCACTTATACACTGTTGGTGGGACTGAAAATTAGTAAAACCTCTGTGCAAAACAGTATCGGGATTCCTCAAAGAACTAAAGGTAGACCTACCATTCAATCCAGCAATCCCACGACTGGGTAACTACCCAAAAGCAAAGAAGTCATTTCATCAGAAAGACACCTGCACTTCAATGTTTATTACAGCACAAATCACAATTGAAAAGATATGGAATACACCTAAGTGCCCATCAATTCATTAGTGGATAAAGAATACATGGTGTGTATATATATACCATGAAATACCACTCAGCCATAAAAAGGAGTGAAATAATGTATTTTGCAGCAACTTGGGTGGAATAAAGAATGAAAAAAAAAAGCCACATATACTCGCTTTTAAACTGGAACTAACTGATGAGGACAAATAGGTATACAGGGAAGTATAGAACTCAATGGAAATCAGTTGATGGGAGAACAAAGAGGGGATGGGTGAAAACCTACCTAATGGGTGCAATGAACACTATCTGGGTGACTGGCACACTTATAACCCTGACTCAAGCATTACAAAAGTGATCCTTGTAACCAAAAACATTTGTACCTCCGTAATACTTTGAAATAAAAAAAAATCAATGACACAAATTTGACTATATTAAAGGGAAAAAAGAAAAACCCACAAACATAATTAGAGATCTTAAACACTTCTATCTCAGTAACTGATAGAATAACTAGACAGAAAATAAGTAAGCATACAGAATATCTGAAGAACACTGTCAATCACCTTGACCTAATTGACATTTCCAGAATATGACACCAAGCAACTATAGAATATACATTCTTTTTATATGCATATGAAATGTACATCAAGATAGATCACATTCTGGGACATGAATCAATTCTCAATAAATTTCAAAACTTTGAAAACTTACATATTTCTGACTGTAATAGAACTATATTAGATATCAACTATAATAATATTAATATATCTAGAAAAGCCCCAATTTGAAATAAAACAATATGTTTCTAAATAACTCATGGTGCAAATAAATCAAAAGGGAAAAAATGAAATTTTTTAAATTGAAAAAATATGAAAGTACAACATAGAAAACTTATTAATATGCAGCTAAAGCATATTGAAATGCTTATATTACAGAAGGAGTAAAAATAATTATTAAGTTTCAATTTTATGACACTAGAAAAATAGTACCAAATTGAACTCAAAGTAAGTAGAATGAAGGGAAATGATAAAGAGTAGCTATCAATGAATCTGAAGACATAAACAACATAAAAATGGACTAAGTCAAATATTGGCTTTTGAAGAGGTTAACAAAATTGATAAAAACCTAGCAAGACTAAGGAAAAAAAAGAAAGAGAAATCAAATAACCAGTGTCAGGAATGAAAGAGGAAACATTCCTACAGATTCTACAGTTCTCAAAAGAAAAATATTATTTGATAAATTAGACAAATGAGATAAAAAGGACAATTTACTTGAAAAACAAAACTTATCAAAATGAACACAAGATGAAATAGAAAAAGGGAATAATCTTATATCTGTCAATGTAACTGAAATTGTTATCAGTAGCATTTACACAAAGACAACCCCAAGCCAGATGATTTCGCTGATGAATTAATTCTATCAAACATTTCAGAAAGTAATAACAATTTCACACAGGCTCAGAAAACAGAAGAAGTATTTTCCAGAATAGTTTAGAAGCTAAATAACCCTGATACCAAAACATTCCAAGAAGGCATTCAAGGGAGAGAAAATTTAGGCTGCTATCCCTTAGAAATACAAATAAAAATTATTTTATCAAATATTAGCAAATCATATCTAGAAACACATAAAATAGAAAATACATCATGACTGAATAGAATTATCCCAGCAATGTAAGTTAAAGTATTTTGTGTAATCCCATAGAAAATAAAATTAAATATTGAAAAATTATACTTCATAAAAATTAACAATTTCTCCACATGACAAAGCACCATGAAGTAAATGCACAGGCAGGCTAAAGACTGGATGCTATGTTTTCCATGGTTACCATGTTTCCTATAAAAACCATAAGCATAGCTAAAGTACAACTCTTTAAAGGCATGGTAGTATTGTTCTGCCTGATTCTCCCACATCCATATGACTCTGCAAGGGGCTTGCCAACATAGGCTCATAAATGCTCAGGTCTTCAAACTTTACCTCAGAGATCAAACAGAGCATCTGAAAGAATCCTGGAAAGCTGCCTCCTTACAAAAGTCATGAGTAACTGTTGCTTGTTCTCTCCTACATGAACTATGCAGTCTGATGATCTGGCCATACAGAAATGCTAACCCTGACATGGTTTACCCCATCTTCTGTAGCCTCTTGATATCTTTCATGGATTCCTTTGTTGTACAATTGAAGCATCCAGGAGACTATGTTTTATATTGCAAGTGTCAGCTATAAGGCAAAATAAGCAGCTTTTAAAAATCAGATAACCATTTAATCAACATGTCACATCTTTGTATAATTATTTATTCCCTGGCATTATCCATCACAGAGACATTCACTGTAGGCTAAAGAACACTGTAGTGTGAGAAAACAATGTCCTGAACAAACAGATACTCATTTTGGGGTGGATGATTTTCACAATGTGGGTGTCATGGTGTTAATCAGCTGAAGGTGAATCTCCACTGCCAGTTGTTGGGGAGAGGCTTGCTTGCCAGTTCAAACTAAAAGAGTAAGAGTTGAACTTTGCTAATGATTGGAGGGCTGCATAGCTTTCTATAACAAATTGTAGCATGAACATTTTGGCAGTGAACCATCTGTAAATATGATGTTTTATGAGCATTATGTAGCATGAAACATTTCTTAGAATTAATACAAGCATATATTCTGAAGAGCTGGAAATCCAATCCCAATACTATTTTTTTTCATTCTCAGGCCACTCCTTTGAAGAGTGAAGCAGACAAAAGCCAAACTAGGCCTTTCTGCTTTGAAAGATAGTGGAAAGAAACAGAGAGGGGATAAGTCATCAGGCAGAAAGAATGAAGAGGAAACAAGTGTCTAGTTCTCTGTTCTAGCTTTGACTTCCTCTTCATAGCACTCTTATGTATCCCCACAAGGTTCAGCAAGGTGTGGTTTTCACATCCAGTGGCCCATGCATCCAGTAATCACATAAGAACCACATCTAGCTGTACCTTGGGAAAGCACGCCTAAATATCTAGTACATATGGAAGAAGATCTATGCAGCTAGCTACTCATTAAGGATGTATTCTATGCCAGGTGGTTTTCAGGCATAAACTGACTTAATACTTGCAAAATCCTGAACATGGAGTATTTCTTATTATACCCATTTTACAGATGAGGAAACTGATGTTCAGAGGGAATAAATGAATGTCCAAGAATATATGGCCAGTAAGTGGTGAACTGTAATCTCAAAACCAGGCCTTGCAATTCCATTATTTAAGTCATCTGGGCAGCTGAGCAGTCTTTTACCAGCTTTCTGTAGAAAGGCCAGAGGCAGTAGAGGGTAGCCCTCGACTATTCAATGAGCAAATGAAAACCTCAAATGTTGACACTCACAAGGGAGGGTAAATAGTTACTCTTTAAAAAAATTATTTTTAAATTCCACACAATGTAACATGACACCTATTTGTAACTTAATACATTGTATGAAAGTGTTTATAAAAATTGTATTTTATTTTGAGTCCATCACTGGAAACAAAATTTGCACAGAATTTACTTAAACATTATCAAACACTTATTCAACTACTTATAATCTTATGGAACTATATCAAATATATAATCGTTAGACACATTGGTATTTCACCTGAGCATGAGATTGATAATTGTGTTTACAATGGAATACTTTAATAAATAAATCCATTTGTTAATATTTAATAACCACTAAGAATTGCTTGAATTGCATGTTTTAGACCAGAGAGTGGCTTATATGTAATATGGCTATTTACCAGTGTCCATAAGGGAAGACAGAAAGATATATTTCACAGGAGGAACCACAGCACTATGTAGCTAATAATTCTTACTTCAAGTTCTTTTTTTGGAATAAGGTAGGGTATACAAAAATAATAAATAAAATCAACATTACCATAATTACTTTTTTGTATATTGGTTTAATATTTTCTCCATCATGCCTCAATCTTCACTTAAAAACCCCATTAATGTCATGCCAACTGCAGTGCAACCCTTCCCATACTACCTCCATTGCTGTCACCTCCAACATTTAGGCAGTCACTATCACGAAGGAAGCCTTCTGTATCTCAGTCATTGTCTTCAGTTACATCCCAACTACCATCATCAGAAAAAAACATACACTGGAGAAAATAATCCATATTTAATAAATGGTGCTAATGGTGCTGGGAAAATTGGATAGCCACATGTATTAATAGAAGATTGAAACAGGATCCACACCTCTCATCTCTCACAAAAGTCAACTCATGGTGGATAACAGACTTAAATCTAAGGCATGAAACCGTAAGAATTCTAGAAGAAAATATTGGAAAAACTCTTACAGAAATTGGCCTAGGCAAAGAATTTATGAGGAAGACCCCAAAAGCAATAACAGCAACAATAAAAATAAATAAATGGGGCATTATCAAATTAAAATGCTTCTGCACAGCCAAGGAAACTATCATGAGATCAAACAGACAACCTACAAAATGGGAGAAAATATTTGCATGTTACATATCCGATAAAGGGCTGATAAGTAGCATCTACATAGAACTCAGGAAAATAGGCAAGAAAAAATCAAAAACCCTATCAAAAAGTGGGCAAAGGACATGAACAGAAACTTTTCAAAAGAAGATAGACTAATGGTCAACAAACATATGAAAAAATGTTCAACATCTCTAATCATCAGGGAAATGCAAATCAAAACCTGAATGAGATATCACTTATCTCCAGTGAGAATGGCCTTTATCAAAAAGTCCCAAAACAATAAATGTTGGCGTGGATGCGGAGAGATAGGAATGCTCATACACTGCTGGTGGGACTGCAAACTAGTGCAACTTCTGTGGAAAGCAACATGGAGATAACTCAAAGAGACACAAGTAGATCTACCATTTGATCCAGCAATCCCATTACTGGGCATCTACCAAAAGGAAAAAAGGACATCTGCACTAAAATGTTATAGCAGAACAATTCACAATTGCAAAGATGTGGAAACAACCCAAGTGCCCATCAATCCATAAGTGGATTAATAAAATGTGGCATGTGTATACCGTGGAGTACTACTCAACCACACACACACAAAAAAGTGGTGAACTACCTATTGTATTATCCTGAATGGAGCTGGAGCCCATTCTTCTAACTGAAGTGTCACAAGAATGGAAAAAACAGACACCACATGTACTCACCATTAAATTGGTACTAATTGATCAACACCAATATGCACATGTGAGAAGTAACGTTCATAGGGTGTTGGGCAGGTGGGAGAGTGAGGAGGGGATGTGGTGTGTGCTGTCTGGGGGATAGGCAAGCTTGTTAGGTGGTGCAAAGGCAATTTATATAACTAAAGAGTTTGTTCCCTTGTAATACTCTGAAATTAAAAAAAAAAAACTATCACCATCATTCGGGAATTCAACACAGCTTGGAGGCCCCCAGTCAACTTCCTGGCCTCACAAGGCCTTCCTCAGAGCTAATGAGCCCTGCGTGCACTGTCACCATTAGAAACTGCTACTCTCTGAAATCAATGACACAAATACCTCACACTGACCATACCTTCTATCCTTCCAACTCTCTACGGGATTTCTCCTCTTTGATGTCTCACGAATGACTTCAACTAAAAATGTCTGAAATTGAGAGAAGCCAGAAGCATGCCCATGGATTTAAACTGTTTAGTAGCATATGCTGATGACAGTAGCCTGGGGCTCCTTTGGCTGGCAGCAGTTGGGGCTCAATAAGGCTGTGTGGACTTCCTTCAGGCTCTGGGACCCAGGCTAATGCAGTTCTTTCTGGATCAAAACAGTTCATCAACCTGAGAGTTGGTGTAATCCTTAAAGAGGTGGCTGAGCTGTGGATTGTTGTCCACTGGTCTCTCCAAATATTCTGGGATTATGTGCAACCTGCAGTTGTTGTGGGCATTGCTCCCCACCAGCTCCAGGATATTGACCTCTAATTTTTCAAGAATGGCAGTAAGTAAAACTACGGTGGACAACCTCAAGTGCTGGGCAGAGTGATTCTCCTGTAAGAGGTGGTCCATACAGCTACTGCTGCTCAGTTTTTATGGAACAGAGAAAGTCTGCTTCCTACACCTGGGAAACTATAGGAGCCTCTATGGTTTCTCTTCCCAGACATGGTGTTTCTGGGGTTTGCTCCTATTGGCCCAGTTTGATTGTCCAGCTGGTCTGAGCCTCTCAAGACACCCATAATAAGTGCTTATTTCTGCACACTGTAGCCCTGTGCTCCAGTGCCTTATTGATTAGGAAGCAGCCTTTATGACATGCTAGACGCTGGGATGCCATTGATGTCCACTGGGCCCTGATGAGGCCTTGGCCTAGAAATGTGTGTGTAAGGAAGCTGGTCATCCTAACAACTGGACCACAGTGTGATACTAATGCACCCTTCAGAATGGCTAATAACACCTAATGTGGGTGTGGTTGTAGAGCAACTAGAACTCTCATACATTGTTGGTGGAGTAGAAAATGGTACAATCACTTTGGAAAATGTCTGGAAACTTCCTATAAAAATAAACATACACCTACCCTATGACACAGCCATTCCTTCTCTAGATATTTATTTAATAAAAATAAACATATATCTACACATACACATAAATAAGTGCACCAGAATTTTTATAGCACTTTTATTCATAATAGCCAAAACTGGAAATCACTCAGGTGTTCATCAACAAAAAAAGTGGGTAAGC
Source organism: Lemur catta (assembly GCF_020740605.2). Lineage (NCBI taxonomy): Eukaryota > Metazoa > Chordata > Mammalia > Primates > Lemuridae > Lemur > Lemur catta. The sequence continues at coordinate 37,495,388 of NC_059155.1, read as the reverse complement.
AAACCATGGTTTGTCCATGAAATGGACGACCACTCAGCAATAAAACAGAATGAACTACTGGTATACACAATAACATGGATTAATCTCACAGGCACTATGCTGAGTGAAGCCAAACATTAAAGAGTACACACTGTATATGTACATGAAGTTCTAGAAGAGGCAGAATTTTCGTTGCCTCCAAGGTGGAGGAAGGCAGGACTGACTGTGAAGAGACACTAGGGAAATTTCCGGATGTCGGTATGATCTGTTTTTCAAAATTATACAGTTAAAGTGTGTGCATTTTAATGTATGCAAATTTGATCTAAATAAAGCTCAAATGTAATAGTCAAGTACCTTGGGGAGTGAGAGAGATATAGATGAAATAAGAATGATAAAACATTGATAGTTGGGGTTTCATTATATTGTTTTGTTTATTTTATATAATTTCTGTAATAAAAGTAAAAAGAAAGAAAGAAAGAAAGGAGGCAGCCATTACTAATCCTGTGCAGTGTCCTTGTCTAAGAATCCTCTTCAATACATCAGTAATCTCTAATAATCAATCACAGGAGCATGTGAGATAACACACACTTGTTAGAGTATACTCCTTAGTTTGTTAAATGTGCACGTGTACACACACGCACATAGGAAAAAAAAACTAAAACGACTTACTTCAACATATTAAAGTGGTTAGCTTCAGGTGGTAGGATTATGGGTGACTTTTTACCCTCTCTATATTTTTATGCATCTTCCAAATATATAATTATAAACATATTTCTTTTATAATCAGAAAAATTTCCACACAAAAATGTTGAATATCATTTTCATTGAGTTTCCCCTGTATTGTTACTATGGTTTCAGAGATTCAACAGGCTTTACCACATTATCCCTCTTAGGAAAAGCAATGCTGCTAATCATATTATTTGTTAGGAATAAAGCTTTTGCCAAGGTATGAGCCTCCAGGGTCCTTTTTTTGTAAAGATAAAAATGCAACACTGCACAGGAGATCTGCTTATTAGACATTGGGCACACACTCTGTAGAACCAAAATAACTTCAGAAATTTCCTGCCAAATTCACAGCTAAACTGTTATGCAAATGTAACTACATCTAAATTAAAAGTGCTGAGATGATACAGCCAACAGACTTTGAAGTATGATTGCTTTTGGTTATGTAGGCAGAAAGATTGGGATGTTTTAAAGTAAACAAGATGTATCACACTTTATTTTGTTTCCTATTTGGTTGGGGGTTTATAGTATACAAGAAAGAAAAAATAATAAGTGAAAATAAAATAGAAGGAGGAAGGAAACAATAGGATTGTTTGTGGTAAGGGCTAAGCCTTCATAAAACAAAACAAAAAACCTGGACATGATCTTAATTGCAGGTTGAATTCTGTAAGCTTTATGGACTAGATATATAATAAAGGATGATAGCTTTTGTATTGTATATGTCTCATTATTTAAATTTTGTGTGTTTATGTCTTGCTTCCCCAACTCAACTTAAAATAGCTAACTCCCAGTAGCAGAGAACTTATCTTTCACTTCTGGTACTTGTCACTGGGCTATAAGCTATAAGAGGTCACACTTTATCTTCTCCTTAGTTATACCCTTAGAACCCAGTTCAGTGCCTGAGACATAGCAGACCCTCAATATTTGTTGAATAAATGAATAGCTAATCTCCACAGCATCTGGTGCCTTACCCATAGTAGAAATTCTGTAGATATGTTTTGAAGTAGTTATCCATTAATTCATTTATTTGTTTCATGAATATTTATTCAGTGTCTACCATGTGCCAGGCACTCATCGCATTGATGGGGACATGGCATCGAGCAACATAAAACATCCCTGCTCTCATGGCACTTACATTCTAATGAAAAAAATTACTGTCTGGACAACATAACTGAATGTAAATTTTAGTTTTCATTGACATCAGTGACAATTTTTCCCCATTTTTAATGTTATAATACTAAGAAATCCCTTGGTATTTTGGGTCGACATCTCATTCATACATTTGCTTTGGTAGGTGAATATGACTAAAAGTGCTTTAAGGTGACAAGTGTAAGCACACATAATTATTACAATTGAGGGACTTTCCAAGATAACACATGAAAATTTCTACAGAAATATATAGTTCCTGAAGGCTGCATCCTATGAACCAGGAGAGATGGTTTCCAATAGAAACAGAGATTCCTTGTATTGACAAAGATGAATTGTTGCACTATGACTCTCCTCTTTCTAATTTCCTGTTGAGTCGAGATCAATCAATACTCCTTAGACAGCACCCATTTGAGGCTCTGACAAGGGTTATTTTTTGGAGGCCATTCTTTATGCTTCTTATTCATGAAAAGCAGTACTGTAGCATCTATAGCCATTTCCGCTCTGTTTCCTGGCCTTGCTCCGTCTGGTACTGATATTACAAACAGCTGAAATCAGTACATTGTGATATTATGCAAATGTGCTCTGGCAGATTGAGCTAAGAATAGTGTTCAGTGGGCTATTTTGCTTTATTTGTTGTATGGATGAATTTGGAATTTTTAAATTAAAGAAATTTATGGACATTTGAAAGTATTTCTGCATTAGAAATGCCTTTTCCTTTCAACTTTAAACACCAGTCCATGGATCAACCTTAACCAGGAATTCAGGGAGGAAAACAAAAGAGGGCATTGGGAAAGCAGATATTAGCGTTTCTCATTATGTCCTTTTGGATGAGTTAGAGAAGCATGGGCTAGATGCCTAGGAGAGGTTGGTGTATTCAGTCCCAGTTGATTTACTATAGCCAAAAAGGTGCTGATTGTGGCTCACTGCAGTACTGGAGGAAATTTTCTAGTGCTATACTGCAGGGCTGGAAATTTGGGCTTGTCCTTTTGAACAACTTTTTAATGACTTGGGTGAGGACATTCATAGCATGCATATAAAATCTGCTTAGGAAATGAATTTGGTAGGGACAGAAAATATTTTAAGACATAATCAAGAGCCTTATAGATTTCTCCAAACTGGACTCTTAGTTTGAATCTAAAGAATGAACCTTGATTGATATAAATAAATATAAGGTTTTGTATGTGTGCTGAAAAAAAGCCAGTTCTGCAAGCGTAGTTTAGGTAAATGCTACCTTATGTTAGGGGAATTCTAAGCCAAATATCAGGGGACATTTTTCTTTTCCAAGTTGATTAACTGATTATTTTTATGAGACGGTTAAGTGAAAGAAAGATTTGGGCTTAGAAAGAAAGTCAAAAGAGTTTTTCAAAAAAAGTTCCATATTGTTTTACCAAAGATAATATTAAGGAACAATTAGTGTTTACCTGTAATGGTTTTTCACCCCTATGTTCATAATGTTTCTTTCTTTTGTTTTATAAATTGGAAAAATGTAAACTCCACTTCTCTCCACCTTCTCAGGAGAGCCAAGCTCACCTGATTATTGGTTCTATAACCAAGATGATTGACAGTCTTAATGTCTTGCAAGTTTTGATTTCTCATTTGAGTCACTGAGAAGTGGGATTCCTCTGTACTTAAAAAATTACAAGATAACCAACATACAAAAATCAAGATAGTGGACAGGCGCGGTGGCTCACGCCTATAATCCTAGCACTCTGGGAGGCCGAGGTGGGAGGATCACTCGAGGTCAGGAGTTCGAGACCAGCCTGAGCAAGAGCAAGACCCCGTCTCTACTAAAAAATAGAAATTATCTGGACAACTCAAAATATATAAAAAAAATTAGTCAGGTATGGTGGCACATGCCTGTAGTCCCAGCTACTTGGGAGGCTGAGGCAGGAGGATCCCTTGAGCCCAGGAGTTTGAGGTTGCTGTGAGCTAGGCTGACACCACGGCACTCTAGCCAGGGCAAAAGAGTGAGACTCTGTCTCAAAAAAAAAAAAAAAAAAAAAAGCAAGATAAAACATTTTTGCAGAGCATCTCATGTTCTGTTCCCTTCCCTTGTAAAGCATGCAATGCCTAAATTATTATTTGGGAATAGAATGGCCCAGTACTTTTGATATTGTTCTCTAAGAATATGAACAACAGTTTATTAAGCCTATTATATATAAATATATTTTTATATATATGAAAAAAATTTATATATCTATATAAAAGATTGTCACATGAGAATGTCAGAAAGCTCCTGGCTTGGAAGGACAAGATTTTTCAATGATCTCCTAGTACAGTGTTAAAAAGAGCATATCTGAAAAAAATAAAAACACAGGTTGTTCATTTATTGACAGTAGAAATGGTAAAGTGTAAAAGGCAGCATCCAAAAAAAGCTAGTGTAGTCTTGGTTTGCATTAATCAAAATTGAGTGACCAAGGAAAAGAAATAATGGCTCTGCTTTGCTTTATACTAGTCAGGACATCCTGTGTACTATGTTGCATTCTGTACACTATATTTTGAGAGAAAGAGAGGGATTGGCAAACAGGAGCATATCCACACATTGCTATTCATAGAGAGGATGAATATCCTGGAAGAGATGTGATATGGGGAACAGATGAAGGAACTGGGGATGTTTAGAGAAGAAAAGACTAACGAAGGACAAGGTAATTGGCTTCAATTGTTGAAGGCTTTATGGCAAAGGAGAAATGGAATCATTTCTGATCTGGACTCTACAGATTGAAAGTAGGACTGAGGAGTTGAAGTTTCAGGGAGGCAAAGTGTGGCTTGACTCAGGAAAGACCCATGTATCAGAACTCTCCAAAAGAGGAATTGACTGTCATAGGGGGCAGAGATGTCCCTATTACTGGAGATGCTCAAGCACCTTAGGGATGTGTTTTGTAGAGGGAATCTGAGCATTAGACAGGGTTGGCGCAGATTAGTCCTATGGTTTCTTCCAGTCCTAAATTCCAAGCTTGGGCAATGAAGTCTAGTTTAGAACATTGAAATTATTTTTTATTCTTGCCTATCGCCTCATAGCTGATTAGTTAACAAATTCTCTTGGCTCTTCCTTTACAATGTGTCCTGCATCATTCGTGCATTATCATTCTACAGTGACCTGAATATTCTTTTAATTAGAAAGATCTATCAAAACAAAAATGCACATTGTTTGTGGAGGATTGTTTATAAAGATGATCACAAAATATTCTTCCATCTCTGTATACACGTCTTTTTTTATTTCAGCTTATTATGGGGGTACAAAAGTTTAGGTTATGTATATTGCCCGTGCCCCCCCCCAAGTCAGAGCTTCAAGCGTGTCCATTCCCCAGACAGTGCGCATCACATCCATCCCCTCCCCCACCCCCCACATCTACCGGACACCCAATTGGTGTTATTCCCAAATGTGCACTTAGGTAATGATCAGGGAAGCCAATTTGCTGGTGAGTACATGTGGTGCTTATTTTTCCATTCTTGTGATACTTCGCTTAGTAGAATGGGTTCCAACTCTCTCCAGGAGAACACAGAGAGACAAGAAAAAGACACTTTCTCTCTGCAACCAGTGTGAATCTTGGCTGCAGATCAAAAGTGGACAGCCCAGTGACTTAACCCGTCAAACCGGTTTTAGGCCAAACAATACCCTGGGGCTGGAACCACCAGAAACAACCCCCCAATTGTGGTAAAAGAGGAACACCTATCTTTGCAATGTAACTTTGTCCCAGCTCCCATAAAGAGGTGGATTATTTTCTGACTCCTTGACTCTGGAATGCTATGGGTTTTCTTTGACCAATAGAACATGGCAGAATGGACAGTATGTGACTTCAAGGTCTAGGCCTTAAGAAGATTTGCAGTTTCTGCTCTCACTTGCTTGGCTCACAACAGCCTTGTGACCAAGCCTGGGCTAACCTCCTTGAGGATGAGATACCACATGGAGAGAGACCACATAGAGAGAAAAAGAGGCCCAGCCATCCCATCTGTAGCAGCCCTCACAGCTATGGCCCATCATAGGCAAGGAGGGCCATCTAAGAACAGCCAGCCTCCATCCAACCCACCAACAGACTGAAAATGCATCAGCAGGTCCAAGTGGCATGATGTAGAGTAGAGATGAGCCATACCACTTGAGCCCAGCCCAAATTGCCAACCCACAAAATCATGAACAAATAAATGGCTGTTGTTTTCCAGGGCAGTTTTTTATTCAATGACAAAAACTGATACATACTTTTATCCAGGAAATGTTGATTATGAAAATAATCCTATGCAAGACACATATGTTCACTACAGTGTCTCTCACAAGGATCAACAATTCTTGAAAAAGGGGACTGCTTAAAAAATTATAGCATATTCATGTAATGGAATACTTAGTAGCACTGAAAATGAACGAGGTGGTTCTCTATCTACATATGTGGAATGATGTCCTAGGTATATTGTTAAGTAAAGAAACAATGTTCAGAAAAGTGTGAACACTTAATGACATGAAAGAAAATAGACAAGGATAAGCTTACATGTATATGTTATATGAATATAGAAGCCATCCAGAAGGATGCACAATAAACTATTAACAGTAGTTAGCTGTGAGGAGTTGGGCTGAAAGTTGAGGAGGGGAAGAGGCCTTTATACCATTAATCCTTTAAATCTTTCACTTTGAGTGTATAGTAATTAAAAATACTAATTAAAAATAAATGGAAATAAAAACAAACACAACCTCTATTTCCTCTACTCATAGTGTCTAATCCCTGCAATGCAGGCTGTATAGTATCACCAGGTTTATGTAATTAAAATTGCCTTTTTTATCAGCTACTTTCTCTGCTCATAGACTCTCAATAACTCCCCATTGCCTCACAATGGTCTCCAAAGTGAAGTATGTTCTATTTATATATTTTAGCTCAAAAAGTAAGGAAAAAATCTCTCTTAATATTGAATGTGGAGATATGTGCTGGCACCCTCACTTGGTGTTTACATGACCACCTAAGGCATAAAGGAGGCCAGGTGTCCTGAGGAAAGACTGGGAATTCAAACACACACAGGGTTTTTTTTTTTTTTTTTTTTTTTTTTTGAGACAGAGTCTCACTTTATTGCCCGGGCTAGAGTGAGTGCCGTGGCGTCAGCCTAGCTCACAGCAACCTCACACTCCTGGGCTTAAGCGATCCTACTGCCTCAGCCTCCCGAGTAGCTGGGACTACAGACATGCGCCACCATGCCCGGCTAATTTTTTTTTATGTATATATATTTTTAGTTGGCCAGATAATTTCTTTCTATTTTTAGTAGAGACGGGGTCTCGCTCTTGCTCAGGCTGGTCTCGAACTCCTGAGCTCAAACGATCCGCCCGCCTCGGCCTCCCAGAGTGCTAGGATTACAGGCGTGAGCCACCGCGCCCGGCCCACAGGGGTTTATTATGATGTCTTTGCTCATCCTTTCACTTCCCACTGATTAAAATGATTTACAGTTTCTGTGAGTCCAGTTAAGTTGATTTGTGGGTTTTAAAAAAATCTAGCTTGAAATAAACAAATCTTGACAAAATTGACAAGTAAATTAAGAATATCCCCTCAAAGACACTCAGCTTTGAGGCTAATACAAATAAAAGGACAAATTAATGACAAGTAAATGGTAGATCTGATACATTTCCTACTCCTGGTCCAAGCTCTTAGTTGGCTATATTACAAGTTGAAAACAATGACTATCTAATAGATCTGATGAAGACTCCATCAAGAGGAAGAAAAAAAAGAAAATTATTAATAACTCCAGAGTTTTAAATCATGTAATACTCATTCCAATCCTTTATCCAAGTTCAGTTAACAGTAATAAAAGTTTTGAAGCCTCTCCTGAGAATTCTTACTTATTACTATAGCAGATTAGAAAATATCACACACCACTTGAAACACATTTGATCATTTTCCATGATATAATGACTGAAATAATATATGAGAAAATATGATAATGAAATGGAAATGCATTCTTTGTCAAAAAATACTGTTGGAAGATGCAGAAAAATTATTGGGGCAACACAATAATAACATGAAGGAATCACAAACTCATTATGCTAAAAAGAAGCTAGACACAAGTGTATGTACTGTACAATTCCATGTATATGAAACTCTAGGAAATGCAGACTAAGTTATAGTGGCAAATACATTAATGGTTCCCATCAGAGGTGGGGATGGATTATAAATTTTTGAAGGTGATGGGAATGTTCTGTATCTTGACTATGATGGTGGTTTCATGGCTGTGTGCAATGAAAACTTGAACATTTTAAATGAATTCAGTTTATTGCATGTAAATTGTATCTATTAATAATTACAAAAAGATATTCACACTAGAATGTTATAGCAGCACAATTCACAATTGCAAAGATGTGGAAGCAATCCAAATGCCCGTCAATACACGAGCGGATTAATAAAATGTGGTGCATGTATACATACCATGGAGTTCTACTCAGCCACAAAAAACAATGGTGATTTAGCACCTCTTGTATTATCCTAGATAGAGTTGGAGCCCATTCTACTAAGTGAAGTATCCCAAGAATGGAAAACAAGCACCACATGTACTCACCATCAAATTGGTATTAACTGATCAACACTTATGTGCACATATAGTAGTAGCATTCATTGGGTGTCGGGCAGGTGGGGGATAGGAGGGGATGGGTATATACACATCTAATGGGTGTGGTGCACACCATCTGGTGGATGGACACACTTGAAGCTCTGACTCGAGTGGGGCAAAGGCAATATATGTAACCTAAACATTTTGTACCCCCATAATATGCTGAAATACAAATTAAAAAATACAAAATTTATAAAATTAAAACAATCTTATAATAATAAATAATAAATAAACAAATAAATAAAAATTGGAAATGGTGATAAAACAAAAGAATAAAATAAATTAAATTAAATTAAATGTAAATATTAGAAAATATATTAAATTGGGTACAAGAGAGGGAGATGTGCAAGGAGCTGGAGATAGTGGTGAATTGCAAAACGACCTTGGTCTTTCATGTTGATTATAGGTTATATGGGGAGGTGGCTAGAAATAAAATAATCACAAAGAGGACAGACCCAACAAAGGACTAGGAAGAAAAGTGGATGTTCTAGGAGGGCCTATAATGAAAGAACCTGCCCTACTTCATGAAGTCAGGGAAGAAAGGTAGAAATTGGTCCAAACAGATGGAGAACTATGAACTTCTATAACCTTTATAAGCTATGCCTCTCGATTAGCACATGGCACAAACTTTTAGGGTAGCAATGTTATGCGTAGATATCTTTACTCTCTAGCCGGGCTATAAAATGCTAGAGTCTAGAGCTCATATTACATTCTTTGTATCCCTCTTTAGTACCTAGAGAAGAGTATGCACACAGACAGTTAATATTTACCAAGTGACTAATTTGCTTGGATGTCAAAGAGAATAGGCATCCAGTGTTCTCTTCTAAGGGAACTATGGGAAGAAACAGATAGGATGACTAGAGGTCTGCCCTTATCTCCCCAATCCCATTCTGAGGCTGTATGTATCCGTGGCTTTTGCTGCCCCTTGCTGTGTCTGTCCCCCAGCCTGCTCTTCAGACACCCTGTTTGAGGAATTCTTAAGGTTTATCAGCCCAGGCCCCAGTACAGGCATTTTCATTTTAGTTTTAAGTTTTTCACTTCATAAATTTGATCTCTGCCTTAAAATTCTGTTTTTGCCTTCTAACTCAATCAAACAATTCAGTCATTTTGACAGCCTTGAACATATGGCAAGTACTCAAGAAATATGTATCAATCAGTGGAAATGTCAACCTCAGCCCATAAAAGGGCTTCCCTCCATTGTCTCAGAGCATGAATTTAGTGTCTATCTGAAACTGAGCTGAAAATAACTCTCCAAAAGTTGTGCTGTGGGTGCCATCTTTAAAGAGCCCTGGATTTAACTTTTGTCACATATAGCTTTTAACAGCCAGGATTTGGGATTGTAGCAGTAGGTCTACATGTCATCTGTCTTAACACGCTGTTTCAGGCCACAGTTTGGTCAAGTTTCTCTATTGTGTGAAAATTGGCCATTAGCACAGCTAAAAATAGAGAACTGACTCTTCTACAGCTACAGGACTTTACAGGTATAGGGATATGAAAAGGCTTGATATCCCAGAACAAAGAGAGTATCTCACAGTTTTGAAGAAAGAATTTCTGAGGAAGTGCTAGGGATTTTTTTTTAATTACAAGTAAGCAGACAAGCCATAGATGGGATTGCCCTCAGCATGGCCCTTGTTTACTTTATAGAGTGCTCATTCAATTAAAAGGCTTTTGGTGGTAGCTCAGCTAACTCAGCCTTGCTCTTTACAAAAAGGAAATTAAGGAAAGCAACGGAATGCTTTGTAAAACCAATCATTATGTAAATTGTGGTGTGACAGTTATTTCTTATGTAAACAAGGGCAAGAGAACTAAGAAAATGATTGAATTAGCCTGCAAACCATAGTTCTATTCTGAACAATAGAGTTCTTGTCTCTCAAAATACAGCATTCTTCAGTCCAAAGCCATTGTGCTTTAGACAGGGCATGTTCAAAATTAATATAGAAGGAAACCATAGACCTCAAGAACTTCAAATCAGGAAGCGTTACACTACCAAAACTGCATCAATGAATCATGTTATGAAATGTAACACACACTATGGCAGATTGGCTATTATTCATGTCACTGTGCTATATTAGTCTTGATATTGGAAAGAAGACATGAAATATAAAGGCAGCTATTTCTGCATGTAAGAAATCAGACTGATGGTGTAATCGGTGGAATTGCAAGTAAAAAATGGCAATTACCAGTTAGCATGTACAATTAACTCTGCCAGGAGACTTCAAGAGCTGCAGGGAAAATAGGATTTGCTGGGGTCCCTTTGTGTTTTAGGTCGTCATTTTGTTATCTTCATTGTAAATTGTCAAAGGTTTTATTCCTTTCAAAATGTTACTTCTTATTTGTCCTTATAGTTTCAATAAAGATGGTATTCCTTTGCATGAAAAATGTTTTTATTTTTATCTTCTTCAGTTCTTACAATAGCCTTAAGAAATTGGCATCTCTGCTTTATACATGAGGAATAAAAGCCCATAAAAATTAAATAACGTGTCCAGTGTCATCAGCTAGTATGTGGCTGAGCAGAAACTCAAAATTACACCCTCCCCTGACTCCAAATCATTTGCTGAATTGTTGCCTCCTCACCTCTGGCTACTTTCTAAAGGACATCTTTAATCTAATTATCAAAATGCAGTTTCCTGATTCCTGGCTTTTGAAAACTTTTAAAAGCATTTGGCATGTGGATTTGGTTTTTAGGTTACAGAATGGTCAATATTAGATAAGGCAGGGTGTCTGAACTCTGTGCTTGAACAAGTTGAAGCCTAGCGTGTTATACCTGGGCTATAATCCCAAGGGTGTGGGGATCTGCCCCTTGGTCTTCAGAGTGTTCAGTGACAGTATTCAGGGAAAAATACCAAAACTGAAGCCAGATAAACATATAATCCAACCAATAATTCCGAACAATAGGGTAAGGCCAATGAGCACAATCCACAAATGATGACGTATGGTAGAAATCCACAGTATAGGGCCAGAGCAAGACAGATGATGAAGAGTTTAAGGTGGAGCTCAGAGAAATTTACTGAGCCTCTTTTTAGGGTAACTGTATCTTTGACAATGCATGGGAAAAGAGTTTTTTTAAGGGTTTCACTCTGACTCAGATACATAGGTTGAACCTAGCAACTATTTTAGAATGCCAGTTGACAAGGTATCCATTTCCTTCCTTTCAGGATCCAAAGGGGGAATGAAGAAATGCTTGATTTTGTCAAAGGATGCATTACTTAAAAAACAGAAAAACTTAATGATACATTTTCAAATTATTTATTGAACATTTATATAGAATTAATTGTATATTAGTCATTAAAGTTTAAGGAAACACTTTACCTTTCACGTAATATGCTATTAAGTAAAATTACCGGAACAATACATCTGAGATACAGTTAAAAATGTATTATAACCTTTAAGATTAATTGACCTAGATAATAAAAAAGAAAAGAATTAAGTATAAGACAATAAAACCATATACTTTCCAGTGTATTTTTGACTCCCAAAGAGCTTATTTGGTAGTTGGGAAAATTCAAGGTGTAACTCAAATGTACTGACTGGCATCGTAATACACCACCTATTTTCAGGAAATCATATACCTTTGTGGACTCAGTGGAATAAAATGAATTATAGAGCAGTTACAAGTGCATTTTATTTAGATGTGTGAAAATTCTTTAGCAATTCCTATCAGCAGACCATTATGAATTTAAAGAATGAAATCAGAATTCAGTTCATTTGTAAAGTGCAGCAACGATGTGGTAGCATTCTCTCAGTGGAACCAGATCAGCTAAGTACAAAGTATACCTTTCCATTGAATCAGGATGTTTGAGCATACTGGTTTTGGCTCAAATGACTGTTTTCCATTAAGTGTATATGCCAATATTTTTTCAGTGATGCACTGTGCTTAGCTGTTAGCCTTGATCATACATGACCTTAGTGCTGTGATTTAGGTGACATGATCTAGGGAATACAATAAAACTGCTAAGAAGGTGAGAATTCCAATAATAATCTAACTAGCAGAACCATGGCACTCAAACTAGCTAAATCACAGCCCAGCTACACTGTGAAAATTCATTTCCAGGAAAAACAATAATAGAAGAAAATCTAATTGTAAAGCTAAGTGTTATGTTAAGCCATGTGAAATCACCTATATTCAACCAATCTTTGCCAAGAAAACAGTGATTATGGTAGAACATAATAATATTACCACAACCATATAACAATGTATTGTACCAATTATATATTGATTCAATTCACTTCAAACACACAAGTGCCTATATTGTGCCAGGATTTGTAGGAACATAACAACTATAATGAAAGCCTGATACGAACAAGTAGAGAATTAAGGGGACATAGAGCAGAAATGGGTGATTTCAAACAGAGGCATAAAAAAGGCTTCCTAGAGGAGTTGAAAGTTGAACTGGCCTTGAATTTTGATAAAGAGACATGAGAACAAGACTACAGATAGTGGGGGCAAGGTCTGCAAAGACAAGAATGCACTACGATCATCTCTAGAATAGAGAGCTGTTAAGTAGATTTAAGAAGCAAGGTTCATAGGAAGATCAGCCCACGTTGCTGAGGATCTGGAATAACATGTTAACTAGTATAGGTTTTATTCTATGTATTTAGAAAATGTGTTTGAGCAGGTACATGAAAGGGAATGAGAATAGAAACAGATAACTTAGGAGGTTTTTGCAGTAATATTAGGAATAAAAGAATGAGGGCTTGAATTAGGTAAACTAGACCACAAAACAGAGGGCAGATGTCATCAATATTGTAGTCTTACAATCAGTGGGACTTGATGACTACCTGGATGTAGGCGGTGACTGGGGCAATGGTTCAAAATGTGGTTCAAGAGGATACAGAGTAACTGGGCAGTAGTGTTAAACAAAATGAGGAAATCAGGAGAGGCAGCCTGTCATCTAGGAGTTTACAAGGCAATGATGAGTTTCATTCAAAAAAAAAAACATTGCGTTTAAAAATGAGGAACATTTACCTGAAAATATCCACCCAGCTCTTGGTAAGGTAGGATTTAGAGCCTAGATGGAAGGTGATTACTAGAGATGGAAGTACAGAAAGTGTATGAAGAAAAGGAAAGGTGAGTGTGCTTGGGAGAACAATGGGATCAAAGAGGTGGTAGGGGTGAATTAGACTTGAAATCATGGGAACATATTGCTTTCTTTAAAATACAAAAAGAAAATGGGAGAGTGAGTGAACAGAGTGAGAACTTCAAAAGTAGAAGGGAAAAGTCTTGGGGGAAATGCAAGAAGATGGCTTCTATCTCCTTGGATCTTCTTGGTAAAGTGAGAGTAGCTAAAGAAGTACTAGGGACTTGACATGTGTGGGTATCACTCCTAACATGTCATATTGAGGAACTAAGCAGAAATATTCAACTGTCTTTATCTGGGAAGTAATTCAACATGTTAACAAATACTGCCAATATATATCTCCTAGTGAAATAACAAATCACTATAACGCAACCATGAATTAAGATAAAATAAAAATAACCAATATACATCCCAAGTTATTTCTTTGAGTGGTATTTCTAAATTATTCTACCTTTTAAAAATTTGTTTTCATGATGCACTGGCTTGTTTTTCCTTTTTTCCACACATATGTGATCTTTCATCCATCTTTTCTTATAATATTAATGATACAATTTAAATGTTATTTTCTGATCTTAATTATTTCAAAAACTGACCAGATTTTACTTTTATAATGAAAACTTACAATATTAATCCCTTCTTGATTATCACATTCCTCAAGAATTCAGACTATTGAGTTTAAGTTGTGTAGACAGAATGGGAAATTAAAAATGGTAATCATATTTTGTTGGTAGCTGTTAGTTTGCTCTTCAACCCTTAAATGATGTGTCACTGAATTTCTGAAAAGTCCACTGAAATTATCCAACTTACTGCATTTATTTTAACTATTTGAGCTTCAGAAATAAGTGACACATTTCTTACTTCCATATCATTGCTGCAGAGGAAGAATTTAAGGCTTTGACACTTTACTATAGGGCAGTAGTCAATTTAACCTATGTTGCCATGGTTACTCTTGGTCGACTTGAAAAAATATCCAGAAATCACAATTTGTGCCAAGGAATAATATTATCCATCACTAACAGAATCAACGCTTTTTTCCTACTCCTTTTTTATCTTTCTGAGTGAAATTTTTGCACCCAGTAAGCATTAAATAAATAGCTATTGAATCTAAGAAAACTAATTTAGTGGGTTACAGTGATATATTTACTCACCTAATAATAGATCATAAACCCTTGAATCTGAAGAGGAATTTGAAGATCATTTAGTCTGAGTCTTCTCATTTTACAGATGGGAAAAATGATGCACTGAGTTACAAAGGGACTGCTAAAGGTCACACAGATAGTACATAAACATGATTCTTCCTCATATAACAAAATGAGGCTGCAATTTTATTTTATTTTTCAGAAGAGCTGTAGAAATGTATGAAATAAAAGCTAAAATCTTCCTCATCAGTATAATTTTATTGACCATTTCTTGGATGTATGACTGTGAGCTCTAGGAGCTGTAAGATTAAGTTTAGAGAGAGACATTGTAAGTCATATGTGACTGACTACAAATATTGGCCCACAGTCAATCTAATCAGCCTGGCTGTCTTACTGATGGAGATAGATTAAAGTTGTGCGTACAATGTAATATACTGGGATATAAGTCCCTTTGGGGAAGATACTGTGTCATCTATTCAACATAAATGTGTGCATATGACTAGGGATAAAACACCGTTTCTTCTTTCAAGGGGTATTTTGTACACCTCACCACACTGCATATAATAAGTTGCCTGATCTATTGATTGGTTCTACTATACCCTTTCTCCCTAAAGGATTGCTGTGGTTTTGTATTTATGAAACTGTGCTGCAAATTTGGGTTTTGATCCTCCTATAGGAAATATACCAGTGATATTAGATTTATATAATATCTTAGAACTTACCCAGTTGCACTTTGTGTGGGGATAGGAAAGAATGCTATCATCTTCCAGAATAGTGACAGAACTGGTCCTGGTGGCCTTTTCAATACAATAGTTTCAAGGTGATGGCTTCAGAAAATAAATTCAGGAGGCAAAGCAGTGTACCTTTCTGAGTTTCAGTATCCCCATCATGGGCTGTGAAGAGAACAATAATTTTTAAAAGTTTTTAAAGGAGCAGAACCCTTTCTTTTTTAAAATGAAGTTTTGTACTAAAAAGCTCAGTAGTTATATAAAACAAAAACAGAAATGGTCTGGATGAATCAGAAGTGAGGGGCTTGGGTTCTCATCAGCTAGGCTTACTCTTTACTCTCCATTTTATCAATGCAGAAAGAGAATTCTAGAGGAACAAAAATGGATTTGCCTTAAAATTCATTTTTAATGAGTGAAACAACTAGGACTGGATTCTGGATCTTTTTCTACTTTACCATATTTCCTCAAGTATATTGAATTTACTAGGAATCTCTCATGTTGTAGACTAAGTGGAAGGTATAAAAAAGCTAAAGATACAAAGTCTTCCTTGAAGGAGTTTACAATAATAGTGAGGAAATGAAATAAAATTATATTAATTCAGGGAACATTTGCTAAACATTTGCTATATGTGATGCACTAGGGATTTTGAGGCTAATAAGACCATAGATTCCCAAGAAGCTCACAGGTCTAATAGAGTGTGTATTATACTGAATAATGGCCCCAGGCATATCTAGGTCCTAATCCCTGGAACTTGTGAATATTACCTTATATTGTAACAGGGGCTTTGTAGATGTGATTAAGGTAAGGATCTTGAGTTGGGGAGATTATCCTGGACTACCCAGGTGAGCCCTAAATATAATTATGATTACCCTTATAATTGGGAGGAAGAGAGAGATTCTACCACAGAGTAGGGAAGATGCAACAACCTCATTATTGAGAAAGATCTGAAGTTTCTGTGCTGTGGGCTTTGAAAATGGAGGAAGGAATCAGGAGCCAAGGAATGCAAGGAACACAAGTGGCCTCTAGAAGCTGGAAAAGGCAAGAAAGGATTCTCCCCTAGGGCCTCCAGTAGGAGTGTGGCCTTGAAAATTAAGTAACATTGGATTTCTATTTCACACTATATAAAAAAATCAATTCTAGGTGAATTAAAGGCATACTTGGTAGGGACAGTTAGGGACAGATTGCTGGAGGAGCTGGCTTAATTAAATGATTTGGACCATCATTAAATCTCTAGACATTCAGTGAAGGGAGAAATCAATGTGGTGTGGATGCATCATTAAGGAACTAGACTTTAAACAGCCTGAAAGTATGAGGAGGAATTGCATGGCAGGAACAGTAGTCAGAAATAAGTTGGTCAAGTCCTGGAGAGGGGGAAGAGGTATATTTCTAGTGACAGCTGGACAATATTTGCAGGTGAAAAGCAAGTATTAGCCAGTAGGATTTTAAATTTCATTCATTTAGATATAAGAATTTCCCTCAGGATAATTTATGCTCAATCCATAAAGAACAGTTCAAGGTAGGAATTTGTTTGGCTGAGATATGGTTCATCATCCCTTAAATTTGCATTGTGTTCCATCACTTACAAAGCATGTAAATCCTCACAGCCCTGAGAGGTGGTAGGGCAGGCAGCATTACAGGGGAGTAGTCCAAGCTTGAGAGAGGTATGATGACTTGCCCAAGGTTACCTGACTGAGTAAGTGATATGGTTAGACCCAGGAGCAGTTCTTCCAATTGTGAGTTCAGATTTTATTCTACTACCCCTGGTCTATTCCACATTTTTACAGCTAAAGTTAGATCAATATTTAGAACACATTCTCTCTTACATAAGCACAAATCAACTGAAGAGTGAAGAGCATTTTAGCAAATTTGAATGGAATGAGAGTGCTCACAGACACATTGCTAATAATTTATTTGTACAAGGTAATGATTTATTGCAATGGGGCAAACTTCCCAATCTCTGGGGAAGGGTGGGTTGGTAAGTAATTGAGATATTCCAATGTCTGTAACCTTTTGCAAAGTATACAACCTGATTAAAAGTATAGTCCTTTGTAATAAATGATTCAGAGATTACATTTCTTCTATTAGAACAGAAGTTCTATAAATGTAATCAGAGAAATAAAGCTGATGAGTTCTTTTAATAGAGTGGTCTTGAAAATTGTACTTTGCCCTTTAGGCTATAAATTTTTCTAACGAAGACTAGGAAAACTACGTGTCTACTCTACACTTTTTTCTTCCCCCATCAGCAGATCAATCAATCTGTCTAAGAGCCCACATAGGGGCCAAAGTATGATTTTAGTGCAGCTGTATATGAACAATTAGGCTAAAAAATATTAATTTTATTGAATCTTATACTCATAAATGCCCATACAGCACAAATGTAGCCAGTGCATTAAAGGAGAGATGGCATTGAAACACATTAGTCACTTTACCTTTGGAATCCCACTCTGACTCTAGCTCTTTGCTGGACATTATAGGCACATACAAAGGCATGTTATAAGTTTTCTGCCTTCAAGACATTTATAGTTGCATTTGGGAACTGTAAAACATTACAATACAGTAAATTATGAGGTATAGACTGCAAGCACTGTTTGGAAGACACTAATTACAATGCCTACCAGATAGTTATTACTCAGTAAAAACAGAGTGGCATCTTGGCAAATTTTATGCCAGTGATTGATTTCTTTCTAAAATGTTTCAGGAATATGATGAAACCACTATGCTTCTCATATGGTTTGAGTCCCCCACTATGTGAAAGTACAGAATGGCTCCTGGACCGATTTTTCAATCAACATAGGAGATTATTTCTGAAGCCACTGGTTTGTGAAAAAGATGCAATTTAGTTTAAATTGCATATACCTTGTACTGATAATAGTTTAAAGAGATGAAAATTATTTGTTTAAAAAATTCAAAGCAATAGTTTATAACTTACATTATTCCCCAAGTAACAGATGATACTTTATCCATTCTTTTAATACATGCCAAAAATACAAAGCATTTAACCATGATTTTAAATACAACTAGAAATACTTTATAATTAGGACAAGATCTAAGAAAAATCTCATAAGAAAAAATAATAAAACTAGTGTTTAGGGCTAAGAAAACAAAAGCAGTATGCAGTAATTGGATGAGCTCAAAGCAAAAGAACAAAGGATAAGCAATAACATATTAAATTATTGTTAATTGGAAAAGCCAAGATGTTCCTCCAGGCAGAAATCAGTAATTAGCATGTGGTGAAGCTCATTATCATCATCTGGGTTGGAAATAAAAAGTAAATTGCATCTCCTCCCTACCCACGTTTCTCTCACTCAACAACATTTAGATGCTTCTACTGATGAGATAGAGCAATAGGAAGGGTAAACCTTAACATTTCAACCCCTTTCTACCTTAGAAACAAAGTACATCTGCAGTCTTCTGAACATCTCCTTTTGCCAAGCAACACCTATAAATAAGCTCAGGTCCCCTCACACACAACAGGAAATATGAAGCAAGGAAGAGAGCAGACAGCCTTCAGAACAGCAATCAACTTTTACAGATCTCATCGATTTCTGCTAATTGGAATGTTGTCTGATTAGACCTGTGTCCTACACCACCCTACCATAGCAGATCTCCCTATCTCTGTCTCCTCTTTAGCCCTGGGTGACAAATCTACACAATCCTTCTAACTCACCTATTCTATTGTTACTCATGCCTCCAGAGTTACAAAATTCTAGAGATCCTTTCTCTAGGCCCAAAGCTCTGGGTTTACCAGCCTATTTTGGGCTTCAGTATGAAAATCTATCCCACATATCAAGAAGAAGGCCCTAAGTCTGTGTTTCTCAAAAAGTGGTTCATAGATCAGCAGGATCAGAAATATCTTGGGGTGGGCATGAAACTTATTAAAATGCAGATTTGGGAGCTCAACTCAGACCTACTAACCAGAAGAGTTGGAGTTAAAGCCCAGAAATTGTCATTTAAATCAGTACATACATATTTAAGAACTAGTCTTTGTTGTGGCTTGTCTGTTTTTCCCTCACTTGTAAATGTCTTCCTCCAAATCTACATTTAGCTTACTCTTTCTCATAACTCAGGTCTCAGCTCGTATGTCACCCCCTCAGAGAGGTTTTCCCAGGCTACTTTAGAGAAAGATGCCCCGCTCCCACTCTCAGTCATTATCACATCATTCTCTTTTATTTTCTTCACAGTAGTTAACAATGTCTGAAGTTATTTTTGTGTATATGTTTCCTGGTTTATTGTCTATCTTCCCTAATGAGAATGCAAACTCCACAAAAGCTAAAGCTTGATCTTTCTTTCACAGCATTACTTTCACTGAGCGGTATGGCATGAATGTTTGTCCCCTTCAAAATTTATGGTTAAACTTAATCCCCAATGTGGCAATATTAAGAGGTGGGGCCTTTAAGAGATGATTGGGTCAGAACGGATTAATTCATGAATGGATTGATGGATTAATGGGTTATCATGGGAATGGGCATGGTGGCTTTATAAGAAGAGGAAGAGAGACCTCAGTTAGTACACTGAGCCCCCTCACCATGTGATGCCCCACGCTGCCTCAGAATCTGCAGAGTCCCTATCAGCAAGAAGGCCATCAGTAGATGCAGCCCCTTGATGTTGGACTTCTTAGTCTCTATAATTGTGAGAAATAAATTCCTTCCCTTTATAAATTACTAGGCTCCAGGTATTCTGTTATAAGCAACAGAAAATGGACTAAGGTATTGTGGCTTTGACAGTGCCTGACATACAATAGGTGCATTCTCAATAAATATTTGCTAAATTAATCAAACACTGATCTAACGGAAAGGCCCAGATTTCCAGGAAAACCTCCATATATTAGGTCAATGGGAATATAGAGAAGCTGCTGGCCTTCTCCTACCTACTAATAGCCTTCCTTTCTCCTTTGTACAAAGCCAAATGTGGAAATGCATAAAACCAAATCTGAATTAGATATGTATGTGCATTTTGAATCTGCCACTGATATGCCATGTCTCTACAGCCTTCCAACAGTTGAATAAACCTTATAAAACTGAAATCTTTAGAAAAATAGTTATGTGGATAACCATTTTTACATAGATAAAGATTAACTCTTTTTTTTTTTTTTTGAGACAGAGTCACGCTCTGTTGCTGGGCTAGAGTGAGTGCCATGGCATCAGCCTAGCTCACAGCAACCTCAAACTCCTGGGTTCAAGCAATCCTTCTGCCTTAGCCTCCCGAGTAGCTGGGACTACAGGCATGCGCCACCATGCCTGGCTAATTTTTTCTATATATATTTTTAGTTGGCCAGATAATTTGTTTCTATTTTTTAGTAGAGACGGGGTCTCGCTCTTGCTCAGGCTGGTCTCGAACTCCTGACCTCAAGCAATCCACCTGCCTCCGACTCCCAGAGTGCTAGGATTACAGGCATGAGCCACTGCGCCTGGCCAAGATTAACTCTTAAGAGCCAGAAAAGAATTTATAGTTTACTGGAATTCTTTCTATAATCTATTATGTACTTCTTGGCATTAAGTGTATTAAGGGCTGGGAACTTGGCATATGACTTGGGTCCACCTGAGCAAAGATTTCCAGGCACTCAGACATCAGGGGCTCATTAAGGACAAACTGAAGCCCCCTTATCAGCATATATAGGATGTAGAAGTCCCTCAAATACATAATTTTATTCTGGCAGTTTATCAATGGTTTCCTGAGCAGTTGGGCTCCAATGGTTCTTCTTTTGAAGAAAGGTACCTTGTTTCTTTGAAATTTGGCAAGTCAAATGATCTTTAATCAATTTCTTTTACTACTCTATTTTGAGATTTATTATCATGGGGGCTAAGACTTTTGAGGAGATCTTGTTCCATCCATGTATTTGCATATTCCATGTAATTAAAAGTTGAAGTCTTATATTATTATCTCTATCCTACAGATGAGCAACAAAGGCTCAGAGAATTCAAATAACATAACTTGTCTAAAGTCCACACAGGTTTGTGAGTATGTGCATATGGATCTTCCTGAAACTGATTACTTGCCTGCCCAGATAAGTAGCAGAGGCAGGACCTAGTATGTCTTCCTCTAATGCCAGTTCCTATACCTGAGGCAACCACAAGGCAACCAACATTAACAGTTTTTGCCTATTCTTCCAAAAATATTTTGTGCATAGAATATAAGAAACTATATACATATATAACATATGTACACACATATTATATAAATATTACACAAATGCAAGCATAATATATTAACACATAGTGATTTGTGCCTTGATATTTTTCACATAATATATCTTGGAGATAATTCCTTATTATTATAAACATATCCATCTATTTCTTTTGTCTGATTTTTACCAACATTTTGTACTGAAATCTTTGAAGTACACACAAAAAAGTTGGAAGAAGGATGCAGTGAGCACCAGTATGCATAGTATTTAGATTTTAAAATTAATGGTTCACAATACTTGATTTATCACATATCTATCCTTCCATCCATCAATTTATTTTATTTTATTTAGTACCTTTCAAAATAAATGATAGACATCAATTCACTTCATCAGGAAACACTTTAGCAGGCATATCACTAATGAGAGTTAAGTGTTTGTTTATGGTTCTTTTCTTAAGATGAAATTTACATAAAATGACATCTACAAATCTTAAGTGCAATATTCAATGAGTCTGACAAATGAATATAGCATGTAACTCAAATCTCTGTCAAAATATAGAACATCACATCACTCCAGAAAATTCCCTAATGCCTCATTCCCAGGCACATCTCACCCACACCCTCACCAGGGGCAATGTTCTGATTTTTTTCCACAGTAGATTAATTTTGCCTGTCCTAGAACTTCTTGTAAGTGGCATCATACAGTGTGTACTTTTTTGTCTAAGGCTTCTTTTATTCAGCATAATATTTTTGATATTTTCTATATTGTTTTTTGTGTCAGTGGTTTGTTTCTTTTTAATTACTAAGCTGTATTCCATTGCATAAATATACAATATGCATTATCTTACATTTATGTCACTGATCCATATCAAATTAATGTTTATTTATGCTGTGAGATAGGGGTTGAGTTTCATTATGTTTCCATATGGATAGCCAGTTTTTCTACCACCATTTGTGAAAAGCCATTCTTTTCAACATTGGAATGCTTTAGTGACTTTTTCAAAAATTAAATAACTATGATAAGCATGCGGGTCTTCTTCTGGACTCTATTAATCCTTATGCCAGTGCCATACTGTCTTAAATAATGTAACTTTACAGTAATTCCCCAAATAAGACAATGTATTTCTCCAAAATTTTTATTTTTCAAACTGCTTTCATTATACTAGGTCCCTTGAATTCCATATGCACTTAGGGAATCAGATTGTCAATTTCTACAAAAAAGCATGGTGAGATTATGTTTAAGATTGCATTGAATCTATAGATAAATTTGAGGATAATTGACATCTAAAAATATTACCTTCCAATTCATGAACATAGCATATGTCTCTATTTATTTAGACCTTAATTTTTATCAGAAATGGTTTGTAGTTTTCAATGTAGAGATCTTGCACAATTGTCGTTAGATTTATTTCAAGGAATATAATGGTTTTGTTGCTATTGTAAATTGTATTGCTTGAATTTTATTTTCCAATTGAAGCTATTTTATACTGAAGAATTCAATATCTGAAATTAAAAGTCAATAAGGTTATCAGGAGAGGCTACATAGCAGAGTTCAGAGTTAGCGAACTGGGATATGGGTCAATATAAAATAAACTGAAGCACAGAGAGGCAAAACAAAGTGGGGAAAGGATCAACATATATTAAATAATAGACATGTGGAACATACATGCAATTGAAATCCCAGAGAAAAAGAAGAAAGAAAACGAGGCAAAAGCAATATTTGAAAAGATAATAGCTGAGAATTTGTTCAAAACTGATGAAAGACATCCACCCAGAGATTCAAGTTCAGATAACTTCAAGTAGGCATAAAAAGAGGAAACCACACTTCTGCACATCATTGAAAAACAGCTAATAAAGTCATTGAGAACATCTTAAAGTGGTTAAAGAAATACATATTATTTTCAAAGGAGCTACAAAGTAACTGACAGCTGATGTCAGAAACAAAACCAGAAAGCAATGGAATTACGGCTTATAGAAAATAGCCTAGAATTCTATATCTAGCAAAAATATGCTTCAAAAATGAAGATTTGATAAAGACATTTTCAGACAAAGACTAAAGGAATTCCTTTCCAGCAGGCTTTCTCTAAAGGAAATATTAAAATAATACTGGGTGAAACATGGAAATGCAGGAGGAAATGAACACATGAAAAGATACATAGTGTGCATATATAAATGAATAATTCTGTACAAAACAATTGTGTTTTGAGTTTAAGCTATTTTTGGAACTAATGCATGACAACACTGACAAATGCATTTTAAGAGTTACTAAGTTCTAGAAGTATCAGGAAAATGAAAAATAATTTGTATTATAATGTAACAACACAAAAATGTGTTTTGTAATACGTAAGTCAAACACTAAAATGTAATAGGAAATTCTGTGACTTAGCACTCCAAAGTAGTTACTCAAAATAAATGAAAAGATAACTCCACAGAAAAAAAAAGAAAATATAATTGATGTTATATGTTAACTTGCATCCTGCTACCTTGCTAAAATGATATAAATCAATTCTAGTCATTTTATTTGTAGATTCCTCATGATTTTCTGCATATACTTTCAGCAGATCTAAAATTAAAGACTGTTGCTTCTTCCTTGCTAATTTTTTTTTCCTAGCTAATCTTTATGCCTTTTATTTCCTTTTCTTTCCTGATTTACTTCCAGGAATAGATTTGGTGAAAGTGGCCATTCTTCCCTTCTTCAAAAGAGAAAAGCATTCAAGGCCGGACGCGGTGGCTCACGCCTGTAATCCTAGCCCTCTGGGAGGCCGAGGCGGGTGGATAGCTCGAGGTCAGGAGTTCGAGACCAGGCTGAGCGAGACCCCATCTCTACTAAAAATAGAAATAAAAATTATCTGGACAACTAAAAATATATATAGAAAAAATTAGCCAGGCATGGTGGCACATGCCTGTAGTCCCAGCTGCTTGGGAGGCTGAGGCAGGAGGATCGCTTGAGCCCAGGAGTTTGAGGTTGCTGTGAGCTAGGCTGACGCCACGGCAATCACTCTAGCCTGGGCAACAAAGTGAGAGTCTGTCTCAAAAAAAAAAAAGAAAAGCATTCAATATTTCATCAATATTTGCTCTAGGTTTTTCAGTAAATGCCTTTTATCTAAGAAAGTTTCCTTCTATATCCAGTTTGCTGAAGGTTCTTATCATGAATGGGTGTTGAATTTTTACCAAATTCTGTTTCTCCTTTATTCAATAACTATGAATTACATCGACTATTTTTTGAATTAAATTAATTCTATGTTTCTGTGATAAATAATATGTGATTATGCTGTATTTTTCTATGTTTATGAATTCTATTTGCTCAAATTGCATTAAAGGTTTTGTACTTATATTTAAGAGGGACATTGGTCTCTTGGTTTCTTTTTATGTAATGAATTTCTCAGGTTTTGAAATTAAGTTTATGTATTATAAAATGAGTTGTGGCCAGCCACAGTAGCCTGTCCCTGTAATCCCAGCTACTCAAGAGGCTGAGACAGTAGATACTTGAGCCCAGGAGTTCAAGACTAGCTTGGGTAACATAGCGAGACCCCATCTCAAAATAAATAAATACAAAATTTTGAAAAATTTACAAATAAAAGTTGTGAATTAGTCCCCCCTCCTCTATTCTCTGAAAAGTTTCTTCAAGATTCATTTTATTTCCTCCGTAAAAGTTTGATAAAATTCACCAGTGTAACCATAGGGGCCTGAAATTTTCTTTTTGGACAGTTTTTACAAAAATAACAAATTCAGGTTCCTTAATTACATTTTGTAATTTCGATCTTCTATTTTATTTTTTGTCAATTTTGATAAGTTGTATTTTTTGATGAATTAGCTTTGTTATCATAAAATTTTTCACATTATTCTCTTACTATATTTTTGATAATCATAAGATTTCTAAGGATATGCTCTATTTAATTACTGATATTGGTAATTTGCATTCTCCCTCTTACTTCCTTGATCAATCTAGCTGGGGGTCTATCACTTCTGTTGGAATTTTCAAAGATTCTAATTTTGGCTTTGTTCATTGTCTCCAATGTTTGTTTTCTATTTCATGGATTCCTGCTTTTATCTTAATTATTTATTTGCTTATACTTATTTAGAATTAAAGATTATCTTTGCTTTTCTTTTTGTAGCTTTTTGGGGTAGAGAATTTTTTCCATTATGAGCATTCAAAGCTATACATTTTCCTATAAACATTGCTGTGCTTATTTTTCCCCAATTTATATATGTTATAGTTTCATTATTATTACTGTGGTTAGTATTCAGTTCAAAATATTTTCTAGGCCGGGTGCGGTGGCTCATGCCTGTAATCCTAGCACTTTGGGAGGCCGAGGCGGGTGGATTGTTTGAGCTCAGGAGTTTGAGACCAGCCTGAGCAAGAGCGAGACCCCGTCTCTACTAAAAATAGAAAGAAATTATATGGACAGCTAAAAATATATATAGAAAAAATTAGCCAGGCATGGTGGTGCATGCCTGTAGTCCCAGCTACTCGGGAGGCTGAGGCAAAAGGATCGCTTGAGTCCAGGAGTTTGAGGTTGCTGTGAGCTAGGATGATGCCACGGCACTCTAGCCCAGGCAACAGAGCGAGACTCTGTCTCAAAAAAAAAAAAATTCTAATTTTCCTTATGATTTATTCTTTTCTCTCTTGGCCATTTAGAAGTGAGTTATTTAATCCACAAATAGTTGTTTCTTTTCTAGATATGTTATTGTTATTGATTTGTAATTTAACTCCCTTGTGATCAGAGAACATACTCTGTACAATTTAAGTCCTATTAAATGTATTGGATTTTTTTCATTTGGTATAGACATTGGTCTATCTACACTTGAAAGGAATGTGCACCCTGCACTTGTAAGGTTTAGTGTTCTATAAATATCAACAAACTCAAAGTGATTGATAAAACTTGTTTACATCTTCTATTTCTATATCTTTACTGATTTCTTTGTTTATTCTTCAATTGCCGAAAGAAGGATGTTCAAATCTCCAGCTATGATTATGGAAGTGTTTATTTTTCTCTTTTATGTTGTCAAATTTATTTTATTCTTTTGAAGTTCTTCATTAGGTACATAAACGTTTATGATTATGTCTTCCCGACAAATTGACCTCCTTTTATTGTGAAATACCCTACTTTATCTGTGGTAATACTGTTTTATTGAAGTCTATTTTATCTGATGTTAATATAGTGACCTCTGCCTTCCTATGTGTACTGTTTACATTACATAGCTTTCATGTCATTCACAGTTTCAACCAGTCTGTGTCTTTATATTTAAAGTATATCTCTAGTTAATAGTATATATTTGGGTCTTGGTTTTTATCCATTCTGATAATCTCTGAGCTTTAGTTGGAGTGCTTATTTACCATTAACATTTATTGTAATATTTGATATAGTTAGATTAAGGTCTATGATTTAACTATTTATTTTCTAATGTCCCCTCTGTTGTTTACTAATCCTTTCTTTTCCCTCATTGGATTAATTGAATATATATTTCTAGAGATCCATTTCACTTTTTCTTTTGGCTTTGTAGCTATATCTCTTTCCTATTTTTATTTTAATATTTACTCTAAAGATTACAGTATACTTCCTTAACATTTTATAGTTTACTTAAAGTTAATATTTTATCACTACACAGAATATACAGAAATGTTGTAATTGCATAAGTCCATTTTCTCTTTTCCTCATCCTTTATGCTATTTTTGTCGTATTCAGTGTATACTTACACCCAACACAATTTATTGGCTATAAGAAAAGTTGGAATTTCACATTTTATCCAAATGAAATAACCTAAGAATGTTTTCATTATTTCCAAGTGTTAGTAGTTTACATATTAACATAGTGAATCTAAGAGAGGTGATATGATAGGATCAAAAAATGTCAGAGCAAGAAGGAATCTTGAAAATCATCCAATCCAGTGTTTCCCCAGAGGTGGGCTGCTGGCATTTTCAGAGATACAATTCTTTATTGTACAGAACTGGCATGTACATTGTAGGACTTTTAATGTCACTGGCATCTGCCTGTTAAATGTCTAAAATACCACTATCCATTTCCAAAATTTCCCCAGGTGTATTGTACAGCCCTCAGTTGAGAACCATTTTTACTCAATCCCCTCATTGTCCAGATGGATAAACAGATTCAGAGAGGATAGATAACTTGTTTAAAGTTGAACAACATTTCTTTTTTTTTTTTTTTACAGAACTGTAACTAAACCCTAGTTCTACTATGCTCTGTCTAAGATTGGTAAAAATATTCCAACTATAGCTAAAATTTAAAATAAACTAGGAGATATTTTTATTTTTTATCTCCAAAGTTAATATCATCTGTTGGAAAAACCACCCTGAAGAAGTTAAGGGGTGGGAGTTCTGAATATGACTGTACTATTAATTCCATAAACTATTGCATGAGAGCTACATTTCCTGTTTTTCTCCCTGCTAGACTAATTCAGCCACATTTATAAAATGCTCCCTGTAAAACCTTCTTACCTTTTTATAAAGGCCCAATATAACTGCAGTAGAATAATTAGTGTTTTATTTTGATTCTATATAAATAAGTATACATTTCTATTTTTAAATTCTGAAAAACTAAATTCTCAGTATTTTTTCTGGAGTGTAGACAGCATGAATACAATCTCATGCTGCTTGCTGTCATGAGCATAACTACTCAAGCAGTTCCTAAAAGCAGCTTAGAAACTAGTTCCCACAGTAGTACTGCCCACACAAAAGTTAGTCAGCTTGTCCATACATTCCCAGTAAGAGGAAAGTTCTTAAGTTAGTCTGTAGAAAATTTGAATCTGTTTTATACCAGCAAGGTGGTGAGCAGGACATGTGGCCTGGCTTTATGATAACCACTGAACAGGTGGGACTGTGGTTCACAATGCTTGGGAAAAGAAAGAACACAAATTCTTGAACAGAAAAAGGCTAAACATTTACCAGCCACTGAAATTGTGCTTCTTTCTTTGGGCAAGAAAAAATTTAGATGGGATTGAAAACAAAGTCGCAAGGCACACACATGAATAGACATATTTAGCAGATGGATAGGGCAAAGGGGTTCTGAGTGGGTGTTGGCAGAAATTGTCATAGTTCCTGGATTCTATCCAACCAGATTGATGCTGTTTAAGTAAGTAAGGCTTTCTTTGTTAGCATTTTATGGTAATTAATAGAAATAATTTTCACTAGGGTTTTTCATCACTAGGTTGCATTAGATTATTTGTTCATTTTTTCACATAACAAATATATATTGAGCAGCCACTACAGGTGCAGCATTGTTCTAAAATGTTGGAGATATGACAGCAAAAAAAGAGAAGCGCTTATTCTGGTAGAACTAATGTTATACAGGGGGAATATACAAAATAAGAAGGGTAGTTAGTGCACGTAGGAGAAGTCAAGGAAGACATGATAAAATACAGAGAAGTGACCTGAAGGAAGTGAGGGAGAAGGCAATAAGGGTATCTGGGAGAATATGGGTTCAGATAGAGACAACAGCAAGTATAAATCCTTAAGGTTATCATGTGCACACCTGGCACCAGAGTCCTGCCCTGCCTTCTGTGGTGACAACCACAGAAGAACAGGGTAGACACAGACAGCAGAGCAGCAGCATTAAAGGCTCACAGTGCATCTGCCCCTCTCCTGCCTGATCAAGCCTCCAGAGTAGGACCCAAGCACGCCACCCAGGCACCCATCACTATCTTCATCAAGCATAGAGGTCCCAACAGAGGAGCACTGGTGTACCATATCTGCTATCTGTTTCAAGCTGAGAGAAGAGGCTCCTGATGAGA
Organism: Lemur catta; assembly: GCF_020740605.2. Classification (NCBI taxonomy): domain Eukaryota; kingdom Metazoa; phylum Chordata; class Mammalia; order Primates; family Lemuridae; genus Lemur; species Lemur catta. The sequence goes on along the minus strand of NC_059155.1, from coordinate 37,466,147 downwards.
AGGAACCAGCATAAAATTCTGACAACATGAAAAAAACAGGCTGTCTCAACACCCTCAAAGGATTACAACAGCTCTCCAGTAAAGAAATTGCTGAAGTGAGAGATATGGAATTGAGACTATGGATAGAAAGTAAGATGAATGCAATTGAGGAGATGGTATAATAGAAAACCATCTCAAAGAAACCCAAAAAAGAATTCAGGACATAAATGAAAAATTCACTAAAGAGATAGATAACATTGGAAAAGAGATAATAGAACTTAAAGAAACAAATGAGTCATTTAGGGAATTTCAAAATACAGCAGGTAGCTTTAACAACAGGTTAGATAAGCAGAAGAAAGAATTTTAGAGCTTGAAGGTAAGGATTTTGAAGTTACCCAGTTAAAAAATGTAGAAAAAGGAACAAAAAAATGAACAATCACTGTGAGAATTATGGGACTATGCAAAATGAACAAATATAAGAATTAAAGGTATCCCCAAGGGGGAAGAAGAAGAAGAAAAATAAGAAGAAGAAGAAGGAGGAGGAGGAGGAGGAGGAGGAGGAGGAGGAGGAGGAGGAGGAAGGAGGAGGAGGAGGAGGAAGAAGGAGGAGGAGGAGGAGGAAGGAGGAGGAGGAGGAGGAGGAAGGAGGAGGAGGAGGAGGAGGAAGGAGGAGGAGGAGGAGGAAGGAAGAAGAGGAAGAAGAAGAAGAAGAAGAAGAAGAAGAAGAAGAAGAAGAAGAAGAAGAAGAAGAAGAAGAAGAAGAAGCAGCAGCAGCAATAAGCATGGAATACCTGTTTGAGAGAATAAGAGAGAAAAGCTTCCCTGGTATTGCTAGAGGTTTAGATATTCAGATACAAGATGGTCATGAAACCCTGGAAGATTCAGAGCAAATAGGATATCACCAAGACATATAATGAGTCAAAGTGACTCACTATAGTGAGTCAAAGTCAAAGTGAAGGAGAAAATCCTATAAGCTGCAAAATGAAAGTAACAAGTTACTTACAAAAGAAAGCCTATTAGACTAACAGCAGACCTCTCAGCAGAGATGTTTCAAGCCAGAAGGGATTGAAGTTCCATTTTTAGACTTCTCAAACAGAACAATTGTCAGCCAAGAATTTTGTTTTCTGAAAAACTAAGTTTCATAAATGAAGGAGAAATAAAATATTTTCCAGACAAGCAAACACTAAGGGAATTTGTCACCATTAGACCTGCCCTACAGGAAATGCTTAAAAATGCTTTATATATGGAAAAGAATAATCGATACCCACCAGTATAAAACCAACCCCAAATTAAAGCTCACAGCTATTATAAAATAGTAACACAATGGAGAAAACAAAGCAAATAGGTATTGTTCAATACAATGAACAGAACAATATCTCACATGTCAATGCTAATATTGAACACAAATGATCTTAATGCTCTTGTTAAAAGATATAGACTGCCTGAATGGATGAGAAAACACACCCCCAAGTATCTGCTGTCTCCAAGAAATCCATCTAACTCACAAGAATACTTACAGCATCACAATAAAGGGATGGACAAACGTATTCCACATGAATGGAAACCCAAAATGAGCAGGAGTAGCTATTGTCATATCAGATAAAGTAGACTTTAAATCAATAATGGTAACAAAAAAGACAAAGACAGTCATTATATAATGATAAAGGGACCAATTCAGCAAGAAGATATAACAATCCAAACTATATATGCACCTAACACAGAAGCTCCCAGATTCATAGATCTAATACTACTAGATCTAAGCAAATAAATAAATAATGACATCACATTTGCTGGGGACTCCAAAACTCCATTGACTGAACTAGACAGATTATCGAGGCAGAAAATCAACAAAGAAACACTGGACTTGAACAATACTCTAGAACAAATTGATATAACAGAAATCTACAGAACATTCCACCAAAAAACTGCAGAATATACACTCTTCTCATCAGCCATGGGACATTTAACAAGATAGATCTTACGTTAGCCCACAAAACAGGTCTTAACAAATTCAGAAAAATCAAAAATATTCCATATATCTTCTCAGATCACAGTGGAATAAAACTAGAAATCAACTCAAAGAGTAACTCTCAAATTTACACAAAATGATAGAAATTAATCAACCAGGTCCTAAATGATCCTTTGGTCAATGAAAAACTTAAGATGGAAATCAAAAGATTCTTCAAACTGAACAACAATCATGACACAAGTATCCAAAAATCTATGGGATGCAGAAAAAGCAGCGTTAAGAGGGAAATTCATAGCCTTAAATGCTTCCATCAAAAAGACAGAAAGATCACAAGTTAATAACCTAATGTCCACATTAAATGAATTAGGACATGAAAAACAAGCCAAACCCAAAACTAGCAGAAGAAAACAAATAATAAACTTCAGACAAGAACTAAACAAAATTTAAACAAAAAATATAAAGGATCAATGAAACAAAAGTTGGTTCTTTAAAAAGATAAACAAAATTGGTATACCTCTAACTAGATTAAACAGAAATAGAAGAGAAGCTACCAAAATAAGCCCAATCAGAAACAAGAATGGAGACATAACAACTGGTACACCAGAAATACAAAACATCATCCATGAATACTACAAAAATCTTTATGCACACACACACTGCAAAATGTAGAGTAAATAGATAAATTCATGGAAACACACAACTTCCCAAGCCTGAATCAGGCAGAAATCCTGAACAGACTAATAGTGAGCAGTGAGATTAGAGCAGTAAAAAAAAGAAAAAATATCTACCAACAAAAGAAAACCCAAGACCAGATGGATTCACAGCAAAATTCTACCACACCTACAAAGAAGAACAAGTACCAATCCTTAAGAAATTATTCCATAACATTGAGAAGGAGGGAATCCTCCCTAATTCATTCTATGAAACCAGTATCACCTTGATACCAAAGCCGCGGAAGGACACAACAAAGAAAGAAAACTACAAACATCTCTTATGAATATAAATGCAAAAATCCTCAAGAAAATACTAGCAAACTGAATTCAATAGTACATGAAAAATGTAATTCACCATGATCAAATGGGTTTAATCCCATGGATGCAAGGATGGTTTAATATACACAAACATGATTCACCACATACACAGAAGAAAACAAAGACCATATGATAATTTCAGTAGGTGCTTACAAAGCATTTGATAAAATTCAGCATACTTTCATGATTAAAAACCTTAACAAACTAGGCATACTGGGAACATATCTGAAAATTATAAAAGCCATGTATGAGAAACCCACAGCCAGCAGCACACTGATTGAGTAAAAGTTTAAAGTATTTCCTGTGAGGACTGGAACAAGACAAGAATGCTCATTGTCACCACTTCTATTCAACAGTGAACTGGAAATCCTAGCCAGAGAAATCAGGCAAGAGAAGGAAATAAAGTATATCCTGATCAGGATTAATAGATCAAGCTATTCCTGTTTGTTGATGATATGATCTTGTATCCAGAAAACCCTAAACACTCCACCAAAAGACTCCTACAATCGATAAATAAATTGAACTAATTCTCAGGTTACAAAATATATACACAATTAAGTAGCACTTCTATATTGTAATAACAATCAATTTGAGAGTCAAATTGAGAACTCAACACCATTTACAATAGCCACAAAGAAAATAAAATACATAGGAATATAATTAACCAATGAGGTGAAAGATCTCTACAAGTAGAACTACAAAACACTGATGAAAGTAATTATAGATGACACAAGTGAAAAAATATCCCATCTTCACAGATTGGTAGAATCAAAATAATTAAAATGTCCAAATTGCCCAAAACAGTGTACAGATACAATGCAATCCACATCAAAATACCAATGTCATATTCCACACGTCTAGAAAAAAATAATTCTATGCTTCATTTGGAACCAGAAAAGAGTCTGGATAGCCATACAAACTTAAATAAAAAGAACAAATCTGGAGGCATCACATTACCTGACTTTAAAATAGACTACAAAGCTATAATAATGAAAACAGCGTGATACTGTTATAAAAGAAAAGACATAAACAGAACAGAGTAGAGAACATAGAAATAAAACTATATACCTATGACCAACTGATCTTTGACAAAGCACACAACAACATGCACTGCAGAACGGTAACCCTATTCAATAAATAGTAATGGGATAACTGGATAACCACATGCAGAAGAATGAAACAGGAGCACAATTTCTTGCCATATACAACAATTAATTCAAGATGGATAAAAGACTTAAATATAAGCCATGAAACCATAAAAATGTTGGAAAAATATGTAGGAAAAACTCTTGTAGATACGGGCTTAGGCAAAGAATCTATGAATAAGAACCCAAAGCAAATACAGCAATAACAAAAATAAATAAATGGGACTTAATTAAATAAAGAAACTTATGCAAACCAAAGGAAATAATCAGCAGAGTAAATAGACAACCTAGAGAATGAGAGAAAATATTTTCAAACTATATATCTGACAAAGCGCTAATATCCAGAATCAACAAAGAACTCAAAAACATCATCAAGAAAAAAAAAAGCAACTCCTTCAAAAATTGCAGAAAAAGACATGAACAGAATATTTTCTAAAAAAGATGGACAAATGGCCAAACAAATGAAAAAATACTCAACATCACTAATCATCACTGAAATGCAAATTAAAACCAAAATGAGATATCATCTTACCCCTACCAGAACGACCAATATTAAAATATCGAAAAACAACAGAAGCCGACATGGATGCAGAGAGAAAGAATCACTCATACACTGTTGATGGGACTGCAAATTAGTACAACCTGTATGGAAAACAGTATGGAGATTTCGTCAAAGAAACAAATGTGGACTTAGCATTTAATCCAGCAGTCCCACTACTGGGTATCTACCCAATGGAAAAGAAGTCATTCTATCAAAAACACACCTGAACTTGAATGTTTATTATAGAAAAATTCCCAATTGCAAAGATATGGAATCAACCTAAGTGCCCATCACCTCATGAGTGGATAAGGACTACGTGGGGTATATATGCACCATGGAATCCTACACGGCCAGAAAAAAGAATGATTGAAGTAATGTCTTTTGAAGCAACTTGGATGAAACTGGAGACCATTATCCTACATGAAGTATCTCAGGAATGGAAGAACAAACACCACATGTTCTCACTAATACGTGGGAGCTAAAAAGGGGGTATACACGAGCACAAGCAGATGTAAAAGACATTGGAAAGCAAGAAGACGGGAGGTTGGGAGGGGGATGAGGGACAAAACTTACGATTGGGTGCAAGGAACACTATTCTGGGGACAGGGACACTAAAAGCCCAGACTTTCGCATTATACAATGTATCCATGTAACAAAATATAATATTTATACCTGCTTATGTTTTGAAATCAATCACAGGAGAAAAACCAGAAAATTCATAAACATGAAAGCAGTTCTTAGGAGGGAACTCTATAGCTATAAATTCATAAGTTTAAAACTAAAAGAAAAATGTCAAATCAATAACTCAACTTTATACCACAAGAGACTAGAAAAGTGGAGCAAACTAAACCCAAAGCCAGGAGAAGTAAGGAAATAATAAAGAGGGCAAATAAATATAATAAGAGACTAGAAAGACTAGGGGAAAATCAACAATACCAAAAGTTGGTTCTTTGTAAAAAATCAACTGAATTCAAAGCCTTTAGAAAGATTGACTAAGAAAAAGAGAGAAAAGAACCAAATTCCTGACCTTACATATATAAAAAGGATTATAAGAAAATACTATGAATAATTGTGCACTAACAAATTGGAAAACCTAAAATGGGCAAATTCCTAAAAGGCACAGACTACCTTAACTGAGCCAAAAAGAAATAATAACTTTGAATAGACCTATAACAAGTAAAGAGATTGAAGTTGTAACCCAAAACTTCCCATCCATGAAAAGCTCAGACTAGACGGCTTCTCTGCTGAATCATACCCTACCTCATATCATTTAAAAATCTTAATGCAAAAGGGATCATTGATCCAAATTGAGAAGCTAAAAATATAAGACTCTCAGAAGAAAACATACGTGTAAATCTTCATGACCTTGGACTTGGCAATGGATTCTCATATATCATACCAAAAGCACAAGCAATAAGAGGAAATAATTGGCAAATAACACTTCATGAAAATTTAAAAAATATATGTTTGTGTGTCAAAGGACATGATCAAGATGGGGAAAAGACAATGTACACACTGTAGCAATGAAAATTTGCAAACTGTATATCTGATAAGGGTCTAGTGCCCAGAATATATGAAAAACTCTTACAACTCAACAGCAATTGCCAATTAGAAATGGGAAAAGGGCTTGAATAACTGTTTCTCCAAAGAAGATATCCAAATAATGACAAACAAGCACATGAAAAGATGCTCAACACCACCAGTCACTTGGGAAATGCAAATCAAAGCCACAATGAGATATCACTTCACACCCACTAGGATGGCTATAATAAAAAAATGCAAAATAACAAGTGTTGGTAAAGACTGAGAAAATGTTGATGTACATATAAAGTGGTACAGCTGCTGTGTAAAACAGTTTGGTGGTTTTTCAAGTTAAAAACAGAATGATCATATGACCCAGCAATGCCACTCCTGGGCATTTACTCATGAGATTTGAAAAAGATGTTCACACAAAAACTGGCACACAAAATATTCATAGCAGCACTATTCATAATACCCAAAGTGGCAAAACCTCAAATGCCCATCAACAAATGTGTTATGTCCATACGATTGAAGACTACTCAGCCCTGGAAGGAATGAAGTACTGATACATGCTACAGTGTGGATGAACCTTGAAAACATTACTCTAACTGAAAGAAACTAGACACAAAGGGTCACATGTTGTGTGATTCCATTTATATGAAATATCCAGAGTGATTAAAATCCACAGAGACAAAAAGCAGATTGGCATTTGTCAGACACTGGGAGGAAGGGTTTAATGGGGAGTGACTGTTTCATGAATACCACGTTTCCTTTAGGGATGATTAAAATGATTTGGAACTCGATATAGGTAGTGGCTGCACAACACTGTGAAGGTCCTGCATGCCTCTGCAATAAATGTACACATTGAAACTGCTTAGTTTTATGTTGTATGAATTTCACCTCCATAAAGATGAATGGTATATAAGTGAAACTGCACAAGACGCAACCTTTTGAGATTAGCTGTTTTCATTCAACATGATTCCTTTGAGATCCACCTAAGCCATCCGCCTTCTGTGTCTTCAAACAAACTCATGAAAGGGCCAAGGCCAAGCACAAAACCAGCTAGCATGTCAGTTGCATTCTCAACCCATGTTAACATTCTTCCATTCATATTTGTGTACCTTTCTACCAGGTACAATGCCACTTACCTGTCTTATCACCATGTCTACGTTTCCCTCTCTTGTTCCTAAAGCAATACTGAAATACTTTGCTGAATTTAATGAGTATCTGCGTTGTTATTTTTGCTGTAGCAAGCTACCACACATTTAAAGGCTTAAAACAACAGGAATTTATCTTACTTACAATTCTGAGGGTCAGAAATGTGAAGTGGGCTTCATTTGACTGAAATCAAGGTGTCAGCAGGGCCGCATTTCTTTTGGAGGCTCCTGGGCAAGTATGTCTCCTTGCTTTTTCCAGCTTTTAGAGACTGCCAGCATTCCTTCCTCCGGGGACCCTCCACCTTCAAATGGTATCGGTCCTAGCTCCACTTCCATCATCACAGCCTCTCCTTCTCTGACCCTAATTCCATGCCTCCCTTTTACAAGTTTGATCACATTGGACCCACCTAGATATTTCAGAATTCATTCTCAAAGTCCTTGATTCACTCACATCTGCAAAGTCCCTCTTGCCATGTAAATTAACATATTTACAGATTCTGAGGATTAGGAGTCGAACATATTTGATAGGCAATTATTCAGCCTACCACAGCAGTTTTCATTGAAATTCAGAAATATTTGTTCAACATCACGTCCTTGACTTACCAGCTAGTTAGCCTTTCAAGAATCATCAGTCTTTAGTTTAACTGCGATGCATTGAATGAAGTGAGTCAAAGAACCACAGTCAACTGGACATGCCAATTATGCTGCATCAAGTCTGGACACACAAAAATTGACTTCTTTAGAGTTGCAACTTGTGTGAAAGCACAACCCTTACTTACTGCTATTCACACACTCTGCTAGTTTGGGGGCGATGCTTGGGATATTTTGCTGATTCAACACACATTGATTATGATTCTTTCCTACATTTCTTCACTGAGACATTATGTTGGTGGATTGCATTACTCATATCCGTTTTCTCACAGTAAAAGTACAGTAGTAATTTGTATGGGTGAATAGAACAAACCGATACCTAAATATTGATTTGACTTATATTATGACCAGCTTTTTCAGAGGCACAGGGAAACAGAGATGACTTAATCTCTGAAAAGCTAAGCAGTTCTTCTAAATATATAAAGTACAAAGGACAGTAACGTATTTAATGTATTTATTGCATAGTTAATAAATGTAAAATATAAAAGATAGCAGTGTACATATATGTACACATATAGAATCAATTATTTATATATATATGTATGTATATTTCGCCCCTTAAAATGTCTAGGCATATTAAAATGGAAGCATTTTTTTAATGCTTACCAAACTGATTATTGAAAGACAGAATTATTTCACCCAGCTATAGGTGAAATATTTTTCTCATTAAGACCATCTTGTTTGTCTCTCTCTTTTCTAGTACTTTTCCTCTGTTCCCTTTCTTCCCATTTTTAGCCACATCTCCCTGTTAATCATTTCCCTCTTCTCCTGGAAAATTGGATTTGGTAGCCAGAGCTGAAATAACCCAGGAGGTAGAGCACACCTTTGTGGAAAACAAATTATATGCCAGGTGCTAGCTCAGTGTACTGAGTCCTTAAGATGGCCACGTTCCATTCCTAAAGGCAGGTTAAGGATCTTCATAAGAGTTATGGGTGCAGGGTAACTTCTCCTCAGAAAATAAATCCAGGTTTCTCATCTCCTGAATCCTAACTCTTATAGTCTATGCTAATATATTCTTATCAACTGTGACCCTGGAGTACTCTGCTGATAATTGCATGGCTTTCATAGTAGTTTGCTTAAAGTTGCGCATCTCTTCATCTACAATTCTAGTCACTAACTTCTGGTTACTATTAATAGAATTGTAGATGATCTCCTGATTTTACTCCTCTCCAGTGGCTTGAGAATTGCTGAGTTGAGCAACTCCTAACTTCTAGTACACTATTCATAGTATATGTCTGCTGTGTGGAAAGTAGATTATAGTTGGCTAGGTGAGATAAGATGATGGCTTATAATAGGGGAATAGCTGTAGAAAGGGAGGAAAATGGGTAAATTAGAGACATATTTAGCTGGGCATATTGGTAGGACTTGGGGATAAATTAGCTATATATGTTTACAGAGAAGGAGGTTTTATAGCTGACTCCTGGGTTTCTGACTGACAAAACTGGATGAATGGTGGAGCTATTCACTGAAGCATGACATATTGGAAGAGGACCTGGGTGGTGGGGAAAGACTATGCAGAAAAGTTGAATTTGAAATGCTTTTGAGTATCAAAGAGAACATCTCAAGTAGACAGAGGAGCAGATGGGTTTCTGGAGATTAGAGGAGAGATTTGCCTTAGAAACACAAATTTTTGTAGTCATCAGAATACAGACATTAGATCAATCTTTAAATATTCAGGGAATTCCCTAACAAAATTGTACAGAATGAGAAGAGATGTTCTCAGGACTAAATAACAAAAGCACATCACTACTTTGAAGTCAGTTTGCGGAGGAAGGGCCAACAAAGGACAGTTTGTGGAATAGAAGGAAATCCAGGATAATGTGATGTCACTTTCAGTTCCTTAAATTCTTATTTGCTTTCCTGAATGAGAGAAAAAGGATGCAGTTATGGCTAGCACTTGGACTTTCTCAGAGGAGTATGGTAAGTATATTTATGTTTTCTATTCCGTGTGTCATGGGAGAATCAAGCTGAGAATTGCTACATTGTGTCATGTTGTCTTTCCAGTTATAGTAGCCAGCTAAATATAAAGTTTTCTTTTTTTTAAAAAAAAAAAACCTCTTTAACACAATCAGCCAATTTTAAGAATATTGAGGCAAAATGTTTTCCAAGTTACAGAGGAATCAATTTGGAGGATGAGTTGTTTGGGGGGAGGGATTATGGGATTTGAAGGGCTGGACTATATAGTATTTTAACAATATTGGTGAAATGGGTGAAAAATAATCAGTTTTTAAACAACTCATTCTGAAGATCCTTAATTCCTGAAAATATTCTAGTCCACAGAGCAAAAATATTCTGCAGTTTAATCTCAAACATAACTGGCCAATATGTGTCATGGCAGTCTGCAGCTCACAGCTTGTGCAGAGGACAGTACTACCGAGCCAAATGCAGCCATGAGGGTGGAGGCAGTGAGGATACTTTTATAGCTCACACTTAGTGGGCCATAATAGACTAATATCATCAAACGTGCTGAGACTGCATCTCTTTTGTGCCTTTGGCTGCTAATCAGCTAGGGCAGTCAATGGTCTTTAATATATAGCCACTTTGATCCCTGTGGTAGCTGAGACTAGAGATATTTTGAAATGAAGAAAACTACCAGTTCCTGTTTCTAAGGACAAACAAGTGCCAAAAATAGAAGTTTTGTTTTGCATCCAAGAAAGGAAGGTGGAATTTGGGGTGCAGAGGGAAAGGAGAGTGATTGGTTTATTGGTGCATGGCCAAGGAATAGTTCATTCTTGACATGAATACCACGTACAGAAATTGCCTAGAATAATGTCAGGCTCCACTGAATGCTCAATAAATGTTTGTTGGAGCTAAACTTTTCTTTATTTCCTTCACTATAGAATAATTGTAATTAACTCATTATTCTGATCAATATCTGGCATACTGATATTAGATCATTAAAAGAAACAAGCAACAACTAAAGAAGTAATTAAATATTAACATTTAATTCCAGTAATCTGTTGTACATTGTGTGTTTGTGGTTTATCTTACACTAATAACCTAGTTCCTCACAAGTCTTCTGACAAGTCTTCAATACTTCTTAGTAGGCAATTGAGTAGGAATGTTCTGCAACTACAGGAATATTGACCTGTTGGTGTTGAGCAGCTGTTTAACTTTACTGAGATAAGGACAAGAGAAAATGGGTTTCAATTGTTCAAATTAAACACCTCCTGTGACACCAGATAGAATTCATTTATATAGATTGTTTGAAACTGACACAGTACACCTAGACTAATCTTCCCAAAGCATAACTCTGATCTTATAATTTCATGCTCAAGAATCTTCAATGGTTCCCCATTGGCTAGAGAATTCCCTTAATCTGGCCCTCTACCTTTCAAGGTTATGTCCTGCTCCTCCCCTTCACAGACCCTAAAACTTGACCAAAGCTATTCTTCATATTTTTTTGTTTTTCCACCCAAGGGTATTACCTCATTTATGCCTTCTAGTGTTTATGTCCTTCCTCACATTCAGGTCCATTCAAATCTTAGCTATAAAAAAAAATCCTAGCTATTATCTTTCTTCAGTGAGTTGTCCTTGATCCCATGAAAATAATCATGTTCTCCTTTATCTGAAAAACTTTGATCAATATTTGTGATGCTTAATACAAATAGGCCAACCAGCTCTTTATTGAAATTCTCAAATCTCAGAAGTCATGAAAATAGAAAAATTTTCATAATTCATTAAAAAATTCTGATCTGATCTGAAATTATTTGGTAGTAAAACCTAATACAAAGTAATGTGATACTCTCTCTAGTTTTTATTTATCCAGTCTTAGTGTTAATAATCATATATTTCAGTTCAGAAATATAAATGTGTTTGATTATGGGATACTGTCCCAAATCCCACTCAGTATATCATTTAATATACAGTATATGTACCTTGTTACTCTTCTAAGTCTGAAAATTCATAAATTCACAAATATATCTATTTCTAAGGTTTTTGCATAAGGTATTGTAAACTTTATTATATTTATATACAGTTGTCATTTTGCTTGGTTGCCTAATATCCAAACAACCATTCCATTCTGAGAATATCTTCCATTGTGTGACTCCTGGCAGGAATTAGGGCTCCATTTCCACTATGGATTTTGAAGTTGCCAGATACTCCCACCTTTTCCTCCCTGGCACCTGATCGTGGATGCATGACTTAGACTTCTCTAATTGAATGGCCCCTTCTGGGATTTTGAATTATGAGGAGTTAATGCAAAGAAACATGGGCAATTAGAGATTATTTGTTGACATGCTAGAGTCAAGTGGCCAGACACAGTGGTTCCAACATCAGCTATTCCTATGGAGTTACTTTGGCTGTATTTGTTTGCTTCCTAGTTACCTTTGGTTCTTGACCACTTTCAGAACTTTACTTTTCCAGACTTCTTATTGGTTCTGTAAACTATCCACTATCCTTTTAATATATTTTTTATTTTTCCTTAAGTTAGCCAAAATCAGTTTCTGTTGTTTGTATCCAAAACCCTTAACTGATTATATACTACCTTTCCTTTCCATCTCCACTCTCATTTATATTTTAAGCTTCTTAAAAATGAGAATTGTGTATTTTTCCTCTTTGTATACTCAAGGTACCTAGTAATAACAGATTATTGATTATTGTTAAGTATGGCAATGACAAGATCATATTAGTATTTTAGACAGATCACTCTCTCTGAAGTATGGAAAATGCGGTAGAAGAAGAAAGATTAGAGCATTCCAGTTGGTAGGTAATAGTGTCATGATTAGTACAATGGAAGTGGAGATGGAAAGAAATTTTATGGATTTGAGAGATGTTTAATGAAGTAGAATTGGCAGGCTCTGGTAAGTGAATGACTACGGTAGGTAATAGGGAGGAGGAGAAATGATTCCCAAATATCTGATTTAAATGACTAGTTAGATGATGGTGCCATTCAAAGAGATAGGGAATATAGAAGAAGGAGCACTTTGGGTGTGTAGAAAGACATAATTGGGTCATCTGGAAGTGGACTGAGTTTCAGGACCAGTGGAAAGGTCCAGTAGACAATGAGTGATGGGTCTAAAGCTCAATCAGTGACAGAGATCAGGGATCCTCACAATATTAATAGTACTTAAATCCATGGGAGTAGATGAAATCTCCCAAGAGAAGAATATAGATTGAGAAGAGAAGAGGCCCTAGGACAGAGAGTTGGAGAACATGGAAGAATAAGTGATTAATAAAATCTGAGGAACCTTCAAAGGAGGAACAAGAGAAGTAGGAATACTTCACTATGTGTTGTGGCTGGAATGATGAGCAATACATGGTCCTCATCTTCAAAAGCTGGGAAAGGGGAGGGAGACTAATATTGATGATTACAACATAATGTGACAAGTGTTAAAACAAGATTATATAAGCATAGGAGAGACAAGTATAAGGAAACATGGAGTAATGGATGAGCAACATTCATTATTTTGAAGTCTAATTGACCAATTATCTGTCTAGCATGGTATATTCATGTGTGTGTATGTAACGTCAAATGACCATGACATGAGAACACATATTTAATATCAAACTTCCCCTGATTGACTTTCCTTTCAGCATTCCTTTTGAATATTAAGCAAGATTTTCTGTCTCTGCTATTTCTTTTAAGCTGTTTTGTAGTGCTAACTGCTGTCAGGTAAACAGAGATCTTTTTTTCTTTTTTGCCAGTAAAAGAAAAACACAGATGTAGCTTAAAATAGATATCTAATAATCTCTTTTAAAAATATTCTGAATAAATGCTTTTTATTTGTTATTATTAATACATTTTGAAGAGAATCTCATTTTAAATCTGGAAGTGGCTGAAAGTGGTTGAGTATGAAGTGAGTTGACCGTCTTTATCTTCTTGGATTGCTCCTGGACCTTAATTTTTTTTTTCCTTTCAGGAAGAAATAATTTAAAGCACAGAAAACTCAGGAGTGAAAAGAGGCACCCTGGGTTCTAATTCCACCTTTGCACTAGTCAAATTTGTGATCTTAGAAAAGTCACTATACCTTCTGGGCCTTAGTTGCTACATTTCTACAAAGGAACTGCTGTCTTCCCCACAGACCTCAGAGAATTGTTATAGGAATCAAGTAATAATAGATATGAAATTGCTTGGATAACATAAACGTGCTTCTGGAAGACAGTAGTTCTCTCCAAGTTTTCCACGTGTTCCCCTATGTAGCCAATATCTTCTTAGTTATATTAGGACCATATAAATACGCTAACCAATGGGCCAGAGTAGATATGACACGTCACTACTAAGTCATAGCATTAAGAGTTGGTGTGCTATCTCTAAGCTCTCTATACCCTTTATTTAGTAACCAGAGAGACAATATGTTGAAATAGTGACATTATAAGATGAAACAAGCATCAAACACTGAGTCACTAAGTAGAGAAAAATCTCATTCCCAAATGATTCCCAATTGACTTTCTGTGAATGAGCAATACATTTTTGCGCATTAAGGCTCTGAGATTTTGAGGCTGTATGGTACTGAAACATATGCAAGCCTCTTTTCATTAACAGTTTACAAACTGTCTGAGTCTGTTTGGGTTACTATGACAAAATATCTTAGACCGGATAACTTATAAACAACAGAAATTTATTGCTCATGGTTCTGGAGGCTGGGAAGTGCAAGATCAAGGCTCTGGCAGATTTGTGTCTGGTGAGGGCTTGTTTCTCATAGATGGCACCTTCTATGCATTCTCACATGGCAGAAGGAGTGAGCAAGGTCTTTAAGGTCTCTTTTATAAGAGTACTAATTCCATTCACAGGGGCTCTGTTTCATGACCTAATCATGCCTCCCTAAGGCCCCATCTTTACTACTATTACGCTGGGAATTTTAGATACCAACATATGAATTTTGGGGGGACACAAGCAATCAGACAGTAGCACAAGCATAAGGCATTGTTATTGTTTGAAATTTTCTGTGAAAGTCAACGGGAAACTAGAGATGTGGAACTCTGAAAAGCTTTTGGTGGTGATCCTTGCAAGAGAAATGAGAGGCTTTACTGTTTCTTTAGCAAATGTAGTTTATTCCCCAGTGCCTCACTAAACCATATCAAAATTCTGTACTCCAGCCAAAACATCAGCTCTGCCCTGGTCCCTATTTTGATGCTAAGGCTAAGAGCTCACCTCTGCCCTTGTTATCTGCATGTCTTTCAGATTATTCAGACCAATCAAAAAGTGATGACTAAGATAAAGAACAGAGGCCTTTCACCTGCTCTACTAGGGTAGGGTGGGACAAGACGGGGAGCTAACACTCTTCTAAGGGTACTTTTGCATAGAAAAACTCCCTTTTGTTTCCTCTTTATTTTTTCCTCTTCTTGTCTGTTTCCTATCACCCTGCCTTCCCTTTATTTTTACTCATATGCCTTTCTTAATTTTTTGAGTGGTGACTCTGTGCTCAGGGATGTAAGAAATACAGAGAAGTTTAAGACATTAATGACTCTGAGGAATTTATAATAATCAGGGAAATGAGCTTTATATGCAGCAATGAGGACCAGTACAAAACCTATGTGATTCAGTGCTAAACTCAGAGTCACAAATTACAAATGCTGTTAGAGATAGCAGAGAGGTAGAGCAATGGAAATAATTTGGAGCCTGGGAGTTTGGCTGGGAGGCTGTTGCAGTAATCTAAGGACAAGAGATAAAAACTTGATAACAGGCATAGAGAGAAGGGAAATAATATGGATGGAAAGGACAGTCCTTTTGAAAGGAAATGAATAGAGTCTGTGACTAATTGGAATGAAAGCTTTACGAGTAGAAATTACCAAAGATGATTTGAAGTATTAAGTGTGAATAGTTTAAGAAAATGTAAGAGTTACTAACTGGGACAAAGTTATTTGGAATAGAACTGAATTTGATTGTAGATGGTAGCTGTGGGAAAGGAAGTTCACTTATGGGCATAATTGGTTTGGCGGCTAAAGAACTCACAGTTCAAGAAAACATGTCTAGTGTCCAGGCAGAGCTATTAGAACTGGGACTTAAATGACAGAATCAAATTGGAAATGTATGTAACATTTGAAATCATAATATAGTGCCTTGGTTAATATACAAAATTTGGGGGGATTGGATGGAGGATAAGGAGTCCATGAAAGAGACTGGTAAAAACCAATTTGGGATGCTATTCATTTATTCATTCACCCATTCATTTAACAAGCATTTACTAAGTGCAAACTATGTGCTATACACTTGTTAAAACATAGTAATTATTAAATTGACTTGTTATTGGGTTTTGGATTAACTTTCTACCATATAACTACCATTATGAAAAGCAAACCGAATAGTTAAATTGGTACATTTATTTGAAAAAAAATTTATAGGCATTCTTACTGTTTAGAGCTTACCTAATAATATACAACCAATACAAAACTTTCTCTCCTTTGAGCCATAAGACACTATTTGTCTTGAATGACGTAGCATGATGAGTCTATAGCTATGCCTTTAATATTGTTGTTAATGAAGAAATTAAGAGTTAGCATGCCACTTGTATACTTAGTGTTTATGAATATTATATAGTTGGCTGGATGATACTTGGCATTTTAAACATTTTCTTCTTTATCATAAGCAAAGAGGGAAAACCATTTCAGTTGTCTCAGAAAAGTTATAGAACCTAGACACAGAAGATTACAATTTAATTTCAATTCTGTTGAATATATTATAGATCGCCTTAGTTTGTCCTGATCACTATAACAAAACACCTTGGACTATGTAATTTATAAACAATAGAAATGTATTACTTACAATTATGAAGGCTAGGAGGTGGCACTCTTATTAAGTACACTAATCCCATTCATAAGGATTCTGGCCTAATGTCCTAATCACCTCCTAAAGGCCCTACTTCTTAATACTATTGCATTGGGGATTTGTTTTAAACTTATGAATTTTGTGGGAAACAAACATTCACATCATAGCACAGATATGTAGGATCTATGAAGAAAAAACAGTCATGTTAACCAAGTATAATTTGACTTTAAAATATATGTTAGCGGGAAATTGAAAAATATATTTCAAATTAAAAAATCTCTAAACCCCCCTTTATTAAATTTAAGAAGAAATAATCTCCTGTCAATAAAATACTTAGTTTCATTAACTGTGAAAAGAAGGAGTTGGACTGCTTAATCACTAAAGCAATTCTTGCTCTGCTGTTCTATAAATGTAGAGCTGAATCTAGAATTCGTGTAATTATCTTGAAGTTACAAAATATTGCTGCTAGTTTGTATCCACTCCCACATAACTTTTGGTAATAGTCACTTTTAACAGATCATCCAAGATTTTAACTTAATGACCATAAATTTGAGGTAATCCTTAGCTAAAAATTATGAGGTTACTTTAGAAGTCAACAAAATGATTCTATAGGGGAGATAAAACTTATTGCAGGCTTTCTGAAGATTGGCAAGAAGAATGTAGAGTACAAATGAGTGAAGAGGACATTAGTAGAAATAAAGAGGGAAAAATAATTCTTAATACACCAGATTCTCACCATAGCCCCCCAAATTATGGGAGAATAACCCTGACCTAGCAAATTACTGTGTTTGCTCTAGGTTGAGATGTAGTATTTTACAAAATTTTTTATATTGCAGAATTTGTTTACAGCTACCCTAATGGTCCAATTGCAACTTATCTTAGATCACAGAGACTTCTGTTGTTGGTTTTCAAAACCTCAGGCAATATGTAGTCTCTGTATAATAGAAGGGTGAGTTTCTCTGAATGTCCTTGGAGTTGCTTCTCTAGTAGAGAGGATGTGGAGTCACATATCACAATGCAACTACCTAGAGTTGAGAGGAACAGAGAATCAGACCAGAAGCCTTGGCTTGCTTAATACCATTTTTAACCAATCAAGTCAATTTACCACAGATCAAATAAGGATTGGTAGTCTGAAAGATGAAATCTCTTCTAGGAAACTTGCTATGTGTTAGATATTTTTATATATATTTAAGGGAGGCTTTATAGATAAGGATGCAGGCAAGACATTTGCCCAGTTGAATTTATTGTTGCTGTGAATATTGTTTGTGATGAGATCAACGGATACCTTTGCTATTTACCATTGACTAAAGCTTGGCCCCTTTGCTTAATACTGCTTTATTGGTTTTACGGTTATTTTTGAAACAGTATGTACTCAATATCAGTATTTAATTTATTTCCACATAATGCAAAGTTTACCTTAAGAAGATATTTTACCATGTTTCTTAGCTAAAACCAACACAAATCATGTATCCCTGTACTAAGAAAATAACTCCAGGACCAAGGGGAAGCATTGTGCCTCAGCCAGTAAATCCTGCTTCCTAAGCTATAGTGTGCATAAGGCTTTCCCACACATCTCCTGTTGCTAAGGAAACCTCTCTCAGTGTCTGGGCTCTACACAGCTGACTCATTTCAAAGTCTGGCTCTCAACTCTCTCAGCTCACAGCTTAGAGAGACAAATGGAAACAAAGAAAAACACAGAAACAACGAAATATCAATATATACCATTTGATTAAAAAATAATGTGATTTGATGTATAGATAGAGAAAAGGTAAGGGAAGGAAAATCCCCAGTTGCTACAGACTGCAGTAAAGATATGATATAAGTATTAACAGAGTTTACCATCTGTAAAAAGATTTCTGTCCTTTGGTTTTAGTGACACAGAATAAAACTGAAGCTTAAGGAGAGATCCTCAGTAACTCCCTTATATCCAAACAGCCCAACCAGATATACCTGTGAATACAAGCAAAGAGCACCGATCATCATCAAAGCAGTTAGCCTCAACAGGGAGGAGAAAAAGAGAGGGGGAGGGTAGCAGATAACTTCAAACACCCCCAAACAGTTTTACGAAATGTCCAAAGATTGAAGGCCTTTCTGCCAAGAATATCCTAAAGGGAACTTGCTGCTTTAGTATCTGTCTTTGGCCCTAATCAGTAAACATATTTAATGGAAGACCCAGAAGATGTCTTTATTAAATAGACAGATATCACAAACCAGGTAGATAGCATTTAAACCAGAAGAATCCTAAAATCCCTTAGGAACCTCCAATTGAGAAAATAAATATCCCAGTACTCTCATTGTCACCAACTAACCGAGATGATATGGTGGGATTTTATATGTTTCTTACACTTACAGCTAGTATTGCTATAGATATTAATGGAATTTTGAGACTGAACTCCTGGAAAAGGAATTTCCTTTTATATTTTGAGAATCCATTCCAATTTCTTAATGATAAATCTCCTTGGAAGACCTAGTATGGCAAGGACTAAAAAATAATCCCATTTTAATATGCCTAGACATTTTAAGGGGCGAAATATACATACATATATATATAAATAATTGATTCTATATGTGTACATATATGTACACTGCTATCTTTTATATTTTACATTTATTAACTATGCAATAAATACATTAAATACGTTACTGTCCTTTGTACTTTATATATTTAGAAGAACTGCTTAGCTTTTCAGAGATTAAGTCATCTCTGTTTCCCTGTGCCTCTGAAAAAGCTGGTCATAATATAAGTCAAATCAATATTTAGGTATCGGTTTGTTCTATTCACCCATACAAATTACTACTGTACTTTTACTGTGAGAAAACGGATATGAGTAATGCAATCCACCAACATAATGTCTCAGTGAAGAAATGTAGGAAAGAATCATAATCAATGTGTGTTGAATCAGCAAAATATCCCAAGCATCGCCCCCAAACTAGCAGAGTGTGTGAATAGCAGTAAGTAAGGGTTGTGCTTTCACACAAGTTGCAACTCTAAAGAAGTCAATTTTTGTGTGTCCAGACTTGATGCAGCATAATTGGCATGTCCAGTTGACTGTGGTTCTTTGACTCACTTCATTCAATGCATCGCAGTTAAACTAAAGACTGATGATTCTTGAAAGGCTAACTAGCTGGTAAGTCAAGGACGTGATGTTGAACAAATATTTCTGAATTTCAATGAAAACTGCTGTGGTAGGCTGAATAATTGCCTATCAAATATGTTCGACTCCTAATCCTCAGAATCTGTAAATATGTTAATTTACATGGCAAGAGGGACTTTGCAGATGTGAGTGAATCAAGGACTTTGAGAATGAAATAGAATTCTGAAATATCTAGGTGGGTCCAATGTGATCAAACTTGTAAAAGGGAGGCATGGAATTAGGGTCAGAGAAGGAGAGGCTGTGATGATGGAAGTGGAGCTAGGACCGATACCATTTGAAGGTGGAGGGTCCACGGAGGAAGGAATGCTGGCAGTCTCTAAAAGCTGGAAAAAGCAAGGAGACATACTTGCCCAGGAGCCTCCAAAAGAAATGCGGCCCTGCTGACACCTTGATTTCAGTCAAATGAAGCCCACTTCACATTTCTGACCCTCAGAATTGTAAGTAAGATAAATTCCTGTTGTTTTAAGCCTTTAAATGTGTGGTAGCTTGCTACAGCAAAAATAACAACGCAGATACTCATTAAATTCAGCAAAGTATTTCAGTATTGCTTTAGGAACAAGAGAGGGAAACGTAGACATGGTGATAAGACAGGTAAGTGGCATTGTACCTGGTAGAAAGGTACACAAATATGAATGGAAGAATGTTAACATGGGTTGAGAATGCAACTGACATGCTAGCTGGTTTTGTGCTTGGCCTTGGCCCTTTCATGAGTTTGTTTGAAGACACAGAAGGCGGATGGCTTAGGTGGATCTCAAAGGAATCATGTTGAATGAAAACAGCTAATCTCAAAAGGTTGCGTCTTGTGCAGTTTCACTTATATACCATTCATCTTTATGGAGGTGAAATTCATACAACATAAAACTAAGCAGTTTCAATGTGTACATTTATTGCAGAGGCATGCAGGACCTTCACAGTGTTGTGCAGCCACTACCTATATCGAGTTCCAAATCATTTTAATCATCCCTAAAGGAAACGTGGTATTCATGAAACAGTCACTCCCCATTAAACCCTTCCTCCCAGTGTCTGACAAATGCCAATCTGCTTTTTGTCTCTGTGGATTTTAATCACTCTGGATATTTCATATAAATGGAATCACACAACATGTGACCCTTTGTGTCTAGTTTCTTTCAGTTAGAGTAATGTTTTCAAGGTTCATCCACACTGTAGCATGTATCAGTACTTCATTCCTTCCAGGGCTGAGTAGTCTTCAATCGTATGGACATAACACATTTGTTGATGGGCATTTGAGGTTTTGCCACTTTGGGTATTATGAATAGTGCTGCTATGAATATTTTGTGTGCCAGTTTTTGTGTGAACATCTTTTTCAAATCTCATGAGTAAATGCCCAGGAGTGGCATTGCTGGGTCATATGATCATTCTGTTTTTAACTTGAAAAACCACCAAACTGTTTTACACAGCAGCTGTACCACTTTATATGTACATCAACATTTTCTCAGTCTTTACCAACACTTGTTATTTTGCATTTTTTTATTATAGCCATCCTAGTGGGTGTGAAGTGATATCTCATTGTGGCTTTGATTTGCATTTCCCAAGTGACTGGTGGTGTTGAGCATCTTTTCATGTGCTTGTTTGTCATTATTTGGATATCTTCTTTGGAGAAACAGTTATTCAAGCCCTTTTCCCATTTCTAATTGGCAATTGCTGTTGAGTTGTAAGAGTTTTTCATATATTCTGGGCACTAGACCCTTATCAGATATACAGTTTGCAAATTTTCATTGCTACAGTGTGTACATTGTCTTTTCCCCATCTTGATCATGTCCTTTGACACACAAACATATATTTTTTAAATTTTCATGAAGTGTTATTTGCCAATTATTTCCTCTTATTGCTTGTGCTTTTGGTATGATATATGAGAATCCATTGCCAAGTCCAAGGTCATGAAGATTTACACGTATGTTTTCTTCTGAGAGTCTTATATTTTTAGCTTCTCAATTTGGATCAATGATCCCTTTTGCATTAAGATTTTTAAATGATATGAGGTAGGGTATGATTCAGCAGAGAAGCCGTCTAGTCTGAGCTTTTCATGGATGGGAAGTTTTGGGTTACAACTTCAATCTCTTTACTTGTTATAGGTCTATTCAAAGTTATTATTTCTTTTTGGCTCAGTTAAGGTAGTCTGTGCCTTTTAGGAATTTGCCCATTTTAGGTTTTCCAATTTGTTAGTGCACAATTATTCATAGTATTTTCTTATAATCCTTTTTATATATGTAAGGTCAGGAATTTGGTTCTTTTCTCTCTTTTTCTTAGTCAATCTTTCTAAAGGCTTTGAATTCAGTTGATTTTTTACAAAGAACCAACTTTTGGTATTGTTGATTTTCCCCTAGTCTTTCTAGTCTCTTATTATATTTATTTGCCCTCTTTATTATTTCCTTACTTCTCCTGGCTTTGGGTTTAGTTTGCTCCACTTTTCTAGTCTCTTGTGGTATAAAGTTGAGTTATTGATTTGACATTTTTCTTTTAGTTTTAAACTTATGAATTTATAGCTATAGAGTTCCCTCCTAAGAACTGCTTTCATGTTTATGAATTTTCTGGTTTTTCTCCTGTGATTGATTTCAAAACATAAGCAGGTATAAATATTATATTTTGTTACATGGATACATTGTATAATGCGAAAGTCTGGGCTTTTAGTGTCCCTGTCCCCAGAATAGTGTTCCTTGCACCCAATCGTAAGTTTTGTCCCTCATCCCCCTCCCAACCTCCCGTCTTCTTGCTTTCCAATGTCTTTTACATCTGCTTGTGCTCGTGTATACCCCCTTTTTAGCTCCCACGTATTAGTGAGAACATGTGGTGTTTGTTCTTCCATTCCTGAGATACTTCATGTAGGATAATGGTCTCCAGTTTCATCCAAGTTGCTTCAAAAGACATTACTTCAATCATTCTTTTTTCTGGCCGTGTAGGATTCCATGGTGCATATATACCCCACGTAGTCCTTATCCACTCATGAGGTGATGGGCACTTAGGTTGATTCCATATCTTTGCAATTGGGAATTTTTCTATAATAAACATTCAAGTTCAGGTGTGTTTTTGATAGAATGACTTCTTTTCCATTGGGTAGATACCCAGTAGTGGGACTGCTGGATTAAATGCTAAGTCCACATTTGTTTCTTTGACGAAATCTCCATACTGTTTTCCATACAGGTTGTACTAATTTGCAGTCCCATCAACAGTGTATGAGTGATTCTTTCTCTCTGCATCCATGTCGGCTTCTGTTGTTTTTCGATATTTTAATATTGGTCGTTCTGGTAGGGGTAAGATGATATCTCATTTTGGTTTTAATTTGCATTTCAGTGATGATTAGTGATGTTGAGTATTTTTTCATTTGTTTGGCCATTTGTCCATCTTTTTTAGAAAATATTCTGTTCATGTCTTTTTTTTTTTTTTTTTGCAATTTTTGGAATTTTGTTGCTATTTTAAAGGGTATTGAGCCCTTAATTTGGTTCTCCGATTGACTGTTATAGGCATATATGAATGCCTGTGTTTTGTGTGTATTGATTTTGTAACCTGAGACTTCACTGAATTCATTAATCTATTCCAGGAGTCTCTTGGTTGAATCCTTGGGGTTTTCCAGATATAACATCATATCATCAGCAAAGAGTGAGAGTTTGATCTCTTCTTTCCCTATTTGGACTCCCTTGATTCTGCTGTCTTGCCTGATAGCTCTCACAAGGACTTCCAATACTATGTTGAAAAGTAATTGGGACAGTGGGCAGCCTTGTCTGGTTCCAGTTCTAACTGGAATGCTTTCAATTTTTCCCCATTCAGTATGATATTGGCTGTGGGTTTGTCATATATGGCTTGTATCATTTTTAGGTAGGTCCCATCTATGCCTATTTTGTTAAGCATTCTTATCATAAAAGGGTGTTGAATTTTGCCAAATGCTTTTTCTGCATCTATTGAGAGGATTATATGGTCTTTATTTTTGCTTCTATTTATGTGGTGAATTACATTTATAGATTTATGTATGTTGAACCATCCCTGCATCTCTGGGATGAAGCCCACTTGGGTGTGATGGATTATTTTTTTGATAAGCACTTGGATATTATTTGCTAGGATTTTACTGAGAATTTTTGCATCTATATTCATAAGAGAAATCGGTCTGTAGTTTTCTTTTTTTGTTGCATCCTTTCCTGGTTTTGGTGTCAATGTTAAGTTGGCTTGGTAAAACATGTTGGGGAAAATTCCATCAGTCTTGATATTGGAGAATAGTTTATGTAGGATGGGCACCAGTTCTTCTTTGTATGTGTGGTAAAATTTGGGTGTGAACTCATCTGAACCAGGGCTTTTCTTTTTGGGAAGGTTTTTTTATTGCTGTTTCAATTTCAGTTGATATTGGTCTATTCAGGAATTCTATTTCTTCCTGGTTGAGCCTGGGAAGGCTATGTGTTTCTAAAAATTTATTCATTTCCTCCACATTTTCCAGTTTGTGTGCATAAAGATTTTTGTAGAATTCATAGATGATATCGTGTATCTCTGTGGCATCGGTTGTGATTTCTGCTTTCATGTTCCTGATGGAGGTTATCAGAGATTTTTCTTTTCTGCTCTTGGTTACTCTAGCCAGAGGTGTGTCTACTTTGTTTATCTTTTCAAAGAACCAACTTTTTGTTTTATTAATTTCCCTTATGGTATTTTTGTTGTCCTTTTCATTTAATTCTTATTTGATCTCTATAATTTCTCGCCTTCTGCTGGGTTTGGGGTCAGTCTGTTCTTCTTTCTCCAGCTCTTTGAGTCTATTCATTAGGTTGTTTATTTGTAAGTTTTCTGTCTTTTTGATATAGGCATTTATGGAAATGAATTTTCCTCTCAGGACTGCTTTAGCTGTGTCCTACAGATTTTAATAAGTTGTGTCTCCTTTGTCATTTTATTCAAAGAATCTTTTGATTTCCATCTTGATTTCTTCCTTTATAAAATAATCGTTCAGGAGAAGGTTGTTTAGCTTCCATGACTTTGAGTAGGAATGAGAGTTTCTGTTAGAGTTCCTTATTACTTTTATTCCACTGTGATCTGAGAAGACGCATGGTATGATTTCTATTTTTTAAAATTTTTTAAAACATGTTTTATGTCCCAGGATATGGTCAATCTTTGAGAATTTCCCATGAGCTTATGAGAAGAATGTATATTCAGTGGATTTTGGGTAGAATGTCCTGTAGATATCAGTCAGGCCCAATTGTTCTAGCATTCTATTTAAGTGCATTTTTTCTTTGTTTATTTTTTGTTTGAAGGATCTGTCCTGTACTGTCAGTGGAGTGTTAAAGTCTCCAGCTATTACAGTATTGTTATCTATCATTTGGTTCAGATCAAGTAGGGTTTGCTTTATGAATCTGGGTGCACCAGGGTGCATATATATTAAGTATAGTTATGTCTTCTTGTTGAATTGTGCCTTTCACCAGTATGTAGTAACCATCTTTGTCTTTTATTACTTTTGTTAGTTTAAAAACTTAGTTTTTGGAAATTAAAACTGCCACACCAGCTTTCTTTTGGCTACTGTTTGCTTGAAATATTTATTTCCATCCTTTTATTTTCAGTTAAATGCATCTTTGCAGGTTAGGTGAGTTTCCTGAAGACAGCAGATACTTGGTTTGTGTTTTTTTATCCAGTGGGCCAGTCTATGTCTCTTGAGTGGGGAATTCAAGCCATTCACATTTATTGAGACAACCGATAAGTGGGACAGATTTCTGTTCATCTTGTTGGGTAGAACTTCATTGCTATGTTTTCTCTTGAGGCATTGTGGTAGCTGGAATTTGATCTTTAGCTCTTGAGTAGTTTTACATTCATGGGTCTTTCTTGGGCTGGTCCGTGTGTAACTCTCTTTTGAGTGCTTCTTGGAGGGCTGGTCTTGTCTTGGTGAATTCCCTCAGGCCTTGTTAATCTGAGAATGTCTTAATTTCTCCTTCGTATAGAAAACTTAGCTTAGCTGGGTACAAGATTCTAGGCTGGGCATTATTCTGTTTCAGAAGAGTGAGAATGGGGCCCGAACCTCTTCTTGCTTATAAGGTTTCAGTTGAGAAATCTGACGTAATTCTAATGGGCTTTCCTTTGTATGTTACTTGTTTCTTTTTCCTTACACCTCACAGAAGGGTCTGTTTAGTGGATATTTTGGTCTGTCTGATGACTACGTGGCATGGTGTTTTCCTATTTGCTATGAATCTCCCAGGGGTTCTTTGAGCTTCTTGAACCTGTATTTCTACAGTTTTAGCAAGGCTTAGGAAATTTTCCTCAATTATGTCTTCAAATAACTTATCCAACCCTTGCTTATTATCTTCTTCACCCTCAGGAATGCTGATAACTCTCACATTAGGCTTTTTCACATAATCCCACATTTCTTATAGACTCTGATCTTTTCTCTTATTTCTTTGCTCTATCTCTGTGACTGACTTATTTAATTGGAAACAGTTATCTTCAATCTCTCAGATTCTTTCTTCTATTTGATCTACCCTGCTCTTGAGACTTTCCACTGTGTTTTGTAGCTCCCTGAATAAATTCTTCATTTCTAGGGGTTCAGTTTGGTTTTTCTTCAATATTTCAATTTCTTTAGTGAATTTTTCTTCCAAATCCTGGATATTTTTTGTGGTTTCTTTGTGCTGGTTATCCATTTTTACTTGTATATTATTCAGCTTGTTTATAATCCAGAATTGAAATTCTTCCTGTGACATGTTGGTATTTTGAATCTGGTTTGTGTCAATTGGTAGGGAGCTGGTATTTCTCTTTGTGGGCGAGATTTCCATTTGATTCTTTATTCTCCCCATGTTTTTTTGCTGAGCCTTTCCCATCTGGATCAATCCTTAGATCTTTTCTTACAGCTTTAGTCTGGCTAGCAGCACGCCTTGTACTCTGTTCTTAGGCTGTGAAGCAATCTAGGTATGTTGCTGCCTTTGTCAAGAGGGGGAGACTGTTGTGTATTATTTAGAGTTTTCTCTACCTCAGTTGGGGGGCTGCTTCTGATGGCTCCAGCCCCAGAGGATTGGTTTGACCTAAGACTGGTTTGATGAGTTAAGTCACTGTGTTGTGGACTTTCAGTTAGCAGGCAGGATTCACACTAGTTGCAGGCAGAAAGTCTCTCTCTCTTATTTATTTATTTTTTTGTTGTTCTTCCTCTAGAGGGGTGGTTTCTGCCTCTTTCTGCAGGAAAGACACTGGCTAGGGGGAGGAGGCGGTGCCCTCACTCGCTCAGCACCCCAGCTGCTGCAGCTCCCACGGGCAAAGGTCTGCCCTGTCCCAATGTCCCCAAGGTCTATGCTCCACACTCTCATGACTGGGGAAGCAGTCAGTGTTCAAACAAGTGCGGGGCTCCTAGAGAGGGCCCACGGACTAGGGGAGGGAGCCACCCAGGGAGCCACCCGGCACCATATGGCTCTGCAGCGGCTAGGCTGTGGACCCCAAGATGACAACTGCCCGTCCGCAGATCGCTGGTGCTAGGTGTGAATGTTCAGGGTCCAGCAGGCACCAGAGCCAGGGTCCTGGTGAGCACAGAAGCCCACAGTAGCTCCCCGGCTAGAGGGCTGCTGAAAAAAATCTGTAATTCAGTGTCCCTTCGCTGCCTTTTGCCTTAGTGTGGCTCCGCCCCTCCCCCTCTAAGCGCCCTCCCAGCGGAGATCCCCTAGAGTCTAAGCTGTCTCCCGTTGATGTCTCCTGTCCACAGAGCTCCACGTCTCCCGCGGTGATTCTGCACCGACTTCAGGCAGATCCCTAATTGAGTGGGTGTGGAGGTCAGTGGGGAGAACAAGCCACTTTCCTGTGGGGCTGAACCCACCTCACTCGTTGGTGAGGTGGGTACAGCCGTCCCGCACTCCCCTCTTTATTGTCATCCCCCACTCTCCAGATTTTCGCGATGCTATTTCCCGTTCACCTCAGTCTTTTCTTGCTCTCTGTGTCCTACATTGATTCTCCGTGGACTCACACTGCTGTTCTTGCAGGGGAGCGATCCTCTAGCATTGTGGCAGGCCGAGATCCATGCCTTCCTCTCCAGGAGCACGAATCCAGTAGGTCACCTCCACTCCTCCATCACAGGAACCTGGAATTTTTTTTTTTTTCTTGCCGATTTGTTTCTTTGTTGATTCTGGATATTAGTCCTTCATCAGATGTATAGTTTTCAATTATTTTCTCTCATTCTGTAGGTTGTCTATTTACTCTGCTGATTATTTCCTTTGCTTTTCAGAAGATTTTTAATTTAATTAAGTCCCATTTATTTATTTTTGTTGTTGCTGTATTTGCTTTTAGGGTCTTAATCATAAATTCTTTGCCTAAGTCAATGTTTAGATGAGTTTTTCCAATGTCATATTTCACGGATTTGGAAAAAATAACCCTAAGCTTCATTTGGAACCAAAAAAGAGCCAGAATAAAGACACCAATCTTAAGCAAAAAATGCAAATCTGGTGACATAAGATTACCTCACTTCAAATTACACAGCAAGGCTGTATTAACCAAAACAGCGTGGTACTGGTATAAAAGTAGAGACATAGACCAATGGAACAGAACAGAAAGCTCAGAAATAAAACCATATAGCTATTACCAATTGATCTTAGACAAAGCAAAAGAGAATAAAATACTTATGAGCAAATTTGACCAGGATGCTGAAATATCTATACTCTGAAAACTATAAGATGTTGGTAGAAGAAACTGATGATGACACAAATAAATGGAAATATATCCTGTGTTCATGTGTTTTAAGAATTAGTATTGTTATTATATATGTTATATATATAAACAGTATTAAAAATGATTCAATGCAATCCCTGTCAAAATTCCAATGGCAGGAATAGAAAATGCAGGCCTAGACTATGTGTGGAACCACAAAAGACCTTGCATAGCCAAAGCCATCTTAAGAAAGAAAAACAAAGCTGGAGGCATCACACTACCAGATTTCAAAGTATATTTCAATCTCTTCCTTTTAATTGAGGATGTAATCATTTTAAATTTAAAGTAATTAATCATAAAGAAGGACTTATGTCTGCCATTTTGCTGGTTTTTTTCTCTATGTGTCTGGTATCTTTTTCTGACTTCTTTTATGTTTAACTGATTTTTGTAGTGCGCAATTTTTATTACTTTGTTTCTTTTCTGTATATATTTTTAGTTATTCTGTAGGTGATTGCCATGGAGATTACAATTAACCTCTTAGATTCATTAAAATCTATTATTAATTAATACCATTTTAGCTTCAATAGTAATGAAAATCTCTGTTCCTATCCAGTTTCTACCCTCATCTCTATATAGTTGTTGTCACAAATTACATTGTGTGCCCATCAATATAAACTCATAATTATTGTTTTAGGCATTTGTTTTAAAAAATATATAGGAAAGAAAAAAAGTGTTACAAAGAAAATATACAATGATGATGGCTTTTGTATTAACCTTTACCTTTGATCTTTTTTATTTTTCTATCTTTGAGTTTCTGTTTTGTGCCCTTCATTTATATTTGAAGCACTCCCAACAACATTTCTTGCCAGAAATATCTACTAGCAATAACCCCCTCAGCTATTATTTATCTGATATTGTCTTATTTTTTCATTAATTGTTTGAAAGATAATTTTGCTAGATACCAGGGCAGGGAGAATCCACTTCCAAAATGCTCACTCACATGGCTTTTGGCATAAGGCTTCAGTTCCTTTATGGATTTTGACATAAGGCTTTTGAGTGTTCTGATTACATGGCAACTGGCTTCTTCCAGAGCAAGTGATCTAAGTGGGAGAACAAGGAAGAAGCTTCTGTGCTTTTTATGACACAGTCATACATGGTCACTTATGCCATAAAATATTCATTTATCCAGCTTGTACTCAAAAGGAGGGGAATTAAGCACCACTTCTTGAAGGGACAATTATCAAAAAATATATGGACATATTTCAAAATGACCACATAAATCATTCAAGGAAATGATGAAGGAAATTTCATGAAAAGGAAAAGGCTGGAGAACTAGAGAAAAACCTAAGAAAAGTCTTCAAAAAGCAGAGTATTGTTACACAGAGTGTGGCTCTGGATATCTTAGAAGAAACATTTAGAACCTACTGCAGCTTCACAACAGTGACAACAATGGAATGAAGGACCTCTGTCCTCCTGATCACTGTAGGTATTTCAGCAGGGACTACAGAACCATATGTCAGGGATACCAGAGAGGGATTCCTACATAGCAAGGGAGGTCGGACTTGATAATTTTTTTAATAGTTTTCAACTCTGAGATTCTATGGCTCAAAGCTAGGGAGATAAATTGATATATTGAAAAGCAATATGTTGGTTGTTTACAAAGGTATTCAGAGGGAGAGAAATCCATGTTATACCCTTTGCAGAAGATTTTATGATGTGAATCATAAACCAAAAAGTGAAATTAAAAATGATTACTTTCACAATGATAAGTACTTAGGCTATGCATTTTCATACATACATATAGATATACACACAGACACACATATATATATATCTCCACAATATATATATACACACACACACATACATATATAATTTGTATGTTATTTATGTGTGTGTATACATAGATATATCTGTGTGTATAATATTGTAAAATGTAGACTTAGGAAATTACTGTCTCTCTGTAATGTTAAGTAACTTCTGTGAGTTTCAAATTCCTCAGTGATAAAATGGGAATGGTCATATACTTAGTTTATAGGATTTCTATGAAAATTAAATGAGATAACATGTAAATTGTTTAATTCTATGCCTGGCATGTTAGGCTCTCAATAATACATCTATATGCTTATTATTGATGTAGTAATATGTATGTTAGGGCCTTAATATGCCACGAAAGACTCAGTTTATTTAACATGCAAATGTCCTATCTGTCCAAGTTAAATTGCTCTTCATTTGAACCTCACCTTCTGACACACATCATTCTATTCATTGACGTTTAATTGAACAAGCTCCTTTTCTGTCTAAAGTTACAATGAATGTTAGAAAATAGAAGTTTTACACTGGATTGAAGGCTATAATTCTATTTAATAAATGCCTACATTGGAACATATAAATTATCATACTTTTTATATTAGGTTGTGCCTTGTGATGAGGATGATATATGCGTGCCATAACAAATATTGATTCTTAGCTTTTTCTTCAAGTCAGCCTATTCCTAGATGGAATTTCTCACATTATATTCAGGTCTATTAAATATTAAATAATTCCACAAATAATATTAACAGGAACTCTACCACATGATTTACAAGTACAATGTCTTTAGCCATAATTGTATATTCAATTGTATTGAATCTTTTTATGGTGTATTGATGAGTCAAGATTAAAATTACATTGAATGACAGTTTTCCTTCAAGAAGATTTTAATTCTACCAGCTGCAAATATGAATGTTCTCAATTGGTTCTCTGGCTTTTACAGCTTTATTTCTATCCTAATAACTCTTAAATCTGTATTATCAGCCTAGACTGCTCCCCTGGTGCCTGCTGGTCATTTGTATCTGGCTGGCCCACAAGCACTATCAGCTCATCATGTCCAGAATGTAACTTGTCATCTTCCCTAAAAAACCTCACCCTTCTTCCTATATTTCCATGTCATCCATTCAGTCACTAGGATAGAATTTTTGGAATCATCCTAGATTTTCTCTCTCTCATTACCCCATTTAGGAAATCACCCAAACTTCAAGATTTTACCCCTAAAATTTCTTCTATTACCTTATCTCCAGCTCTCCCAACCACTGTATTAGTTTAAGCTACTATCATCTCTTTTGGATTAACCCAACTTTAGTCAATTTAATAATTTTCCTGTCCCTAGTTTTGTTCACTTCAATGTACTCTCCATATGTTGTCAGAAAACCACACTAAAAGAGAAATCTGATTGTACTACTACACTGCTAAAAACTTATCAATGGCTCACTTCTTTCTTCTGAACTAAATACAAACTGCCTGGCCGGGCGCGGTGGCTCACGCCTGTAATCCTAGCTCTGGGAGGCCGAGGCGGGTGGATCGCTCGAGGTCAGGAGTTCGAGACCAGCCTGAGCAAGAGTGAGACCCCGTCTCTACTAAAAAAATAGAAAGAAATTATCTGGCCAACTAAAAATATATAAAAAAACAAAAAAATTAGCCGGGCATGGTGGCTCATGCCTGTAGTCCCAGCTACTCGGGAGGCTGAGGCAGTAGGATCGCTTAAGCCCAGGAGTCTGAGGTTGCTGTGAGCTAGGCTGATGCCACGGCACTCACTCTAGCCCGGGCAACAAAGTGAGACTCTGTCTCAAAAAAAAAAAAAAAAAAAAAAAAAACTGCCTGATTTGGCAAACCTAGTTTTTCATGATCTGACATCTATCTACCTTTCTAGTATTATCTCTCACAACTTCTGCCTTGCACTTGATGTTCCAAGAACATAGAAATGCTTTCAGTTCTCCACATATAGAGTTGCCAAACTTAGAAAACATAAATATAGGACACTTAGTCAAATTTTAATTTCAGATAAACAACTAATACTTTTATGGTATAAGTATGTGCCATGTAACACTGTGTTTCTTACCTTTGTTTCAGTTCATGCTATCACATCTCCCTGGAATTTACC
This sequence comes from Lemur catta, assembly GCF_020740605.2. NCBI lineage: Eukaryota > Metazoa > Chordata > Mammalia > Primates > Lemuridae > Lemur > Lemur catta. The sequence continues at coordinate 37,433,777 of NC_059155.1, read as the reverse complement.
TCCCAATTTTAAGATTCAGTTCAATTACTATCTCCTATTGGACACCCATCCTCAACACTCTCTCTCACCAATCCTAAATGGATCGGATGATTCTCTTATAATCATATACAGCAATTACTATTTTGTGTATCTTCCCTTATCAACAAAATTTCTTGAGGATAGGAACCATGTCTTATTTGCCTCTATATTGTTGTAGTCCATCATGGTGCCAGAACACATTACAAGAACTCAGTAAATATTTGACAAATGATTCCCAAGATGCTAGTATTTATATTTTCTCTTTATACTCAATTTGAAGAATACTTTTACCAGTGCACAAAAGAAAATTAGAAGAAAATCTTTCCTAAAATGGAGTCCAAAACTCAACCTTGATAGAACAGTACATTTTCCCCTAGAGAGTGAAAAATAAAAATAAGTTTAATGGAAACAAATTTTTCTTTTTCATTGGTTTTTAACATTGTTATACCTACTATGTTTCATAAGCTTTTGGCAACTTCTATGACCTCAAAACAGTATAATGTACTGGCCCATATTGTTTGATTTTTGACTTATGCACCCATATGTCTTTAAACTTATATATTTCTTATATTTCAAATGCTTATGGGCTTGAGAGACTGATATAAACCCCAGTTAATAACCTAAAAAGAAACTCACACTAACAGTTTAGTAAGTAAAAGTTTATTAATTCATTGCCTACATTTTATTTTACTAAGAATAAGTTTTTACCTAGCATTTGAAAAAGTGTTTTTGAATATCCATTTAAATAATGAGTCATCTACAAATTTGATATTCAATCCTATGCTCATGGAGAAGACAGGTAAACACATTAATCAATGAGTAAGAAAAGGTTAGTCAGATGGAGAATCAGAATACTGGAATGAAATTTCTGCTACCAGCCTGTCTTGTTTTCAAAGCACACTCTTCAGTAGAGTTATTAAATTATGCAAAGATCTTAAAAGGTATAATATTATCTAGTCTTAGTCATAGAAGTTGGAGTAAAATATGCTTTATGCTGTATTTAAAGCATCTTGCCACTAGGTCTGGCTGCTGAACAAATACTGGACAATGGGGATTCATAAATTGCTAAAAAATCATGGATGGAAATTGAGGATGAATTTATTAGTTTTCTAAGGTTACTGAAACAAAGTACCACAAACTGAGTGGCATAAAACAATAGAAATTTATTGTTTCACAGTTCTGGATGCTAGAAGTTCAAAATCATGATATCAGCTATGTTGGTTCCTTATGAGCATTCTGAGGGATAATCTGTTGCATTCCTCTTTCCTAGCTTCTGGTGATATAGCCAGCAAACCTCAGTGTTCCTTGGCTTGTATATGCACCATTCCAATCTCTGAATCCATCTGCACATGGCATTTTCCCTGTGTCTGTGTCTTCACATCATCTTCTCTCTTTTTATAAAAACACCATATTGGATCAGAGCTTATCCTAGTGATTTGATTATATCTGCAAAGAACGTATCTCCAAATAAGATTACTTTCACAGGTACTGGGGGTTAGAACTGTCAAGATATCTTTTTGTGGGGACACAATTTAACCCAGAACAATCTGCCCTCCCCAAATCCATGTTCTTTCCATATAGAAAATACATGAACCTCATCCCAACATCCCCAAAAGTCTTAAACCATTCCAACATCAATTTTAAGTCCCAAATATTATCTAAATAAAATCAACTCCAAAAGTCACAAATCTCATTATCTACATCATTTAAATAAATTATGGGTAAGACTACAGGTGTATTCCTTCCTGGGGCAAAATATCTCTCCGTCTATGGACCTGTGAAAACTAGGAGAGAAATTATCTGCTTCCAAGATACAATGGTGGGCAAAGCATAAGATAGATGTCTTATTCCAAAAGGAAGAACTTGGGAGGAAAAAAGGTCCCACTGGTTTAAAGCAACACAGAGGGCAAATTTCATTAGGTCCCAAGGCCTGAGAATAATTCTCTGTGACTCAATACTCTGTCCTCTGGGGCCACTGATGTGTGGCCTTACCATCTTGGCCCTGAGTGGTAGCCCAAACCTCTGGAAACCATGAGATGGAAGCCCCCGAGCCCACCCCCCAGCCTGTGCTATCTCCAGCCCCTGCATCCATGGCTCTGCCCTTGAAGTCACTCTTTCTTCATTTTGGCCCACATCTGTCCCTTTCTGTCCAGGTCAGCAACGCTGTGCTGGTAAAATTCTTAAAACCCTTTTCATTCTTCTGTGGATACGAGGGGAACCCATGCCATTAGGGATCTTTGATATTCCATAGGTTATAGATGCATCACTCCAATCTCTGCCTCCATCTTCAAATCACATTCTCCCTGTGTGTCTTTGTCTTCACATTATTTTCCCTCTTTTTGTAAGGACACTAATTATATTGGATTATGACATACCGTAATGTCTTGATTACATCTGCAAAGACTATTTCCAAATAAGATTACATTCACAGGTACTGAAAGCCAGGACTTCAATATGTCTTTTGAGGGGATACAATTCAAAGCATACAAGAAAAAGTCTATCAACTCCCTGAAATTATAGACAAAATTATGAGTTTTATGCACATAAGGGAATTTTCTTGGCAAAAGTTTTTCTTTCCCCACTTTTCATCACATTCTAAAAGGGATCCACACCCAAAAACACTAAGAGGGGTGCCAATGACAAAGTTCCCAAGTGTTCTTTGAAAGTTTCCTGTGACTTTGGCTTGATGGTATTGTATATCCAATCCATGATATAGGTGTCTCTCTAATGCTGACTGTGAAGAGCTAAGTAAGGGAAAGTGAAAGCCCAAACAGACTGTTTTGACTGCAGGGCTGTGACTTCAAATGCCTGACCCTTCTTGCATTCATGGCAAGTAATTATCTTTATGCTATGCCAAATCAAGAAAATATCTCAGGGTTGGGTGCAGTGGCTCACGCTTGTAATCCTAGCAGTCTGGGAGGCCGAGGTGGGAGGATAACTCGAGGTCAGGAGTTTGAGACCAGCAAGAGCGATACCCCATCCCTACTAAAAATAGAAAGAAATTAGCTGGACAACTAATATATATATATATATATATATATATATATATATATATATATATATATATATATATATATATATATATTAGCTGGGCATGGTGGCACATGCCTGTAGTCCCAGCTACTCAGGAAGCTGAGGCAGAAGGATCGCTTGAGCCCAGGAGTTTGAGGTTACTGTGAGCTAGGCTGACGCCACAACACTCTAGACTGGGTCAACAGAGTGAAACTCTGTCTCAAAGAAAAAAAAAAGAAAATATCTCAACTTTCTTCATACATAATATGGATGTTGTGATATTTAGCTGTATTGAAAAATAACAAAAATCTTCAAAATTGCAAAATTCTTCCTGAGTTGAGCCCAGCTCAACTTAATCTTGCTTACCTTTTAAGTTACACACGTTAGGGGAAAATTATGCTACTTTCACAATATTTGCAAGTCTCAAGAGATTTGTTGAAATAAATACTTTGATTTAAAAGATTATGAAACCTTTTAAATATATATACAACCAGAATTTTAGGTATATGAGTCAGAATAAACTAGGTACAAATTTATAAGATTGTGATTTCATTCTAATTATGTCTCATGATGATTACATTTTAGGTTTTTTGTAGCTAAGTAGCAGTTACTTATAGTTTGAAAAACATATATTAAATGCAAATGTCTATTCCACTAACAACAGTTTTAGCCCAATTTGAGTGATTTAACAGACTTGACCATCATAATGGTTAAGCCAGTCATTCATGTTAAAGTGTGTGCTAATTAGGGTTGCAGATGACACTAACTGGTGAATTTGCTAGTACATTCAAATTGGGATTTAAATTCAAAATGGCCTGAATACTTAGATAAATAATCCATTAGAGACAGAGAGAGATTTAATACATGTAAGTGCAGGATATGGCATAGACGGCTAGAATGAATAGCAGACTCTTACCTACCTACTTATATCATGCCACTCATCTACTCTACACTTGAAGATTGATTTGTCTCAAACATAGCTCTGATCATGTCAGTGTACTGCTCACAAATCATCAATGCCTTCCGTTGTTCAATACATTAAGTACCAATTTCTCATTGTTGCATTTAAGGCCCTAATATTAACTTTTGTTATATCTGCAAAGTCCACAAACACTTGGAAATTACATGGTGCATTTTTACTAACCCATGCTTCCAAAAATTATTAAAGAAAATCAGAAAATATTTTTAACTGAATGAAAATCTAACTGCAGCATATCAGAATTTGTGGGATTCAGCCAAATCAGTGCTTACTGGGAGATTTATGTCATTACATGTCTGTATTAGACAGGAAGAAAAGACTCAATTCAATAATATCGGCTTCCACCTTAAGAAACCATAAAAGAAGGAAATTAAACCAAAGGCAAGCAGAAAGATAGTAATAATATAGATAAGAACAGAAATCAATGTAATCAAAATTAGAAAAAACAATAAATATTATCAGTGGAATGCAAACTGTTTCTTTGTAAAGATCAGAGGAGCTGAAGTATTTAAGAAATTTTAAAAAATACTATTGAAAAGAAATGGCTTTGAACACAGCTTAAAGTACAGGAAAATGCAATACAGAAAAGGATATTGATACAAGAGTTTGTAGAATGGGTAAAAATGACAGGACACATAATCATATGAATGAATAAATGTCTTATAATGTAGCAGTAATTTATAATTGTTGAAATGTGTGGAATGGTCATCAAATTATATATATCTACAGCGAATGCATACAAAAAGAAACAATGTGATGCCAGAAAAAACAAAAAAGGAGAAAATGCTGGTTAAATATTAAATGGTGTTGGTAAAGAAAAAAAACACTATTGGAAAAGATAATTAGCCCTTACTAATTCACTTATACCTTTCCTGGAGAACAAGAACTTGTATCTAAAAAATGAAAAAAATAGAAGTATTATAAGATGATTCCACTGTAAATAAAAAATAATGTGTACATACTTTACAATTGAAAATCTATAGAAACACCTTTAGATCAAAATCCTTTGGTATACCTCAGAGATCGATGACTTTCAGAAAGAGGGCCATTGTCCAAAAAATAAAGAGAAAATGCTCACAGAGGGAAAGAGGCTATGTCGTTCTTTTTTTCTTTTATTCTTATTTCAGCATATTGTGGGGGTACAAAAGTTTAGGTTACGTTTATTGCCCTTGCCCCCCCCCGCCTGAGTCGGAGCTTCAAACCTGTCCATCCCCTAGACAGTGCGCATCGCACTCATTATGTATGTATACACCCATCCCCTCCCCCACCCACATCTGCCCGACACCCGATCAATGTTATTCCTAGATGTGCTCTTAGGTGATGATCAGTGAAACCAATTTGATGGTGAGTACATCTGGTGCTTATTTTTCCATTCTTGGGGTACTTCACTTAGTAGAATGGGTTCCAATTCTATCCAGGAAAATACAAGAGGTGCTATATCACCCCCACCCCTCACAGGCAGACTTTCCTGCTGAGAGGGGCCATTCCAGGCCCTCCCCAGCAGCTTTGCCCAGAGTCAAAGAACAGACCTTTGACTCCTGCTAACAGCATTTGTGGAGCTTGAGGGCAGGCTCACCCAACCCAGCTCTGCCCAGACTCACTCCCTGACCTGCCCTCACTGAGGTGCGGAATATGTAGTCCTTCTAAAAAGAAAAGGAAAAAGGAACAAATAATACAATGATGAGAAAATCTTAAAGCACAAGAATAATTTGGAATCATATCAGTAACCATTAATGACTTCATTAGGACAGTGTGTGAATGAAAACATTAAAACAGTGGAATTGTTGAATGCAGAAAATGAGTATGTGGCACATAGCTAGCAACAAAGCACATAATATTATATATACAGTAGGGAAGCATTAATAAAACCATGAATCATAGCACTTTTTACATGGTATTTCCTTTGTGAAAGATAATCATGTGTTAAGAAACTCTGTGTTGAATAGTAGTTTGTGAAAGAAAATGCTAATTGCTCTTATGAAAATGTTGCAACATTCATAGGAAAATAATAAAAGTGCATTTTCCAGTACAACTTAGAATTAATTGCAGTAACAACTGAAGAACGTATTTTTAAAATAACATAATTTATTGTTATCAGCTTTGACAAAAGACATATCAAACAACACTCATAATAATGAATGTGATCATTATATTCCATCTCCCCATTCTGCCTGCATACTGTAATTCATATAAACATTGGATGTAATCATGTCATGGAGAATATGATTTAGATATAATGCCCCCTTTTAAAATATAAGCTAATGCTTTTACTGGAGGGAGGACTTTAAAAAATAGATTCTTATCTGTGCAGCATTGTATTTGAAAATATAGGGGAAGTTGGATGACTAACTTTAGCTTATTAATTGGATTGCAATTTTTTTTCAAGTTAAACAAATAGGCACACTAGAGGCTGAGTAGAATTCAGCAAGACTTTGATCAATATTGCAAATAAATAATTTAGAGAATGTGTATTTAGAGAATGTGTATTTCTAAATCACATTTTAAAATATTTATACTATTTTATAATTGTAAAGATATGTGTTTTCATGTGTGTTTCATAAATGTGGGACAATTTTAAAACCATAAATAAGAAAATAAAGAAATCACTTATATTTCAACTGGCAGAGAAAAACATTGTTGCTACTTTGCTCTATATTCTCCCAATTGTACATAATATGCCTATGTGAACATAAATATGTCTCCCACTGTCTTTCCTTTTTTAAATTTTTTTAATGCAGCATATGACGGGGGTACAAATGTTTAGGTTACGTATATTACACTTGCCCCACCCAAGTCAGAGCTTCAAGTGTGTTCATCCCCCAGACAGTGAGCACTGCACCCATTAGGTGTATATATACCCATCCCCTCCTCCCCCTCCCATCTGCCCAACACCCGATGAATGTTGTTACTATATGTACACTTAAGTGTTGATCAGTAAATACTGATTTGATGGTGATCCCACTGTCTTTCAATCCTAATTTTAATTTAAATAAGATTGAAATTTTGGGACATTTCTCATACCTAGATAATTTAGTTTTTAAATTTGGAATATAGGATTTCTGCTTCTGGCCACAATGTAGCAACAGAAATTGAATTTTCACTTCTACCTGATATACCAAAAAAATCCAGATGAAATACATAAAACAACAATTTTCATTGGCCATCAGGCAATGCAAACTGATTTCTCAGAAACGAAAAGCAATGAAATACTATTCAGCCGTGGGAAAAATAAAATCCTGTCATTTGTAGCAACATAAATGGAATTGGAGGTCATTATGTTAAGTGAAATAAGCCAGGCACAGAAAGACAAATATCTCATGTTCTCACTCGTAAGTGGGAACTAAAAAAGTTGATCTCATGAAAGTATACAGTATTACAGTAGTTACCAGAGCCAGGGAAGCTGGAGTGAGGAGAATGAAGAGAGGTAGGTTCATGGGTACCAACATACAGTTAGATAGAAGGAATAAATTCTACAGTTCAATACCATGGTAGGATGACTAGTTAACAATAATATATTGTATACTTCAAAATATTTAATAGCTAGAAAAGAAGATTTGAAGTGTTCCCAACACAAAGGAATGATGAATGCTTGAGGTGATGGATATCCTAAATACCCTGATTTGATCATTACACATTGTAACATGTATTAAAATATCACATGTAACCCAAAAATATGCACAGATATGTATCAATAAAATGTTTGTATTCAAAAAAAGAAAAGAAAAACAGGCGAGCCCTAAAATTTCCCCAAATCACTGCTTGGGGAGATAATGGAGGCCACAGTGTGCAGAGGGGGAACTGACATTTTTCCTTGAATTTGCAATATAGAGCTGGGAGTCAAGAGAGGCCAAGTTAGCTAGAATTTGCAGGATATAGTATCCAAAAAGAGAGAGCTGCACACAGAGAAATCTCTGGAGCTCTCTCAGGGTTGGAAATATGTCCTATTCCCATCAGTCAGAGTGGAAATTCTCATAATTCATGGGGACTTAGGTTGAGTACTCTGAAGTATCTTGCCTTAGTAGTGAAGCAATATTATCTATAGACTAAACACTGCTCTGATCTTACCTAACAAAATTTAAAAGCAAGACCTGAAGGATCATACTGTTTCCAAGTAACTTTTTCCCAGGAAAAAGCTCAAGGATATTTATTTATAGAATTAAAAAATATATCCAGCACTGAACAAGGTAAAATTCACAAAGTCTGACATATAATCAAAATTGCCAGGCATTCAGAGAAGCATAAAATTAAGATTGATATTGAGTAGGAAAATCAGTTGATTGAAACTGACACAGATGATAGAGTTAGTAGGCAAGGATATTAAAATAGTTATTAAAGCTGTATTTCATATGTTCAAGAAAAAGACAAAAAGTTAAACATATTAAACACATATTGAACATGTGATAAAAGTCCCAAATTAACTCTAGGAGAAGAAAATTACAATATTTTAAAAAATACACTAGTTTGGATTAATGGCAGATTAGACATGGCAGAAGAAAAGATTAGTCTACTTGAAGGTATAGCAATAGACATTTTCTAAAATGAAACAGAAAGAGGAAAAAAAGACTGAAACAAATAAACAATATCAGTAAGCATATGGGGCAACTTCACATAGCCTAATATACATGAATTTTGAGACTGAAAAAGAGGCCCAAAGGGGTATAGAAAAAATATTTGAAGAAATGATAAATGAAAATGTCCCAAATTTGATGCAAACTATACACCTGCAGATCCAAGAAGAATTCTAAGAATGAGAAACATAAAGAGGAAGACAGATTAAAGATGGCAGACCAAAGACACCACCAGCCAGAGCATCTCTGTAAGAAGGAGGAATTTTAGATGAAAGAGAAAAAACAGACAAACATACATCACATGAGTGTCTGAAGGAAAGGTGCCAGAACCTACAGGAGACTCCATGGGAAGAAGTTGCAGAGCAGAACTGGAAGGAGAAAGGCATGGGTGGGGAATAAGCCCAGAGAGGCGCGGAGACCAGACAGAAAGGTAAGTGGATTCGCTAACATCCCCCTACATCACATCTCGGACTCCTGAGCTGCTGGAGAGACCTTCTGCTGAAGCAAGCCCAGAGACTGCTGCCACCAGTTAAGGGAGAGCTTCTTGAGGACAGGGCACCGGGCTCTCATGCCCCCACCCCAGGCACCTCCTGCCCCATAGAACTGAGTTGGATGGTACGTGCCATATTGATTCTCTACCCACTGGGCACCTTTGCCCTTCCCAGGGGCTCTCAACCACTCAGGTTCCATCTTGTTGGTCCCCACACAGACATTTCCCAACTCAGGCCCATACTACAGGAGTCACAGGGGTCTGGTGGGTCCCAGGTGATCTCCATGACTCCAGAACCTTATCATTGTGGGCAGACTGCCTCCCGGAAAGAGGGTTGGAGATGACCAGGGAGTGGACTTTCCTCCACCTAGACCCTTTTCACCCCTTCCCCTCCCCCACTCACAGCAAATTGAGCCACTATATGGAGGCTTCCACAGGGAACAAGGCTCAGACCTTTCCTCTGGAGTCCTGCAGCAGAGTGAGGATTGCTTAGACTGTGAGCTCCCTGCCTGCTGGCCCTCCCTGGTGCTGCTTGCCTAAAGACTCCAGCAGAGTAGGACACACCCCAAGGGGGAGGGACATTGAATCAGCTTGGGCACCCCTGAGAAGGACTTACTGGGACCAGTATCCTTTGCCCTGGCACGGTCAGGGTTTGATCTCCGAGGCCTGGGTTATGGACCTGCAGGCCAGATCTTATACACCCAGGTGTCGATTGCATTCAAGAGTCCAGGAAGAAGAGGAAGACAACGTGTGGATGAGCACTTCCAATCTCTCCCATAAGCTGTCACATAGTAGGTGCTCAGTCAAAAACAGCAATTATAATTTCTTATGGCAACACAACCCTTTTCATTTCTTGGAAGAGTTTCTAAAAAGACTAAATTTACCTTGAAATTCATCAACTTTTTCAAGTGCTTTCATATACAGAATCACATCTAGTTCTCAAAGTATCTTGTAATGTTAGCAGGGAGTTCTGCATTGCCCTTTGCAATAACCTCTATAATCTTACTAGGCTGAGATTTCTCCTTCCTTAGGATGCATAGTCAAAATCTTAAGTTATGAATCTCTGCTACTCTCCACATGACTGAACATTCCTCAATACTTGTACAGGTGCCATTAGGTAAACTGCAAACCAGGATTTTCCTGTGAGGGCAGAAACCCCGACAAGGGCAAGTGGAAGGATGGTTAATTACTGTTTTATTTTTTCCTCAGAGCTAGCATGTACACCAAGGAACTACTGTTTACCTCCTAGGAGGATTCTAGGGTTTTAGGAATTCAGCGTCCTGTAGATGTTTGCATATACAGTAGTTTATATGGTCTTTCCTTATCTATTGGTTATAAGGGAAGCTTTGGCTTTCAGCAGTGCGGAACCTGTGGCCTTGGGGCCACATGTGGCCTTCTGGATCCTTGAGTGTGGCCTTTTGACTGAATCTAAATTTTACAGAACAAATCCCTATGTTCTGTGAAGTTTCGATTCAGTTGAGGGGCCACACTCAGGGATCTGGAGGGCCACATGTGGCCTTGAGGCTGCAGGTTAAGTGGCCTGTTTCAAATAATACACTTTATTAAAGTCTTACTGCAAATGTCAGAGTGATTTCAAAATCTCTTTCTCTAACTTTAGGGCTATATCCCAAGAACCAATCAGACTCTTCTCACCAGCCCATTTGAAAAACAATTTGAGAGTGCATTGAAGAGGCTTGGGGGGAGGGATGGGGATGACCAGGCATCAAAACATCCTCCAAAGTGTGCTTTTATGTTGAAAGGGCTGTGGCTATCAGAGGGGTTCCAGAATGTGGAATGGGCAGCCAGAGAACTTCTGCAGAGAGTAGGAATACTCTATGTTAGGGTGAGGGTAGGTGATTCTGGGCTGTTCCAGTGGAAGAAGGGCACAGTATTCAGAGGAGGAGTAAGTGAGGAGCTGGTCAGCAGGGGGGTTACAGAATGGGACAGGAGGGCACACAGGGCAACACCAGAGGAAGGGCACTGTAATGCGGAAAAGTGCTGGAATGGGACAAAAATGCCAGCATCTGGGCAGAGTCAGTTTTCAAGAACCCTGAGGCTCAGGCAGGAGGACCCTAGGCTCATAAAGTCCACAGACAATCCCCAGATACGTTTGATTCTCATGTAACCTTCCCTTCTTTGTGCCTGCTTTTTTAAGTATCTTGGCCCCAAGTTTTTGTTACATGAAAGACATTATGGAGTACTGAGAAATGAACTAAGAAACAGAATGCCTGCTTCAGGCTGGCAAAAGTGGGGACAGTATGAGCCTAGATGACTTCAGGCCCGGAGTCAAGTCCCCAGCTCTGTCACTAGCCATGTGATCTTGAGCAACTTGCCAAGTGCTATGAGCCTCAGGTCGTTCATCTGTAAAATGGGTTTGATAAACCCTGCTTTATAGGCCTGCTGGAATGTATGTAGTGTGAGTAAAGCATCTGGCACAGTGCCTGGCATACATTGGATGTTTATTGAATGGCAAAAATTTTGAATATGATTTTGACCCCAGACTCTCCCCTACACACTACATTCTCTGAGATATTTTGTGTGTGTGTGTGTGTGTGTGTGTGTGTGAGAGAGAGAGAGGGAGAGAGAGGGGAGAGAGAGAGAGAGAGAGAGATATCAAGGACCTCTCAGAGAATATGCACCACTCCAGGACATGACACACCAAATGGGCCAGAAGTGCCACTTTGTAAGTAAAACTCAGTAAATTTTCCCTATTAGTAGACACATTATTTCATTTGGAATGTGGGGGAGTTTTCCTCAGCTGGATGCAACTCAAAGCTCCTAGGATTTAAGTCAGGGACTAACTCCTTTCGTCCGTCCCACCTTCTCTACCATACAAACCGCTATTTTCATTCATTTCACTCCAACCCAAAATCTAGCCCTCGCTCAGAGTTGGCCAAATTACAACAATCAAGGTCATCTAATTAAACATCCTTTCAATGGGGTGGGGTCTGGCTCTCCTAGGCCAGGGAAAACAGTGCCAGCCTAGAGGCTTCTGGGCACCACTTCAAGGGAGTATTGCCCTATTTTTCAGAAAATCCTTATAGATGATGTGTATAGGCATTTAGTTCATGCACTTTTAAGACAAGGGCACAGGATACCTTCTATATCTGCCCAGGTGGAAATTTCTTTCTGCTTTATCCACCATCCAAAAGGAACCGCTAAAAGCAGTTTTCCATTGTAGGTTTTTATCTTACCTGTGAGGCACTCTGTCTGAGACTCTGGGCCCTGCCACCATCCAGCTTAATTTAAAATTAATTCCTGCAGAAGGAGCTGCAACTTCCCAAAGCCCCAAACTGCCTTGGTTCAGGGATTTTACACTTACTCGCATCTGGAGTCCCACTTCCTTGCTCCATTTTTTTAACTTGCTTGTTAGGTCTTACTGGACATCTCACCATCTTCCCTGCTTATCCTAGAATCCCCACTAACACAGTGCCTTCCAAAGAGCAGATGTTCAATTAATGTTTGGGGAATAAATGAGCCAGTGAACTGAAGATCTCATTTAATAAGATTTAATTTATTGTACATTCTAGAATAAGCCAAGAAAATAGGTATAAATCTTTAATTTTACAAAACAACAGACTAAAAGAGATACAGAAATCCTAGGATTAACCATTTCTTATGTTCTTCCTGTATTTATTGATCTCATTGGTTTGCTTGCTGGGCTCTTTCACATTTCTAAGGAAATTTTCACTCCAACGCTATGTTATCTTGTTCCAGATCACAAAATAAGATGGAAGTTTCCTCAATTTGTTTTACTTAATAGCAAAATTCTTATTCTTAAACCTGATACACAGCAATAAATGTGTGACCAATGTCATTCAAGAATCTAGATTCTGAAACTAGTAAACTTTTTAAGAGAAACATTTGAAAAATACCAAAAAGAAAAAAAAATAACAATAAAATCTGCAATCAGCCCTCCACTACTTAAAAACTTGACTACCCGCTTCAAACAGAATGAAGAATCTGCCCGAGACTTTACTCAGGGCTGGACTTGGCCTTGGTGGCAATTTTAGCCTGAGCTCTCTCTTCTTCATCTCTCAAAGCTTCCTTATACAAGGCTGTGAAGGCAGTGGCTTCACTCCCACTGACCTTGGAGAAAAACTCCAGGACTTTTTTCTTGCTGGTTTCAGCATGAGCCCTTGGGCCCCACAGGAATTCGTAGCTTGGAGGATCACTGTTGGGCACTTGCCGGTACTCCAGGTATTTTTCCTGCACCAGATCTTTGGTGATGAGCTTCCTGCACTCCCCATAGATGAAATCCTTCCTCTCAGGATACACCCCAATCGTATTCAGCACCTTCCAGATCTTCTCCTCAGGGGCACGGTTGCCCTCCATGAAGATAACGCCCAGGATAAGAATCAGGAGGCCGGTCTTGGGCATGCCCTCGTCATCACTCAGCCTTCCATCATAGGTGAGGTCTAGCATTTTGGTGAGCACATAAGAGCGGCTGATGGGATCCACTTTCTTCACCTCAATGCCAAAGACCACCTCCATGCATTCACAGGCTTTCATGAAGATCCCAGGGAAGTGATCTCTGTATTCTTTGATGACATTCTTCAGCATTTCTGCCTCTGTTACGGGCTCCTTTGTTGTATACTTGACACTCAGAAACTTCACCAACTCAGCCACCTTCTTCTCTAGCATGTTACTGAACAAGGACTCAGGATGTGGCAGGAACTGTGAGGTGCTTGGATCACTCTTTTCCTGGCTGCTGGAACCCTCTTCAGGTTGGCTCCACTGAGTGGCTTTCACAATAGAGGAGGAGGAGGCTGTGGCCTCCTCAGCTGCAGGAATTAGTGCACCCACCAGGCCTTGGGCCTCTCTTTGGGCCTGAAGGCCTTGTTCATTCTTGCAGGGCTGACTCTTCTGGCTGTGAGGCATCATGATCTGCTTTGGAGAAGCCAGCAGGAGTGTGGGCAAGAGATGGGTGATGGAGCCAACTGGCCTAAGAGAGACAGGAAGAGTGTGAGAAACTTAACCTTGTCAGTTCTGATAAAGGCTGTCTCAACAGGTCCTCCCTTAGTTCTCTAGGGCCTCACAGGTCTTCTCCTGTCCTCCTGGTCAGCCTGTCCCCTAGCAACCTGTATGAGGATGTGAAAAAATTCCTCAGGGTGCAGCCAGCCAGCAGAGCACGAGAATTTTAGGGATGACAGTAGGGTGGGTGGGGCCGGATGCTGTGGGGTTCCCTCTGTTCTGGGGGGTAGGGCCCTTGGTATACATTTAGGGTATGTACCTCACCTTGACTCCTGGCACTGCCTGAGCCTCTTCTGCTCTGTGACCTGAGGAGATCTGGCCCAGACCAAGGCCCTCACCTCCAATTCCTGGAGCCCCTGTAAAAGGAATTGAGAGGGTCTCTCAAGTGGCAGACTAAAAGTACAGCCCCAGTCCCCCCAGGGCTGACAGGTGGGCAAGGACTCTGTGAGGACCCCACAATTCTGAAGTAGATCCTCCCCTGGGTCCAATCATGGCAAACAGCAGGACAGGGATGGACTAGGCACATTTTTTCTTGTGTAGGGGGTGCCCTCCACCCTCAAATTGACTCCTGGCAGGGCCTGAGACTTCTCCCTCTGTTGAACTGAGTCCAGTCCCCAGAGACCACCAGGTGGGAGTAAGGGGGCACCACATTTGGACATCATACATCAAGGCCTCCCAGGGCCGGGGCAGTACAGGGCAGGGGCCCTAACTCTTCAAGGGGAGAGGGAGATTCCCTCAAACCTCAGTCAGGGTCTTCACCATGACTCCTGGCAGAGGCTGGGTCTCTTCCCTGGGCTGACCAGATATAGCTACCTCTGCTGACATAAAGTTGCCCTCTTAGACCAAGGCCTTCACTTCCTTGAGATCAATGAAACAAAAGTGAGGAAGTGCCACATATATCCACCCCTGCCCAGGATCTCCAAGTGCTGACAGCAGGGGCTGGACCCAATATGTCCTTGGCTGGTGGGCACATTCAGTTATCCCTCAGGGTCCTCACCTCCATGCTCAATAGGGCCTCTGGTGACCTGAGGCTGGCCCTCTCAGACAAAGGCCTTCACCTCCCTGAGACTCCCAGGGCAGCTAGAAATGAGGGGACACTCAGAAAGACCTTCCTGGGTGCTACCAGGGCTGACAATATGGGTGGGACAAGTTTCTTTGGGGACCCCTTTGTTTGGAGTAAGAGTTAGCCTCAATCCTCCCAAAGGTATTCACATTTACTCCTGACAGGGCCAGCATTCCTTCCCTTCTTCTGTCTTGAGGATGCTTTCTTCAAGCCAAGGCTTCCATCTGCCAGACATGCCAGACAAGGAAGTGAGGGAAGTGGAAGGGGTTAGAGGGGTGCCTAATAGTCCTACTTAGGGTCTCCAAGGACTGGCAGCAGGAACAGGACAGGGCTGGCGACCCTATATTTGCAGTTGGAGGTCCTCTAGGGACATTCTCAGAGTCCTCACTTTGACTCCTGTCAGGGCTGGGGCTACTCCTTCTGTTGGCCTGAGGCTGCACCCATCAGACCTAGGACCTTAACTCACTGAGACCACCAAGAAGGGAGTGAAGCAGGGCCTCAGCCTGACAGGACTAAATAATGTCTGTCAGGGCTCTAAGCAGGGTCAGGGCAGATACCTATGGAGTTCCCTCTGGGTTCTGCATTGGGGGTATATTTATACCCTACATGGCCTGCAACCCATATTTTTTGCTGGCTTGAGGATGCTTCCCTTATACCAAGGCCCCTATCTTCTAGAGAAGCCACACAAAAACATGAGGTGGGTGGAGGGGCATCCCTGCCTTATAGCCAAGGCTTAGGCCTCTCAGAGAAGGGGCAGGTTTCTGTGGCTCCCTCTCTATCTGTGGTGGGAGGTCCTCTTATCCCTACCTAAGAGTCCATGTCTTTATTCCTGGCAAGGCCTGGGGCTCCTCCCTCTGATGAGCAGAGACCGGGCACTTCAGACCAAGGCCCTCACATCCCTAAAACTCCCTATCTGGATATGATGCAAGAGAAAGAGGAGGCTTAGCATGACACCATTTCCTGAAATCCCTAGGGCTGACAGAAGAAATGCATGGTGAATTTCTGTGGAGATTCCCCAGGGTTCCATAGTGGGGTACCCTCAGTCCTATACAAGCTCATTATATTTACTTCTGACAGGACTTGCACTGCCTCTCTTTTGCTGAACTGAGAATATGGCCCTCAAGCCACAGTTGCGCTCTCTGTGAGACCGCCAACAAGGAAGTGAGGACTGGGGAAGGTGGCTCTACTTGACTACCCTGCCCCAGGCCTTTCAGGGCTGACAGAAAGGGAAGGTTTCAATGGGCTCCAATCTCTCTGTTGGGAGGTCCTCTCAGGCCTCTATACGGGTTCTCACCTTGACGTCTAGCACCGCCTGGTTCTCTTCCCTCAGCTGACTTGAATCTACACCCCTGAAATAAAGCCTCACTTCCTCAGTCTCCAAAAAAATTAGCCGGGCATGGTGGCGCATGCCTGTAGTCCCAGCTACTCGGGAGGCTGAGGCAGTAGGATCGCTTAAGCCCAGGAGTTTGAGGTTGCTGTGAGCCAGGCTGACGCCACAGCACTCACTCTAGCCCGGGCGACTGAGACTCTGTCCCCAAAAAAAAAAAAAAAAAAAAAACGTCCAGATACACCACATCTGGCGACCCTCCCTGCGGCATCCCAGGACTTACAGCAGGGGCGGGGAGCTCGGGCCCCCCCTCTCTGTAGTGGGAGGTCTCCACTGTCGTTTTTTAGGGTCCTTACCTTAATATCTGGCAGGGCACCTCAGAGGAAGCCTCTCGCCTCCCTCAGACTCCAAAGATGGAAGTCCGGATACACCACGTCAGGGAACGCTGCCTGGGGCTTCCTAGGGCCGGCAGCAGGGGGAGGGTGACAACGGAAGTGTGTGGTGGGAGGTCCTTTTACTCCTCCTTCCGGGTCCTCACTCTGAAGTCTGATTGGTTGTGGGATTCTTCCTTCTGCTTACGTAAGTTAAGTCAGGATACACCACATCTGCCTGGTGTTTCTCAGGGCTGACAACACGGGTAGGGTCTTAGCTCAGCGCCGTTACCTTGATTTGTGTATTCACTGAGACCACACTTAACTCTCTAAGACCACCAAACTGGTGGGGTGTCAGCCTGACTGGCCTGTACAAAGGGCTACCAGAATTGACAGCAGGGGCGGGGTAGGTTTCTGTGCGATTCTCTCAGTTCTGGGTTGGGAATTACCATCAGTTCTTTTAAAAAAGTGTTCTTATTTTCCCCTAAAAGGACCTGCGCTCCATGCTTTTCAAGACCCCCATCTCCCTGAGGCGCCCTCTACAGGACTGCAAAGGTTGTGAGTGGTGGCGCCTTTTCCTGGCAGCCCTGCCAGGGACCTTCCTAGGCTGACAACAGGATCGCGTTTACTATGGGGTCCCCTCTGACAGTGGGAGGTTAAATCAGCCCTCAATAAGGGTCCTCACCTTGAAGCAGGGCCTAGGACTCCTGCCTTTGCTGACCTGAGTCCTGCCCCTTGGACCAACACTGTCACTTCCCTGAAAACCTCTTCCCTTTTTCAGTGGAAGTCAGGGTCTGGTGGGAGTCAGGGTCTGCCACCTCTGGTCATGATGCCCCTAAGGCCTTCTAAGGCTAACAGCTGGGGCAGAACGGGCCTAGGGCCCAGTCTCTTCTGTGGTGGAGGTTCTGTATAGTCCTCCCTCGGGATCATCACCTTGACTCCAGAAACAGTTGGCCTCCTCCCTCTGCAGATCTGAGTCCATTTATCTCAAACTAAGGACCTCCCCTTTTTGAGACCCCTGAATTGGAAATAAGGAGTGTTTTTAGCCTGACAGCCCAGCCTGGGTTCTCCCATGATTTACATGGGTATATCAGGAGTGGAGTGGGATTCTGTGTGGTCTCTCTGTTCTGAGGTGTGTGT
Organism: Lemur catta; assembly: GCF_020740605.2. Lineage (NCBI taxonomy): Eukaryota > Metazoa > Chordata > Mammalia > Primates > Lemuridae > Lemur > Lemur catta. The sequence continues at coordinate 37,415,835 of NC_059155.1, read as the reverse complement.
ATTCCCCTCCCCCACTCTTGAGAGTCTTCATCTTGGGTCCTGGCTCTTTGATTGAATGCTCCATAAGAGATCTCACCTCCCTGCCAGCTCTGAGCGTTTTCACAGCTGCAACTCTTGCACAGAATGGTTTCGGGTCCCAGGCTAGATACTAGAAGAAGTGAGAGCAGCAGTGCCCATGACAAATAGTGGCCTGTCACAGAAGTAACACACCTTCCCATGGAGTCACTTCACCAGACAGACTTAGACTTTGGAAACCTTTTGTTCTAAAAGATTTATTTGCTACAAAGAAGAGCCTGAGCAGCATGATTGATTTTGGAAGCCCCTACTCTTTTCTTCTTTTTTGTTAAGACTTCAAAAAAGTAGTTAAATCTGCTACACTTTATGACATTTTATAGCCAACTCAGTTTTCAAAGGAATTAACTTTCTAGAGCAGTTTTAGGTTCATAGAAAAATTGAGAGGAAGGCACAGAGTTCCCATAAACCTCTTACCCCCCTCCCCCCCCACATGTACACCCTCCCCTATTATCAACATCTCCCACCAGAGTGGTATATTTGTTACAATTGATGAACCTGCTTTAACACATTATTATCACCCCAAGTCCATAGTTTACATTAGAATTCACTCTTGGTGTTGTACATTCTATAGATTTTGACAAATGCATAATGACATGTATTCACCATCGTTGTATCATACAGAATAGTTTCACTTCCCTAGAATTCCTCTGTGCTCCACCTATTCATCCCTCCCTCCCCCAACCCCTGGCAACCACTGATCTTTTTATTGTCTCCATAGTTTTACCTTTTCCAGAATATCATATAGTTGGAATCATACAGTATGTAGCTTTTTCATATTGGCTTCTTTCACTTAATAATATGCATTTAAGTTTCCTCCATGTGTTTTCATGGCTTGGTAGCTCATTTCTTTTTAGCACTGAATAATATTGCGTTGTCTGGATGTGCCACAGTTTCTTTATCCATTCATCTCCTGAATGACATCTTGTTGTTTCCAAACTCTGGCAATTATGAATAAAGCTGCCATAAACATCTGTGCACAGGTTTTGTGTGGACGTAAGTTTTCAACTCCTTTGGGTAAATACCCGGGAGTGCAATTGCTGGATTGTATGGTAAGCGTATGTTCAGTTTTGTAAGAAACTGCAAAACTATCTTCCGAAGTGGCTGTACCATTTTGCCTTCTCACCAGCAATGAGAGAAAAATTCCTGTTGTTTCATATCCTCACCAGTATTTGATGTTGCCAGTGTTCTGGATTTTGGCCATTCTATTAATAATAGGTGTGTAGTGGTTATCTCATTGTTGTTTTAATTTGCATTTTCCTGAGGACAAATGATATGGAGTATCTTTTCTTTTCTTTTTTTTTTTTTTTTGCACTTAACCACTAAATATTTATTGAATTTTTATTATAACAGCAATACAATATTAGTAAATAGAGAAAAATACAGAGTAAAGAGAATACAGCAATATAGCTTGAAGAAGGGGTAAGGAGAGGAGGCAGGGTGGGGGAGGGGTTCTAGCAGGGGTGTTTATTCATCACTTTCCTATAACTTCCACGAATATTTACCATCCATCATGATCAATTTCATTCCAGCAAAAATTTCTCAAAGGGTGCCTATCCATCTCTCTAGGGCCTCTATTAAATTATTAATTCAATCACCTTTGAACTTTCTCCCACTAGGGTTTTATCCATGTCCAACTCACTTTAAATGGGTTGATCTCCCTGCAGTTCCTCCCGAGTTTATTTGGAATCTGATTAACTCATGTGAAGTATTACAGTGAACTTACAGGTGCACAAAATAAGAAGGGCACATCTATATGGTGCAGTTTGGAATTCTGTTTAAGTTTGCAGGTACCTCTCGGAGTATCTTTTTATATGCTTGTTTGCTATCTCTGTGTCTTCTTTGGTGAGATACTTGTGTAGGTCCTTGGCTCATTTTTATTTATTTTATTTAAAAATATTAAGGGGGTACAAATGTTTTTGTTACATGGCTTGAGTCAGAACTATAAATGTGCCCATCATCCAAATAGTGTTCATTGTGCCCATTAGGTGGGGTTTTGCCCCTCCTTTCTTCCCTTCTCCCCTCTGCTTGATTTCCAATCACTTTTACTTCCCTCTGTGCACTTGTGTGCCCATTAGTTAGTTCTAACTTATTAGAGAGTACATGTGGTGTTTATTTTTCTATTCTTGAGATACTTTGCTTAGGATAACGGTCTCCAATTCCTTCCAAATTGCTGCAAAAGGCATTAATTCATCCTTTTTATGGCAGAGTAGTACTCCATGGTATACATATACCACATTTTGTTAATCCACTCATGAACTGATGGGCACTTGGGTTGATTCCAGATCTTTGCAATTGTGAATTATGCTCTCTGACCCGTTTTTAAATCAAGTTGTTTGTTTTATTTTATGTTTGAGTTTTTAATAATTCTTTGTATATTTTGGATAACAGTCTCTTATCAGATATGTCTTTCACAAATATTTTTCCCCAGTCTATGGCTTATCTTTTCATTATATTGAGAAGTCTTTTGAGGTTAACATTGCATTATACAGTGCAATGATTTTCAGTTTTTAACCCTCATTTATAATATGAAATGTATTTTACGTCTCTACCAAGTGTATGTGTAGAATATATACATGTGTGTGTGTGTATATATATGTATATATGTAAAATGAAAGAATATCTACCCTATATGTGATTTACTGTGATACTTGCTATTTTATTTTTAGTTCATTGTTTTTTGTTTGTTGTTTTGAGACAGAGTATTGGTCTGTCACCAGGGCTAGAGTGCCATGGTGTCAGCCTAGTTCACAGCAACCTCAAACTCCTGGGCTCAAACAATACTCCTGTCTCAGCTTCCCAAGTAGCTGGGACTACAGGTGTGCACCACCATGTCCAGCTAATTTTTTCTATTTTTAGTAGAGATAGGTCTCTCTTTAGCTCAGGCTGGTCTTGAACTCCTGACCTCAAGGGACCCTCCTGCCTTGGCCTCCCAGAGTGCTAGGATTACAGGCCTGAGCCACCACACTCAGCTTAGTTCATTCTTTATATACTGTTAAAATATTAAATTTTTAGAAAGACCAGTTCTCTTCCATCCAAGTGTTTTCAGGTGGTTGTTACCACAGAGTGAAGTCATACTGCCTCAATCAACCCTAGTTTTCCTGCTCTCCCAATATTATTCCTTGGTTAATGGCATCTGTGTTTGGAGGAGGGGCTGCTTCAGACCTATACAATGAAACAGAGGCCAAAGTTAAAATCTTTCCTCCTACCTTGTCTTTGTTCTTTCCTGCTGCTATGACAAAATACTTGATATTGGGTAATTTTTAAATAATAAAGATTTATTTCTCACAGTTCTGAAGACTGGGAAGTCTAAAATCAAGGCACTGGCAGGTTTGGCGTCTGGTGGGGGCCCCAGTCTCTGTTTCCAGTTTGGTGCCTTATTGCTGTGTCCTCACATAGTGGAAAGCAGAAGGGCAAAAAGGGATTAACACAGTGTAATCACATGGCAAAAGAGATGGAAGGGCAAAATTGGGCTGAATTTTGTCTCTCAAGCCCTTTTATGAAGGCACTAATCCCATCCTGTAGGTCCTCATGGCCTATTCACCTCCTAAGGTCTCCACCTCTTAATACTATCATATCAGTGATTAAGTTTCAACATATGAATTTTGGGAAGACACAATTCAGACTATAGCATACCTATTCTGTATTTAGTATCTATTGCAGGCTAGAGACTTTCCCCAATTTCACTGCCGTCTTTCAAGCAAAATTACTAGTCCAACACAATTTTCAGCCACTTCCAGGCATTTTTTAAATGTTTTGTTGTTTAGATATTGGTTTTGATATTTGTGGTAAGCTCCCCAAGATAACAGATCCTAATCTCTTGAATCTTTAAATGTTGCCTTATTTGGAAAAAGGGTATTTGCAGGTGTGATTATATTAAGGGTTTTATCATAAGGAGATTATCCTAGATTACATACCCTTCAAGCAAAAAGAAGGGTAACTCCAGGAGCAGAGACCTTGACCAGTGATTGGAGCCTTGAGCTCAATGGCTCAAGTCATGGGTACAGGTGAAGAGGACTGAGACCTGGGAGCAAGACAGAGGCCTGAACCATGGGCCCTGAAGGCAGATCCCTTGGCCAAGAAGGCAGAGATCTTGAGCCATGAATTATTCCCAGGCTTTGAAACATAATGGAATTTGTTCTGCTGGATTTTGAAATGGTTTGGAAATGATCACTTTTTTCCTTCCATTTCCCCCTTTGTAAATGTCAATGCTTATAATTGTTATACTATGGCAGCCCCACCGTTGTATTTTGGGAACAATAACTTGTTTTCTAGTTATACAAGTCCAGAGATAGAGATAGATTATGCCCAAGGATGGATCATACTTATACCTTATTTAGATGATTTAGATTTGGGACTTTTGAGCTGAAGTTATCTAGATGAGATTTTAGACTTGAGTTGATGCTGTAACAGGTTGAGATTTTTGCAGATGTTAGGATAGTATGAATGTATGTGGCATGTGGGATGGATGTCAATCTCTGGGTGCCAGATGATGGCCTATGGTATGATAAAAAATGGCCCGTGAAATATATAGAATTCTAATCCTTGAAACCTTTAAATGTTACATTATTAGAAAAAAAAAGATCTATGCTGATATGATTAAGTTAAGGATGGTGAGATTATCATGGATTATTCAAGTAGGACCTAGAGACAATCACAAGTTTCCTCATAAATGAGAGGTAGAGGGAGATTTCTCACATACCCAGAGGAGAAAGCATTGTGAAGATAGAGGCGGAAATTAGAGTGATGAGGCCACAAGCCAAGGGATAGTGGCAGCCACTATAAGCTGGAAAGGCAAAACATATCCTCCCCTAGAGCACACAGAAAGTGAGCAGCCCTCTTGACATAATTTTGGTTCAGTAATACTGATTTCAGATCCGAATCAACAGAACTGTGAGAGAACAAATTTCTGTTGGTTTGAGCCGTCTAGTATGTGGTAATTTGTTAGGGCAGCCCTGAAAAACTAATGCAATATAGTTATCCTGTTTCATTTGTTTGTTTCTTTGTCATTCTCCCTTCTCTAGTTTCCCAGGGCTGATTTGGGCAGTGGAATACAGTAGCCCAAGCTTGTCATCTTGGAACATACAGATAAGACATTCTATCTGTAAATAATTTAAGGACAATCAACATATTTACAATATTCTGCTTCCCATCAATACATATGGTATGCTGACCAATCTATTTGAAACATTTTTTTTACCTGAATCTAACAGGAAACTTTTCTAGTTGTCTACATAAAGATCTTGAACATTTTTGTGAGGCTTCTTAGGTAATATCTAGAGTTTGTTGTGGTTGTAAACGGGGTATTTTCTATTACATATTTTAATTAGTTATTGATTTTGTGCGGCAATGCTCTTGATTTTGCTATAGTAACTTCCATACACAATCTTGCAGAAGTCTCTTATTCGTGTGATTTTTCCCCATGACTATTTTATTGATTTTTTTGGATAGATATTGTTGCCATATATGTTCTTTTTCTTTCAATATTCATCCCTTCTTGCTAATTTTGCTATTCACAGTCTGGCTTTGTTCTAGTGCAGTTATTTTCTTTTATTGTGATAAAAAACCACATAATATAAATTTACCCTAGTAACAATTTTTAAGCGTTATATATACAGTTTTGTTAGCTATATGCCCATTGTTGTACAAAAGCTCTCCTAGAAGTTTTTCATCTTGCATGACTGAAACTCTATACCCTTTGAATAAGGCCTTCCCATTTACCTCTCCCCACACCTCCTGGCAGCAACCATTCTACTTTCTGTCTCTATGATTTTGATTACTTTATATGTCTCTTATGACTGGAATCATGAAGAAAAATTACAGAGAGGGTACAGAGTTCCCATATGCCCCACAGGCAGTTTCTCCTGTTATTAACATCTTACCTTAGTTTAGTACATCTGGTACAACTAATGAACAAATATCGATACATTGTTATTAACAAAAGTCTATGGTTTATTCAGAATGCCTTAGTTTTTACCAAGTTTCCTTTTCCTGATCCCCTCTAAATACATTACTTTTAGTCATCATGTCTCCTTAGCCTCTTATCTGTGCCAGTTTCTCAGACTTTCCTTGTTTTACACCTTCATTACTTCCTCTGTGGGTGAAGCTACCATCATTTCTCACCTAAACTATAGCAAAGGCTTCCTCACTGCTGCCTCTTTTTCTACACTTGCCCCTGTAAAATCCATTCTCTTCCCAGCAGCTAGTGATCCTTTTAAATATACAATAGCTGATTGAATTTTTAAGATTTTCATATATCAAAGTTTTCTTTTTATAATGTACAGATGTGTTAGATTTTAACAAATGCTTACAGTCATATATCTACTACTCAACTCTCATACAGAGCAGTTCTATGGTTCTATCACTCTGAACTTCCTCTGTGCATAACATTTGTAGTCGACTACTACTAATTTGTTTTCCATACCTGTATTGTGGCTTTTTCCAAGATGTTATATGAATAGGATCATAAAAAATGTAGTGTTTGGGATCTGCTTTCTTCACTTTAAAAAGTTCATTTGAGATCCATCCATGTTATATGTGTCAATAGCTAGTTTTATTTTATTGCTGACTAGGATTCCATTGTATGGATATAACAGTGTTTATTTACCCATTCACCTCTTGAAGGGCATCTTGGATGGCAATATGAATAATGCTAGGTAAATATTCAAGTAAAGGTTGCTTTGTAAACAAGTTTTCAATTCACTTGGATAAAACCTAAGAATGAGATTGTTTGATCATATGGTAAGTCTATCTTTAACTTTGTAAGAAACTGCCAAACAGTGTTCTCAAGTGGCTGTACCAATTTTCATTCTCCAAAGGAATGAGTAAGAGTTTGGGTATGGGCACACTAATAGCCCTAACTCAAGCATTATAAAAACTATCTATGTAACAAAAACATTTATACCCACTAATATTTTGAAAAAAAAGAGTTCTTGTTTTTCCATATACTCTTCAACATTTGGAATTTTCGTATTTTGTATTTTAGCTACTTTAATAGGTTTGTAGCGAATTTTATTGTGTTTTTCACCTCCATTTTTCTTTGAGGACAAATGATGTAGAATATTTTTTCATATGAATATTTATAATCTGCATATTCTCTTTGGTGAAATATCTGTTCAAATGCTTATTAGTGTGTTTACATTTTGTTGTGTTTTTGGGATTGAGTTTTTCAAAATTTATTTATTTTTTAAAAATTTTTATTGACAAATCACAATTGTGTGCATTTACGGAGTTATTGTACTTAAAGATTTTTCTGTTTATTCAGGGTATATGGGTTTTTTAAGTAAGATATGGGATTTACACATATTTTCTCCCAATCTGTGACTTGTTTTCTTTTAAGTTATCTTAATAGTGTATTTTTAAATAAACTTAATTTTAGAATAGTTTTAAATTAGGGACACTCATACACTGCTGGTAGGACTGCAAACTAGTACAACCTCTGTGGAAAGTAATATGGAGATATCTCAAAGAGCTACAAGTAGACATATCATTTGATCCAGCAATCCCATTACTGGGCATCTACCCAAAGGAACAAAAGACATTCTATAATAAAGATGTCTGCACTCAAATGTTTATAGCAGCACAATTCACAATTGCAAAGATGTGGAAACAACCCAAGTGCCCATCAATCCATGAGTGGATTAATAAAATGTGCTATATGTATACCATGGAGTACTACTCAGCCATAAAATACAATAGTGATATAGCACCTCTTGTATTTTCCTAGATAGAGCTGGAACCCATTCTACTAAGTGAAGTATCCCAAGAATGGAAAAACAAGCACCACATGTACTTACCATCAAATTGGTATTAACTGATCAACACTTAAATGCACATATAGTAATAACATTCATCAAGTATCAGGCAGATGGGTGAGGGGAGGAGGGAATGGGTATATATACATCTAATGGGTGCAGTGAGCACCATCTGGGGGATGGACATGCTTGAAGCTCTGACTTGGGTGGGGCAAGGGCAATATATGCAACCTAAACATTTGTACCCCTGTAATATGCTGAAATAAAAAAGAAAAAATGTCATTTAAAAAGTTAATTAAGCAGTAATGTTTTAACAGCTCATAAAAATAAAAGTTGTCGGCAATATACACCTTAAAAAAAAGAGAGAAGTGTTTAGTATTCAGTAATTGAAGATAAATAGTTTGACATATATATCAGACTAAGAAACATGCTCTACAGTGGGAACCATCTTAATTAAATAAAACTTAGCAGAAGTAAATATATTTTACCATAGAAGTAATGCCTTAAACTTGTAGCATTTTTAGACATTTGAGACATGTTTAAAATAGGCAATGAAAGTCATATGCATTCCCTCCCCACTCCCATCTCCAGAGTTCACCACAGCGAACAGTTTCCTTATTTTCTTTCAGAGGATTTTTATGTGTATGCTAACATTTATATGAAACATCTAAATTATGGTATCTTGTTATACTTACTATTCTGCATCTTTCTCTTGCACTTAATAATAGGTATTGGACATTTTTCTGTGTTAATGTATATCTGTCTGTCTCTTCATTTTCATTGCCTGAATAATATGGACATTTGGGATTTTCTCAGTTTCTGATATTACAACAATATAGCAATAAATATCATTGTCCTTCCATCTTATTGTACTTACATTTACATGACTGCTTCTGTAGGATAAATCTCTAAAAATGGAATTTCTCAATCAAAATGTATGCACACTTTATAATTAGTTAGATACTGTCATATTTTTCTTCAATTTACACTCTCATGGTGTACAAAAATACTTCTGCTACATTCTTGCCAACAGATTTTAATCCTTGCCAATATTACTGGAGAAATATCTTACAGTTTTATTTTTTCTTTTAAAATTATTAGTAAAGAGTATTTTAAAAGCATATTGGACTTTTGTGTTTTTTTTTAATGAGATAAGTCAGCAATCCATTTATTGTTGTCAAATACTGTCTAGGTGTCTTAGATTTTTGTTCCTATTATAAAAGCAATTTGTGTCCATTATGGAAGTTTCAAAAAAACAGAAAAAGCAAAAGAAGTTAAAACAAAATCACGTAAAATCATACCACCCAGATAATGACCACTAAAATTTTTGTGTATATTATTTAATTTTGTTAAGCACTTATATATATGTATATATAAACACATATAATCATACTACACATATATTCTATAACCCAGAATAATATTTAGTTATATGAAGACTTTTGTGTTTCTTATTCTGTGACTTACATTTAATTTGATTGCTTATTTTCTATTAGGCAGTTTGTTTCTCTTTTTTATGAACCTGTAGGACTTCTTAATATAACAAGAACAACAATGACAGGAAACATTTTTAGAGCACTTGACTATATGCCAGGAATGTTTTAAGCACTTTATCATTATTTTATTTATTATTCACAAGAACCCAAAGGGAACAATACTACTTTACCTCTATCTGATAATAAAAACGAAGTACAGAAAGGTAAAGTAACTTGCCCCAGGTAACATAGTAAGTGGCTATGTTGAAATTTGTACCTTGTGAATTTGTATCCAGAGCTCACTTTCCTAATTGAAATTACATTGAATTTATAGGTTAATTTGGCAAAAATTGGTCTCTTTACTGAGTCTTCCCATGACCACAACTTTGCTATTATTTAGATTTTTTTAAATATCTTTCAAGCATAATTCTGTATATAATGGTCTTGTACATCTTTTATTGGTCTTATTTCCAGTTTTCTAGTGTTTTCATTACTAATATCAATGTTATTTTTATTTTAATTGCAATTTTTTGCTAATGTGTAGAAATGAAATTGATTTTTCCATATTGATATTACTTGCAGCAATGTAGCTGAACTCTCTCATTCATTCCAAAACTTTGTCTGCATATTCTCTTGATTTTCTATGTAGATAAACTTATCTGTGACTTACATCAGTCCTGTTTCATGCTTTCCAAGATTAACAGCTTTTGTTTCTTTTTCTTATCTTACAGTGCTAGCTAGTTAGGAATTCTAGTACTTTGCTGAATAGATGGGATGTTAGTCCCTTTTTTAATAGCTAGGCTCTTACAGATTTAAAACAAACATAAGCATGTTAAAGGTTCTGAGAAGCCCTTAATGCTTACAGTTAATAAATCTGCTACCAGTTATATAGCATTACTATGTTTCAGGTGCTATTCTAAGTACTTTATATGTGTTAGGTCATTAAACTCATCCAAAATCCTATGAGGCAGGGATTAGTATTATCTTTATTCTATAGTTGAGGAAACTAAGGAACAATGTAAGAATATGTTGCTTGTTCCATGCCACCTGGCTAGTAAGGGATGGAGTCCACATGGTGTGTTTCTAGAGTCTTTACTTCCACTATGCCAAATTGAATCAAAATTTTATTCTAATTCATTTACTTTAAATAGCAGATGGAGCTGTGATGTTACTTGCCTATAATAAAATAGCAGTTAGTATAAATTACATTTATTTTGAGGTTGTGAGGGAAATGTAATCCATCTGAAATCATACCTACCTGGAAATATACAAAGAGCCCTCCACCAGCTAGCTAATGTCTCCATCTTTCTTTGCCTACACAATCACATACAGACAATGTGAGCTTGATTCTCCAACAAGGTGAGCAATTAAATACCAGATGGTCACTCAAAGTAGAGCAGTGATCAAAGAAGAGCAAGTAGACTGCCTAGTTCTATGTAATAGCTAACCAGTGTATTTTTCTCTAAAGAGTTTATAATCACGACTTTTATGTACAAAATCTGGTTATTTTAAGGAGATTCACACTAATGTTTCCAAAATTGGCATAAGGTCACTGGCAGATGTTTTTTTTTTTTAATCTATAATTATACTTGGGTAGTATTTCTAAGGTAGAGCTGAGCAGTTTCCTAAACAGAGCCAGTCAGAAGAGAAATGTCAGTGTATTTAATAAGTTGATTTTGGTACCTCTGTAATAAAATGACAGGTTGACAACTAACAATGCGAACTGGCTCATAGGAGCTCTAAGCCATGTGATCCATTTGTTTGTAAGTTCTGAGTGACAATGAATGGGTGAAAGCCATGAAAGTTTTATTTTGGTTACATTTCCTTTGTAAACAAAACCAGATTTTTTACATGGGTGACATTTGCTATCATGATGGAGTGTAGCATTTTCCAAACTCTTACCTGATGTCATGAGAGATGGCATTGGTGGTCGCCGAACAAAGGAATATTATAATCAAATTAATTTAGGAAATGTTGATGCTATGTGCTCTCTGTTATTGATTTATGTAAAGCTTATTATATAAAGAAGTCTAAGGAATTCTGTAGTTAATATAATTGGTTAACTTGCTTATTTCAGCATTTTCAACTGATTTGACCTCAGAATCCTTTATTGTGGAACCATAGTTTAACATTTTTTGGCCAGTTATGCATAAACCATTGTTATGTTAAATACAGATTAGGAAAAGTTGATGTACTGGAAAGAGTATTTCAACCTAGGCAGACCTAAGCTAGTATTCCACCTTTTCCTTCTTACCAGCTTTGCGACTTTGAGTCAGTTTTCCAATAGCTCTAAGCCTCTTGGTTACAATAACATCTATGTTGTATTGATGTTTTGAACATTAAATAAAATAATGTACAAAATGTTCCCAGAATAGATGTTCAAACAATGTAGCCATTACTTAGCATCCCCCTCCTCGTTATCCTTGTGTCTTTCTCTTCATCATCATCTGCACATCTGCTCCACAACCACAAATATCCCCTCCGTTGTCATGCCCCAATGTTGGCTCACTGGCTGTGCAACAACTCTATTTAGCTTTTCCACTTTACCTCACAACTCAATCATACTTCTGCCCTGTATAAGATTGTTCTGGGTATGGGTCTGCTTACAGTTGCCCCATTATCAGCCCAATTTCAGATGCCCCTCTTCTCCTTGTTCATCAAACATACTCATAATAAATATGCATTAAGAAAATGACTGTTCTTTGTATTTCATTCATTTCTTGTCCTAGAAGAAAAAACGAACATGTAAACCAGCAGTAATAATACTGTGTGAAAAGTGAAAGAATAAAGACTAAAGTAGATAATGTTATATATAAATATAGAAAAGGGAAACTTTAAGTCTTCTGAAAAATTTGAGAAGGCTTTGTAGAGTTGTTGATTTTTAAATTGAGAATAAAAGGATAAATAGGAGTTTGATAGTCAGATAAGGGTCATTAAATGCAGATTATTTTTAGAGGCAAAGGTATAGTTGCTCTCACCTCTTAGTGCTCTGCATTAGATCATCCTTCCACTACTGACTTCTTTCATGACCTATGCCACTATAGCTTTAGAAATTCTCATTCCATGGTAAATAAATTCCCTTAAATCCAGAACATCTACATGGAGGACTCTGCTCTCAAGACACACAGAAATGTGAGAAACCATGGGGAACCATTTCCCAACATTTCTCATCTGAACTGTAAACTCATACGTATTTAATGGAATACTGGACATCTCTACTTGGATGTCCTATAAGAAACCCCAAGTTAAATATGTTCAAATTTAACTCTTTATCTTTCTCACAAACATCTCCATAATCTATCCTGGTAATGAACATCTGCTAGTCAATAACTGAAGACAAATCTAGGATTCATGTATAGAGCACTATAGAAATGAAGAAGAGGGCATACTCTAACTCTGCCTCTTGTGTCTTTAAGATGGGCATTAAGGAAAGCTTCATAGAAGAGATGACACTAAAAGAAAACCTTGAAATCAGTATGCTGAAGAAATATCTGCACCTCCATGTTCATTGCAGCATTATTTACAATAGCCAAGTTATGGAATCAACCTAAGTGTCCATCAACAGATTAATGGATAAAGAAAATGTGGTATATATGCTTTTAAAAAGGAAGAAATTCAGTAATTTGTGACATGTATGAACCTGGAAGACATTACGCTAAGTGAAATAAACCAGGCACAGAAAGACAAAAACGGCATGTTTTCACTCATATGTGAGATCTAAAAAAATCAAACTCACAGAAGCAGGGAGTGGAAACTGGTGGTTGCCATAGGCTGAGGGGAAGGGAAATTGAGGAGATGTTGGTAAAAGAGTAGAAAGTTGAAGTTAGACAAGAGTAATAAATGATAAGTATTTAAGGTGATGGTTATGTTAATTAGCTTGAATCAATCATTCCATACTGCACACATATATCATAATATGACTGTGTACCCCATAATTATATATGATTATAATTTGTCAATAAAACAAAATATTAAAAAAGAAAAAAGGAGAGAAGCCTAGTCGAAAAAAAGTTAAGAATGTTGAAGAAAGAGAGAACAGTGCATCCAAAAATCATGTGTTTAGCAAACTATGGCATGTTGAAGACTTGCAGATAGATGGTATGGTCAAGCAAGGTGAATAGGGACAGAACCAGATTCAGGTGGAGGCCAGGTAGGCATCTGCATAGGATGTCAATCTATTACAGGCATTAAACATTAAAGTGTTAAGTAGTAAATGGCACCAGTTAAGTCCTATTTCTAGCTATAACTCCTTATATAACTGGAAAAATAGAAACCATACCTTCTTTGACTGAAATACTCAGTACCTTGAATAGAAATAAAAAATGTTCCTACTGATGTTGAATTCTCATTGTTGACTGGCTTTTGCAACACACATGCACAAGTTGCATGTTCCAACTATAGTTGGCACAACTAAAGCCAAGACCAGTCAGAGGACAGTCAACTAAATTCATCAGCAAAGTATAGGACTATTCATTTGGAATTAGAATTTCATCTAGTAGTTACATTTTAAGTGGCTCACTTTGCTTCCTAAGAAGTTGTCAGAATTTGGAAATTATATGGAATAAATTAATGTCATAATCCTTTACCTTAAATATGTACAGGTATAAAATTTTATTCTTAGGAAGTTCATTTATTCATATCCTCACTTGAATAAAGTGGCTGAAGAAGTACTTAAAGAACATTTACTTGATTAGGTTCCAAATTATTAGCCATCCTGAGAGTACCACTTTTTATCACTCTTTATCTGCATATGGGGGTGTAATAGGAAATGGTGCTACAGAGATCAGCAGGGAACAAATAATTAGCAGGCCATACATGTAACGTAAAATATAAAATTTATTTGTGTATTTTTGGTATCCATGGAAAAGATTTAGCTATGAGATTGGCATAATCTCATTTACATTTGAGATAAATCACTCTGCTAGCCATGCAGCAGGTAGCCTGAGGAGGGAGAGAAGGAAGTGCAATTAAAGGCAAGAAACCTACTAAGGAGGCTACTGACATAGGCTAGGTGTGAAATGATGAGGCATTGAACTAGTCTGTACTTACAGGGATGAAGACGGCAGCAGAGATTCAGAATCTTTTTTAAGAGGCAGATGCTCCAAAACTTGGTTACTGATTGGGTGTGGAGGATGAAGACAGGAATCCAGTATCTATTCATTTAAAAAATGTATTAATCCCCTACTTCGTGCCAGAAACTGCTAGAGCCTAGAATTCTAAAGGTAAGTGAAACACAAGCCCCATTTTCAGGTAAAAGATTTAGAAAGGCATACAAATATTTATAATACAGTATGATGGAACTATAGTAAAATTGTGTGCAAGCCACAATGGTGAATAAAGAAGAGGACGTGACTTACTCTACCTGGGAAATGTGAGGAAGGCTTCAGAGAGGAGGTGACCTTTGAGCCAAGTCTTTGAGAATATATAAGAGTTGCTTGGATGGTCATGGATCATTCCAGTAAAACGATTCCTGGAAGAAGGATCTGTGTGTGTAAAGGCCCATAAGTTTAAAACAATATAATCTTATTTGGGTAATAAAACTTCAAGTTGTTCAACCTGACTAAGAGTGAATGAGGAGGTGAGGGATGAGAGAGGCCATAAACAGTTAATAAAAGATAAAGATGAGCTAGAAAGGCTAGATCATAAAGTGCTTTGGAAAACCCCATGCTAATGAGTTTGACCTTGTCCTAGAAGGCAATGAGTAGTCATTGAAGGCTTTAAAACAGGGAAGAGACATGATATATGTCGTGTTTTAGAAAAGATCTTCCTCTTTGAAACCTGTAAACAGTTGTGCAATGTTGATCATGCTCTTCTTTTCTAAAGTACCTATGTTTCTACAGTACCTAGTATTTTATCAGTTATCACACTAGAGTCAGACTGAAAAGTTTTAAACGCTGGATTTATCAGCCACTTACCATTGGACCTTGGGCAAGTCACTTTACCATTGATTCTTTTTTTTATTTTTGTTAAATGAGATATTAATGCCACCTGCTTTGGGTTCTGGTGATGATTAAAAGAGATAATGTATGTAAAATGTACCTTAAATACACAGTACCCTAAGTACACAAAACAAATAACATAAATAGCATAAAACAAACAATATTATTTTTGTTTGTGTGTTTATAAGACAATCTACTCTATAAGACTGTAACCTTTCCAAGGGCAAGAACTGTGATCACCTTTGTGTTCCAGGCCCTACCACAGTGCATGGCTATGGTGGACACAAGGATGTACCACCCAGATCGCCCTTCAGGGAAAGACTTGTCCCAGCTGTTGGGAATACTGTCAGGAAACAGCTTTCAGTAATCAGCCCTGTTCAGGGATCACCTCAGCTGCTGAGAGGTGCTTTGGTCAAGGTCATACCTCTTCCCTAAGTGGCCCAGACAAAATGACTAATTGATTTAGGAGTATAAAGGCCTTATCACACCCACCCATGGAGGGAGATGGCAACTCTGAAGGGCAACTATAGTTTCAGAGATCCCTGTGAGGTTGTACCAGGCTGTCATTGAACTGCATCACACATTGAGTTTTCCTGCTGCCCACTCCTGTTTTCTTCCCTCTACATTCCACAGGTGTCATCTCAAGGGCACTCCTTCATAAATACCCTGCATGTTGAAGTCTATCTCAGACCTGGCTTCCTAGGAAATCCAACCCACAATTACAGCATTTAGGAAATACTCAACAAAATTTAGTTGAATAAGTGAATAAATGTTCATCTTATTTTTGCTGCTGAATGTGAAAATCATGGCCTTTATGTGTGCTTTAACCCTCTCCCTTTCAACTTCATGGAAATGTAGTAAACAATGTGCTCTGAAAGAAAAATATACTTTTTTTCCTTCTCTCTCTGTTCAAATATATATACATATATATATATACACATACAGGAATAAATCATAGTCTGGAAGAGTGAAAACTTTCTGTGCCAAAAGTACTTCTACTGGCTTCTCTCCTTGTAAGTAAACCATGTTCTTCCTTTTGGATGTCTTAAAAAAAATATTGGATTTTAAGAGATCACTAATATGAAAAGAAGCTATATTGTCAATGTATTCCTTAAGAAGTGTCTAATGCAATGTACTTTAAAATATTACATAAAGTAAATCAACTCAGTATACCATATGAAAATTTAGTATATTATTTCTTAGAGTTCCTGTTGGCAGGAAAGGGCCTTTAATTTTCTTTATTCATCATGTCATCATATATAACAAGGTGTACTTTTGTTATTTAGTATATGAGGTTTTAAACTACAAATATAAAAATAAAATCTGACTGTCACAGACATCTGAGTTCTACTGTCCTGGGATAAGAGAGAGGTTCAGGTTGCCGAAAGGTTGGAAAGTCTTTTCTTGAATCTTGTCAAAATTTTGAAAGCATGGGTCTAACAACACTGGTAATGCCTATAGCTATTCCAATTAGGATTTTCTCCCTTAAGGAATGTATAGACAAATGCAGAGATGTGGATGGGGATAAATATGTAAGTGCAAGCTCTAAAATCATGCACAGAAATGAAATTTCTGGACTGTGTTAACTTAGAGATGACCTGATAAGAGGCAATGATTTCAATAAAATATAGATGGCCATTTAACTTCTGGTTTCCAAGTGAAGGAATGAGATTATGAAGAGTAGTGATGCTGACAATTCGGACATACCAAAGAGAAGCCATGAAGTGCTTCCATTAAGTGAAAAGGTGAAAATTCTTGACTTAAGGACAGAAAAAAAATGTATGATGAGGTTGCTAAGATTTATGGTAAGAACTAATCTTTTGTCTGTGAAACTGTGAAGAGGGAAAAAGAAATTTGTGCTAGTTTTGCTGTCATGTCTCAAACTGCAAAATTTATGGCCACAGTGTGTGATAAATGCTTAGTTAAGATGGAAAAGGCATTACATTTGTGGGTGAAAGCCATGAACAGAAACGTGCTCTGATTGACGGCAACTGAGATCAGTACTATCCATGGTTTCAGGCATCCACTGGGGATCTTGGAAGGCATCTTCTGCGGATAAGAAGGGGACTACTGTGTATCCTTTGAGTGCCTTTGTATTCATTCTCTGAATAAGGGTTGTTACAAAGTTCAGTTTCATCCAATTTTTAGCTTCAACATTTGTTCTCCCTTGTAAATACATAACCATTAAATAAAAGTAAACATTCATTAAAAAGAAAGGCTATCTCATCACATTTTATAGCCTTTAAGATTAAAATTTTGGCTCTGAAGCAATCAAATTGCTCCTCCAGAGGTATTAACTGCACAGTTACATATGCATTCATTCATTCATGAAACGCTTTGTTGCACCTATACTCATATGGAAAAATAATAGAAAAATTGAGCACCCAAAGATGAATAAGATTGTCCCTATACTCATGGACCTCACAGTCAGTGGGACATGGAAAAGTAAACAAAATATTGCAATTAAGAATAAGAAGGACTATAAGAGAAGCTGGAGGAGAGAACAAGCGGCTTCGTTGGCCACAAAATGTATACCTAATTAAGATTTGGGTAGGGAAAATGTGCTAGGGTAGCTTACTGGAGAAGTTGGTGATGCCCAAGCTAAGTCTAGTATGACAACAAGAAATGATCAAGCAGAGACAAGTGACAGGCATTCCAGGTATAGGGATCACTGTGTGCAAAGACATTGAAATAAGACTAAGAGAGAGTCAGGATGGGAATTTTGGAAGCAAAAAGATAAACAAGAACTTCATTAGGCTAGGAAAGTTCATTTTTAGTCCTCATGGGATATCTTATCACCTCATTAAACAATTCATTTCAGAAGTCACCTTTATATAGGTAGTATATTTATTTCAGTTTATAACTTATACATTTATCAAAAGAATCTTGAGATTCCTGAATTTTTACTGTCAGTTCTATCCATTTGAGTAATAAATTTCAAATAGTACAGC
This sequence comes from Lemur catta, assembly GCF_020740605.2. Classification (NCBI taxonomy): domain Eukaryota; kingdom Metazoa; phylum Chordata; class Mammalia; order Primates; family Lemuridae; genus Lemur; species Lemur catta. The sequence continues at coordinate 37,397,644 of NC_059155.1, read as the reverse complement.
TTTTACAAACATCTGCATATGAGCCTTGTTTAATATAGCATTGAGTGGGTGGCTTCATTTTATATTTAGTACTAAAGCGGAAACAACCCAGTGCCCATCAATTCATGAGTGGATTAATACAATGTGGTATATGTATACCATGGTGTACTACTCAACTACAAAAAATTATGGTGAAATAGCACCTCTTATATTTTCCTGGATAGAGCTTGGGTCCATTCTTCGAAGTGAGGTATCACAAGAATGGAAAAACAAGCACCACATGTACTTGCCATCAAATTGGTACTCACTGATCAACACTAAGGTGCTCACATGGAATTAATATTCACTGGGTGCTGGTCAGGTGGGAGGTGGGTGGTGAGGGTGGGTAAACTCAGAACTAATGCATGTGGTGCGCACTGTGTGGGGGAAGGGCAAACTTGTAGCCCTGGGTTGGGCAAGGCAAAGGCATTATATGTAACCAAAATGTTTATACCCCCATAATATTCTGAAATAAAAAAATAATAATGAATGCTGTTGATAATGGGAAAGACCGTGCATTGTGTAGGAGTGGGAGGTATAAGGGATATCTTTGTACTTTCCTCTCAATTTTGCTGTGAACCTAAAACTGCCCTTAAAAAAATAAAATCTTAAAAAATGAAAAAAAGTAAAATTAAACTGACTTAATCCCAGGCTTTTCAAACTGACTATCTTATCCGCCCACACTGGGGCCAGCATGCCATAATAATGAAAGCTTGCAGCTTTCTGAATAGTAGCATATGGTGGCATCCCTTACATAATCACCCCCTGTTCTAAAAAGTCTATGACAGCCCATTACTTTCAAAAATGAAACCCAATTTCCTATTAAAAGCATTCAAAACATAAGACAAACTCACCCCAAGCTACCATTCCCATGTAATTTCCCTCCGCTCACACTTCAGATGCACCAACCATGCCAGAATTCCTTGCCACTTCCTGAGTATGTTCTGTAGAGTTTTAGCTTTGCTTCTGTATCCCTCTGCCTGGAATTCTCTTCCTCACTGCATCCCACCATTTTATGTTTCCCTTCCTTAATATCTAATATATTCCTTCTCTTTGAGCCTATTGCATATTTTTTCCCAATAGGAGCACTGATCACCTATTGAACAATGGTTATTGATACTGAGTCCAACAAAAGAGTGCTCAAATTCAAGCTCTACATTTTTACAAGCTGTGAAACCATTCACCAGTTAATCATTCTAAGCACCCCCCTATACATATACACACCACATTTTCTTTGTCCACTTGATGGGTGCTTAGGTTGATGACATATCTTCGTGATTGTGAACTGTGCTGTAATAAGCATATGAGTGCAGGTATCTTTACGATATAATGACTTCTTTTGCTTTGGGTAGATACCCAGTAGTGGTATTGCTGAATTAAATGATAGATCTACTTTTAGTTTTTTGAGAAATTCCCATACCATTTTCCATAGAGGTTGCACTAATTTTTTGTTTGTTTTTTATTTCAGGATATTACAGGGGTACAAACGTTTAGGTTACATATATTTGCTTATGCACCACCCGAGTCAGAGCTACAAGTGTGCCCATCCCCCAGACAGTATGCACTGCTCCCATTAGGCGTGTATATACCCATCCACTCCTCCCCATTCCCACCTGCACAACACCTGATGAATGTCTCACTGGAGTTAAATGATATTTCATTGTGGTTTTGATTTGCATTTCCCTGATGACTAGAGGTGTTGAGCATTTTTTCATATGTTTCTTGGCCATTAGTCTATCTTCTTTTGAAAAGTTTCTGTTCATGTCTTTTGCCCACTTTTTGATAGAGTTGTTTGATTTTTTTCTTGCTGATTTTCCTGATTTCTATATAGATTCTAGTTATTAGCCCTTTTTTGGAAGTATACCATGCAAATATATTCTGCCATCCAGAAGGTTGTCTATTTGCTCTAGTGATAGTTTCTTTGACTGAGGTTGCACTAATTTAAATGCCCACCAACAGTATACAAGTGTTCCCTTTTTACTGCATCCACGCCAACATGTATTTTTTTTTATTTTTTTATTTATTATTTATTTATTTATTTTTTGAGACAGAGTCTCACTCTGTTGCCCGGGCTAGAGTGCCGTGGCATCAGCCTAGCTCACAGCAACCTCAAACTCCTGGGCTCAGGTGATCCTTCTGCCTCAGCCTCCCGAGTAGCTGGGACTACAGGCATGCACCACCATGCCCGGCTAATTTTTTTGTATATATTTTAGTTGTCCAGATAATTTATTTCTATTTTTAGTAGAGATGGGGTCTCGCTCTTGCTCAGGCTGGTCTCGAACTCCTGAGCTCAAACGATCCGCCTGCCTCGGCCTCCCAGAGTGCTAGGATTACAGGCATGAGCCACCGCGCCCGGCCTTTTTTTTATTTTTTAATAATAGCCATTCTGACTAGGGTAAGGTGATATCACATTGTAGTTTTAATTTGCATTTCTCTGATGATTAGTGATGTTGAGCATTTTTTCATCTGTTTGTTGGCCATTTGTATATCTTCTTTCGAAAAATATTTGTTCACTTTTTTAATTAATTATTTTTTAAATTTCAGAATATATTGGGGGTACAAATGCTTTGGTTACATAAATTGCCTTTGCACCACCCAAGTCAGAGCTGCAAGTGTGCGTATCCCTCAGACAACATGCACCGTACCCACTAGGTATGAATTTACCCATCCCCTCCTCCCCCCTCCCACCTGCTCAACACCTGATGAATGTTACTTCTATATGTGCACGTAAGTGTTGATCAACTAGTACCAATTTAATGGTGAGTGCATGTGCTGTTTGTTTTTCCATTCCTGGCTCTCCATTGGAGTAGCCAGGTGGGCAGCTCTGGGGAAGGCTGGCAGGTATGGAGCCCGTGGTTTGAACACCCCTCAGTCCTGAAGTAGCCCATAGCTGTGGTGGTAGAACTTGTCTTTGAGGCATGTGATAGTGCCTGGGTTCCCATCTCCTTCCCTGGCCCAGCAGCCTGCAGCAGAAGTAGTGGCCTCAGGGCATGGCTCAAAGCCTCAGAGGAGGGGCTCCCAGAATGGCTTTGTGCTGCAGATGCCAGCATTTGGAAGCCTATGGAACTCCAGGTAAGTTTGAGCAGTGCCACTGTGTGATCTTCAGGAAGCTCCCTATGACAGTCTGGAGGCCTGTGGGGGTCAAGGAGCTCTTCTGTAGCTAAAATTGTAAAGGTCCAAGGTGAGAGTGTGGAGCCCCAAGATTCTCTCACTTACTCCTTCCCTTGGCCTGGGTCCATGGGCCATTCAAGGCTCTCAGCAACCCCAAGCAGGCAGACTTGCTTGCCCCTCTTTCACCCTCTGTGTCTCTCACAGCCTTTTTGTTATATTCAAGCATTCTCTCCCAGATGATCTATAGAAAGCATGGATATCTAATCAATAGCTTGATTCTTCTCTGAGGAAGAGGTACACACCAGCTGTTTCTAGTCAGCCATCTTGCCCTCTTTCCAGAGTTGTAAGGATTACATGACCTAATGACTAAAACACACTTAACACAATGTCCAGAACATAGTAAAAACTCAATAAATGTTAGTTATTATCATTGGTATTTCTCTCTTTGTTAGAATTGAGTCTTCTAGGCCCATGTCTGGATGTATACGGCACTTATCACAGGCTTTGTAAATAATGAAGACCCAATAAATAATTGTTAAAATTATTTTATTCAAAAGGAGCTGTGGCCATGTTTCTGATGAATCCAAAGATTTGTGAGTAGATTAGGACTTGTACTGAGCCAATCATTTGTTCTTATCCAAATATATATCTAATTGTAACAAAAACTTGTGATTGCCTTGATTCACTTAGGTTTCATAGCATTCTGCAGATATGATATTTCCTGGGTGCCATGTGACTTCTTGTGGGGTTTTTGGCTATGAAATATTAAAATATTCTAGGTTTTTTACTAACAGAAGAAGATTTGTAGAAAATTTAGAATTTAAATTAGTTGGTTCTTGTTTTTCATTTTTTTTCTATATTTAGAATTCACTGACTGAAATAATTTCCTAGTCACAGCTGAATGGAAAACCAGAGTGAAACTACAAATTAGGGTAAAATACTAGCTTCTTGATATATTTGTTCAAAATGCAATTTCCCTCTGCTCCCAATATAATTTACTAAATAAGTATAATCTAATTACATGTCAAATATTTCCTTTCCTGGTAATACAACAAGATATTTCTACCATTTAGTGATTATGTGGAACTGGGCCAACTAGGAATGACATACCAACTGCTGAACATCCCACTCAGAGTCTCCTCAACACAAGAGGCTGAGGGAGTGTTGAAACATACATCCATTAGGGCTGGATAACAATGGGGAAGTAATGTACAAATGACTAGCAAATGCTTAGAGCACAGTTTCAAAAGCACAAAGCCATTTGTTTTTCTTATCCAATTAAATATATTAGTTGTGAAATTCCAAAGTATTATTTATATAAATGTATATAGTTCAGGGCATACTGTGTAGGCCAGAACACCAATATAGCCCTGTATTAGAAATGTATTTATTTACTTAAATCACAGGAAGCAGAACAAAGGCTCAGATAAGAAGACATTTTCAGTATTCCCTGATTCTGACACTGAGTTGGCATTCTTGAAAGTAATTTTGAGAGAGTCAAATATGAGAGTCTTACCCTTAGTCTCATATGAGTTTGAATAATCATAATTGAACTCATGTTGATTTCAGAATTTTAATAATCAGTTATTTCCAAGGTTTTGTTGTAGATTGTGTTGTTTCATATTCATCATCCTACTCTATCCCCACATTGCAGTTGTGTCCTTCCAAACTCAAATTTGAGTAGAATTGTGTGATTTGCCTTGAAGAGTAGAATAAGATGGAAATAACAGTGAACTGGCTCCAACTCACTGGATCCCAAAGAAGAATCAGAGAAAAACACAGCAGAGTCGTTATCGCAGCAGACACCAGCCCAGATCAGCCAATGCTCAGAGGTGTGAGAAAGCACACCTGACATTAGCAAAACTGCCCATTCTACCCCAGCCAACCCCTAGATGTGTGAGCCACCACATGTGAGGTAAGAAGACCTGCCCAGCTGAGTCCAGCCTAGATCAGCCAACCCTCACTTGGATGAGCAAGCAAAATTGAGATTAGCAAAGTTGTCCAGCAGAGTACAGCCTAGATTAGTTGATCCACAAAATTGTGAGCTAAAAAATTGCTTACCATTTATGCCACTGAGATTTTGTGGTTGTTTGTCATATAGTGTTACTATGGCCATAGTTAACTGATAAACTGTGCACAAGTTCATAAAAAGGTTTGTAGTATGATGCCATAACAAAACCTCTACTTTGATGAGTGAAGACCAAATAGGTTTATAGAATATTACACAGATTGTATCCTGTCAGAATGATTTTATTTCCACTTCTCAGCCTACTTAGCATAACTCTAAAACATAACTATACTCTCTAATAAACACTTATTGTCAGGAATTAAACCTATCATGCAATTAGTATATTACATGAAAAGGCTGGGAACCACTATCACAGAATATTTCTTGCAAGACAGTGAATAATATGAAACTAAAATTAAGAAAACAATTTTATTCATTATACCACCAAAAATAATCAAATGATTAGGAAAAACTTTCAGAATGGAAGTGCAAGTCTTGTATGCTGAAGATTACAACACATGGCTGAAAGAAATTAAAGAAAAGCAAAATGAATTGAGGGACATTTCATGTTTATAGATTATAAGTCTCAATAATGTTAAGATAGCAAATTGATCTATAAATTCAATGTAATCACATTCCCAGGCAGCTTTTTTGCAGAAATTAACAAGCTCTTCCTAAAATCTACATGGAAATGCAAGGTACCTAGGGTAGCCAAAATAATCTAGAAAAAGAACAAAGTTGGAGGATTCATACTTCCTAATTTCAAAACTTATTATAAAGTTATATTAGTAAAGACAGTGTGCTAATGGTATACAAATAGGCATATATATTAGTGGAACTTAACTGAAATTCTCAAAATACACTCCTACAATTATGGTCAATTGATGTTCAATAAAGTTGCCAAGTCAATTTAATAGAAAAGGGATAGTCTTTTCAACAAATAGTCCTGGGACATTTAGATAGCATATTCAAAGGTATGAATTTACACTATTACCTCACACAATACACAAAAATTAATTCAATATCTATCATACCAAAATGTAAGAGATAAAACTATAAAACTTCTAGAAGAAAATTTTTGTGACCTTGGATTAGGCAAGTTCTTAAAAATGACAACAAATGCATGAGCCATAAAAAAATATTGACAAGTTAGACTTTATATAAATAAAAAGCTATAGTGCTTCAAAAGACAATATTAAGAAAATGAAAGACAACTCACAAACTAGGAGAAAAATACTTGCAATTCATATATCTGATAAAGGACTGATATCAAAAATAATTAAAGAACTCCTACAACTCAATAATAAGACAACCAACCCAAATAAGAAATATTTGAATAGACATTTTAGCAAAAAAATAAAAAGTTATAGGAATACTAAATAATCACATGAAGAAATGTTTAGTATCATCAGTCATTATGAAAATGCAAATTAAAACCACAATGATATACCAATATAAACCACTAGAATGGCTGTAACCAAAAAGGCAGATAATAACACGTGTTGATAAGAATGTGGAAAAATTAGAACCCTTTTTCATTACTTGTGGGGGTGTAGAATGTTGCTGCACTTTTATAAACAGTTTGACAATTTCTTAAATAGTTAATCGTAAATATATCACACAAAATAGCAATTCTACTCCTAGATATCTATCCAAGGGATATGCAAATGTTCCCTCAAAGGCTTGTGAGAAAATGTTCATAGAAGCATTTTTTAATAACAGTTGTAAACTGAAATCAATCCAAATGTCCATCAACTGGTGAAAGAATAAAATGGCTTATCTATACAATGCAACACTATTCATCAATAAAAAGAAACAGACTACTAATATAATATATTATAAAACATTGACAAACCTCAAAAACATAATGCTAAGTGAAAAAGCCAGATGCAAAAGATTATGTATGATTCTATTTATATGCAATATCTAGAAAATATAAGTTTATAAAGACAGAAAAGAGATCACTGCTTGAGTCTGGGTCTGGAAGTGGGTATTGACAACATGTGAGCATGAAGAAACTTTTTGGAATAATATTAAGTATGAAATGTCTGATTTCCTTAAGTGCTAAGTTTGACAGTTGATATATGTGACATTTCACTTTGACATTTCTTGTTTTATTTTTATTGTGAAGGTACATCCTCAGTCTTTCAAACACATGGTGTGCTTGTGATTATCTTTCAAAATTTTTTTGGAGCAATTTTTGTGAAAACATGGATAAGTCAAAAATTTGTGTTATTTTTGAATATGAGTTCCATTGTGGAACCAATGCAGCGTAGATAGCTTGAAATATCAACAAAATGTTTGGAAAGGATGTAGCTAATGAATGCACAGTGCATCGATGGTTTGAGAAGTTCCATCCTGGTGATTTTAATCTTGAAAATGAGCCATGTGGGTGCCTTAAGACCAAGGTGGATAATTATAAGCTGAAAGCCTTAGTGGAAGTGAATCCATCTCAATTTATGCATGAATTAGCAACAAGGTTTGACGTTACTATTCCAACAATATTGGACTATTTGAAACAAATAGGCAAGGTAAAGAAGCTGGATAGATGGGTTCCACATAAATTAAACAAGCATCAGAAGATTAATTGTCTCTAAGCTTGCCTTTCTTTGTTGTTATGACACGAAGATGAATGATTTCTATACCATATTGTTATGTGTGATGAAAAATAGATTCTTTTTGACAATCACAAGCATTTAGCACAATGGTTGGATAAAGATGAAGTGCTGAAACACAGTCCAAAACCGAATATTCATCAAAAAAAGCTAATGGCATCTGTTTGGTTATCCAGCACTGGTATTATCCACTACAGCTTCATGAAACCTGGTCAGTTACAGTGGATGTCTACTGCAACCAATTGAATGAAATGATGAGGATGCTTGTGATTAAGCAGCCAAGACTGGTCAATAGAGACAGGCCAATCCTCTTGCAAGACAACACTCGACCACACTTTGCACAAACAATGCTGCTCAAACTGCAGAAGCTGGACTGGGAAACTCTCTGTCATCCACCATAATCACCAGACCTTGCACCAACTGACTACCACTTCTTGCAGGCTTTGGACCACTTCTTGCAAGGAAAAATATTCCGTTCTCAACAAGCTGTGGAAAATGCCTCTTACAATTTCATCACCACTTGCTCTCCAGGCTTCTTTGCTGCTGGCATAAACAAGCTACCGGTAAGATGACAAAACTGTGTTAATAGGTTAGGCACATACTTTGATTAATTATACTGATTCTTGTTTGAGATATAATAAACTACACTTTTGATTTGAAACCGGACATTTCATATTTAATGATCTAATATAAATAGTCTAAAGCTGGCCTATGGGGGCAGTTTAACAACTCCCCCAAATTTATTAAAACTCATTGAAATGTACAGAATAGGTAAATTATATATTATATAAATTGCACAATAAAACTATAAAAATGGCATATGAAAACATATGCTTGTCTGTGCTGCTACCCTAAATGCCATTAAAATAACACAAAAAATAAGACACATATAAAGTCATTACTTCAAAAAGAACAGAAGAGGAGACTATAACACAGGAGAAAAATAAACAAAATTTTAAAAGATAAACAACAGATAAAAATGGATAGAAATGACTTAGCAGAACAAAAAGAGCTAAAGCCTAAGTAGCTAAAACAAGAAGAAGTGAACCAAGTTTTCTTTGGCAAAGTGGAGCAAGGCCTTGGATTATTAGTAAACGCCAATCCACTCATGCCTGCAGAAAGCATGTGTGTATTTTAGGCGATGTGAAAGGATAAAGATAGTTCAAAACTCTAGACAAAAAGCTGTTAAACTTCCTGTCCCAACTAGAAAAGGCCCTCTCACATCTCAAAGACATGGTGACTATGTACCTGGAGACAAATCTCCATTATTTTTGCCAGTGGAAGACAGCAAAGGCCCATTCTTCTGTAGTCCCCTCCTGCCACCATCCCAAAGGCTTGGAATGAATGCACAGTGGAAAGAGGGCAGCCTGGAGCCCACAGGAGCCCACAAATATTCCACTGCCTTCGTACGTAACCCCACTTCCTACTTCTCTGGGATAGTTAAAGACCGTGACTGCAGGTCTGGATTTCCTGACTCATGAGAAGGCGGGCACAGCCAGGTGATCTGCTCTGCCAAGTGCAATCTCTGTGCTTGTCCATTTATCTACCCTTGAAGACTGTGAGCTCCTTGAAGACAATGACCTTACCGTCTTCATTTCTAGATCCCTGGAACTGAGCTCAGCTTCTGACTCACATTAGAGCCTCTATAAATCTTTGTTAAACTAACTTAAATTCCCAGAGATTGGCTTTCTAGGGCTAGATCCTCTTTCCTATTAGAAAATATGGTAAAGAGAAAAGAAAAAAAAATCCTTCCTGTCCCAAATATCAACTCATGTAGGCACATGCCTAAGCCAGTAGAAGAAGAAACATAAGGTTTATTTTCTGGAAAAACTATAATTGAGAGGTTCAAGATTGCCTGGTATGATGTTTACTCAATGGTAAACTTAGAACATTCCCCACTAGTCCAATGTTTCAAAAGCTTATGGTGAAATTTAGGATGTGAATAAAAGCCACTGTTCAGTATACTAAAGAGATAGTGAAAGTAGATCACCAATGACGAAATGTAAATTTTTTAGAGATAGCATTTAACAGGTTGAGGAAGTTCTTTACTATGATTCTGTTTCTGGGATGTGTTTTTTTTTCTTTTTTTTTCTTTTGCTAATCATGAATGGAGGTTGTGAAAGGCTTCTTCCACATCTATTGAGATTATCATATGGTTACCTTCTTTTGTCTCTTGATATGGCGAATTGCTCTGATTGATATTTGAATGAACTAGCCTTGTGTGCCCAAGATAAACCCCATTTGGTCATCATGCATTATCCTTTTTATGTACATTTGGATTCTATTTGGTAGTATTTTGTTGAAAATGTTTGCATTGATGTTTATGAGGGATATTAATGTGCAATTATCTTTTGTTTTAATGTCCTTGTCTGGGTACCTTATCAGTATAATGATGATTTCATAAATTGAGTTAGGAAGGATTTCTTCCTCAAATATATTCTGGAAGAATTTCTGTAGAGTTGTTATTATTTCTTCCTTAAATATCTGATAAAATTTGACAGTGAAGCCATCTGCACCAGGATTGTTTTTTTTTTTTTTGTTGTTGTTGTTGTTGTTGGAAGTTTTTATTCAATTTCTTAGAATTACATAGCACTATTCATGTTACCTACGTCTCTTTCAGTGAGCTTTGGAAGCTTCTGTCTTTTGAGAAATTCATCCATTTCATCTAAATTGTGGATTTTGTTGCCACATGGTTGTTTTTAGTATCCTTTTACTATCCTTTTAATATTGGTATTATCTTATAGTGATTCCCCCTATTTCATTTCTGATATTTGTAATTGGTTTCTTCTTTTTTATCCCTTGGTAAGTCTGACTAGAAATTTATCAATTTTATTGACTTTTCCAAGGAACCTGCTTTTGATTTAATTGATTCTTCCTACTTTTTTTTTGTTTCTCAGTTTCACTGTTCTTATCTTTATATATATTTTTTCCTTCTCGCTTTTTGTTAAATGTCCTCTTCTTTACCTAGTCTTTTTTGGTGAAATCATATATCATTGATATGAGATCTTTCTTCTTTTATGGTATAAGCAGTAAATGTTATAAATTTTCCTCTCAGCACTGCTTTATCTGTATCTAACAAATTTCGGTATGTTGTGTTTTTATCATTGAATTCAAAAAATTTTCTAATTTCTCTTGTGATTTCCACTTTGACCCATGGGGATTATTCAGTAATATTTCCTTTTCTGAGTTCTAGTTTAATTTTGTTACACTCGGAGAACATAGTTTTTGTATAGTTTTAACTATTTTAAATGTGTAAGCTTTGTTTTGTGGCCCAGAATACGTTCAATCTTTGTGACTATCACTTGTGCATTTTCTTAACAATGTCTTTTGAAGAGTAAAAATTTTAAATTTTGATGTAGTAGGATTTTCTGGTTGTTACTATGTTGCACTAATGTCCTGCAGAGAGATTATGAAGAAAAGGGTGGTTAACAAATAGTTAAAAGCCAAGTGTGAGATCCAGACTGTCTCTGAGTAGCCTAACGAGAGGCTTCCATGGGAGAACAAGCACATCTGAGGAGTAAATTTGGGATTTTCTAATTAAGGTCCTAGAGGCCCAGAAATTTTTAAATTATCAGCCAAGCTAAATCTGTTATGCTAAAGTCAAGTCTGTTGTTAGGAGGGATTCTAAAACATGAGATGAGGGTATCTGAGAGGGTAGTCTAAAGAATTTGGGCTCTCTAGACCCCTCTAAATCCCTCAGAGCTTGCAAAAATGGCTCACCATTCTGGAGTAAGAGCTAGCACATTTCCTCTGAGGGAAGAAATTGCAAAGGCTTCTCTCTGTCTTCCAGGGCAACTGGTACCCTCACCTCCAGAGGTATCCTTCCTCCTCTCCTGGTTGTCAGGGCAATAACTAGGGTTAAATCCCATCATAACCTGGCTCTGGATATGATGGCTTTCATAAGGACGAAAGAGATTACACTCCGAAGGATCTGCAATAATTTGCTAGCATATCCTGCAGAAGCCATAGTATTCCCTGGGACTGGATTTTGAAGATGCTTCTACAAGGGAGCTGAAATGTTGAAATGTAAGACTGAGTTATCAAGAATTCATTGACTTAGGGCATTTCTTTAGGGCAAGGGATTTAACACCCAGGCAAGGACTTCCTGGATGGGGCAAACTCACTGCTAGCGTGTCTCTTAGAAGCCTGAAGAAAGCGATGTGTTATGCTGTGGGAAGTGAAAATACCAGAGTTGCCCTGACAGATGGTAGAGGAAGGAATAAAAAGGCTCAGGGAGGTGGGAATGCTGGAATGAATATATTATGTGAGGCCGTAAAACCCACCAGAGAATTATGTTCTACGGGAGACCAAAGGACTCACCAAGGCCCTCAGGAATGTGCTAGTGAGAGGGGAACTAGCATCACAAAGTTCAGTGTTGGCTTTCTTCTATAGGCAGAGGTTGAAGTGATCACAGAGCTTGGCTTGTTAACAGCCATGGGGGTGATGGGTAATAGAGTAATAGAGAGGCCAGAAGCCAGAAGTGACATATTCTCCAATAAAGATAATTTTTTAAAAAGAGTTACTCATGTGATTCTGAGGTACATCTAAGTTTGGAATTCTCCAGTATTCTTTCCATTAAAAGTCTACAATTCCTTTCTTGTTTCCTTAGGTCTGCTCATAAACAAACAACAATTCTTTTTCTCCTATAATAAAAGTATTGCTCATTATAGAAACTTAGGGGAAAAGGAGATAAAAAAGAAGACAGAAATAATTTTTGGCACCAAGTATAACACTAAAGTGAGCATTCTTGCAGCTAAGTCTCTGTGCATTTTCATGATTATTTCCTTCAGATAAATCCCTAGAAACAGAATGGCTGTGTCCTAGCTGATGCACATTTTTAGGGTTTTTGGCACATGCTGCCAGATTGCCTCCAGAGTCTCAACAGATTACTCTTCCAATTTCAGCCTATCAACATTGCCATACCCCATTCCATTACCAACATGTTATTATAATTTTGTATGATTTTGCCAGTTTAATAGGCAAAATTATGTCTCACTTTATTTATATCACTTTATTATTTTGAGATTGAACTTTTTATTTTTTATCTTATCTTCATGATTGTTTGCTCTCTGGATTTCTTTTTAAATTAATATTTGTCAATTTGGAGGAAATGTCACTTTATCTTTTTTATTTGTAATGGGACTTTAATAGGAGGAAATTTTTTCCTAAATTTGTCATTTGGCTTCAATTTTCTTCATAGTATTTTTTCCTTATATAAGCTTTTGTTGATTTGCTAGATTTTGTTACATCATGTACGATATCTTTCCTTCTCCCACTAAATTGACATTTAATTTTAATCATATGTTTATATCTAATATATATGTTATATCTATCAATAGTTGCCTTTTTGTTTCACTGAGCTGACTCTGTGATAACAGCATGCTTTTAAAATTATTTTGTAGTACAAGTACCATTTAATTTTTTACACAATTTTGTTTCTTTTATTTATTTATTTTTATTTCTTTCAAAATATTAAGGAGGTACAGATATTTTTGTTACATGTATACCTTGTATAATGTCTAAGTCAGGGCTTTTAGTTTGCCTGTCACCGGAATAGTGTTAATTGTACCCAAAAGGTAAGTTTTTATCCCTCACTCTCTTCCCACCCTACCTTTATTAGATGTTTATTTTCCATCAACATTCTATCCATCTTAAGACTTAAGATCCTGAGGAAGAGCATCTTAAGACCACTCAGTGGTTGTTCCTACCTATTCAGTGGCCTGAGCAGTGGGAGCTGTGTGGCAGGCTGAGTGCTCCAGTTTTCAGTGGGGACCTTCTGAATGGGCACAGAGGGCACCTGCATGCCTTCAGACCGGTCTGCAACCTCAGGTTGAGTAGCAGTAAACTCAGGAGCTAGAGCAGTCCATTCATCCTGAAATTCCTCCTTGGTCATAGCTTTTCAGCAGCAGCCTGCTCTTCCTTTTCAATCTCTTCAGTATGTCTGCAGAAGTAGAGATGAGGCATGACCTCCCATGGATATATATGGGAAATGGTGCCACTCGTGTGCAGAAATTCTCAGGCCAGCATTCATCACATCAGACCCACTGAGTGAGCTCCCTTGTTGCATGGGATGGCAACATCTACATAATGCAGGGGAGAATCTGTGTTACACAGAGCAATGGTAGGCAGGTTAACATAAGATGCCTCTGTGAAAGGCTGGTGGTCAGCCCTAGGATCAGTAGCCACCAGAAGATGTGGCTCCCACAATGCTGCCTGGATCTGGTTAGTGAAGGTTCTAGGAGTGAAGTGGCCAGCAATAGAAGTGGCTCCAGTGGCAAGAACAAACTTCAGCACAGCTCTCTGGACGATATTCCTGGAGGGTGTGATGCTGACATCAGGAGGGTTTTTAATGGCAACAATGGCACAAGCCGCCAGCAGAAGCTTCTCCCAGGTCCTCTTCAGATTTTTGATGTAGACACCATCACTTTTCCTTTTGTAGATGTACTGTTCCATTTGGAAGTCAAAGTTGGTGCCACCTAAGTGGGCTCCTGCAGGAAGAAATTTGAGGATATCCTCATCCTTCATTTGCAGGCAATCAAAGGATCTGGACATTGTGAAAGTTTCCCTTTAAGTGATGACAGGAATCCAGCACAATGCCATATGGACCCCTCTCTGGGCAGTGCAGAAAGCTTTTACACAATTTTATTGATGGATCACATACATTTATTTTTCCTGATGAACATAGCATTAATTTTAAGTTCCAAAATAAATTACTTTCATTTATTTTCTAAAATTTTGTTTAGTGTATTGAATAATTTGGAAAGAATGAACATTTGTATACTATGGAGTCTTCATATCCAGTAACATGGCATGTGTCTTAGTTTGTTCTCATGCAGCTTTATTTCTTTAAATAAGTTTTTGTGATGTTTCGGTGTATTTTAATTTTTTTAAATAATTTGTCCTTAGAATAATAAAGTACTTAGTATTTTATTTCTTCCCCTTCCCACTCTTATCATCTTCCTCACTAAAAGTTTTATTTAGTGATCTTATACTAATACTCACTTCACTTGCCTACCAAATACACCATGCATCTTTTGCCAAAATAGAAAACAGACAGATATATAGAAGAAGTAAAAAGCAAGGCAGGATGGCCGGGCGCAGTGGCTCACGCCTGTAATCCTAGCACTCTGGGAGGCCGAGGCGGGTGGATCGTTTGAGCTCAGGAGTTCGAGACCAGCCTGAGCAAGAGCGAGACCCCGTTTCTACTAAAAAAAAAAAAATAGAAAAGAAATTATATGGACAACTAAAAATATATATAGAAAAAAATTAGCTGGGCATGGTGGCACCTGCCTGTAGTCCCAGCTACTCGGGAGGCTGAGGCAGAAGGATTGCTTGAGCCCAGGAGTTTGAGGTTGCTGTGAGCTAGGCTGACGCCACGGCACTCTAGCCCGGGCAACAGAGTGAGACTCTGTCTCAAAAAAAAAAAAAAAAAAGCAAGGCAGGAAGGCAAACACTGAGATAAATGGATATCTAAGGAAAGGATGGCTGTGCTTTAGGGCCTTAGAAAGGATGCATGATGAAAGTTTGACTCATTGATTCAATAAAGTAGTTGAATTGATTCTCAGAGTTTGGTGTTATAAATTGTTAGCTCCCATCTCCAGGCAGTGGTTATTATAAGCCTGGCATTTCACTGTGATTATGAGGACAAACTCCCTTCAGCAACTTGAAAAGCCGTTTGAGCTGGAAAGGATAGAGATGGTGCCAATCAGTGTGAAGGTGTTAGTGGAAAGCAATCTCAGTTTCCATCAGAGGTATCATTCTCATTAATGAGTTTGAGACTTTAATGGAATTGTATAGCATTGCATGTGTTTGACTGTATTCATGTGTTTTAAGGATTAAAACAAAAACAAAAGAATACAGACATTTTAAAGGTATACTAACTATTTAAGTTGAATAACAAAAAAATGTTTTTCAAGGCAGTTTCTGAAACCAAGAAAATAAACCCTATAGTACTTTTATCATGCATCCTGATTTTTAATTACATGCTGTTTAGCACTTTATTATACACTTCCTTTTCCTTTGGGGTATTTGTGTTAAGAATGTTAATTCTATCTCCCCAGTAAAGTTATAAAATCACTGAAGACATCTATACAGAGAGACACTACATAAAAATGCATGATTGAAGTCACCTACAACAATGTGATAATCCATTTGGACTGAAATATTGCCAACTTTTTACTTGTGCTTCCATTTTTATTTGCAATATCATAAACACATGTTCAGGTTTTCATTTATATAGCATGTTGCCTGCTGCATGAAGGCTAAATTTAAGGGGGACAAGAATGGAGATGATAAAAGTTGAGATACCATTGCACCAGTGCAGGGGAGATACAACAAAAACTTGGATTAGGTAGCAGGCATGGAGAAGAGGGGACAGATTTATGGCTTGCTTAGGAGGAAAAATATGCAGAATTTGATTGGTAGGATGTAGCAACATAGAATATGTAGTCGAGAGTTGACTTGACTACAAAACTTAGGTTTGCATTTTAGTTGTATCATTTGGGGCATTTAAAGATTTATTTATATCATCTTTGATCTTGTTTCACAATTTAAAAAAGTGTGTACAATAATATCTTCTACATAAGGTTGTTGTATGGATTAAATTAACTATGTAACAATGCTTTATTAACTCTAAGGCACTTCATTAAATTACTATATCTCAAAGGAATACTGATAGATATTTCTAGATCCATGTACAAAAAAGATCAATTAATTATATCTGTATCTTTTTTCCATTTGTATAAGAGAGTATTTAAAAGGTGACCTTGATGAAGTATTTTAAGTATCATATATCTTGTTTCCTTTGTTGCCAAGAAATATACTAGAGTATGGTAATAATGTAAAAAGATAGAATACAAATCATTCCTTAAGACCTAGGCTCAAATTCTAGGTCTCAGTAAGTTGGTGGTAAAGTCGCATCCTATCCCTTGACCTTATCTTACTCATCCATAAAACTAGGGTATTGGACAAAGTTCTTATTTCTACCATAAGATAATAACTAGCTCTCAACTCCCAACATTTCTTCTATTAATCCACTTCAACAAGAGCTACCAGCCTAGTTTCAACTCTTGCAAACCTATTGGAAATGATAACCTTCCTAACAGAGAAATTAACTCTTATTTTTTGCAGCTTCATCAGGAAATATTGAGTAGTATGTTTTTTTCCTTGATCTTCTTCCTCAAAAGACAATCTTGGAGGCTGATTTTTCCTAAGACCAAGATTAGATATTGTTGTTTTCCTTAGCCTGGCTTCCCTGTTTTCCTCCATGTTAAAAGCTTTGCTCTACTTACTCCCCATTTCATAGTTGAAGGCAAGTCTTCCCATTCTTTAAGGGCTACCTCTTCTCCAGAGTTTGCTGGGTTTTTGTTTTATTGTTGAAGGATGCACTAGTCCATTTGTTTAGTAACATAAACCATTTTTGCAAAGACTATATTTTTTGTCATATATGGTCACTGAAGTCTCTCTTCCTTAACTTGTGTTCAGCTAGTGTTTTGACAGATATTACCTTCCCTCCAGAAGCACAAACAAACAAACAAACAAATGACACATCCCCAGGGATTTTTTCACATGTATTAGGTAGTCTATTGTATATTTCAACTATAATTTTTTGCCCCCAATAAAAGAAGGCTGTTAGTTCAGCTTTCAGTGCTTTCCAGCAAAGTCTACCATTTTTCCAGCCTGAGTCCCAAGTCAGGCAAAACAGATATAAGTCCCTTGCATTAGTTTTTCAGCTAGCCCCTAGAGAGGTTAGAACAAATATACACAATAATTTGTGAATACGGTCTGCTCTGCTCCCTCCAGAACCAGGGACCATGGTCCCACACTGGGAATGCAGGTTGCCACTGCTTAAAGACAAGACCATTGCCATACAGGGGAGAAGATGGAGAAAGGATGAGTAAAAACACCACAAAACTTTTCTACCATTTTTAAGTTGCTTTTTTCTTGATTCATTATTAGCTTGGTTGCTGTAAACTTTTGACTATTTTTCAGAGTTCTGATAAGGTTGGTTTTGACAGTTTTTGCTTATTTTTCAACGTTTCTTTAGAGTGGGGGGTAGGGTTGGGATGGAAAGCATGTCACTGCCTACTCTACTGTTTATGCTGCTGTGACTCATTTATGCTTTTATAATTACATAATTACCTGAACCAGTGCTTTTTCTTTTTCATGTGGACTTGAATTACTGTCTGGGGTCATTTTCTTTCAGCTAAAGAACTTCTTTTCTTATAAAAAAAAAAAAAGCTAGATAGCAATAAATTCTCTCAGGTTTTTTTTTTTTTTTAATTTGAGGATGGCTATATACACACCTAATGGGTGTGGTATGCACCATCTGGGGGATGGACACACTTGAAACTCTGACTCAGGTGGGGCAAAGGCAATAAATGTAACCTAAACATTTTTACCCCCATAATATGCTGAAATAAAAAAATCAAAAAATTAAAAAATAAATAAAAACATGAGGATGTTGGGGGGTACTAAGATTACCCACAATAAAAGAAATTGGGAATGGCTTTATTTCCTCTTCATTTTTAACATAAAGTTTCTCTAAATGTAGAATTTGGGGCTCACAGTTTTTTTTTCTTTGAACACTTTCGATATGCTATCACACTGCTTTCTGGCCTCCAGTGTTTCTTATGAGAAGTTAGCCATTAATTTTTTCAATGGTCAGTTATAAGTGATGAATCATTTTTCTCTTCCTGTTTTAAAATCTTTTTTTTTCTTTTTTTGTCTTTCAGCAAAAGATATTAAGGTCTTTTGCTAAGATGTGACTATTTTTGGATCTCTACTTTTATCCTATTTGGAATTTTTTGAGATTCTTAGTTGTGTAGATTAATGTTTTTTTAAAGAATTTGGGAAGTTTTGAGCCATTATTTCTTCAAATACTTTTCTTCTCCTTTCTTTCTCCTTCTGTTACCCCTATTATGCATATGTTGGTGTACTTAATGGTGTCTCACATTTCCCTAAATCTCTGTTCATTTTCCTTCTTTCTTCTCTCTCTGTTCTTCAGATTGCATAATCCCTATTGATCTATCTTTAAGTACATTAATTCTTCTGCCAGCATAAATCTACTATTGAGCATCTCTAGTGAATTTTTCATTTCATTGAATTTCAGCTCCAGAATTTTCATTTGGTACTTTTAAAATTATTATTATTTTTAATTGACAAATAGTAATTATACATATTTATAGGGTACAATGTGATGCTTTGATGTAAGTATACAATGTAGAATGAGTAAATCAAGCTAATTAACATATCCATCACCTCACTTACTTATCATTTTTTGTGGTGAGACATTTGAAATTTTCTCTCTTAGCAATTTTGAAACATACAATACATTATTATTAACTATAGTCAACACACTGTGCAATAGATCTCAAAAACTTATTCCACTTACCTAACTGTAACTTTGTACCCATTAACCAGTGCCTACCCTTTCCCTATCCACCCCACCCTCCTAGATTCTGGTAACCATTCTACTCTCTACTTCTATAAGTTTGACATTTTCAGATTCATATATAAGTGAGATCATGCAGTATTTGTCTTTCTGTGTCTGGCTTAGTTCACTTAGCATGCCCTTCAGGTTCATCCATGTGATGGCAAATGACAGGATTTCCTTCTTTTTAAAGTCTGAATAGTATTCCATGACATACATATGCCATAATTTTTTATCCATTCATCCATTGTTGATCAGTTAGGTTGTTTCCATATCTTTACTATTGTGAATAATGCTGAAATGAACATGGGAGTGTTTAGTGGCTGTCTGAATTACTTTAATAAAGCCTATTTTATTCTGCAGTGGAGGCCTGTGATGTTGCTCTTTGGAAAGTGCAGCTTTGGTATGCACATAAACACCCTAAGATGACAATGCTCTTAGCATGGCTCTCTTTGGCTGTCTTTCCCTGACAACACCTAGCAGACGATAAGCTCCACTAATTGCAGGCCATTACTCTCTTACTTTAATTTTTAAAGCTTATTTTTAATAAACTTTCTACCCAGAATACTCTAACTTCTAGAGAAAGAAGGTAGAGGTTACGGAAACCATGGTGGCATTCAATTTCAAAGGAGCCAAGGCAGAAAGCTGAAAACTTTGAGGGTTAGCAGGAATGGCTCTAACAGAGTGACAGTTGAATGATGGTAATATTTGTGGTGATGCTGATGGCAAGAAAGGTGCAGTGAGATTAGAATTTTAGAAAGTCCTACTGTGAAATGATAAGAATTGTTAATAAATGAATTCCTCCTATGTTTCCTTCTTCCTACTTGCTAAAGAGAATTCAAGTTTGATATGCACTGGTCTCTTCTTTTCCTGCACAGTGGAAGGAGGGTTCTGCCTTATCAGGCTCACTCTTGGAGTTTTGTGACATAGAAAAAATTAAGAAAAAAGAAGAAGGGCAGGAGCATAAATGTTAATAATAGGTACATATAGGGGAGATCTAGAGGGGAATTTTTAGGGGTTATGAGGAGAAAAACTGTGATTTGTAAAGGAAATGGATGAAAGAGAAATGGGACATTTTAAGGAAGTGTTGCTATGGTTTATGAATCCCTATTCACAGTAGTACTGGTTATTCTCCATTTGTTCCTGCAGATTCATTCTATACCATTCTCTGTTTTGCTCTGTGCCCTTGCAGGCTCTAGGTACTACATCTCCCAGGTACCTAGCTGGGGCTTCTGGTCAGAGTCAGTTAATAGAAGGCACTAGCATAAGATAAAATTATGAAAAGAGAGAGATGTTGGATAGTGTGTTGATTCTCCACCCCACAACTAACCTTGTTATGCTTTTAGCAGTACTATAGTCCTTTATTAAGGGTTATAACTCCTGTTTAGAAGCCCTTTTTCCATAGCTACACCTTCTGCTGAGTTCTAGTAACACCACCCCCACCCCTGGTTCCTTCACTCCTAGTTATGGTAGTAGCTTCCCTCTGTTCTTAGTCCCAGGCATCTCACTGTCTTTGTTGGTTTCCCCTACCTTACCTAAATCTTTGTAAAAATGGCTTGTGTTCTAAATCTTCCTCAATCATACCCTTTGAGCATGGCATCTATGTGTTGCTGGGACTCTGACTGATACAGCAGTGTTCAAGAAATACAAAT
The DNA here is from genome assembly GCF_020740605.2 of Lemur catta. Taxonomy (NCBI): domain Eukaryota; kingdom Metazoa; phylum Chordata; class Mammalia; order Primates; family Lemuridae; genus Lemur; species Lemur catta. The sequence goes on along the minus strand of NC_059155.1, from coordinate 37,376,809 downwards.
GAAGACATCACTTATTTTGAAATTACTCTTGATTGCATAGATTGTTTTTGGCTAGGATACAACTCTAGGACTAAACACATGAATAACAACATTGTAGGTGTCTTACAATATAGGGTAATTTTAGCCTCTTATGTAAAGTTCTATGACTCTAACTATGAAAGAGGCATGAGGGAATGAATTATGTCTCTGGCAGGGTTTTGAGGTAACATCAGATAAATTTAGAAGAGAAATAGATAGATTCCATACTTACTGCACTATCTGCAGGCTTCATGATTTTAGATATGTAATTTCATTTCCTAATGGCTCCGACTTGTCTTAATGAAGTCAGCTAATGCTTTCCTTTAATTTTAATAGAAACTAATTTTATTTCCTTCTTGCCTTTCTAAATTATTTCTCCTCCATCACCAAAAGGGCTATAGCTGACACATGTGGACTGCCTGGGTGCCTAGACTCAGTACATAATAGGCTTTAACAATAATATGTAGCTATAGGATATGATACTTATTAAAAGAGATTCTGGTGCATTTAGAAACCTTGTGGCAATATTTGATTCAAAACAAACAATTCAGGAACAACATTTATAATTTCAGCCCCTTGGGTAACTTTTTCAGCTGTTCCTGGTGATTGGTGGTTAGCACTGTATGACCAATGAGAAAACAGTTGCTTTCCCTGGCTCTTGAGAAACCATCACTTCTTTCTTTATTTACACTGGACTTTCTGCCTTTGTCCAATAGGCACATTCATGAAGAGATGCATATGGAGAAAAATCATTCTAAAATGCACTATTAAAAGAAAATCCTAATGTGAATCTCTTTATAAAGAAATGGCTTCCAATTTATTTTTATGCAAATTCAGTACAGGAAATGCTAGTTTTACATGTAAAGTGTTGTACATTTGTAACATGTTTGCTTTTTCTCAGCAGCTCTTAAAGTACCTGTAGAGTCTAGCTAGGAAAACAACTTGGCTCTAATATGCATTTGTATCTTTCAGCTATTTTTTGAATTAAATTCTTTGTAATGTCTGGGCTTTCAGCCACTATTTCAGCTTATTTGGGAGAAACCTTTATGGCTGATCCTAGGCAAGGTAAGTAGGGCAGCCTCCTTGGCATGCTGCTGTTTGCATTATTCCTAGCAAAGACATTGCTTTCTTTGTCTTCCTCTCTTGCATTCTCAGAAAAGTCTCCCCATATGACCTTTAGCACAGCTCTTCAATTCCTCGACTTCTCTGATGAGTCAATATGAGATCTTCATGAATGGAGACCATCATCAGGCATTTGGGGTGCAGCTGGAAGATGACTGAACCTCCAAACAGAGCACACCCTATCTTGACAAGCCCATGCCCTGCCAGGCCCATCTGGCTGAAGTCTTCAGAACAAAGAAGTACAAAGTAGACCAAAGAGCCTTTAGAAGTCATTAAATTTTCCCTCCTGCCTTTTGTAATAACATATTAAATGTTATGGTTTAATGAATTGTTTATTTTAATCTCCCTTTATAAGCCCCAGATTGTTATACAAGAGACTTTCAAAACCCAGAGGGCAGAAATGGTTTGTCTTTAGTTAATAGTCTGGAAAAAGAAGTCTCATGTCTAGTCTCCTTTCACTTTCTGGCCTTGCTATGCTTGTGTCTGTGTCTGTGTCTTAAGTTCTTACACTCCAAGGGGCCGAGAAAAAATGAGGGCAAAGTGAACTGGAAGTGAGTATCTGTTCACTGAGCACTTATTCTGTGCCAGATCCTTGTTCTAGGAGCTTTATATACAGTATTTTAGGTAATCCTCATTAAACATTTGTAAATAGATGATATCATTAGTTCCATTTGACAAATGAGAAGGCAAGCAAAGTTGATTGAAGTCACAAAATATATATTGGATGGCAGATCTGAGTCCTGAACCCAGGTTTATCTGGTTCAGAATCTATGCACTTTGCATCATACCATGATACCTCCCACTTTGGAAAGCACCTATCTCTCTGAGTTTCCTGTCTATTTTGAACTAGGTTTTCATGGCTGGACAATGCCTCTGACAGCATTATATCAAACTATAAAAGATGTTTGGCTATTACGGCGCATCTCTCAGTCTCTTGGTAAGACTGCACCTACATTATGAGATGATGTGGGAGAATCATGAACTTTAATCCACTGCCAAGATCCCCTTATACTTGCTTATAGGAATGTATTTAATATTCTATTTTAGAATCAGAATGTTTGCATTTTCATACTACTTTTCTCACACTCACAGCCTCTCCCACACTGAACCAGTGTTGACATTGTTCTGTGGTGCTTCTCCTCCTCACCCAATAACCACAAGCTGGAGTGAAAAGGCAGCAGGAAATTAGCTACAACCATGTGACCAACGACACTAAGTGCTTCCAAATCTTGAGGAACCATCTAGGATCTGGGTCTTACCCTGGAGTTTTCCAGTCTTAAAAATACCGCTGCTAACCTCTTTGTACTATTGGTGCTTCATCTGCTCTACCCATTATAGGTGCTGTTCAGGGGAATCCACCCAGGATGTCCCTGCTGCTACTTGAAGTTTCCTAGACTTCTTTTGGTTGTATGACATTTTGTGTAGCTAGGGCTCCTGGGTTCTATTGGTTTTGGTGGAGGTGAGCAACCATGAGAACTCCCTGCAACCAGCAATAGAAGAAGACAGAGCTGATGAAGAGTGACTCAGTTTACTCCTCCTGGGCTTCCTAAACCATGTGGTAGCTGTTCGTTCTTTTAACTTACATGTATCTCTTAACCGAATCTTCACTGGCTTATTAAGTTTGTCAGCCTTTAAATAACTGGCAACATTGGGTTGCCAGATATAAGACAGGGGAAGGTTATTTCATGTGAACCTCCCAGACCTCCCTAGTGACTCTCTGGAAGAGGCTCTCAGAGCCTTGAATAATATCAGGCAAAATCAGGAAAGATCATAAAATTCTGTTTCAAAAATCCCCCCTTAAGAGGTATGAGAGCCTAACTGGGCACTGGCCAATTAGGATGGATGCAGGTAATAGGTAGGGAAGTATAGGAGCATATTAGCTGAATGTCACAGCCACATTAGGAGGTATTATTATAATTTTACTGATAGGGCTGCATGATCAAGAAAGATTGGAGACATGTTTTATCAGTCATCTCATTAACCCTTTGCTTTCCATTATTAGGTGGAAACTTGGAATTTTCATTTCTGCCAAGGCTCTGCCAAGAGCTGTCTTGGAGAAACTTTTGTGGATGTGAGTAGAACATTTAACAAAAGAATATGGAACTTTTGGCTAGTTCTCTACATGCCTTTCTTCCTTATCACTCTCTTATTCTCTTGAGATGCTATAAACTATGCAAAATTCTTATTCCCCTGTTCTTTTCTAAAAACTCCTCAGCTAGTGGTCATGGCTGTGCTACTGGGAACTAGTGGCATGTTGATCCAAGTGTCAATGAGGAACACTTGTGTATTATTCAGTCTATTCTCTTACTGCTAGGTAGTACTGCTTTCAAACTTCAAATTACATGTGACAGTGCTTTGTCACTTCTCATATTTCCCCATGTCTTTCAGAAAGAGGCCCTCATAGATCCTTGAAAAGAAAAAAATGATACTTGATGCTTTCTATCCTTCAATCCTCCCTTCATCTGATGCTCAATTCCATTTCCCCAGCTTCCTATGCCTAGTAACAGGGAATAACAAGGCAACGTACTTCACAAGCAAAATCTCCATTTGCCTCAGAGTTTCCTCATCTTCCAAGACTCCCAATGATTTCTTGTTGGCTTTGTCCTCTAAGTGGCTAAAGCAAACTAGGGATCAATCTGAATACAGGAAAGAGAAACCAGGTCTAATGAAGGCTCACACAGAAACATGTACAGAAAAGGGGCAGTTGGCTAGGGAAGTGAAACTTGTTTCCCTTATTCCTGAAGTGTGGTTTTGATTAGGGGTAGAAACAGAGATTCCATGACAGTAATTTGAGATTCACATGTTTTTGCCTCTCTCTGGCCCTGGCACTTTATCACTGTGAGACCTTGTCAGAGCTCTGCTCTTTTGTATCATTCATAATCTACTCTGTCAGCTGTAAGGTCTTGAAGAGCCACATAGTTAACGTGGTTCTATAACCTTGAGTCACTAAAATTGAGCCAAAAAATAAAAGCAGCTGTCTTATTAGTAAACCTTACTAATACACAAAGACAATTATTCTCCTAGTCCATTTTAATGGGAATTAACAGAGATGTAGTTCAGGAAAGATTAGCCCTAACTACTTTAATAAGAATATAAAAAGGGCACATAATAACATATTTCAAGACTTTATTATAATGAACTACCCAGCTTGAAACTTCCTTTGGTATTTACCATGGGCCTATGTCAATCCACTGCTTCAAGATTAGAATGAATAAAAAATAAGCAAAGAAAAATGAATGCTGTGATAGGAAGCAGCCAACAGGGAGTCAAGACTCCAACCTCAGCAGATCAGTGACTTAGCATTATTTAATGATTATTTTCAAATATCTATAGTTGTTGAGGAGAACTTTTTATTATGTGTTTTACTGAAAAGCATTTTTAGAAGGGCTGACACAATTTTTTTCCTTTATCCTTTCCCACATCTCCAGTTAATTTAATGCTACAGCTATAACTGCTTAATCTTTCTGAGCTAGAAATCCTGTTCAATCCTCCAACATCTAATATGTAATGGATTGATCACCTATATCTTTTGTCTAGACCAGAATAGGTCCTTAGTGAGTTTTCAGGTCATTGAAAATATTTTCCCTTTTCTAACCACCCCCTCGCCATTCAATATACAGATAAGAAAATAAGGTTAGTTGCAACTAGTAACAAAGTCAAAGTTAGAGCTCAGATCTCCTGATTCCCAGATGTGCAGTCTTCACAATGTCAAATATTCATTACCAGAGAGGCTTTCAAGAAGTAAGGCACTCAGTCTTCCTCCCTACAAGGGGCCTGTTTGAGACTTGTTGACAGCTACCAAAGTGCTTCACATTTCACTGGAGGTTACTATGCCTTCAGTGAGATCTTTTAGAAAGGAGCTACAGAACAGCTAGCAAAACAAGCATCAGACAGTTATCTCGACAATGCATATATTCTTGACGTTCCCTGTTAAAGCACTGATAAAAATCAACAAAAAGATTAAAGTTAATAAGAATAGACAAGTGGATGCTATTAGGCAGAACCAATGATGTAAGCAAATGAACAATTTTATTGCAGAAAATACTTTTTGACAATATGCATAATAAGATGCCTATATAAAAATAGATTTAAATTATATAAAGTTTCACCAAATGGTAACAAGAGTGAGTAGTATTTGAGGGGTAAGTTTCCAAGTGAATTTAATTTTTATTTTGTGCTTCTGATTTTCCAAATGCTCTAACATGACAATAAATTATTCTATTGACTAAAAAAATTTTAATTGCTTTGAGACTTGAGATAAATGTGTATCATATATAGAATTGGAAAACACTGAGCTCTTCCCCCATCAGTAAATGGTTCTCCCATAATGTGAGTGGTCTCCTTTGTTATGTTATACAAGTATGATATATTTACATACTAATACTTTGACTTTAAAGTTATGTAATTTATTTTCACTATTCTAGCACCTACATGGTATGGTGTCAAACCATCTCTTTCTTGTCACTAGTGTTTAGGTCATATGGTTCAAAGGAGTTAGGTCAACTACATTGACCTAATAAGTTTACACATATTGACTGATTTAGGACCTACCTAGTCAGATGTATGTCCTTACATGAAACTACTTAATAATTTTATTTTTCATACACCTATTAAGTTGGAAGTGTGGTCCAAATGAAAATCATTTTTCTATGCTTCAGAGTTATCTGGTTTCAATGAGTCTCTGGAGGTCTCTGGATGGATTTTACTGCCAAATATGATTCAGCTTAACACTGCAAGTGAAACACTGAACTCAGGGCATTTTGTTTGCCCACAGATTTCTGCCTAGAGTAGCAGCCTAGACATTTGGAAGATTGTCAAGTGACAAATTCTTAATACTTTACCACAAGACCACTCAGATGAATTCAATATGGTATTGGTGTTCTTGGTTCAAAATAGTTGCATATATTCATCTTCACATAACTGCCACAAAAATATCCCATGCCTACCTTTAGTAAGTGAATTGAGTCAATGCATTCAAGCTCCAGTTAACTGCTATTAAACAATATTTGTGCAATATTTGTGTGAACAATGATTATGGCTAGTTGATACTATAATCTTTGCCTTCATGTTGCTTACAAACAGGTTGAAAGAAACAAGAAACAGCCCTCAAGAATGTCTAATAAATGTGTACAGAGGAGATTGGTGATGGGAGTAACAGGAACAAAAGGGAGCCATTCTTCACAGTGTCACCAAATGAAAGAATGAGGGAAATCAGTTAAGCTTTTTCAGTGGTCCATGTCTGAAGTGTTACGGGCCTGGATTAGGGTGGTGAAAGTACAAAATGGAGACATAAACGTGCCAGAGCATTATAATGAAAGAACAAACAACCAGCTTAGTGATTCATTGATCATGAGGAGAGGGAATTGAAAGTATTAGAGATAGTTTAACAATTCAATCCTGAGTAATCCCAAGGAGAAAGGGTCTTGTCAGACAGGAAATTCAGGAGGCAGATCTATTATGGGGGTAGGATGAAGAGATGAATTATGTTGAATTTTGTCAGACTGGTACATAAAGGATATTCTGGAAAATTATGTAACTGGATTTCTATTTGGAATTTTACAAAGTCTTTCCTAGTATCCTATGTATAACATGGATCAATTGGGACCAGACAATTGCGTTTATATATATATATATATATATACATATATATACACACACACACACACACATACATATATATATATATATACATATATATATATATAAACACAATTGTCTGGTCCCAATTGATCCATGTTATACATAGGATACTAGGAAAGACTTTGTAAAATTCCAATTGGGAGTAAAACTCCAATTGGAGTTTTATACACACACACACACACACACACAAACACACCTATGGTTAAATAATCTGTGTTCTAATTAATAGCTTAGTGTTAACCCATCTCTAATGGGTCTCTATCTTCTGCTTTATCATATTAATCATTTGTGTTAATGAATTGCATGAGAACATAGTTGAAATGCTTATTTAACAATTAGTAGACACAAAGTCAGGAGAGAAAATGATGTAGTATCAAATAGATTCTGCCCATCTCTTTAGCTTCTTGTTATCAGATTTTGGGTTCTGATTTTTAACAAGATAAAAGTTAATAATGATACATTTCAACATCCTACTTTTGTGTATAAAACCAGCTCTACAAGTACAGTAACACAGCTTTGAAATTACTTGCCTTAAGAACAGTGAGAGACATGTGAAAAAGAGTCACTGCCCTAGTCAATAAATTCCATAAGTCAACAGCATTTTGAGGTTATGTTAATAGATGTGCAATATGTATAAGAGATGATAGGCCTGCTCCATTTTGCACAGGTCAAAAGATACCTGAAAAATTTATCCTGTTCTTGGTATGACATTTTGAAGGACCTATATATGCTTGGATAGTCTCAGAGAAGTACTCAGATGATAAATGGACTTAGACCTCAACATCCTTCAACATTTAAAGGAACTGAAAATATTTAATCTCAAGAAAGCTAAGAGAGAAACTATGACAAATATTGCAGATTGGCTCACTCAATACCCCATCCAATCCTCTTCTGCTATACCTTCCACTACTAAGAGTCTTGCAATCACAAAACTGCATTTCCCAGATTACCTTGTATCTCTGCACATGATCTAGGTTTCACCAAGCAGATGCACTTACCCTTTAAATTTGAGAGAGAGGTGGTGACTGTGAATAAAGAGTTAGAATCTTCTAGGGAAGCTATAACGGAGCTTCTACTTTCTGTTATCCAAAATGATATGTGTTGAGTCAGGGACAGTAAGTAGTGTTTAGTGGAATTTCTGCTAGAGTAGCCCCATAGTTTGATTGGGCATTCCACATTACTGGCTGTGTAATAGCCAATCTTGGGTTTGCCACACTCCCAGACATTCTGTAAGTTATCTAGCAACCTGCAATAAATCCCTTTCTATTTAAACTAGCTAGGGTGAATTTTATTATCTGTGACTAAGAACCCTGACTTATACAGGTATAAGGATCAGATCAGTGGATAGGTGCTACAAGGAGAATGATTTCATCAAAGTTGGCTAATGAAGAGATAGGATGCCTCAGAGAGATCATTAGTTGTGTTCAGTTTTAAGGCTGGCAATTACTTGGTGGGGACAAAAGCATCAGGAGGTGCTTGGGTGCAATAACTTTTAAGTCTCCTGATTACTTCAGGTTATATGAGTATACAAAGAATTCCCTGATCAAAATTATTCTCACTTTAGTGTGAATGACAGACTTAACTCTCTATTGGGGCATACAAAAAGAGCTATTTACTTTACGTAGATGTCACAATAAAATTAAAGAGCATGTCTTTTTTGGAAAGGGCACTTTCCACTACATTGTACATACTCTGGACAATCCCTCAAGCCACCTCATCCCTCCTCTTTACAGTTTTGGATAGACAAGACTAACACTCAGATGAGATATTCATCATGTCTTGAATTACTCATTGTGTGAAACAGAGAAGAAATAAAAGCACTGAAAAAAGAAAATATTACAATTAATATTATAAAGCCATATAAATACATATAACTAGTACTATCTGTAGAAGATTTTTTTTTTTTTTTGAGACAGAGTCTCGCTGTGTTGCCCGGGCTAGAGTGAGTGCCGTGGCGTCAGCCTCGCTCACAGCAACCTCAAACTCCTGGGCTCAAGCGATCCTTATCTGTAGAAGATTTTATACTTCTCTATCAGCAGTTCTTTCTCTCCCCCCAGTCTTTACTTACAAAAAATCTCACTTCTTCTTTAAGCTCTTTTCAAAATGCCACCCCTTATGAAGATTTTTCTAAACACACCAAACCCGTTTTATCCTCAGAGGCTTTACATTTGCTATTCCCACTTACTGGAATGCTCTTTCCTTAGACGTAAGCATGGATAACTTCCTTCATTCAGGTGTCTGCTCAAATGCCACTCTTCAGAAAGATCTGGCCATCCTAACTTAAATAGTAACCCTACCACTTTCTCTTTCATTGTCCCATTTTATTTTTTTAGTTTTACTTATCACTAGCTAAAATATTATTAGGACCAAAAACCCCGCTGCTTATTTGTTCTCATGTTTAGTGTCTGTCTGTCTCCCCCACTAGGAGCTGAATTCCATTCCAGCCAGGAATTTATTTATTTTTTTCATTGCTGTATCTCCAGAATCTAAAATAGTGCTTGACCTATAGTAGAACTTCATAAATATTTGTTGAAGGAACGAAGGAAGGAAGGAAAAAATAGATACATTCTCTCAATGGGATATGACGTCTCCTTTCTCTGAATTCTCAAATATCACACTTATATTTTTTATGATAGTATTATTATTCTGCCTACATTATAGTCATTTGTATACTTCTATCATTCCTCACACAAATAGAGTGTGATAGTAAGTTCTATGCCTTACTTGATTTTGTTTTTTCCTGCAATCCATATAACAAGGGCTCAGTATATACATTTGCCAATTTGGACACCGTCAATCATCCCCAATGAGCTCTTTATCATATCTTCATACAGATAGAAGAAAATACAATATTTCAAATATAGGGATATATATGTGGCTATATGTTTATCTTTGAACAGAACTACAAACAAAGGAGAATAAAATATAATGAGGAACACAACCCACAGAAGACGGTAACACATAAAACCATATTTTTAATAGTTCTTATCAAAAGTAGATGTGATGGTAATTTTATATGTCACCTTGGAGGGTATTTTTGGATAAGATCAACATTTAAAATCAGTGAACTCTGGGGAAAGCAGATTGCCCTCCGTAATGTGGCTGGGTCTTATCCAATCAGTTGGAGGCCTGAATAGAACAAAAATAATGCCTCCATAAGCAAGAAGAAATTCTCAAGCAGACTGCCTTGGACTGTAACTACACCATCAACTCTCCTGGGTATCCAGCCTGGCAGCCCACACTATAGACTTGGACTTGTCAGACCCCATAATTGCATAAGACAAGTCCTTATAATAAACAAACAAATAATAAATAAATAATCTATTGGCTCCAATTTTCTGCAGAATCCTCACCAATACAGTAGGCGTTTGATTTATTTGTTCTGCTCCTTTCACTGATGGCCAAATTTTGTAATTAGAGTTTCATTCTTTTGGCTCAAAACTTCTTGTTTCCCAGTTAAAATGAGAGTCTCCCTGGAGGAGTAAATAAATACTTGAAGCTTTATTAGGCATTATACTTTTACAAATGACTTTCAAGTCTTTTCTTTAGAGTAAGTTTTGACAAAAGAAGGAAAACAAAGAAAGAAGATTCAGAGAGGGAGTGATCCTCGTAGCCTTGGCAAGTTTTGTTAAATGGAGTTTGATGAAATATTGGCTGTAACTTGATTTAATCTATAAAAGAGGTTTTAGATATATTGTGCCTTACATCCAAAACGCTTAAAAACACAATTTCATCTTTTGGACCTAGTCACAGCTAATACTTACACTAATTGACCAAACCATTACTGTGACTACTTCCCAGAATAATGTAGACTTTACACCCCAGAGAAAAGCCTAAGGACATCCAGGAAGAAGTTTTAGGTAATTAGAGTGATTGAACATTTATTAGGCTTTCATGGCAAACTGGACTGGGTAGGATGCAAAGGAGACATAGCTTTGCTTCAACACATCCCTATTTGAAAGGAAAAGGACAGAACTCTGCTAAATCACTCTCTATTAAAGAAGCAAAAGAAAAATTATGTTCAGTTGACTGAATTCTGTAATGCTTATCAATCTGAGAGAGGGATGTCAGTTGGGAGAATAAAGGGGAAGCCACTTTTGTGAGCATAAACACTGATATTCTGTCTCTCACTTTGGAAACCACCTAGAGTCTATCTGGCCTTAGTCTATAATGAGCAGGGGGGTTAGGCAATATTGGTCTCCTACTATTCTGTAACACTAAATATCTTGAGACGTTCTATTCCCTAAAGCCCCCAACTGTGGCAACTCACTTAAAAGATGCTCTTTGGAGCTTCACAGTCCAAAATTTCTTCCTCCCCTCCTCTCCTATCTCCCTCTTCTCCCTCTCTCTCTCTCTCTCTCTCTCTCTCTGCCCCCTACTTCCCTCTCTCCTCCTCTCTTCTGTCTCCTGCACATTTCCTTCCTCCTCCCACCCAACAATTAAAGCATTCATTTCCTTGGTGCTAAAATTGAAACTATGTTTTGAGGTGCAGACAACCTGAATTCTCATCCAGGCTCTCTCCTTACTAGCTGTGAGTCCAAAATATGACCCCAATCTATTCACTTCTTACTAATGGGTCTTTCTGCTTCCACTTTTAATCCTGTACATTTCTCTCTCTAAAAAACATCCAGAAATCATACCATGACACTTCCCTGCTTAAAAACCTTCCATTAGTTTCCACTTCACTCAGAGCAAAATCCAAATCCTTCTACAGAGTTATGCCCCTTTGAGACCTCTGACCTCATGTTCCGCCACTCGCCCCCTCATTCTATACATTCTAAATTTCCTTCCACATATCTGTAGTCAAAGAGCCACCTTTTGATTTAAGTTGAGTTTATAAACTCACTACCTCTCTTTTCTCCTACGTTTTAGTCATTCCCACCTTAAGGCTATTGATATTCTTACTTCTTGCTGAACTCTGTCTTAGAATCTTCTACATGGTTGTTTCATGTCTCAGTTTCAAAGTCTTCTCTTCAGAATGGCCTTCCTAGATCTCAATCAAAGGGAGCTCTACCCTATGTAAGGGAGATCATTCAGTATTTGGTTTTCTGTGCCTGGTTTATTTCACTAGGCATAGTGTCCTCCAAGTTCATTTATGTTGTCACAAATGAAAAGATTTTATTCTTTTTAATGGATGAATAATATTCCATTGTGTGTATGTACACCACATTTTATTTATCCATTCATCTGTTGATAGGCACTTTGATTCAATATTTTGTCTATTGTGAACAATGCTAGGGCTAGTGAGAGGGGGAAATGGGGAGATATTGGTCAAGGGGTACAAAGTTTCAGTTACACAGGATGAATAAGTTCTGAAGACCTAATATATTACTACAACAATGTGACCATAGTTAATACTGTATTGTATGATTGAAATTTACTAAGATCTTAAGTGTTTTTACCACACAAAAAAGAAAGAAAATAGTAACTATGTGGGTTGATAGATATGTCAATTAGCTTATTTGCAGTGAATATTTCACAATGTATATGTATATCAAAAAATCAAGATTTATACCTTAAATATATACTATTTTAATTGTCAATTATGTCTCAATAAAGATGGAAAAAAATAAATAACTCTACCCTCATCACTGTCTTTCACACAACCTTCTTTATTTTTCTTATATTACTATTATTGAGATACTGAAATGCTATTTCAATATTACTAACTGAAATTTCCCTTTCTATTTATTTTGTCTCCCCTTTCTAGAATGAAAGCACCTTGTGAGAAGAGGCCAGAACTGTTTGTTTGTTTATTGGTGTTTCTCCAAATCCTTGGGGAATGTCTGGCATACAGTATGTACTCAGTAAATAATTCCTGAGTAAATGAACAAATAAATGATCTTGGGCAAGTGGTTAAGAGCATAGGCCCTAAGAACCAGACTATCAGGATTTGAATCTTGACTCTCCATTTATCAGTCCTGTGTCCTTGGGCAAGGTGCTTAATCATTCCATGACTTGGCTTTATGATCTTTAAAAATAGTAATATAAATAGATACTAACTTTTAAGATAGATGTGACAATAAAATGAGCGAATATATGTAAAGTGCTTAAAACAGTGCCTGGCACAAAGGATGTGCTATATAAGAATTATATTATTACTGCTACCACTAGTGCTGTTGCTACTACTATTATAACCACTAAGTCATATGGTTCTGATAAAGATAAAATAAGTCAAGGAAGGTGTAAATAATTTCCCAACTATAATTTTCAAAGTATAATTATAATTATGAAACATGGAACTCTATGTAGGCACTTACAAGGAACAAGGTAAACCATAAGTGAGCAAGAATAATAAGCACAAAGTGAACAAGAATGATAAGCACAACATCATCTTCTACGTGGTTTCTCTTCTTTAATTTAATTCTTCACCATATGATGAGAAAGGAGAAATAAGTGATGGAACATGTTAGATACGGGGAGTTCAAGTTTTATGGATCACAATCTGATGCTGCATTTGTTTCTGGGCTGTTTGCATTCACGTTTACCTCCAATTATGGTTTCTATAGTGTTGGTCATTTTTAAAGGACATTAGTTTATCTTTTCAATTAAATTTAATTTCACAAAACTTATTAAATGTTATTTAATCAATTATAAAATGTAATTCCTAATTAACTGTCTCTTCACAGCCTGTATTTTTTCAGGTAATCAGTCTGTAATTCATCAAGAATGTACTCAGAGCCCACAGCACTAGGCTGGATCTTCAGGGTCCATAATCAAAGTTAATGAGGTTTCTATGTTTAAAAATTCACAACTTTAAATCAAGAAGTAGATCTTTGACTACAGATATTTGGAAGGAAATTCCACTAGCTATCCAGCACATAAATAAAATTTTGCACACAAACTGGGGAAAACTGGTTACAAACATCAGCATTGACATTTTAAAAAATCCTGATTTTTTTGTGCATATGGCTGTTAGGAGGGACTATTGGCACTCAGGTTTACAGTGGCATAGCAAGGTGGGAAGCTTAGGGAAAGTAGCTTGAAATGTTGATTCTAAAACACATCCACCTGGAACATCTAGGCAGATAAATGAATAAAAAGAGGGTTTATTGTAATGATTTCAATAAATGCCTTCAGTTGATTGTGAAGACCAAATCAGTTCAAACACATTTCAGGAAAATAACCCACATGCTACATGGCTAGGAATAGCCAAGTAACTTAAACCGATATTAACATAGATCCTCCAAGGAATTCTGAGAAGGAAAGAACATTTAGTACAGTTTATGATGTAAAATGATATTTGCATTTCTAGTTTGAAAAATCTCAGGCTAATAGAAGCAGAAAGCTAGCTCCTAGCTACATCAAGGGAAAGACTGAGGAAAAATGTGATCAAGGCAGAACCATCTGTGCCAATTTAATGATGATTTTAGGCTTGTACCGAAAACATACTTAATAAGAAACTATGTGCTAAAGGGAAAACAATTTCAAAGGGATTTGAATACTGAAGAAAATAACTGTATATAGATACAATTATCTGATGATTTGATTTTAATTCTCTTGGAACAGGATGCCATCTGTGGAACTAGAGGACTTAAGAAGAGGAAACGAACTGCCTTGGGCTTTTATTCAGTCTTATTTGGGACATTTTTAAAAGATGATATTAAGTTTTCTACCTTTCATTTGACATCCCAGTTGCATATGGTAAACACCATATGCAGAAGCCCAGCTGAAAAGCCAGGGATTTCTATACATTTTTAGCTCAATTATAACAAATCATTTGCTGAAAGCATTTTTAGCATATTGTTCTATCAATGAAAGTAATGGTGTTGTTTTAGTTTGGGAAGTTCTGCCCTGTTTAGTGAGATGGAACTTTCCCTGAGTCAGGCAGACACAATACCCAGTGACCTGTGGAGAGTGATAACCAGGAATCCTAGCAACTCTGTCACCAAGGTTATGGTCCTGTCCTACTTATGGAAGTAAACAAACTCAAATATAATACAAAAGACAAAAGAGAGCATGAGTAGCCAGCAACTTAATCATCTTTTCTACTGCCAACTAAAGTGAATGTAGTGGCAACCCTAAGAGTAGGAAATGAGATTGAATCTTTCTTTAGTCCGCTAAAATATGAATCAAAATAATTTCTCTGGGTGAAAATCTTACTCTGTGAGTAATAATAATAATACTGAGGTCAGGAAGCCTAACATTGAGCTGTGTTAAATTAATATGCTAAGTGATAAATACAACAAAATCAAAACTAATATTCTGACTTGGCTAGCTGTCATTGGGGGAAGCTTTCAAACCTTAGTGGTGCTCTGTCACTTTTCATTTACGATTTTATTAACTGTCCCAGGAGCATGGTTATGATGTTTTTTTCTTAAGTCAATGACTACATTTTGGAGGAAGTAGTTAAACTACATCCTCTCTTCTCAGCCAAAATTTTCTGATAACACATTGTAGATCAGGTTTAAAAGAATACAACTGGACAGTGCCCCACTTTGGAAGGTGACTTTTTATTTGATTTTATTAAGGGGAAAAAGGTACATGTGTACACATCAAAAATTATGTTTTTAGAGAAAAATACGGCGGAGTGGAGGTAACCCCCTGGATTCCTGCTCCCAGAGAGGGAGGCATAGATCTTGGTCTGCTACACATGAATGGATCACTCCCCTGCAAGAACAGTGTTGTGAATTGATGGAGAATCAGTGTGGAACACAAAAAGCAGGAAAAAGAAAAGGTGAACGGGAGATAAGATCGTGAAATCTGGAGAGTGTGAGACAAACAATAGAGAATAGAGCGTGGGACGGCTGCGCCTGCCTGGCCAGCAAGTGAGGTGGGATCAGACCCACAGGAGAACCTCTTGCTTCCCCAATGACCTCCACACCCACTCAGACAGCGATCTGCCTGAAGTCGGTGCAAAATCACCGCGGGAGACATGGGACTCTGTGGAGAGGAGACATTAGTGGGAAGCATCATAAACTCCCCGAGCTCTATGCGTGCCAGGACTGCACTTGGCGGGGGAGAGACTGGTCTGGGCTATCGCTAGAGGCAGCTAGGAGACAGGTAAATTGCCTCTACCACTCAGCGGGTCCAGATTGACGGAGGTGAACACTAAATAGTGGACTCTAACCTGGAAACCCCCCGCGGGCTAATAGGCCCACTCAGCGTGGATCAGAAAGAGTGAGAGCTCCTGCTGGACAGGCGTGAGATTGTGGGAGGGTGACATAAAAGAGACAAGGGAGTATCCAGATGACTCAGCCCCCTGAACCGGCACCTGCCAACCCCTGAACAATCGCCTCCAGTGCTAGCGCTCTGCGGATGGGTGGTCACCATTTTTGGGACCCATAACGCAGCCGCTGCGGTGTGATAAGGTGTTGGGTGGCTCCCTTCCCCCAGCCCAGGGACTCTCGTGAAAAGCTCCACCCTTACAGGACCTCCAGTCAACTAGCCAGACTCGTTTTGTTGTGTGAACTCTGAGTGCTTTCTTAGTTGTGAGAGACTAACGGCCCCTGGGACTTATAGGCACTGGGGCAGGGGAGGCTATTGCCCACAGGACTTGCAGGTGCTGGGGTGCTGTGTGGACTGTGGCACCACGCCCTCCCCCTAACCAGCATCTTTCATGCCGAAAGTGGTAGGCGCCACCTCTGGAGGTAGGGAGAGACAAGAAAAGTCACTCTCTCTCTGCAACTAGTGTGAATCTTGGCTGCAGATCAAAAGTTGTCTGCCCAGTGACCTTACTCCTCAGACTGGTTTTGGTCATCTGATCAGATCAAAACCTTAGGGCTGGACTTTTGCCTCCGGTTGGCTGCCAACAGAGGGATCCGTGGCCAGGGAACAAAAACCCTGGCAAGAGGCCAAAACAGGGTCCCCAAGTAACCCCTCGGACCAGGAGCAGTCCTCCAACTGTGGTAGAGGAACCCTGAACAATACATTAGCGGCTCCCCCTAGTGGCAGAGCAAGCAACCATACAAGCGCACACATCCAGGCTGTTAGGCAGCAGCTGCGATCTACCTGCCCCTACAGCATCCACTGGAACAGAGCCTGCACCCAGTGTGTTACTTTCCAAATGAAAACTGAAAGTTGGGAAGCAATGACTGATCCAGATGGGAAGGACTCAGCGAAAGTACTCTGGAAGTATGAAGAATCAAATGGAAAACACACCCTCAAAGGGGAACACTAGCTCTCTAGCAATGGACATTAACCAAACTCAGAACACTAAAATGACAGAAGAATTTCAAACATAGATTATAACAAAACTCAATGATATGTAAGAACAAATGGATAACTAACACAAAGAAACCACAAACAAAATCCAGGACTTGGAAGAAAAATTCACTGAAGCAATCAAAATATTAAAGAAAAATCAAACCAAACTCCAAGAAATGAAGAATTTATTCAGGGAATTACAAAACACGGTGGAAAGCCTCAAGAGCAGAACAAACAGAATAAAGAATCTGTAGAACAAACAGAATAAAGAATCTCGGAGATTGAAGATAACACCTTCCAATTAAATAAGTCAGTCACAGAGACAGAGCAAAGAAATAAAAGACTGAAGTCTGTAAGAAATGTGGGATTATGTGAAGAAGCCTAACATGAGAGTTATGGGCATTCCTGAGGGTGAAGAAGATAATACGCAAGGGTTGGATAAGCTATTTGAAGATATAATTGAGGAAAATTTCCCAGGCCTTGCTAAAAATCTAGATATGCAGGTACAAGAATCCCAAAGGACCCCTGGGAGACTCATTGCAAATAGGAAGACACCACGTCATGCAGTCATCAGACTGACCAAAATATCCACTAAAGAGGCCATTCTTCCAGCTGTAAGGCTAAAGAAACAACATACAAAGGAAAACCCATCTGAATAATGCCATATTTCTCAACTGAAACGTTACAAGCAAGAAGAGATTGGGGTCCCATTCTCACTCTTCTGAAACAGAATAATGCCCAGCCTAGAATCTTGTACCCAGCAAAGCTAAGTTTTGTATACGAAGGAGAAATTAAGACATTCTCAGTTAAACAAAGACTGAGGGAATTCACCAAGACAAGACCAGCCCTCCAAGAAGTACTCAAAACAGAGTTGCACATGCACCAGAACAATAAACAATCACAAATGTAAAGCTAAAGATCAAAGGCCAAACACCACAATGGTTCAAGAGAGAAAACAGCAATGAAGTTCTACCAAACAGGATGAACAGACATCTGCCCCATCTATCAGTTCTCTCAATAAATGTGAATATCTTGAACTCCCCACTCAAGAGACATAGGCTGGCCCAATGGATAAAAAAATATAAGCCAAGTATCTTCTGTCTCCAGGAAACACATCTAACCTGCAAAGACACATTTAGATTGAAAATAAAGAGGTGGAAATTGATATTTCAAGCAAACAGAAGTCAAAAGAAGGCTGGTGTGGTGGTTTTGATTGCAGATAACTTAGCTTTTAAATCAACAAAAGTAATGAAATACAAAGATGGTCACTATATAATGGTGAAGGGTACAGTTCAACAAGAAAACATAACTATACTTAGTATGTATGCACCCAACCTAGCTTCATAAAGCAAACCCTACTTGATCTAAACCAAATGATAAACAGCAACACCATAATAGCTGGAGACTTCAAAAACCTGCTGACAGCACAGGACAGATCCTCCAAACAGAAAATAAACAAATAATAGACTTAAACAGAACACTAGAACAAATGGGCCTGACTGACATTTGCAGGACATTCTATCCAAAATCCACTTAATATATGTTCTTCTCATCAGCTCATGGGACATTCTCTAAGATTGACCGTATCCTAGGATACAAAGCATGTCTTAAGAAATTAAAAAAAAAAATAGAAATTATACCATGCGTTTTCTCAGATCACAGTGGAATAAAGGCAGAAATCAACCCTAACAGAAATTCTCATTTTTACTCAAAGTCATGGAAGCTAAACAAACTTCTCCTGAATGATTGTTTTATAAATGAGGAAATCAAGACAGAAATCAAAAGATTCTTTGAACTAAATGACAAAGGAGATACAAGTTATCAAAATCTGTGGGGCACAGCTAAAGCAGTCCTGAGAGGAAAGTTTATTTCCATAAATGCATATATCCAAAAAACAGAAAACTCACAAATAGACAATCTAATGAATAGACTTAAAGAGCTGGAGAAAGAAGAACAGATCCACCCCAAGCCCAGCAAAAGGAGTGAAATTAATAAGATCAAATCAGAACTAAATGAAATTGAGAACAGGAAAACTATATGGAAGATTAATAAAAGAAAAAGTTGGTTCTTTGAAAAGATAAATAAAATTGACACACCTTTGGCTAGACTAACTAAGAGTAGAAAAGAAAAATCTCTAATAAGCTCCACCAGGAACATAAAAGGAGAAATTACAACTGATGCCACGGAGACACAAGATATCATCTATGAATTCTACAAAAACCTTTATGCACACAAACTGGAAAATGTGGAGGAAATGGATAAATTTTTAGAAACACACAGCCTCCCTAGGCTCAACCAGGAAGAAGTAGAATTCCTGAACAGACCAATATCAAGAACTGAAATCAAAACTGCAGTAAGAAACCTTTCCCAAAAGAAAAGCCCCAGACCAGATGGCTTCACGCCCGAATTTTACCACACCTACAAAGAACTGGTGCCTATCCTTAAAAGTTACTCCACAACAATGAGAAGGATGGAATCCTCCCCAATACATTTTATGAAGTCAATATAACCCTGATACCAAAACCAGGAAAGGACACAACAAAAAAGGAAAACTACAGACCAATATCCCTTATGAATGTAGATGCAAAAATTCTCAATAAAATCCTAGCAAATTGAATCCAGGTGCTTATCAAGAAAATAATCCATCATGACCAAGTGGGCTTCATCCCAGAGATGCAGGGATGGATCAACATACAGAAATCTATAAACGTAATTCACTACATAAATAGAAGCAAAACGAAGACCATATGATCCTCTCAATAGATTCAGAAAAAGCATTTGACAAAATTCAACACTTTTTTATGATAAGAACACTTAACAAAATAGGCATAGACAGGGCCTACCTAAAAATGATACAGGCCATATATGACAAACCCACAGCCAACATCATACTGGATGGGGAAAAATTGAAAGCATTCCCACTTAGAACTGGAACCAGACAAGGTTGCCCACTTTCTCCACTGCTATTCAACATAGTGCTGGAAGTCCTTGAGAGAATAATCAGGCAACAGGGCAGAATCAAGGGCGTCCAAATTGGGGCAGAAGAGATCAAAATCTCACTCTTTGCTGATGATATAATATTATATCTAGAAAACCCCAAAGATTCAACCAAGAGACTCCTGGAATTGATAAACGAATTCAGTCAAGTCTCAGGATACAAAATCAATACACACAAATCAGAGGAATTCATATTTTCCAATACCAGTCAAACTGAGAGCCACATCAAAGACTCAATACCCTTCACAATAGCAACAAAGAAAATAAAGTACCTAGGAATATATTTAACTAAGCAGGTAAAAGACCTCTACAAGGAGAACTATGAAACACTGAAGAAAGAGATAGCAGAGCACGTAAATAGGTGGAAACCATACCATGTTCATGGATCAGAAGAATCAACATTGTTAAAATGTTTATACTATCCAAAGTGATCTACAGATTCAATGCAATCCCTATTAAATTACCAGCATCATTTTTCACAGATATAGAAAAATAATTTTATGTTTTGTATGGAACCAGAGAAGACCCCATTTAGCAAAAGCAATTTTAGGTAACAAGAACAAAATGGGAGGTATTAATTCACGAGACTTAAAACTATACTGCAAGTCTGTGGTTATTAAATCAGCTTGGTATTGGCACAAGAACAGGGACACAGACCAGTGGAACAGAACTGAGAATCCAGATATAAAACCATCCTCATATAGCCATCTAATCTTTGACAAAGCAGACAAAAACATACACTGGGGAAAAGATTCCTTATCCAATAAATGGTGCTGGGAAAACTGGATAGCCACATGTAGAAGACTGAAACAGGACCCACACCTTCACCTCTCACAAAAATCAAATCACAGTGGATAACAGACTTAAACCTAAGGCGTGAAACTATTAGAATTCTAGAAGAAAATGTGGTAAAAACTCTTATAGACATTGGCCTAGGCAAAGAATTTATGAAGAAGACCCCAAAGGCAATCACAGCAACAACAAAAATAAATAAATGGGACCTGATCAAATTAAAAACTTCTGCACAGCCAAAGAAACTGTCACGAGAGCAAACAGACAACCCACGGAATGGGAAAAAATTTTCCTATGCTACTCATCTGATAAAGGGCTGATAACTAGAATCTATTTAGAACTCAGGAAAATCAGCAAGAAAAAAATCAAACAACCCTATCAAAAAATTGACAAAGGACATGAATAGAAACTTTTCAAAAGAGGATAGAAGAATGGCCAACAAACATATGAAAAAATGCTCAACATCCCTAATCATCAGGGAAATGCAAATCAAAACCACAATGAGATATCATTTTCTCCAGTGATAATGGCTTTTATCAAAAATCCCAAAACTATAAATATTGGTGTGGATGCAGAGAGATAGGAACACTCATACACTGCTGGTGGGATTGCAAACTAGTGCAACCTCTGTGGAAAGCAATATGGAGATACCTTAAACAGATACAAGTAGACCTACCATTTGATCCAGCAATCCCATTATTGGGCATCTACCCAAAAGAACAAAAGACATTCTATAAAAAAGGCGTCTGCACTGGAATGTTTATAGCAGCACAATTCACAATTGCAAAGATGTGGAAACAACCCAAGTGCCCATCAATACATGAGTGGATTAATAAAATGTGGTATATGTATACCATGGAGTACTACTCAGCTATAAGAAATAATGGTGATATGGCACGTCTTGTATTTTCCTGGATAGAGCTGGAACCCATTCTACTAAGTGAAGTACCAAAGAATGGAAAAATAAGCACCACATGTACTCACCATCAAATTGGTTTCACTGATCATCACCTAAGAGCACATTTAGGAATGACATTAATCGGGTGTCGGGCAGATGTGGGGGGGGAGGGGATGGGTGTATACATACCTAATGAGTGCAATGCGCACCATCTAGGGGTTGGACATGCTTGAAGCTCTGACTCGTAGGTGGGGGGAGAGGGAGAAAGGGCAATATACGTAACCTAAACTTTTGTACCCAAATAATATGCT
Organism: Lemur catta; assembly: GCF_020740605.2. Lineage (NCBI taxonomy): Eukaryota > Metazoa > Chordata > Mammalia > Primates > Lemuridae > Lemur > Lemur catta. The sequence goes on along the minus strand of NC_059155.1, from coordinate 37,354,885 downwards.
GAAAAAAAAATATATATATATATTTAGTGTTCTAGTTATAGTACAAATGAAACGGAAGTGTTAGAGCTTCAGGTTGAATATCCACAAGTATGACCCTAGGGTACTTATGATATCACAATGTGAAAATTCCATATGCTGTGATTGTAGGATATTTAAGCTGCTCTTTATGTTCTCTACAAGCTTGTTTGAAAATTCTGCTATGAGAGGAAAGCAACTTGCATTTCCATGACCAAATAGCACTTTTCACCATATGGAAAGGTCAACCTCTTGGTCAATTATATGTTGGGTAGTGAGGGAGAAAGAAGATACCCACTGAGCCAAGGAGACTAGATATTGTGTGACTCAGTGCAGTGAAAATGACACAACATTGCTGTCATATGCCTTAGAAATAGCTTCTGAACTTTTATGTCAATAGAGTAAGGAGACAGTTCTTAGCTGTATAAAGGTTTATGCTAATCCATACTGCCTCTGTAATATTTGAGTAGCCATAAAAAGTAGTTTCTGATTATCAAGGGAGGTTGGGGAAAAGCAATTATTAAAATAAAAGGCAGATGTCATAAATGCATGGGATCAGTAACTAAATCCACCTCTATTCAAATATGAGCTAGCTTGATGCTTAAAATGTCTGCTCTGAAGCACAACTGTGGGTTTTACTGCAATATTCTAATCCTTCAACTGAAATTCTTTCAGCATGGGAATCCTTCAGTGAATAAAATATTCTAAAGATCCATGAGCACAAGCACGCTGAAGGCCACAACATTTGTAGTATTCAAAGAAAGACCAGGATAAGTGAGCCCTCTGTCTGTGCTTCATTTAAGTCTCAATCAATTGATAAAATTCCCAAATTAATGAAAATTCTCACTAGCATCCACATTATTCAATGATTAACATCCCCCAAATGAAATCAGCCAATTGACTGCTTGCTCTGTACATCACAGAACCACATTGCCCATCTCCACATTAGGACCAGGGGTGTTTCATAGATTTTATGTGGTATATTTTGCTTATTCGGGGAAATATATGATAAAACACCACTGTTTCTTCATCTGTAAGAATGATAACTGCAGTACCTACCTCATAAGGTTGTGGTATTAAATAAGTTATAATATGAATACATATAGTGCTTAGAACAGTTACTAGCACAAAGTAAACATTGAAAAAGCATCATCACTACTATTAAGATTATTTAACTCATTCAAGTTTATTTTAATAACTGATATGTTTGACCAAAACAATGTGACAGAAGGGAAATTGTGCAAGTTCTGAGCCCAGGCCTTAAAATACGTGGTTTACTTTTATGCACTTGGGAACCCTGTAACTACTCTTAGGCAAATAAGCCCAAGAAAGCCTGCTGGAGGAGGAGGGGCCACATAAAAAATGTCTTAGTCACATTGTCCAGAAAATAGATTCTGGAATGGAGATTTCCAGGCAGGAAGTTTTAGGCAGATACTGTTGGCAACAACTGTGAAGCAGTAAGGAATGTAAGATTGGCAACAAAATAAAGCTGGGCTGCAACACAGCTGAAACAGAGGTCTCAGATGATCCTTTGGAAAGCTCTGAAGCTGAGATGGTCCTTCAAAGTTGTGCAAAGTTGAGGCAAAGGGGACAGGGAATTTTTTTCCATCAACCAGTTGTTAGATGAGGGTGTACGATCTTGGGCCAAACAGCTACTTTTGGCAATCATTGAGGTAGAGATTTAGCAGTAAGTTGTCAGCAGGCAACACTTCTAGACACTGTGGGAAAATATGTCTTGGCTCTGCAGAGGAGGATCTGGGTTCCATGCCATAGCATCCACTACACAGGAGAACCAAGGTTTCCCATTTCATAATTTGACAAGTGCCAGACATGTTAAGGGAGGCCATCCTAGAACATCCATGTGCCAGACAACCCACCAGCTGACCAGAGATACATCAGTGAGCAGAACCATCATCAATCAAACCAGCTCAGACCAGAAAAAACATCCTAGGAGATTCACAGAATCTTGAGAGCCTAAGACATAGTTTCTTGTTTAAGCCATTAACTTTTGAGACAGGTTGTTATGCAGTGATAGATAACTGATAAAATAATATATTATAACAGTCTTCATCAAAGGGAGTGAGTATAAGATTAAGGTGATTCTAGTGGTAGACTAGTAACAAGATTTTTTCCAAATAGCCATTGCTAAAGACATTAAGATCAATACATGCTTGAGAGTAAATCAGTAGCACAAATGATACTGATGGAACTTGAGCTTTGACTATGCAGTACAGCTCCTATGCCAAGAAGCTGCCAATTTTCAGCACATGGAGTAGGCATACAGGCCTCTTGGGAAGGAAGCAGTGGATACTTTTGGGAATCAGTGTTCAACACATTTGTGTCATCCAGACAGCATAACTACAGAGAGTTGTCAAGAGCTTTCCCTAAGGTGTTCTTTGAGAAACTGGGATCTTACAAAGAGAAACCAATGTCATTCTATTTAGAAATTGGTATTATACCAACCAATGTACTACTTGGAGGATAGAGCTATTTTTTTCCCTCTAAGAAAAAAAAGTGGAATCAGTTGAAACAAGAACTTTTTAAAAAAGTATTTATTGAACAAACATAACTAAGAAAAAAAGAATCACATACAATCCTACCATTATAACAAATCAACTCTTATTTTCTCATATTCTTTTCCAGTCTTTGTTTATATTTATATCATAATTAGTTTTAAACCTAGCATAGACACAATTTTGTATTAGAGTAGGGCCTCTTGAAGAAAATCAGAACATCTAATTTTTATATAATGTTTGAAATCCTTACCAATCAAATTAGAAGACCTAGACTGAAGGGCCTCAGGAAATCTTTGCTGTCAAAGAGTGGTTATGCTTTAGAGACCTTTACTGAAAGACCCACAGGAGGATCCATTTTAGAAAGAAGATAATTGAATCTACAAGAAATCGAATGCAAAAGTTTTAAAAAAGCAGGAGGTTTGGTAAAGCTCAACAAAGCTCTGAACATATAAACCAGGAGAGTTGGCAAACTATGGCCTACAGGTCAAATGTCGTTAATCACCTGTTTTTGCAAGTACAGTTTTTATCAGAACACAGCCATTCTCGTTCATTTACCTATTGTCTATGGCCACTTTCACGCTCCATCACCAAAGTTAAACAGTTGTGACAGAGATCATAGGGCCTGCAAAACCAAAAATATTAACTGTTCCATCTTTCCAGAAGAAGTTTGCTAACCTCTGACATAAACAATCATATCAATGACTAATTTGCAAGTGACAAATTAAGAAGGTGGGACTGTAATACTATACAAAAATAACATGGACGATCGAAGATGTGACTGGAGTTACTTCTAAGACCTTTGGATTGCTTGTCAGGGGGTTAGACATATTGCAAGGTATGTAAGTTAAAAATATAAGGGCATGACATGCCTAGTCCCGAGTCTGTGTGTGGGAGGCACTGGCCAGCTGCGATTCCCAGGCTGCGGGAGGACTCAACGGCAGCCTCTGCTGGGGCCCAGGCTCTGCCAGGCATGACTGTGCACTGGACTCCCGGTCTGGTGGGCCAAAACGCCTGAGATGGCTCCTAGCGCCCCCATGCGCACCCTGCAAGCTGGCTCAAGGAGACCGTGTGCCAAAGACTCAAGGGCATTGAGTGACCAAGGGTACTGCCTCCCCGCACATGGCCCAAGGGAAAGGTGGGAGCTTAGCCAGAAGAGTAGTGCCGGGGTGGCCCTTAGTGGGCTCTCAGCAACGTTTGTTGAAGGTTTGTTAAACGCCAAGCACTTGCGTGATTGTCCTCAGAGCCAGCCATTTCTACACCGATTTTACTGACAAGGAAATAGGTTCATAGAGGTTTTATGATTTGCTTAAAGCCACACTGTTGGAAAGACAAAACTGAGATTAAAAGATTCTGTTTACATCCAATCCATGTTCTTTCCAATTTAGGGTTAATTTGGGGGATTTCAGACTTGCACAAGGCTCTGCCACTTCCCAGTCTATACCCAGAGTACCCAAGTTCCATGACAGCTCTTTGTTTTAAGGAGGGAGTTTGCCACAATTGTGCTGAAAGAAGGCAGGGCTGGCCATGTATTCTCCTGCCTTACTCAAACTTGGAATGAGTGCTCAATATTTGAGCAAAATGCTGCCTGAGTCCAGGGGTCCTGCCCCCACCTGCCAATTGTACAGATGCAGCAAGTGCACAGTTTGGAAGGAGTCACCTTCTGTGCAAACTCTTCTAAGGGAAGATGAAACAGAGTATCATCATTTCACTTTTAAAGTGCCAAGAGGAAACAAGAAATTACAAAATCACTGAGGCAGGCACAGGAAGGCCCTGGGGGAGGGGATTGAGGAAATACAAAGCCCTTATGCCAAGTCATCTCCAGTCCAATTCCAGACAAAAACAGTCCCCTGTCCTGGGCCTCCATTGCCCCACCTGGAAAGTGGGAACATCACCTGCTCTTACAGCATCCTGAAGACAATGGTGCTGGCTGGTGTTGCTCCAAGGACAAGGGCTGGCTTTCCAGGGCCCAGTACAGAGCCTGGCTCATGTCTGAGTACCTGCTGAATGTAGGAGTGAAATAAGAATTTAAATAAGATTCAGGGACAGCATCCAGGTAGGAGAGGGGTCCTCTCCTGATTCCTTCTTATTACCAGGTACTTAACTCCCAGTTCTATCCTAGCCACCTCTAGTGGAGTCTCCACACCCTACCACCTCCATTGCAGAGCCTGCCTCCCTCCTCTCCCAGGATCCTGGCAGACAGGGCCCCTTCCCAGGATGTGGTTTGGGAAGCAAGAGGGGAGTGCAAAACTCATGCACCACAGCCTGACTGAAGGTAGGCCTCTCTTAAACTGTGCTACCTCTATGGGCCTGGAGTAGGTGGAATAACGGTCCCCACAGGCAGTAGGTACTAACCCCTGGGAGCTGTGAATGTTACCTACTGGAAGGACTTTGCAGATGTTATTAAAGATTTTGAAATGAGATTATCCTGGCTTGTCAGGGTGGGTCCTAAATGTAATCACAAATACCCTTTTAAGAGAGAGGTAGAAGAAAAGAGGAGAGGGCAATGCAATCATAGAGGCAGAGACTGGAGTGATGTGGCCACAAGACAAGGAATATTAATATTAATAATAAGTGTCCTGTCTGCCACACTGATTGGCCCTGTGACCTTGGGCCTTTCTTTGCTCATGTGTGAAGTCAAGAGAGTAAAGGAATGTGGAAGACCTTCCAGTGCTGCTCAACCACAAAGGACTTTTGCCACCCATGGTCTTTGGGGAAATAAGGGAGGAGATTGGACCCCTGGTCTGTCTTGGATGCATGGTCAACATCAGGTGGGCTTCTTTGTGCTACCAGAGACCAAGCTTCCCCTGTACACCTCATGTGGTGGTGGAATGAGCTGTGTATCTGTCTGCCATCCCTGTGGACCCTGGACAGTGACAGGTCCATAGTAGGTGGTCAGTATGTTTGTGTCCAGTGAACACATTAGTGAGGGAAGAGCCTCTAGTCACTTCCCTGCAATCAAAGCCACCTCCAGTTCTCCCTCCTATCAACATCAGTCAGCAGCCAGGGTGTCAGCATCTGTCATTTAACCATCACAGGCAGACTTTGGAGAGGGTGGGGAACTTTTATGTCAAGCTTTCCAGCTGCAGGAAGATGCTTGGCAGCTGTCAAGGGGTGGTAACCTCAGAGGAGCTTGGTGCCCCTCAACTTCCAGGTGCTGTTTCTCTGCGTCTTCAAGGATCTTATGTGGGCTGCTTATTTCACGTCACCCAGTCCAGTGACAAGGCTCTGTATTTACTGAATCTTTCATTCTGAGAGCTCAAAGAGTTCCATCACCAGATGACAAGTGCAGTTAAGCTCATTTTATGGAACAAGTCCAGTCTGAGGAGGAAAAAGGTTTTGATCCAGGTTACAAAGTGGGTCAGCTGCAGTGCCAGGGACAGAACATGGGACCCTGACAGAGATGCACCGTTCCAGGCACACAGAGATTTACCCAGACTCTTATGGATGACTGTGCCTTAATCATCTCTGTTCCCTCAGGCCTATTATGGTTTCTGGCACCTAATAAATGCTCAATAAATTTGCATCAACCAAATGCCTGACTGCAGCTTCCCAATTTTTAACCACTGACTCCCTGATGTGGCTTCTGACTCCCTGAAGGCCTCACTTGCACTTCCAGGGCTTCATCCAGAGGCCTCTCCCACTCCCAAGCTCTCGTTCAGGCTGTGCCTTGTCCTGGGATGCTCTTCTCTCATATTTTTGCCTGATGAAATTCTGCTAACCTTTCAAGGACAGGCTCAAATGTCTCTTCTTTGGTGATGGCTTCCCTGCCCCCAAGTTCCCAAGGCAGAAGCAACAGCTCCAGCACTCAGCTACACATTCTGCACATCCTTCTATGGGAGTACTTCTCACACTTCATTTTGGTGTTCTGAAACAGGAACAGTATTCACTCATAGCCTCAGACGATGGCATGAGGACTTGACAGGCTGATGCCTGGCACTGAGCATGTGGAAACTCCAATTATCAGTCATTGTCACCAACACCCCCAGCACAGCAGGTGGCTTGGTGCTGCCCATGTGGACAAATGGCCTGAAAGGGCTGTGTGCTCAGAAGGTAGGTCATGGCAGCACAGGGGCCCCTGAGAGCATGGATCCATGGATCAGATTTCATGGACTTGCCCGAAGTCTATGAAATGTCCTTCCTCCTGGAAACTCACTCTCAGTCTCTTGACACACTGACCAGATGCTCTACCTCCCATGGAGATATTACTGCACCAGTGGTCCAGCAAGCAGGCTTGACACACACTCCTGGTGAACAACTTGGGCAAGTTATTTAATCTTTTATAGCCTCAATGTCCTCAACTGTAAAGTGGGGATGATATTAATGTATCTACTTCACAGGAGCTTAGTAGAGTGTCTGGCCCTAGGTAAGTGCTCAATCAATGTTAATTTAAAAAAATATATAAGTGTTTGTTTATTCAGCAAATGTTTACTGCATGCCTGTTTGACAAAGTAAGTCATGGCCCATGATCTCTAGGGGCCCACTATCTGGTGGAGAAGGCAGTTGAATGAGCAGATCATGGCTGGGCATGGTGGCTCACACCTGTAATCCCAGCACTTTGGGAGGCTGAGGCAGGAGGATCACTTGAGCCTGTGTGTTCAAGACCAGCCTGAGCAACTGGCCTAGGGTCTTACTATGAGACCCAACCCAATCTCTACAAAACATTTTTTAAAATTAGCTGGGTGTGGTGGTGTGTGCCTATAATCCCAGCTACTCAGAAGACTGAGAGAGGAAGATCACTTAGCCCAGGTGTTTGAGGCTACAGTGAGTTATGATCACACCACTGCACTCCAGCCTGAGCAACAAAGTGAGATCTCATCTCTAAAAAAAAATAAAAATAAAAAATGTGAGCAGATCATTACAATAAAGTGAGACATGTTCCCAAGGAGGGACACAGGGCTCTAAGGGGTTCCCAATGATCAGGGCTTCCATATGACTTTTATGGGCACCTTCCTCCTTTCTTATGCACAAGCTGGATATGGTCACCTGCCTCTCCAGCTTATCACCTGTCCATGGCTCCATCACCCCCATGACTAAGTCCTTGGCATAGAAGGGCCCCTGTGATATGGCTTCTATCTTCTCTTCCAGCATCATGGCCTCTCCTCCCCTCCTTACCCTCTAACTGTTCAGAAAATAATGAACCTAGCAGGCCTGAGACAAAGGTCTGCTTGTAAGGGTGGCCGTTGGCTGGCATCTGGGAAGTGGAGGTTTGGGAAGATTCTCACCATTCCCTAATAAGACTAGCTCACTGTGCTTAAACTGTTTGTACAAACTGGTTTATGATGGAAAACTGCTTTGCTCCTGGGAGTCTGGAACTTTGGTGTCTTCCAGGCAAAGAGTTTCCACCTGACCCTGGGCACTGAGTCTCTACTGAGTGTCCCTGGTAGACAAAATTTCATGTGTTGTCACAATTCTTTGCTGGAGGAAGTAAGCACATCCTGGATGACTCCACTGGGAGAAGAGTCTTGGAAGCCTGTGCCTGGCTTCCTCCAGACTTCACCCCACGAGCTTTGTCCCTGTGCCAATTGTGCTCTATATATTTTTGTGGTAATAAATCATAGCCATGAGCATGAGTCAAAATATATATATATATATATATATATATATATATATATATATATATATATATATATATATATATATATAAAAGCATATGATTATTTCTATAGTATAGAAAAACGTTCCTGGATTTCATATTGAAAGCTTAAAATACTTTCAGGTGACCCTGAATGATTTGTCTCCCTTCCACACCCCTGGCAACCTTCAGTATTCACTTGGATTATAGGTAAAGCCAGTAGACTGGAAAGCAGCATCTTGTTCTGCAAGTGACACGATTGTTCTGTAGTCAATCTCACATAATTCTAAGTGATAAAAACGTATGTGGGGAAGAATAGCCCTCATAGGAAAGTCAATTGCTGGTGATGCATGTAAAACAATTTCAAAAAGGTAACAATTTTTAGCCATAGAAGTTTTAGGGGGGAAATTCTATGTAATGTTAATATTTGTAAGTCTTGGAACTTGTAAAGAATATGTCCTGTGTAAATGAAAACAAACTGCTTTATGTAGCTATAAGAAGATCTATACCTAACCAATACGACAACTCCTGATTATACAGAAATGTACTAAAACAACAATTTTGTGAGTCACTCTTTGAACACTTATATTTATAGAAAATTATTATTGTTTTATTTAAATCATTTAACATAAAGTAGATAAAAACTAGTTGACCAAATCTTACAGATCTCCACTGGTGACTTTGATATTGTGTAAATAGAGTCTAATGTCATAGATTAATCCAAGAAAATACTTGAGGCTTTGTCAAAGATTAGATGACAATATGAGGATGGTTTTATATCTGGGATCTCCATCCTATTCCAAAGGTCTATATCTCTGTTTTTGTGCCAGTACCATGCTGTTTTGGTTACTATAGCCTTGTAGTAAAGTTTGAAGTCTGGCAGACTGATATCTTCCAATTTTTTCTTTTTGCTTAAGATTGCTTTGGCTATACTAAGATGTTTGCATGATAGTAATACTCACTGGGTGCTGGTCAGGTGTGGCGGTGGGTCAGGGAGTAAACCCACAACTAATGGAAGCAGAGTGTACTGTCTAGGGGAAGGACACACTTGTAGCCCTGGTTTGGGTGAGGCAAACACATTACGTGTAACCAAAATGTTTGTACCCCCATAATATCCTGAATTAAAAAAATTAAGGAAAAAGAAAATACTTGAGGCAATTTATAGAAGTCACAATAGAATTTTGAGTGATTTTTGAACTTCAGTTTTAAAATTATTTTTTCACCACAATATAAATCAGTAAAATAAATTTGTTTATTAAGCTACATCTAACAGTTCTGAGTATTCTTTTATTTTTATTTTTATCTTTTTTATTTCAGAATATTATGGGGGTACAAATGTTTTGGTTACATAAATGGCTTTTGTACCATTTGAGTCAAAGATATAAGTGTGCCATCCTCAGATAATGTGCATTGTACCCATTAGGTGTGAATTTACCAATCCCCTCCTCTCCCCTTTCACCTGCTTGATTCCCGATGAATGTTATTTCCATACATGCACATAAGTGTTGAGCTATTATTTCCAATGCAGTGGTGAAAACGTGGTGTTTTGTTTTTCCATTCTTGTAGTACTCCACTGAGAAGAATTGTCTCCAGTTCTATCCAGGCTAATACAAGAGATATTAGTTCACTATTTTTTTTATGGCTGAGTAGTACTCCATGGTATACATATACCACATTTTATTAACCCACTCATGTATTAATGGGCACTTGGGTTGTTTCCACATCTTTGCAATTGTAAATTGTGCTGCTATAAACATTCGAGTGAAGGTGTCTTTTTTATAACATGTCTTTTTTTCCTTTAGGTAAATACCTAGTAGTGGGATTGCTGGATCAAATGACAAGTCTACTTTTAGCTCTTTGAGGTATCTCCATACTACTTTCCATAGATGTTGTACTAGTTTAAAGTCCCATCAGCAGTGTTTGGATGTTCCTATTTGTCTGCTTCCATGCCAACATATGTTATTTTGGGGACTTTTTGATAAAAGCCATTAATTTATTGCTTTCTAAAATAAAGGCAAAGGAAAAGGTCTCAAGATATTGGCTCAGGTACATTATCTTCTTTAAGGAGAAAAATTTTAAAACTCAATGCATTCCTCTGACTGGGTCGTGCTGACTGGTACAAAGTTATCTCTTGATCCTTGATATATTTTGAAAGAAAGAGTTTAAAAAACAAACTAGTTAAAAATCTGGGCATCATTGGGCTTTATTTGTTACAAAAAGAAAAAAGCTCACATACAGTGTCTAAAATCTGCTTCACCATTCTTTAGCCCAAGCCTGAAGATCAGATAATCACAAAATTTCAGAAATAGACTTTACTGTCCAACAGTCCATCCATCTATCACACTGATGCAGAGGCATAGCAATCATGTTTTTTTATTTCAAAATATTAAGGGAGTACAAATGTTTTAAGTTACATGGATTATTTTTTTAATGCTCAAGTCCTGGCTGTAGGTGTGCCCATCACCCTAATAGTCTTCACACTACTCATTAGGTTGGTTTATTCCCTTCCCCTCCTCCCCGCCTACCCCTGGTTGCTTTCCACTGAGATTTACTTCCCTCTGTGCACTTGTGTGCTCATCGATTATTTCCAATTTAATAGTGAGTACATGTGGTGTTTGTTTTTCCATTCTTGCAGTACTTCACTTAAGAGAATGGTCTCCAGTTCCTTCAAAATTGATGCAAAAGGTATTAATTCATCTTTTTATGGCTGAGTAGTACTCTATGGTGTGCATATGCCACATTTTATTAATCCACTCATGAATTGATGGGCACCTGGGTTGATTCCACATCTTTGCAATTATGAATTGTGCTGCAATAAATATTTGAGTACAGGTGTCTTTTTGACAAAATGACTTCTTTACCTTTGGGTAAATAATCAATAGTGGGATTACTGGATCAAATGGTAGGTGTACTTTTAGTTCTCTGAAGTATATCCATAATTTTCCACAGAGGTTGTACTAATTTGCAGTCCCACCAGCAGTGTATAAGCATTTCTTTCTATCTGCATCCATGCCAGAATCTGTCTTTTTGGACTTTTTAATAAAAACCATTCGAACTGGGGTAAGATGATATCTCATTGTGGTTTTAATTTGCATTTCCCTGATGATTAACGATATTGAGTGTTTTTTTCATATGTTTATTGACCATTTGTCTTTCTTCTTTTGAGAAACATCTGTTCATGTCTTTTGCCCACTTTTTAATATGGCTATTTGTCTTTTTCTTCATGTTTTGCTTGAGTTTTTTGTAAATTCTGGTTATTAGCCCTTTATGGGATCATGCTCCTGAATAGGTAGAATCAACATTGTTAAAATGTCCATACTACACAAAGTGATTTACAAATTCAATACAATCCCCATCAAGTTACCAAAGTCATACTTCACAGATATAGAAAAATAATTCTATGCTTTGTTTTGAACCAGAAAAGAGCCCAAATAGCCAAAGAAATCTTAAGCAAAAAGAACAAAACTGAAGGCATCACATTGCCAGACTTCAAACTACACTATAAGGCTATAGTAACCAAAGAAGCATGGTATTGGTACAAAAATAGAGAAATGAACCAGTGGAACAGGACCAAGAACCCAGATATAAAACTATCTACCTACTACCAACTAATATTTGACAAAGCAGACAACAATGTATACTGGGGAAAAGAAGCCTTATTCAATAAATGGTGCTAGGAGCATTGAATAGCCACATGCAGAAAAACAAAACAGGACCTCTATCTCTTATCACTCACAAAAATTAATTCAAGATGGATAAAAGACTTATATCTAAGGCATGAAACCATAAGAATTCTAGAGGAAAATGTAGGAAAAGCTCTTCTAGACATCAGACTAGATAAAGAATTTATGAAAAATACCCCAATGACAATCATGGCAACAATAAAAATTAATATTATAAATGGGATTTGATTAAACTAAAAAGCTTCTGCACAGCTAAGGAAACAATGAACACAGCAAATAGACAACGTATAGAATGAGAGAAAATATTCTCAAGCAATCATCTTTTTGAGCCACTGCTTTTATCTCTAAACCTCACAAATTCTGGCTGAGAAAAAGGCCACCATAACAAACTAGTTTGGTTGGAATACTGATTATACATGTGTTTACCATCAAATTGTATAATGTTTGTCTTTATGTGGGAGAGGTAAAGTCAATAAATATAAATTTTTTTCAATTTTAATTATGTACTTCCATAAATATTTTTTCTTAAACCCCTGGTACTTGCTACAATATGTCTGCTAGTGAGTACTCATACATAAGAAAAAAGAATTAGCAAATGGAATATAGATACTAAAATACAAAGGCTAGTAAAAATCTTATCTACTGCCCACCAAGTTAATGTAGCCTCACAGTATTTGGCAAAATGTCTCAAGTTTATTTTTCAGGCAAGTTTTTCCTCGATATATGCATTTATGATCACTGTCACGTTGGAAACCTTTTGAGGACCTTTTTATCTAAGTCAGTGTGTGTCTTCTGCTGAAACTCTACACTGAAAGTAAATAGTAGGCAAATATTAGCAGTTTAAATCTGATGAACCAATTTGAGGATTAGAAAGACTACTTCAGTAAAATTAGTATTCAGCATTTCTTTTTATATTATATCTATGTATGTCCAGAATTTGAATTTCAATTAACAGAGACCACACAAAGTGCCAGGCACTTTGCTAGTTGATGGGGATAAAAACCTAGATAGGAAAAGACCTTTACGCTCAGGACCCTTATAATCAGGGTCCCATGGGAGATGCAGAAAAAGAAGCAAATAATTCTAATATCATGTATTGTGATACCTGCTATCATAGACATATGCTCTAAGTATATACAACATGTACCAAACAGAGGAGGTACAGATCTCTTTAGAGAGATTTGTAAGTAGAGGCTTTATTGGGGTGGGTGTATTTACTTTGGGTCTTGAAATATGATTAGGAGCTCTTCAGACAAAGCAAGATGGGTAAGAGAGATGAGAAAAGAGTAAAAACTTATATTAAGTTAAGATGACTGGTATAGCCAAATATATGGGTCAAAGTAAAAATTCAAAAAATCCCACAGGCTTTTTTATTGATTTACAGCTTAATCATATGAGCACAATGAATATTTAGAGACTGTATGATATAAAAAGAACAATCAGAATAAGCTATTATGTCTTCCTGAATCTCATTTAAAACTTAATTAGATCTGTTGAGAAGCTGACAGAGTCCTGTCTGGATGGAATGAGATAGATCTGTCACTGTAAAAAAAAAAAAAAAAAAAAATCAAAACGTCAGCTTATTTCTCCACAAGCCCAGAACTTATCTTTAAAATCCACTTTGCAATGCTGGAATAGTAAATTCTTGCATTAAAAGAGACATTTTGATTTATAAAGTATTTTTTCAAGTATGTTTTCATTTAATCCTTACAACTATCCTTTAAGGTATGGACAAATAGGACATGTATTATTGCTCCTTTTATCCATATATAAACTAAGCTCACAGAAGTAAAGTAACTTGTCTGAAGTCACAAAGCTTGTCAGTTTGCAGAGCCAGGACCAAAGTCCACACCTTCTGATATGAAATATTTTATTCTCTACTATGCCACACACTTTATTTACCAAAATGTGCAACACTTTTTCAAAGCCAATTATGCCATTGAATTGTAACTATACTTAAATTATTCTATCATAATTTTACTGAAATTGAATAGAATTAATTCACTTCTTCAAAATAAACCAACTTACAATCATATCCACCTTGAGGGACATAGAGGAATGAGGTCACTTTTTTCCAGAAATCCTTCCAGTAGAAAATTCTGCATTCTTCTCCACCTTGCCCGTTGCCCTGGGAGGTTGACTTGTGTAGACATATACCAAGTGCCTTTGCCTTTAGCTTCTTGTTGGGTTTGGCCAGTGGGAGGCACTGTCAGGTGAAAGAAAAGGGAGAAAATGAAGCTGGTGTATGTACTATATTCCCTTGGCTCCTTCCCTTCTGGCCTATAGTGGGATAGCAATGTCCTTTTACTGAAGGCCACAGCTTCTGTCCTGTGGCCCGTCCCATATAACTATCTTATCTGGGTTCTGATAATCATTCCCACCTTTGTTTCTTTCAGCCCAGTGCTGGTGACAGTACTTGATTGTTGTTAGCCCTGGGGTCCTTCACCATTCCTTATTGCTATTCTCAAATCCTACCCACACTTTTGTAAATAGTTCATGTGCTAAATTTACCTCATATTTTCCAACATGAGTGTGCCATCTGTTTCTTGCTTGGACCCTGACTCACAGAGCCCCTAACCTTCCTTTTTGTTTCCTTGCATCCATTTCTGATAATCTTTTCATGCAAACGTATTGTTTTTTATTGACCACCATATCTTCATTGGGGTATTCTCATTCTCATTGTACCCCCCAAATCCTCACATTCCAGTGCTAGCTCTTGGTCATGAAATCATTCATACGAATGTCTCTGTCAGATGTGTTCAGTGGTTAAGGATATAACCATGTAGACATTAAAGAGTTATGGTGGCTGGGCGTGGTGGCTCACGCCTGTAATCCTAGCCCTCTGGGAGGCCGAGGCAGGTGGATTGCTCAAGGTCAGGAGTTCGAGACCAGCCTGAGCGAGACCCCGTCTCTACTAAAAATAGAAATAAATTATCTGGACAACTAAAAATATATATAGAAAAAATTAGCCGGGCATGGTGGTGCATGCCTGTAGTCCCAGCTATTCGGGAGGCTGAGGCAGGAGGATCGCTTAAGCCCAGGAATTTGAGGTTGCTGTGAGCTAGGCTGACGCCACGGCACTCACTCTAGCCTGGGCAACAAAGTGAGACTCTGTCTCAAAAAAAAAAAAAAAAAAAAAAGAGTTATGGTGCTGTGATGCTTAAAATGTAATTGTATTAATTTAATGGCAAGACTCATGACACATTTCACAAATACGGAAAATATATATATATATATGTATATATATATATATATATATACACACATACATGCACACACATACACACACACATACACACATATATGGTACAGCTTGATCAGATGGATCTGGGTTTCTTTAAAATTTGGGGGTCTACGCAGTTGACCACTGAAGACATTCAAGATTTGAATTTGATTGCATTTATTGAATCAAGCCAGGAAGCTATTATACTGATAAATTAATGTGCCCACAAGTCTCAGAAACTATTTTTGTCATTTCAATACAGTGCCTGAAAGCAAAAATGTAAGAATACCTACAAATAATTCATAAGCAAAGAATATTTGTTGATGCCCCAAGAGCTATTATTTTAAGTATTAATATTGCCATGGATTCTCAACATAAATTGACTTCTCCATGACTAAGTCTTTTCCTACAAGTAAAATGGGAACTTTTTGAAAATGAGTTATTGTGTTGCAGATTAGCTCCTACAGCTTGGGCAATAAAAAGTCTCTAAAAAGTCAGGGAGCTACTGGGAATATAGAGCAAAGCCTATATCTGTACATGCCCATCAAATAGCTCAAATGACTATGACCATTTGAAGAGTAAGATTTTATAGAACCATGTTAACATTGTGAAGTACTTCTAAAGTCCTACCTAAGAATACAAAGAAAGCATGAGAAAATATGTCAAAAACAAACATGTTTGTTTGGTGTTAGAAAATTGCATTCAACTCTTTTTGATAGATTTGCTGATTAGTTCAGTGAAACAACCTCTCAGCTACCTCAAACAACTCATGTATTTTGCTGTTATTATCCATTAAATTGATGCATTTGACCAAATTAC
This sequence comes from Lemur catta, assembly GCF_020740605.2. Lineage (NCBI taxonomy): Eukaryota > Metazoa > Chordata > Mammalia > Primates > Lemuridae > Lemur > Lemur catta. The sequence goes on along the minus strand of NC_059155.1, from coordinate 37,339,057 downwards.
TTGTTGTGGTTTTCTGTAGCAGAGGGTAAGTTCTGATCAACTCTAATGGCTGAATGAAAGCAAAGTAGTTAACTTTCTAATGAACATCCACAAATAATCACCAGAAACAACACATGCAGTATGAGATGTCAGAAAGATCCCTAAACTATCATCACAACCTGATGCATCACAACAGTACAAACAATTTGGTGATAACTTCTAAAATTGTACTAGAACTACGGTAACTTCCCCACACAGCAACAAAGAGAAGAATTTGTTGCCAGAATGTTTCTAGTGTCTGTGGGTTTTCAAATAAGTCCCAGTTTTCCTTCTGTTCTGGAAGGTCTCATTATCATCATCAAAAGGAAATATTTGCTTCTGATGTCTTACATAGTTACTATCTTTAACATATAGCCAGGGGATTGAAGTCCTTGACGTTTACATTTATCTAATTTATTATCCACAGGCTTTGAATTGCTTATTTAATTTAAATTAATGAGCCATGTTTGAATCAAAGAAAGCTAAACTAATTAAGGTATAATAGCCTAATCTGGCACTTTAAACCATAAGATTTATTGGAGACATTCAAGATTTGAATTTGATTGCATTTATCGAATCAAGCCAGGAAGCTATTTTAAGTTAATAGTTGGGCTAGGTTAAACTATAATGAAGTCCAACCTAAGAATAGAGGTGGGAGTTCAATTTAGTTCAACATTTGAGTACTGTGTGCCATACAGATGCTAGATAATAGGGATAGAGAGATGACTATACTTCATACCATACCTTAAAGGAGCCCACAGTCTACTGGGAAGGATGGAAGGGAAGAGATAATATCACAAGGGATGAATCTTATCTTCTGTTAGTGTGAATCCCACTCTGCTGAAGAGGATCTAACTTCCAAAGATATATTCAGTTCAGAAAACTTTTACTGAGCACCTACTACTATGTGTTGGAAACTGGTACTAGTGTTAGGGACTGGGAATACAAAGATGACGTCTTTGTTTCTGTCATTGAGATATACCTGGAGGAGACAGAGAAAAGAAACAAATGTTTACAATAGAATGGAAATAGAGGGATACATTAGCACAGTGAGGAGAAATACAACTTGCTCTGGAGGAGTTACAGATGATGAGATATTGCCAACTGATGCATTCAGTAAATACTTAATAAGTGCCCACTACGTACCAGGCCATCAGGGTAAAAATATGAATAAAACATGGTTCCTTCCCTAGAGAAGCTCAGGATTCAGTGTAGCTGTGCATTGAAAAGTGCTAAAAATAGTTGCATCAGATGAGTTATTATAACAAAAAATAAAAAAATTAAATCCTGCATTTACTGAAAGATATATCATTGGCTTAAGGTAAAAAAAAAAAAAAACACAAATAGAAAATTCTTGGGACAAAAATAATGAATGCTGTAAATTTGAAGAGTCAGAATTCCCATCTAAGTATTAACCAGGCCTGACCCTGCTTAGCTGCTGAGATCAGGCGAGATACAGCACATTCAGGTTGGTATGGCCATCGACACCCTCATATTGCCATCTGATATTTGACAAAGTAGACAAAAACATATACACTGAAGAAAAGAATCCCTATTCAATATGTGGTGCTGGGGAAATTGGATAGCCACATGTAGAAGACTGAAACAGAATCCACACCTCTCACTACTCACAAAAATCAACTCATGATAGATAACACACTTAAACCTAAGGCATGAAACCATAAGAATTCTAGAAGAAAATGTTGGAAAAACTCTTATAGACATCAGCCTAGGCAAAGAATTTATGAGGAAGACTCCAAAAGCAATCACAGAAACAATAAAAATAAATAAACAGGACCTGATCAAATTAAAAAGCTTTTGTACAGCCAAGGAAACAATCAAAAATTCCTCTCTCTACTTTTGGTGTTCCAAGCTTGAGGGAGAAGAACCAGCAGGATGCTGGTTCTACTCTGATGAGTGGGAATTGTAAAAGACATTGCAAACATTCATGCTTCTCAGGATGATGCCCTGAGATCCAACCCTACTCTTCTCTAGGTCTCCCTGGGATGGGAAAAAGTAATGGATGGGGCCTATCAGGGTACTCATGCAGCAGAGTTCAGTGGTCCAGGAGGAGGCATTAACAATGTTCACCATATGCAACATCCATGCCCAGCCCATAAAAGTATTCCATACTACAGCCAAGGGACAGGAATGAGAGGTGAAAATACTGTCTGACTGGTCGCATTTCTATCTTTTCATTTTTTTAAATCAATCATTTCAACAAATAAGCTTTTTTTAAGTACCCGATTTTGAACCATGTGGTTATGTTAGGGAGAAGTGAAATAAAAGGGAAATTATTGAAACTAGCCCAAAGGAACTATTCTACAACACACACACACACACACACACACACATCTCCTTCTTCTGTTTAATTCATATTCTGGATTTTGGAAAGAAAGCTAGCATATCTGATTTTCAAGGACCTAAATACTTATAATACAGTCATCTGTTATGGCACTTTCTCACCTAAGTCACTCATATGCAATCTAAATATCTTCAAAGGCCATGACCCCTTTCTATAGTCTAATATAGTATAACAGTCCTAGACTAAGAATCAGAACAACTAAATCCTAGCCCTAGCTTCACCTTTTAGATTTGTAGTCTTGGGAAAGTCACTTCATCTTTTCAGGCCTCAGTTTCCTCATCAATAAAATAGATATATTCCGGCACTGCCTATCGAGCAGGGTGAAATGCATAGTAAATTACATATGTGAAGAATACTCTATCTGTAATGGGCTATGAAAATATAAAGAAATGTGTGTCTATTCTTGTGGGATGATAGGGAACAGCACCAACCATCTCCTGACTAAGAAAGGTCTAGAGACACACAAAAATATGAGTGGCTCAATAACAGCCCCAGCAGTAGACCAAAAGAATGGGTATACATGTTTAAACAATGCATGCACAGGCCTAACATACATATGGATATGTCTAAAACAAAACTCATAAATCTAAAGCGAATGTCCCAACTAATGGAAGCGGAATGCACTGCATGGGGGAGGGACACACTCATAGCCCTGGTTTGGATGGGGCAAATGCAGTACATGTAACAAAAATGTTTATACCCCCATAATATCCTGAATAAATAAAAAAAATAAAGTGAGTTTCCTATAGTAGTACATAGTTGGATCTTGTTTTTTTTTAAATGATTCAGCCACTCTGTCTTTTGATTAGGAGGTTTAATCCATATATGTTAAAAGTAATTATTAATGTGGAAGGACTTAGTCTTGTCATTTTGTTAATTTTTTTCTGACTGTCTTGTAGTTATTTGCTCTTCTTTTCCTCTCTTGATTTTTATGGTGTGTTTTGTTGATTTTTTGATATGCTTTGATTCTTTCTCATTAGCTATTGTAGAGATAGTCTCTTTGTGGTTACCATGAAGCTCACATAAAATATATTATGATTATAATAGTCTGTTTTAAGCTGATAAAAACTTAGCTAGGGGCTAGGAAGATGACGGAGTGGAGGTGACCTCCTGGATTCGTGCTCTCGGAGAGGAAGGCATGGATCTTGGCCTGCCACAATGCTAGAGGATCGCTCGCCCACAAGAACAGCAGTGTGAACCCACGGAGAATCAACGTGGGACACAGAGAACAAGAAAAAACAGAGGCGAACGGGAAATAGGACAGAGATAATTTGGAGAGTGCGGGACTGACAATAGACAGCGGAGTGTGGGACGGCTGTACCCGCCTCACCAACAAGTGAGGCAGGTACAGCCCCACAGCAAAATGGCTTGTTCTCCCCACTGACCTCCATACCCACTCAATCAGGGATCTGACTGAAGTTGGTGCAGAATCACTGCAGGAGACGTGGAGCTCTGTGGACAGGTGACATCAGCGGGAAAGAGCTTAGACTCTAGGGGATCTAGGTGGGGATGCAACACTTAAAGGGAAAGATGTGGAACTGCGCTGAGGCAAGGGGCGGCGAAGGTTCGTGGAATTACAGATTCTTTTTCTTTTTCTTCTTTGGCAGCCCTCTAGCCGGGGAGCTGCTGTGGGCTCTGGTGCTCGCTGGGCCCCTGGCTCTGGCACCTGCCGAGCTCTAGACATTCTCCTCCAGCGCCGGCGATCTACGGGCGTGTGGTCGCCATCTTGGGGTCCACAGTCTAGCTGCTGCAGAACCATAGGGTGCCACGCGGTCCCCGGGTGGCTCCCTTCTCTAGTCCGTGAACCTACGCCAAGAGCTGTGGCTTTGTATGAACTCTGTGGACAGGAAACATCAGCGGGAAAGAGCTTAGACTCTAGGGGATCTCCGCGGGGATGCAGCAATTAAAGGGAAAGGGGCAGAACTGCGCTAAAATGAGGGGCCACGAAGGGTGGCAGAATTACAGATTTTTTTTTCTTCTTCGGCGGCCCTCTAGCTGGGGAAATACTGTGGGCTCCAGTGCTTTCCATGATCCCGGCCCTGGTGCCTACCAGACTGTGAACATTCTCACCCAGCGCCGGTGATCGACAGGCAAGCGGTCGCCATCTAGGGGTCCACAGCCTAGCTGCTGTGGAACTATAGGGTGCTGGCGGCTCCCTCCCCTAGTCTGTGAACCCACGCCAAGAGCTCTGGCTTTCTATGAACTCTGTGGATAGGAAACATCAGTGGGAAACAGGTTAGACTCTAGAGGATCTCTGCGGGGATGTGGCGCTTAAAGGGAAAGGGGCAGAACTGGGCTAAGGCGAAAAGCCACGAAGGGTTGCGGAATTACAGATTTTCTTTTTTTCTTTTTTTCTCCTCTTCGGTGGCCCTCTAGCTGGGGAACTACTGTGGGCTCTGGTAATCACCAGGCCCACAGCCCTGGTACCTGCTGGACTCTGAACATTCTCCCCCAGCACCGACAATCTGTGGGCGCACGGTCGCCATCTTGGGGCCCACAACCTAGCTGCTGTGGAACCATAGGGTCCCGGGCAGCTCCCTGGGTGGCTCCATCCCCTAGTCTGTGAACCCATGCCAAGAGCTCTGGCTTTGTATGAACTCTGTGGACAGGAGACATCAATGGGAAAGAGCTTAGACTCTAGGGGATCTCTGCCGGGATGCGGCTTTCAAAGAGGGAAGGACGGAATTGCGCCAAGGCGAAAAGCAGCAAAGGGTCACCAAATTACAGATTTTTTTTTCTTCTTCTTTTCCTCCTTCTTTTTGGCGGCCCTCTAGCCGGGGAGCTATTGTGTACTCCTGAGCTCAACAGGCCCCCAGCTCTGGTGCCTGCCAGACCCTGAACATTCACCCCCAATGCCGGTGATCTGCGGGCGGGCAGTCACTATTGTGGGGTCCAAGGCCTAGCTGCTGCGGAGCCATAGGGTGCCGCGTGGCACCCCGGGCAGCACCCTCCCCTGGTCTGTGGACCCTCTCTAGGACCCCCACCCATGTGTGACCACTGAGTGCTTCCCCAGACGTGAGAGTGTGGAGCTTGGACCTTGGGGACATTGGGCCAGGACAGAATTTTGCCCACGGGAGCTGCAGCAGCTGGGGCACTGAGCAAGCGAGGTCACTGCCTCCTCCCCCTAGCGAGTGTCTTTCATGCGGAAAGAGGCAGAAACCACCCCTCTAGAGGAAGAACCAAAAAACAGGAAAAAAAAAAAAAAACACAGAGAGACTTTCTGCCTGAAACTAGTGTGAATCCTGCCTGCTAACTGAAAGTCCACAACACAGTGACTTAACTTGCCAAACCAGACTTAGGTCAAACCAATCCTCTGGGGCTGGACCCATCAGAAGCAGCCCCCCAATTGAGATAGAAAAAACTCTAAACAGTACACAACAGTCTCCCCCTCTAGAGAAAGGAAGCAACATACCTAGATTGTTTCACAGCCTAAGAACAGAGCACAAGGCATGCTGCTAGCCAGACTAAAGCTGTGAGAAAAGATCTAACGATAGATCCAGATGGGAAGGGCTCAGCAGAAAAATATGGGGAGCACAAAGAATCAAATGGAAATCTCGCCCCCAAAGAGAAATACAAGCTCTCTACCAATTGACACAAACCAGATTCAAAATACCAACATGTCACAGGAAGAATTTCAGTTATGGATTATAAATAAGCTGAATAATATACAAGAAAAAATGAATAACCAACACAAAGAAACCACAAAAAAAATCCAGGTATTGGAAGAAAAATTCACTAAGGAAATTGAAATATTGAAGAAAAACCAAACTGAACCCCTAGAAATGAAGAATTTATTCAGGGAGCTATAAAACACAATGGAAAGTCTCAAGAACAGGGTAGATCAAACAGAAGAAAGAATCTGAGAGATTGAAGATAACTGTTTCCAATTAAATAAGACAGTCACAGAGATAGAGCAAAGAAATAAGAGAAAAGATCAGAGTCTACAAGAAATGTGGGATTATGTGAAGAAGCCTAACGTGAGAGTTATCGGCATCCCTGAGGGTGAAGAAGATAATAAGCAAGGACTGGATAAGCTATTTGAAGACATAATTGAGGAAAATTTCCCAGGCCTGGCTAAAACTGTAGATATACAGGTTTAAGAAGCTCAAAGAACCCCTGGGAGATTCATAGCAAATAGGAAAACACCACACCACGTAGTTATCAGACTGACCAAAATATCCACTGAGGAGACCCTTCTGAGAGCTGTAAGGAGAAAGAAACAAGTAACATACAAAGGAAAGCCCATTAGAATTACACCAGACTTCTCAACTGAAACCTTACAAGCAAGAAGAGGTTGGGGCGCCATTCTCACTCTTCTGAAACAGCCTAGAATCTTGTACCCAGCTAAGCTAAGTTTTCTATACAAAGGAGAAATTAAGACATTCTCAGATAAACAAGGACTGAGGGAATTCACCAAGACAAGACCACCCCTCCAAGAAGTACTCAAAAGAGAGTTACACATGGATCAACACAAGAGAGATCCATGAATGTAAAACCACTCAAGAGCTAAAGATCAAATTCCAGCCACCACAATGGCTCAAGAGAGAAAACATAGCAATGAAGTTCTACCCAACAAGATGAACAGAAATCTGTCCCACTTATCAGTTCTCTCAATAAGTATCAATGGCCTGAATTCCTCACTCAAGAGACATAGACTGGTCCAATGGATAAAAAAACACAAACCAAGTATCTGCTGTCTTCAGGAAACTCACCTAACCTGCAAAAATGCATTTAGACTGAAAGTAAAAGGATGGAAATTGATATTTCAAGCAAACGGTAGCCAAAAGAAAGCTGGTATGGCAGTTTTAATTTCCAATAACTTAGTTTTTAAACCAACAAAAGTAATAAAAGACAAAGATGGTTACTATATACTGGTGAAAGGCACAATTCAACAAGAAGACATAACCATACTTAATATATATGCACCCAACTTATATAGCCATCTAATCTTTGACAAAATAGACAAAATCTTACTCTGGGGACAAGAATCCCTATTCAATAAATGGTGCTGGGAAAATTGGATAACCACATGTAGAAGATTGAAACAGGACCCACATATTTCACCTCTCACAAAAATCAAATCACGCTGGATAGCAGATTTAAACCTTAAATGGGAAACGATTAGAATTCTAGAAGAAAATGTAGGAAAGACTCTTACAGACATTGGTTTAGGCAAGGAATTTATGTAGAAAACCTCTAAGGCAATCACAGCAACAACAAAAATAAATGAATGGGACCTGATTAAATTAAAAAGCTTCTGCACAGCCAAAGAAACAATCACAAAAATAAACAGACAACCTACAGCATGGGAAAAAATTTTCGCATACTACACATCAGATAAAGGACTGATAACAAGATCTATTTAGAACTTAGGAAAATCAGCAAGAAAAAATCAAACAACCCTATCAAAAAGTGGGCAAAGGACATGAATAGAAATTTTTCAAAAGAAGATATAAGAATGGCTAACAAACATATGAAAAAATGCTCAACATCCCTAATCATCAGGGAAATGCAAATCAAAACCACAATGAGATACCACTTAACTCTGGTGAGAATGGCCTTTATCAAAAAGTCCCAAAACAACACATGTTAGTGTGGATGCAGAGAAACAGGAACACTCATACACTGCTGGTGGGACTGCAAACTTGTGCAACCCCTGTGGAAAGCATTATGGAGATACCTTAAACAGATTCAGGCAGACCTACCATTCAATCCAGCAATCCCATTATTGGGCATACACCCAAAGGAACAAAAATCATTCTATGACAAAGACACCTGTACCCAAATGTTTATAGCAGCACAATTCACAATTGCAAAGATGTGGAAACAACCCAAATGCCCATCAATTCACGAATGGATTATAAACTGTGGTATATGTATACCATGGAGTATTACTCAGCTATAAGAAACAACTGTGATACGACATCTCTTTGGTTCTCCTGGAGAGAGTTGGAACCCATTATATTAAGTGAAGTATCCAAAGAATGGAAAAACAAGCATCACATGTACTCACCAGAAAATTGGTTTCCCTGATCATCACCTAAATGCACATCGGGGAATGATACCATCTCGATATGAGACTGAGGTGGGGGGTGGGGGGAGGGGATGGGTGTATGCCTACATGATGAGTGCGCTGTGCACCTTCTGGGGAATGGTCTTGCTTGAAGGTGCTGACTCGGGGAGGTGGGGGTGGGGGGAGGGGATGGAGGTATGACTACATGGTGAGTGCCAGGCGCACTGTCTGGAGAAGGGACACGCTTGAGGCTCTGACTCAGGGGGATGGGCGGGACATGGACAATGTATATAACCTGAGCTTTTGTACCCCCATGATGAGGTGAAATAAAAATAAAAACTTAACTGCAATCACATACGGAAACTCTATACTTTTACTTCTCTCCTCCTACACACTTTATGTTATTGATGTCACAATTTACATCATTTAGATGGCATATCTATTAACAAATTTTTATCGATATAGTTACTGTTAATACTTTTTTTTAATTTTTATGCTAAAATTAAGTGATTTATACACCATTACAGTATTATAGTGTTCTGTATTTGCTTATGTATTTACATTTACTGGTGAGTTTTGTATTTCCATATGCTTTCATGTTTCTATTCAGCATCCATTCACTTCAAATTGAAGCGTTCCTTTTAGTATTTCTTGTAAGATATGCCTAGTGGTGATGAACCCCCTAAGCTTTTGTTTGTCTCAGAAAGTCTTTTTTTTTCTCTCTTTTTTTTTTTTAGCTCATCATAGGGGTACATAAGTTCAGGTCATATACATTGTCCATGTCCCACCCATCCCCCCGAGTCAGAGTCCCAAGCGCGTCCGTTCTCGTTCTCCAGACAGTGCGCCTGGCACTCATCATGTAGTCATACCTCCATCCCCTCCCCCCCACCTCCGCGGGTCTGCACCTTCAAGCATCACCATTCCCCAGAGGGTGTGCAACGCACTCGTCATGTAGGCATACACCCATCCCCTCCCCCCACCCCCCATCCCAGTCTGATATGTCTTTATCTCTACTCCATTTTTGAAGGACAGTTTTACTGGGTAATGTATTAGCACTTGACTTTTTTTTTTCTTTTAGCACTTGGAATATAACTTCTCACTCCCTTCTGGCCTATATTGATTGTGCAGAGAAATCCACCAATAGTCATATGGAGGCTCTCTTGTATGTGATAAGTCACTTTTCTTTTGCTGCTTTTCAAGATTCTCCTTGTCTTTGAGTTTTGACCATTTGATTATAATGTATTTTGATGTAGACTTCTTCAGATTCATCCTCTTTGGGATTCCTAGGGCTTCATAAATCTGGATGTCCATTTCCCTTCCTAGGATTGGGAAGTTTTCATCCGTTATTTCTTTAAATAAGCTGTATGCCCCTTTCTCTCTCTTCTCCTTCTGGAAATTCCATAATGCACATATTGCTTCACTTTATGATATCCCATAGTCCCTTAGGCTTTCTTCACTCTTTTTCATTCTTCTGTTCTTTTTGTTTCTCCCACTGGAAAATTTCAAATGGCTGTCTTCAAATTCACTGATTCTTCTGCTTGATAAATCTATTATTGAATCCTTCCATTGAATTTTTAAGTTCAGTTATCAAGTTCTTCAGCTCCAGAATTTTCATTTGGTTCTTTTTAGTGGTTTTCAATTACTTTGTTAGTATTCTGATTTTCTTCATGAATCATTTTGCTAATTTCATTTAGTTGTCTCTTTATGTTCTCTTATAATTCACAGAGCTTCTTTAAGACTACTATTTTGAATTATTTGTCAGGAAACTCACAGATATACATTTTTAGGGTCAGTTATTATAGAGTTATTTTGTTTGTTTTGTTGTATCATATTTTCCTCTCATATTTCCCCATTTTATGTTTCTTATAGCTTAGTGTTGATGTCTGTGCATTTGAAGAAACAGTTACCTCACCCAGTATTTACAGACTGCCTTAGACAGGGAAAGACCTTCACCAATCATCGTAGCTACATATTTTGGGAGCCTCTCAACATCCATGCCCAACCCATAAAAGTGTTCCATAGAATAATGACAGGTGCTCTCGGCAACTACCTAACCCCTATTGGGTATAACCTTGGTGAACCATTAAACAAAGCACCCAAAGTGAAAATGCAGACTTAATTGAAGCAAACTCCCTTTGTCTGGAATTTTCACTCTGAATGAAGTTACATAAATACTAAACACAAGAGTTAGATTTGTTTCATATACAAAATTATCCCTGAAATGTTGTTAATTAGGTCCTATTCCCTCCTGTTCTTTACCCCCATCCTTTCTTAAGCTTAGTTCTTTGGCTTTTCCTTCAGTTATCTATGCTATCTCACATCCTTCCAAGAAATTTCCTCTTTTGCATGTTTAGCCAGAGGAAGTTGCTCTTACCTACTTTCAGGAACTCAGCTGAGCTTGGAGAGATTGCCAGGTGTTGGAGTAGCTGATTAAAGCAACAAGCTAAAAATAAAAGAGTTAAGCTTTTAATCACTTACTACAAAAGTATAAGAGGTCAAAACCCAAGAAAGTGCTGACTTGCCCTATTCCATTTTCCTTTATGGAATGGTGCATTAGTTGAGGGTCAGATTGATCATCAGAGATATAGGGGTCATTGCAGTCCAAAAAAAAGGGTCCTACAGTTGGAGGGTGGGAGGTTGGTGGGTGGGGGATTGGGTTCAGAATAGAAAAGTACTGGTTACTGAGTCAGAGTGAGGAAAAGTTGTCGTTAAGGTTTCCCCTTCATCTTCTGATAAGGAATCCTTGGCAGAAGTACCTGAAGAAGACCCCTGTCTTAGGGCTCAGATAAAGAGAAGGAAGATTCCGGGTAGGAATGCAAATATGTGAAGAGCGTGACTGGCCAGGGTGGCCTAAGTCTTTGACTACAATTCTTCTCAAAGATTTCAATTCATTGGCTGTACATTAAATCTGATGTAGGAAGAGCAGCTTTTTTCCCCATGAGGTCTGCCAGATAAAACCTCAATTGCCTATGGTCAGTCCTGAAAAAGGATTTTAACCAAGAGCCAGAATTCTCACTTACAAACATTATATCCTTCATTGACTTGTTGTCTTTACTCATGACATCTCTTTTCTCCCATTTCTCTTGCTATCTAAGGCTATTCAACTTCAAGGCAAAATTTATGTTATTTATGTAAAGCATTGTGGATCAGTCCAGTCCACATTTAACTTTTTCTTTCTCTGAAGCCTCATACCACTTATTTTGGATAATCTCTTTGAGAAAATGCTTACAGCTGTTACCTTTATGACAGCTATAAATTATTTGTTTTCTGTTTTTTGTCCCCCCACCCAACTCCAATGTTAGTATCTTTAGGCAGAGTTATTTATACTTTACACATCTATAATTCCTCACAGAATCATGCATATAGGAAAGAAATACTCAATACAAATTGTGAGAGAGTGGATTATAGTGTGTGGTTTAAAAGGCACATGTCCTAGAATCTCCTCTAAATAGTTCTTGAAATGACTATTATTTTAAGAAAGTTAATATACCTACTAACTAGGAGGGTAGTTCAGTGCCAGTGATTCATTAGTTTTCCCATTATCCATTGGCACTAATCCTAAGGAAAGATTTATTTTGATGTGAGCAAGCGGTAAGAAGAATAGTGGCAATTATTGAATGACCACCATGTGCCAGAAACTATGCAAACATTTTCCAATACTTATGGATTCCTTACAGTAATCCTGAGGTAGATATTTTTTTTCATTTTAAATAAGAGGGCATCAGAACACAGAAAAATGAATTGATTTTTAAATGATCCCACAGACCTTAAGTGACAGAACTGGTATTAAACCCAGATCTGTTTGAACACCCAGTCTATTATATTATCCATGAAAAGGTCCAAAGCATAAGACAATATAGATGCCAAAAGAGGTGTCACAGTGTAATGGGAAATGGGTGACTGTCAAAGAACACCTCAGAAAAATTTTCCTCCTATAAAAGTATTTGTTGAAAGAAATTTAAAAAGAGTGAAACAAATGGAAGACATCCTGTGTTCATGGATTGGAAGCCTTAATATTATTAAGATGGCAATACTCCCCAAATTGATCTACACATTCAATGCAATCCAAGATTCAAATTCTTTTTTTCAGAGATTCACAAATTGATCATAAAATTCATATGGAAATTCGGGAGACTCAGAATAGGCAAAACAATCTTGAAAAACTCACCGTAAAGCTACAGTGATACTGGTCTAAGGGTAGACATATAGATCAACAGAATAGAATTGACAGTCTAGAAATAAACCCATATATCTATTAATGTGATCAATTGATTCTTGACAACAGTGTCAAAACCATGCAATGGAAAAAAATAGTCTGTTAAACAAATTATGCCAAATGGTGTTGGGACAACTAGATGCTTACCTGCAGAAGAATGAAGTTGAACATCTACCATAAGCCATATACAAAAATTAATTTAAAATGGATCAGTGACATAAATGTAACAGCTAAAACTATGCAATTATTAGAAGAAAACATAGAAATAAATCATATGACCCTGGCTCAAGCAAAAGTCTTGGATATGACACTAAAGCACAGGCAACATAACAAATAGCTAAATGCGACTACATCAAAATTTTAAAACTTATGTGTCAAAAGATATCAATAAAGTGAAAAAATAACCTGCACAGAATGGGATAAAATATTTTAAAATCACACAACTGATAAAAGACTTATTCTAAGAATATATAAAGAACTCTTACAACTCAACAGTTATCAAATGACCCAGAAATTCCTATGCTAGATTTATATCCAAGAGAAATGAAAACATATGGCCACAAAAAAATTTGTACATAAATGTATATAGCAACATTATTCATAATAGCCTGAAAGTGGAAACTACCCAAATGTACATCACAGCACAAATGGGTAAATAAAACTTGGTATATCTGTACAATTGAATAAAATGGAATAATGTACTGATACATACTTTCACAGGGATGAACCTTGAAAACATTATGCTAAGGGAAGAAGCAAGATACAAAAGGCCACTGATTATATTATTATATATAAAATGTCAAGAATAGGCAAATACATAAAGACAGAAAGCAGATTAGTGATTTCCAGAGTCTAGGAGGGAGAGGAGAAAGGAGTTTGTCTGCTTAATGAATACAGAGTTTCTCTTTAGGGTGGCAAAAAAGTTTTAAGACTAGATAATGGTGATGGTTGCACAATACTGTGAATATACTAAAACCCATTGAATTGTCCACGTTTTACTGGTGAATTTTATGGTAAGTGAATTATGTCTCAATGAAACCTCTAAAAATAAGGTATTTGCCTTAGCCTTGCTTCTATAAGGGAATAGCAATTTTCTAGTCATTTTTTGAACTTTCCAGTTTTTGCCTTTTTTCCCTCAATTTGGCTTAAATTCATTTGTATGCTCAATAGTTCTGTGTTTTCCTCTGGTTTTTAATACAGCCTAAAGAGAAGCAGGTGAGTTTTTCATAGTTTCTGGTTCTGTGGGAAAGCTTGGGTCACTGATTGGCAGGCATTAGTGTGCCTATTTAAATGAATTTAGTCATCCCATTGCCCTTCCACATACACAGCACAGCTTTGAAAGACAATAGAAAGCCCTAGCCACCACACCTCTAATCTAAAATAAGATAGCTACAATTCTTTAAACAAGCTAGATTTTCCGCTCACTGAAAGCTACTTGAGTATATTACTCATACTACACTTAAAAAGAACATTTCATCATTTTGGCAAATTATTTTTTATAGTAAGTGTGTTACTCCTTTCTTGAAATGCAATGACAGTGCTCACTAATTTCTCTACTATTTTGTGAAAGTTTTGTTTATGTATTGAAATGTGATTAATTATTAATATAATGCCTAGCAACTAACAAAAAGAAACTAAAAATGTACATATATAAGGCTAAAAAATATCTGAGAACTTCACCTCTCTCTGTCTCTTATTTGATATAATAGTTTGAAAATGGATAAAAAAGAGGATTTCACCTAAAGATAACACTTTAGTGTTATATTATCTGAGTATTATCTCTTCTTATTTTATAGGTGAAAAAATTGAGTTATGGAAAGACAAAGGGATTTGTTGAAGGTCATATATGACCAATATGGATTTATATTCTAGGTCTTCCTGACTCTAACATCTACCTTTCTATCCACTGCAATATTTAGCCTCTGAATTAACTGAGGTTAATTTCATAATAAGAAAATTAACCACATATTTTTGTTAACAAGTTAGAAATATGCAAATATAATAGAAATACTAAAATATTTATTTTATCACAGGGTTTGAAAGCATGCTAAAAAAGAAAACTCTTTCATAAATCTGGTGAGAATGCCACAAATTTCAGATGAAATCCATATGTTATCACCATGATAATCTTCAAAGGCTCAGAGCTACCTGGTTCTCCCTATTACACAGATCAGAGTTCACTTGCCCATAGAATGTGCACATGCTCAAGGGTTGCTAATTATCTCTGCTCCCTTTCAGATGAGCTCTTTGCTATAATTTCATACAATAAGAACTTACTATCTTACAGTTACCCTTTCTAACTTCATTTTTTTGTTATTTTGACTACTGATAAATTATGAATTTTTCATTTATGTTTGTATTCTTCCAGAGGATTCATTTCAACTAAGGAAAGGATCAAAAAGTACAAGAAACTAGAGCATTATAAATATGTTTCTGGGTGCTTTTTAATAAAATCAAGGAGGATCAATTGGACATGCTAACACTTTAACAAAAGAAAAAAGATAACTTCCTTTAATGAATATTTCTGTTGTATCCAATAGTCTTAAATCAGCATAAATTAAATTATGGTATCCAGGAAGAATTTTTCTAGAGACACACTACCCATAGCGGATATTACTAAGTATCACAGATACAATGGAATAATTTAAACAAGAAATACCAAAAGGTTAAAACCAAAACCATATGGCCTTCATTTATTCAAACTGGTATGTTGTCAGAGAGCCAGATTGCTCAGTGGTTAGGTATTGTAGTTCAAGCATCTATCTGCATTACATAGGAGCAGAGCTAGACTTAATCTACTTGGGACTCTGTTGTTGACTACATTGGGTGTTTTCTATGAGAATTCACCAACAACAGCAAATATCATCCTAGATATGCCCAAATTCCAAAAAAATTTAAGAAATTGAGAATTGAGGTTCATTCTATTCAACATTTATTTATTTATTGTATGTTTATTATGTGCCTGGCACTTAGGAGAGTGTTGGGTATAAAATTATGAATACCACAGTTTATGCCCTCGTGGACTTTTACATTTTGGTGAATAATCTAAGTGCCATTTATTGGCCATCCACTTTTATGTCCAAAGCTGTCTTAGGTACTTTACATACACCATTTTATTAAATCCTTACAACACTGAAAGAAGATATAATGCCCTGTCCACTTAAAAATGAATAAACTGAGGCACAGAGAAATTAAGTTAATAAATTAGAGAGATGTAACATGATCCCAAGGAGTTTGTCTCCACAGATCACAAGTTTTCATGCAGAATCAATCTTTTCTTTTTTAATTTTTTTTATTTCACCATATTACAGGGGTACAAATGTTTAGGTTACATATATTGCCTTCACCCCACCTGAGTCAGAGCTTCAAGCGTGTCTTAAAACAAAAGACCATACAGAGATTTATAACTAAAAAGTCTTTTGTTTTTTATTAAGCAGTCACACATAGTATTTCTGAAAATGTTTGCCACTCTGTCCATAAACATATATACTATTCTTGTTTACATTGAAATTTAGCAATCAAAGTAGACATTAATTTTATTCTCTTTTCTGTTACCACATGCCATAGAAACCAAGAAATTCTCATTTATTTTTTTCTTTCACTGATGCTAAATATTTGCTAATAATCTGATCAATTTTTCTGTTCAATGCATTGAGAAACTGGATTCTCTAAGGTAAAAATGTATAAAAAATGAGTAAAACAAATAGATTATCACTGAGATTTTAGTTCTATCATCTTCCTAAAAATTTGCATATACAGTATACATTTCCTCTTCATTTTTGAAAACCCACTTTTTACTCATCTAAAGCTCAATTTTCCCATCTTCTATAAAATGAAGTATTTATGGATGAATCTCAGTCATACTAAATATAGCACAATGAAAGTTCCATCATTTGCACTGCTGTTTAATATTTCATCAATTAACAGTTATTTTTAAGATTGGTTACTTATTTGTCATTAAGTATGCCTCCCATTTCCCTTCACATTAATGAGCTGGGACACTACCACATAGGTTTTTCATTTATTAGTTGACTTTTAACAGTATGCAAGAAAGAAGAAAAGAGAGAAGTCAAAGCAGGAGTTTTAACAAGCTCCTCTCTGTCTTCGTAAACCTGATCAAACTGCTGATGTCAGAATAAAAGGACAGAAAAGTCTCTAGGAAACCCAGTTAGCAGTTAAGCAAAATCATTGCTTGTTTTTATGAGAATGTTCCAAAACTTCCTTTCTAGCACATGAAAAAAACCCTTTGTGCTCCCTGTCTTTGATCAGGTCTTGGAGTTTTATGACTCCAAAGCAATCACACTTCAACTTCTTTCCACCAGGCTTACCCCTTCTTCCCTGGCCTATTTTCTCCACTTTTATAGGTCACTACTTAACCTATCAAATAGACATATTCCAACCCTTAGCTTTTCGATAAAGAGGGGGTTAGGTGTTTTATGTGCTTCTCCTCAATCCCTTCTCTCTTACCATGGATTTGGAGAAGCCAACTATAGTATACTCAATTGCAGATTAATCATAAACAGTGCTGTCTATTGAATAATTGAATGACATTATTTTTCCTACATAGTAAAAGGAAGCAATAAAATTTTATTTCATTTATCTTATTAATGTGTTTGCACATTTATAAGGTTTTTATCAAAACACCTATTTAAAACTCAGTTAATTTATATTTGAGTCTAAAATGCTATATCTGAAAATGTATATATTGTGTTACTAAATGTATCAAGAATTAAAGGGACTAACTTTGTAGATGGTAAACAAACATCAAGGAAGGTTTTTGAATGAAACAAAAGTTTGAATATAGGCTGACGAAAAAATTAAATGTCATGGAATAATCAAATTAATGGACAGTTTATAACAGATCAGTGAGCAAGATGTCAACACTTCCTTATGTGTCAATTTCCCAGATATTGTACTAAACATCCCAACAACTTGGGTATTGTGGTAATAATCTGTTTTACTTGTCTATTTCCCTCACTAGACGGTAAGTTTCATGAGGGACTGCATTTGAACTCTGTATCGACAGTATGTGGTATAATGTGTGTGTGTGTATCAGAGTAAAGTTTAAATAAACATTAATTGTATAAAAAACTAAAAAGCTCATTAATGTAAAAGTCAATTGGAGACATACTTAATAACAAATAAGTAACCAATCTTAAAAATAACTGCTGAAAGAAGTATTAAACAGCAATGTAAATGATAAACCTTTCATGGTGCTATATTTAGTATAACTAACACTGTCTAGTTACTATCAACTTACTAATTCTGGCTTTGTAAATGTAATTTTATGAAGTGTTGATAAGTACATAAAAGTAGATGAGTTAATGGCCCCAAATTACACCCCATGTCTCTAACCAGAAGTATGGTGATTACAAGCAACCACCAGTAAGAGAGGAGCTGAAAAAAATAATTAGCTTTCTGATCATGATAGAGTAACTGGTACCAGATTAGCCTTTCCAATATAAGCAACCATAAAACTAGACTAAGTATATAAAGCCACAGTTTTCAGACTTTGAACAACAGACGGCTCTCTGGTTGAGGACAATATCCCAGGCATGGTGCAGAGGACTGCAATCCAAACAGATCATAGAAGTCCTAAGAGTTTTTCTCATCAGCACATAGAACATTTTCCAGGATTGACCATATGTTAGGCTACAAAACAAGTCTCATAAAATTTTTAAAAATTAAAATCATATCAAGTATCCTCTCAGACCACTATGGAATAAAACTAGAAATCAACACCAAGAGGAACTTTGGAAACTATACAAATACATAGAAATTAAAGAGTATGCTCCTGAACGACCACTGGGTCAATGAAGAAATTAAGATGGAAATAAAAAAGTTTCTTAAAAAAATGAAAATGGAAACACAACATACCAAAACCTGTGAGATACAACAAAAACAATGCTAAGTGGGAAGTCTATAGCAATAAATACCTACATTAAAAAGTAGAAAGATTTCAAATGAACAATCTAATGATATACCTCAAGGAACTAGAACAAGAACAAACCAAACTCAAAATTAACATAAAGAAAGAAATAATAAAGACCAGAGCACCAGAGCAGAACTTAATGAAATAGAAACTAAACAATATACAAAGAATCAATGAAACACGAAGTTGGTTGTTCAAAAAGATAAGCAAAGTTGGTAAATGTCTAGCTAGACTAAACAAGAAAAGTATAGAAGAGACCCACATTTTAAAAGTCAGAAATGAAAAAGGAGACATTATAACTGAAGCCACAGAAGTGAAAAAGATCCTCAGAAAGTATTATGAAAAACCATACACTAACAAACTGGGAAAACTAGAGGAACTGAACAACTAAACAGAATTACCAAGATAGAAGCACTGAGATTTTTAAAATATCCCAAGATGATTCTAATGTTCAATCAGAGATGAGATGCAACTCCTTCTTTTACAGGTGAGCACATTCCAACCAGTGAGTTGAAGTAGCTCAATTTCAAATAGTTATTTGGGAAATTGTAAAATTAAATCCCAGGTCTCTAGCTTTTTCACTTCACTACATATTGTCCATTCTATATATTTATCACTTAGTTACTATGGGATATCATTAATCATGAAGCGCCCCATACATATTTTGTCTCACAAAGTAGATTGTGAGCAACATAAGGGAAACCAGCTATGTATCTATTCTCTATACCCTCTTTATTGTCTATAATGTAAGGCACAGAATATATTTGTTGATTGGATTTTTTTCTTTGCTTAATTTTTTTAGCCAAACGTTTCTGACGTTGAAAAACAACCATCTTGTTTCTCAGAAATCATAAAACTCTGGTGATCCTAAGATTTTGCAGTTTAATCAAGTCATTAAAATGGAGAAAGGCAGAATTCTGGTGAATATTCTAGTGGTTCATTTGTGCTATGGAGGACCACTATCCAAAACTATCATTGACTTCTTTTGAAAATTTCAATCTATGTGGCTTTTTAAAAGGTTAAAATGTTATATTAAATTTCCTTTACTGAAGGAATGGAGATATTTTCATTTCCTTTATCACATGAAAATTATTTCCATATAGAGTGATTTTTAGTTGATTCTACAATGAAGAGGCTTATTGTAGTTTTGAACATGAAAAAATCTAAATTAAACATTATGTGAGTTTTTTGGGAGCATTAATGAATCATCAGAGAATTTTGTCTAGCCAAAGTATTTAACCCCAACTAAGATATACAGGAAAAAATACCGAATGTCAACTGGCTCATTATAAGCTTTGGAAACATATGTGCTTATACTCAGACATGGAGGTATTCAATGCATTTTTTATTTTTAGGCTTTGGTTTTTCAATATTTCCTTAACTAACTAGGATTGTGAATTTAACAACATTAGTCCACAGACAATTTAGTGCCTTGTGAATATAACAAAATTTAACACCAACAACTCAACCATAAGATTGAGAATGAGAAAAACTCACAATCAATTAATCACTCCACCACCTCTAACAGAAAGCATTCAGTGTTTGGTGTAAAAAGACATGGCAGAATTGTTTTTTCTGGGATCAATCCCCAAAGGCCAATTCCTATACTACTGAAACACGTAATCACTTGCATCACCTATGTGCACTTTTTTACGGTGAAATTTTCATTATGTCTATCTTTGTCCACTCACTCACCAGGCATATATTGTATTCTCTCATTCCTGGCTTTAATGACCTAAGAAAAATAGAGCTATGAAGGTAAAATTGATAAGGCAGAACATGTTCTAAAATATGCTCATGATTCAAGAAATTCCATTTCATATATCATTTCTTTAAGAAAACCTTCCTTATCTCCACAGCCAGACAAAACTATCTCCATAAATTTGTTATTTTCTAAAATTTGATATTTTAATTATTATGGGTACGTAATAGTTGTATATATTTATAGGGTACATCTAATGTTTTGATGCAGGTATACAATATTTCTTAATCAAATCAGAGTAATTGGGATATTCATCACCTCAAGTATTTATTATTTCTTTCTGTTAGAAACATTTCATTTTCACTCTATTAGTTATTTTAAAATATACTCTAACTTACTGTTGATTACAGACACCATTCTATCTAACTAACTATATTTTTGTACCCCTTAACCATCCCAACTTTATTCCCCATTCCCCGCTCCCCTTTCCAGCCTCTGATAACCATCATTCTACTCTCTGTCTCCATGAGCTCAATTGCTTTTAATATTTACCTCCCACGTATGAGTGAGAATATGTGGGATTTGTCCTTCTGCTCATGGCTTATTTCACTTAACATAGTGTTCTCCAGTTCCATTCATGTAGTTGTAAATGGCAGAATTTCATTATTTTTGAAGCTATATAATACTCCATTGTATGTATGTACCACAATTTATTTATCCATTTATCCATTGATGAACACTTCGATTGATTCCAAATCCTGGCTATTGTAAATAGTGCTGCAATAAACATGGGAGTGCAGATACCTTTTCCATATACTGATTTCTTTTGGATAAATACCTAGCAGTGGTATTGCTGGGTTATATGAAGTTCTATTTTTAGTTTTCTGAAGAATCTCCATACTGTTCTCCATAGTGGTTGCAGTAATTTACATTCTCACCAACAGTGTACAATGGTTCCCCTTTCTCCATATTCCTGCCAGCATTCATTATTGCCTGTCTTTTTTATAAAAGCCATCATACCATGAGTGAGATGATATCGCATAGAACTTTTGATTTGCATTTCTCTGATGACTAATGATGTTGAGCATTTTTACATATACCTGTTGGCCATTTGTATGTGTTCTTTTGAGACATGTCTATTCAGATCCTTTGCGCATTTATAATTGGATTTTTTTCCTATTAAGTTGTTGGAGCTCCTTATATAGTCTAATTATTAATTCCTAGGCAGATAGGTAGTTTACAAATATTTTCTGCCATTCAATGAATTGTCTCTTCACTTTGTTGATTGTTTCCTTTGCTTTACAGAAGGTTTTTAGCTTGATGTGCTCCCATTTGTCCAATTTTGCTTTGGTTGCCTGTGTTTTGGGGGTATTACTCAAGAAGTCCTTGCCTATCATTAGAGTGAATACACAACCTACAGAATAGGAGAAAATACTTGCTTTCTACACATCTGATAAATGGCTGATAACAAGAATCTATACATAATTTAAGAAAATCAACAAGAAAAAAATCAAACAACCCCATCAATAAATGGGCAAAGGCCATGAACAGAAACTTTTCCAAGGAAGATAGACTAATGGCCACAAACATATGAAAAAATGCTCACCATCTCTAATTATCAGAGATATCAAATCAAAACCACAATAAGATATCACTTAACTCCAGTGAGGATGGCCTTTATCAAAAAGTCCCAAAACAACAAATGTTGGTGTTGATGTGGAGAGATAAGATCACTCATACACTACTGGTGGGACAGCAAACTAGTACCACCTCTATAGAAAGTACTATGGAGATACCTCAAAGAACTAAAAGTAGAACTACCATTTAATCCAGCAATCCCATGACTGGATATCTATCCAAAGAAAAAAAGTCATCGTATAATAAAAACATCTGTACTCGAATGTTTATAGCAGCACAAGTCACAGTTGAAAAGATGTGGAAAACACCCAAGTGCCCATCAATACATGAGTGGATTAATAAAATGTGGTATATGTATACCATGGGGTACCACTCAGCCACAAGGAACAATGGGGAACTAACACCTCTTGTATTATTTTGGATGGTGCTGGAGCCTATTATTCTAAGTGAAGTATCACAAGAATGGAAAAACAAGCACCACTCGCACTCACCATCAAATTGGTACTAACTGATCAACTTTTATGTGCACATATGGAAGTGACATTCATCAGGTGTCAGACAGGAGGGAGAGGAGAGGAGGGGATGGGTAAATTCACACCTAATGGGTGTGGTAGACACTGTCTGGGAATGGGCACAATTGTATCTCTGACTTAGGTGGTGCAAAGGCAAATATATGTAACCTCAATGTTTGTACCCCCACAATATTTTGAAATAAAAAATAAATAAATGAAAAATAAAAAGTGACTTTCTCTAGTGGTATGTTTTCATTTGTATATTTTTGTGTGTGTTCCTGTTGTTGATTTTTTGATTTGAGGTTACCATGGAACTTGCAGAAAACATTTTATAACCCATTATTTTAAATGTATGACAATTTAAGTTTACAAGAATTTCTATAGTTTAACTCCATGCCCCTCCTTTTTCAACTTTTTATTGTTTTCACTTTTATCTTTTTATACTATTTCTCCAAAAATAGGTGTAGTTATTATTTTTGATAGGTTTGTCTTTTAGTTTTCCTACTCAAGATTTAAGTGCTTTATACACCAAAATTATAATAATAGAGTATTCTCTGTATTTGTATACTTAGAGTTACCAGTGAGTTTTATAACTTCAGATCATTTCTTACTGTTCATTAACATCCCTTTCTTTCCTATTGACAAAATCCTTTAGCATTTCTTGTAGTACAGATCTGGTGTTGATGAAATTCATCAGCTTTTATTGGTCTAGGAAAGCTTTTATTTCTTCTTCATGTTTCAAGGATATTTTGCAGAATATACTATCCTAAAGTTAACCTTTTTTCCTTTAGCACTTTGAGTATGTCATGCTATTCTCTCCTGGCTTGTAAGGTTTCCACTGAGAAGTCTGCTGCCAGACATATAGGTTCTCCTTTATATGTTATCTTTTTCTTTTGTCTTACTTCCCTTAAGACCTTTTCTTTATCTGTGACCTTTGTGAGATTGATTATTAAATGTCTTGAGGTAGTCTTGTTTGGGTTACTTCTGCTTGGTGTTCTATGACCTTCTTGTACCTGAATATTGATATATTTATCTAGGTTTGCAAAGTTTTCTGTTATTATTTCTTTGAGTAAACTTTCTATCCCAGTCTCTCTCTCTCTCTCTCTCTCTCTCTCTCTCTCTCTCTCTCTCTCTCTCTTTCTCTCCTCTTATGGCCAGTACCTCTTAGATTTGCCCTTTTAAGGCTACATCCTAGATCTTGTAGACATGCTTCATTATTTTTTATTCTTTTTCTCTTCTGAGTGTGTATTTTCAAATAGCCTGTCTTCAAGCTCATTAATTCCTTCTTCTGCTTGATCAATTCTGCTCTTGAGAGACTCTGATGCATTTTTCAGTTTGTCAATTGAATTTTTAAGCTTCAGAATTTCTGCTTAACTTTTTTATTATTTCAATCTTTGTTAAATTTTTATGATAGGCTTCTGAATTCCTTCTCTGTATTTTTTTTCCTTACTCATAAATATTTATTTACTTTTGTGAAACAATGTCTTTTTTTATTTATTTCAGCTTATTATGGGGGTACAAAAGTTCAGGTTATATATATTGCCCATGTCCCGCCCATCCCCCAAAATCAGAGCTTCAAGCGTTTCCATTCCCCAGACAGTGCGCATTGCACTCATCATGTAGATATACCCCCATTCTCTCCCCTCCACCCCCCACCTCAGTCCGATACCCAATTGGTGTTATTCCCAAATGTGCACTTAGTTGATGATCAGGGAAAACAATTTGCTGGTGAGTACATGTGGTGCTTATTTTTACATTCTTGGGATACTTCACTTAATACAATGGGTTCCAACTCTCTCCAGGAGAAAAAAAGGGATTCTATATCACCATTATTTCTTATAGCTGAGTAATACTCCATGGTATACATATACCACATTTTACTAATCCACTCATGAATTGATGGGCATTTGGGTTGTTTCCACATGTTTGCAATTGTGATTTGTGCTGCAATTCTCTGTGTTGTTTTGATGTGCATTGATCCTACTCAGGAGATCTATATTGAATTCTTTTTCTGAAAGGTCATATATCTCTATCATTCTAGATTGGTCATTGGTACCTTATGTAGTTTGTTGACTTCATGTTTTTTTGGATATTCTCAATGCTTGTGGATATTCATCGATGTCTGGGCATTGAAGAGTTAGCTATTTATTCTAATCTTTGCATTCTGGCCTTGTTTAAATCCATCCTTCTTGAGAAGGCTTTCTAGCTATTCAAAGGGAATTCAGTATTGTGATCTAAGTCTTTTGTCGTTGCTTCTATATCAGCACTGCAGATACCTCAAGCACAGTAATGCTGTGACTCTTGCAGACTCTTGGTGGTATTGCCGTTGTGGACTTGGGTAAGATATGGGAGAATTCCCTGGATTGTTAGGCAAATTCTCTCATTCTTTTCTCTCACTGTCTGTGCTTGGCAGCTGGAGT
This sequence comes from Lemur catta, assembly GCF_020740605.2. Lineage (NCBI taxonomy): Eukaryota > Metazoa > Chordata > Mammalia > Primates > Lemuridae > Lemur > Lemur catta. Next base: position 37,314,241 of record NC_059155.1, on the reverse strand, counting down.
TGGGGGAGGAGTGATGAGGGCACTCTTTTGTGGCCACTGAAGCTAGGACTGCACCTGTTCAAACCCAAAGCCAGCCCAGTCTCCCCAAAACCCATGGTGACTGTTGCTGGGCTACCTCTGATGTTTATTCAATACTCCTTATTCTGCAGGTGGTGAATCTTGCCAGAAATGTGTCCTTTTCTTCAGGGCAGTGGGTTTCCTCTGGCCCAGAGTGGGTCCAGAAATGCCCTGGACTCATGGGATTCAGGAATCTTCTTGATATTATATTTTACTCTGGCTGAGTTGGTACTCAAGTTGCAAAACAAAGTCCTCTGAACTCTTTCCCTTTCTTTTCCCCAAGCAGAAAAAGACCCTCCTTGAGCTGTACTGCCTTGATTTGGGTGAGGGATGACACAGAAACTGGCTTGACTGCCACTGCTGGTGTCTCACTGGGTCATGTGTACCCCAAGTCCACTAGCTCTGAGCCAGCACAGCTGCAGGAATTGCCCAAGAACTGCAGCCTTTGTGGCCTGACTGCCTTACCAATTTATTGCAGGTCCCAATCTGCTTTTTGTCAGTGGGTGGTGGGGCTAGCCAGGTTTCTGGAGGGAGGATTTGCCTCTGGCTGAGCTTGTCTAAATGCTCCCTCTATGGGCACTGACAGAATCTACCCTGTGTTGTGTTCCCCTGTGACAGAGAGGCCCTGAGTTGTAATGCAAAGTTCCACAATCACTTCACTCTCTTTCCCCTGTGCTCATATATTCTCTTTCCACTGGTTGTGCTGGCATGGCACTGCCAGGTGATGAGAGAGGGGTGGCATAAGCAATGCAAGACTGTTTTTTTCTACCCTCTTCAGTGCCTCTTTCCTTGATATAATATTAACATCAGGTACAGTGGTTACTCATCGGTTTTTCGGTTCTTCTAAAAATGCTTCCATGCATGGATAATTGTTGAATTTGGTGTTTGTGTGGAGGGATTATCGCTGGAGATTTCTATTCAACCATCTCGCTCCTTGCATAATTTGAGTGCAATGCATTCTATGTGTACCTTTGTTATGACATTTTACTAAATGTTCAAATATTTGACTTACATTCATGTCTCACATGAACAATTACATCATAAGCAGGTTCCATGTTCAAATTACTTGAGCATTCTTCCTTACTTGTCCCCAATCAACTTAATAGATAATCTTATAACAAATAAATCAATATAAATGCATTCTGAAGTTTATTGCACATAAGTAGTAAAGATAATGCAAAGTAAGGCAACAGTCAGGTACCATTTTTCACCCATTTGATTGCCAAAAGAAAATAAAAGTAATTGCATCATTCCCTGGTGAGAGTATTCAGGAAAAACCACTGAAAAATTGCTACTCAAATATAAATTACTATAGTCTTTCTGGAAAGAATTTTGTAATACCTATTAAAATTTAAAATTTACATATCTTTTAGCCTGACAATCCTATTTTAGGAAGTATATCTTATAGAAATGAAACTACTATATTTGTGGTTTTAAACCACCATTCTATATTGAAGATATTGCAGGTTCAGTTACAGACAACCACAATAGAATAACTATTGCAATAAAGTGAGTGGCATGACTTTTTTGGTTTTCCAGTGCATATAAAAGTTACATTTGCGCTATACTGTAGTCATACAATATCATTGTGTCTAAAAAGCAATGTACTATCTTAATAAAAAATACCTATTGCTAAAAAAATGCTAGTAGTCCTCTGAGCCTTCAGTGAGTCATACATTTTTTTTTTTTTTTGCTGGTGAAAGGTCTTGCCAGAATTTTGATGGCTGCTGAGTGATCAGAGTGGCCACTGGTGAAGTTTGAGGTATATGTGGCAATTTAAAAGAAATAAGACAACAATAAAATTTGTCACACCAATTGACTTTTCCTTTCATAAAATATTTCTGTGTAGCATTTTATGCTGTTTAATAGCACTTTACTCACAGCAGAACTTCTTTTAAAATTGGAGTCAATCCTCTAAAACCTTGCAGCTGCTTTACCAACTAAGTTTATGAAATAGTCTAAATCCTTTGTTGTCATTTCAATAACGTTCACAGCATCTTCACTAGAAGTAGATTCCATATTGAGAAAGTACTTTCTTTGCTCATATTGAAGAAGTGACCTCTCATCCATTTAAGTTGTACTATAAGATAGCAGCAATTAAATCACATCTTAAGGCTCCAATTCTAATTCTAATTCTCTTGCTGCTTCTACTACATCTGCAGTGACTTTCTCCACTGAAGTCTTGAATCACTCAAAGTCATCCATGAGGGCTGGGATCAACTTCTTCCAATGTCTTGCTAATATTGATATTTTGACTTCCTTCCATGAATCATAAATATTCTCAATGGCATCTAGAATGGTGAATCCTTTCCAGAAGGTTTTCAACTTACTTTGCCTGGATTCATCTATCAGAGGAATCACTATCTGTGCCAGTGGTAGCCTTATGAGATGTATTTCTTAAATAAGAATTGAAAGTTGAAATTATTCCTGATCCATGGGTTGCAGAATGGTTGTTGAGACAACATTAATCTCCTTGAACATCCCTATCGAAACTCTTGGGTGACGAGGTGCATTGTCAGTGAGCAGTGATATTTTGAAAGGAATCTGTTTTTCTCAGCAGTAGGTTTCAAGATTGGGCTTAAAATATTTGGTAAACCATGCTATAAACAGATGTATTGTCATCCAGGCTTTAAATTTCCATGTATAGAGCACAGGCAGAGTAGGTTTAGCACAATTCTTTTCAGAATGATGAATGAGCATTGGCTTCAACTTTAAGTCACCAGTTGCATTAGTCCTTGACAAGACAGTCAGCCTGACCTTTGAAGCTTTGAAGCCAGGCATTGACTTTTCCTCTCTAGCTATGAAAGTACTAGAAGGCATATTCTCCCAAAAGAAGGCTTTTTTGTCTACATTGAAAAATCTGTTGCTTAGTGTAGCCACCTTCATCAATTATCTTAGCTATGTCTTCTGAATAACTTGCTTTAGCCTCTACATCAGCGCTTGGTGCTCTATCTTGCATTTTTATGTTATGGAGATGGATTCTTTCTTTAAACCTCATGAACCAACCTCTACTAGCTTCAGACTTCTTTTCTGAAACATCCTCACCTCTCTCAGCCTTTATAGAATTGAAGAGAGTTAGGGCCTTGCTCTGGGTTAGGCTTTGGCCTAAGAGGATGTTCTATCCAGACCACTAAAACTTTCTCCAGATCAGCAATAAGGTTGTTTTGCTTTCTTATCATTCATGTGTTCACTGGAGTAGCACTTTTAATTTCCTTCAAGAACTCTTTCTTCACATTCGCAACTTGGCTAACTATTTGTCACAAGAGGCCTAGCTTTTGGGTTCTCATTGCATGTGATTATTTTCCTTTAGAGTACTGATCTAGATTTGTGTGTATATATTCATTCATATATTTATAAATTAATTTGCTTAATATTTACCTATCCTACTAGGCCATTAAATTGATGAGTACAGGGACCACACCTATTTTTTCATCACTTTGTACCTGCACAAAGCAAAGTATCTGCCACATTATAGTTGCTTAGAATATATTTGTGGAATTAAAAAATAAAATGCTCAGCACAATGCTGTGTTTAAAATAACAAAGTAGCTAGCTCAAGAACCAAAATAAAGACAAAAAAAGAAACGATAATTTCTTTTCTAACTTATTTAACCTAAGTTGGGCTTGACCCTCTCCCTCAGACAATTCTTGGATTTTTGGTCAATTTAAACACTCTAAGTCTCAGCAGAGTTCAGTGTCCGGCTTACTTTATTTCATTACTCATTCATTTCCTAAGAGTCTCCTTTTACTGAATTTCCCCTGCCTGATATTTCCCTATCATTGGGTGAACCATGGCTTCAGGCCTCTGGGGACAGTCTCCCTTATGGAGGAAGACTGGCCCTTAGATAGCCCCAACATCAGTCCATTCTTCCTGGATCTTTTGGTACTTTTGTATACTGAAGAGTCATCTGCCCTTTTAAAGTACTCCTGATTGGCTCACTTCCAAGTGAATTACTTTTAAAAAAAAACAGTCAGTCTATATTGAAACAAGTTCAACCCAATTAATTTATAACACAAGTTAAACACAGAACACTCAGTTTTTATTTTTTTGTCACCCCCACACATATCCAATACAAACCTCTGTATAACAAAAATTGCCAAGCCCAGATTCTGGTTCACATATTCTAACCAGTATCAAGTGCAATGAAATTCTTGTACAAGAAGGGAATGTGGCCAATGTCTTAGAGTGCATTGTGACAGCATTGACCAACACCAGCTTGATTTTAATCAATGGCCCAGAGACAAAAGGTCCCTCTGTGTCAGTAGCAATTCCTGCTGCATGGATAGATACCTCATTTGTATTTGTTTTTCCCTACTTTCTCAGTGTCAAATTAATATCAGGATCTTTCCCATGTTTCCCAAGTGAGCAATACGATTGTAGGTACGAGAAAAATAAATCAATAAAAATGACTCTTTAAATTTCCCTCCATACATCTGACATTTCCCATGTGTCATTGCCATGCCCCATATCATTTATCTGAATCAGACAAGACTTTGAAAATGCTAATTCACTGTGTTATGTATGTCTAATGAGATAATTTATAAAACCTTCTAAAGGAAAATAAATGAAGTTTACTTGTATAGCTATTATGCGTGGTAAACTATATATTTGTTAATATAATTTATTATATTTATGAACCCATGCTTCTAACATTTTCATTTTTTCCAAACTTGACACATGTAAAATTTCACATATTCATATCTTTTAAAATGGAAGTTAACAAGTAGTTCTGCATATAAATATCAATATCTGCTTGTGGACTCACTCTCTCAATAAGCCTGTGAAAGTGGTGGGGCACAGTGACTAAAACATGAAGCAGACAACCATACCATTATTTTTGCACTTACTTTTCAAACTTCTCTGCAGGGACATCTTTGTTTGGAGCACACATTTCAGGTACATTCTTTTTTTTTTTTTGCTTTTCAGCTATAAAGAGAATTCCCAGGCTCTGAGTAATGAATAGCTGGGTGGTTTGTCTGATAACATCAATTTAGAAACTATGATCTCTACAAGACAATATGTAGCTCCAACCTGGATTCCTGACAGTCACTTCTTTTTGGAATTATTTCAAGGTGAAAGAAAAGCCTCGCGAGAAAGAGGAACTGCAAAACCTGATGCATACATGAGGATAAGCTCAAATAGTAAATGCCCTGAAGCCTTGCTGTAACACTGATCACAGGTTCCAGATGATAGCCTCACATGTGGACTATTATAATAGCTGCCAATTTGATGCCTTTGACTTTAGCCCCCATTCCAATGTCTTTCTTATTTTATTGTTTCACTTATATCACCATTGTGCTCAAAAACTTTTATAAGTAATAATAGTTACCATTTTTTAGGATCTGGGTCTTGGTGTGTTTAATACTTTATTTCCAATCTTCATCATAACAACACAAGAGAACAACTATGACGCTTATTTTTTATTCAAATGATATGGCATTAATTAACAATAATCCTGTTAAAATGTAAGTCAGATCATATTCACTCCTGTGCTCCACAACCTCCAGTTGTTTCCCATCTCACTTACATCTGGCCCTCATTACTCCTCAGATCTCATCTTCCTTACTTTTTCATAAGGGCTTCCCTGCCACCCATCCCCCACAACATTTGATAACTCCTTTCCAGGTTTATGTTTTACCTTTAGCACTAAAATGCAAGCTATTTTACTGATCAGTCTTATTTATTGTCTATCTTCTCCCACTAGAATGCAGGCACCATGAGAACAAAGTTTTTTGTCTTTTTGTCTACTACCATATCCCCAGCACCTAGCACCTAGCAGATATTTACTAAGTATTTGCTAAATAAATCAACAAATTCATTCCTTTACATTTAAAAATTTATAAAATATATCATCTATGTCAAAATAAAATAATAGCTACAGTTGAAAGACTATTAATCAAATGGACAGAGGATATCACTGGTACCTTAGATGGCCCCAGTGTGCTCCTCCTCCATGGCAACCAGCTTCATCTTCCCAGAAGATGAGCTTTTCTGAATTTTGTTTAAATCACTCTCGTTTTTCTTACAATTTATCACATAACTATGTATCTTGAAATAATATGTTATATAGTTTTGCATGTTTTTGACCTTCATGTAAATGGACTAATACATATATATTTTTCTGCAACTTGCCTTTTTATTCAACATGTTTCAGAGATCCATTCATGGGGTAGTGTGTAGCTATAAGGTATTCATTTCCTCACATACATAATATTCTTCCATTGTACAAATAAACCATCATTTCTTTATCCATTGTACCACTGATGGACATTTGAGTCCTTTCCATTTTCTTTTTATTTTAAGGAGTACAGTTATGAACATCTTCTCTATGTCTCCAGGTACACACCCAAAAGTTTTCTCTAAGGCTATGTTTTTCAAGCTGACAGTTGTCACAAATTAATCCTTGTCACAACTAGGATAAAATGAAATTAAGTAGAAAAGAATTGAGAATAAAATATCAGAATGTGTCAAATATAATAATGGTAAGTATTGTTTTGAAACATACATGACATGCTTCAACAATAGTTGAAATATATGTTAAGTATACACTGAGTTGTGATGTACATTTTACTTTTACTGTGGGTCATGAGAATTTGAAAGCCAGGGCTCTATGGGTATACCTAGAGTGAAATTGTTAGGTTGTAGGATAGTCACATGTTCAACTTTACTAGGCCATGTCAAATTATTTTTCAAAGTGGTGATATCATTTTACATTCTACCAGTGGTGTATGAAAGTTTCCCTTCTTTCACTAACTTCCCAATATTTGGTGTTTTCAGATTTTTAGATATTTACTCAATGGAATATATGTAATAGTATCTCACTGTGGTTTTATTCCTAAATATTAATGAACTTGAGCATCTTTTTATAAGCTATTGTTCATTCATGTTTTCTTGATTATGAAGTACCTATAGATTTCTTGTGTCTATTTTTTAGACATTTGCTTTATTTATTGACTAATAAATAATATAACAGTAAAATAACATTTTATGGTTATATATGTTGCCAATATTTTTTCAGTTTGTGGTTTGTTATTTCAATATTTAAATGCCTTTGAAGAATTGAAATTTTTGTACTTTTTGTAATTACAAAATAAAATTTTGTAATTTTAAATATAATTTATCAGTCTTTTCCTTTGTGGTTCAGATTTTTGTGCCTTGATTATGAAATTTTTACCTACCACCAGGCCTAGAGGTTTTCTTCTATATTGTCTTTTGAAGTTTTTTGTTCACATTTACCTCCTTATTTCATCTGAAATTGATTTTGTGCATGGGGTGAGGTTGGTACCCAATTTTACTTTTCACATGGAAAGCCAATTGTACCACACTGTTAATTAAATATTATATTCTTTATATACTAATCTGCAATGCTACTTCTGTCATATATCTGTTTTAGCCTCTCTATTCTGTTCCAGTGGTCCATTTGTGTATCTCCACATGAATTCCACACTATCTGTGTAACTATGGTTTTATGATAAATATCTATTATCAAGGAGGGAACAACCTGTCTCCTGTTCCAAATTTCCTCCTTTTTTTCCTCAGGACTGTCTTTGCTATTCTTGGCCCTTTTTTCTTTCATTTTATATATGTATGCACATACACACACATACACACAGGAGGTTCCCAGGTTGTGGCAGAGATACATTCCTGAGAACATCATTAGGTGAGATTTGTATGTAACTCAGATCCCTGATGAACAGCACATATATGGTGATAATAATAATAACAATACTATAATGGCTCATATGTGGTAATAATAATACAATATAATACTGTAATAATAATAATACTCCTGTGCCATAATAATAAGTTAGAGAAACTATTGTGCTCTTTCTTTTAATTCAAACAAGCAGAACATATAAACAAACCCATACAAAAAGTTTAGATAGGAGAAATTTCGAAAAAGAATATTAAAGGTTAACACCTACCTAATGTTGCATCAATGCTAGGCTAATAGGAATGTTACCCTTATTTTGATCTTCTAACCAAATCAATAATAACATTTTCATTTCAATAATTAATCCACTATGCTGATTAGTAATAATAGATGCTTTCATTGGAGCACCGCCTTTCACATGTTCCATTATTCTCACTTTATCCCTTATAATTGCTCCAATAGTTGAGTGACTGAAGCCTATTGCTTTCCCAGTGAATGAGGCAGTCTGGCCTTTCTCTGAACACGTAATTATTTCTACTTTTGTTTGCACTGTAATCACCTTTCTCTTCACTGCAGGCCACCTGAGGTTGCAGAGGTCTTTTGCTTGGAGACATAGTCATAAGGGTACACACAGACTCACAAAAGTGAATAAAAAAGTTCAGATGGAAGCAATGCTGTGCAGAAGTGACCATATAAACAGTGAGACTAGCTGCTAGTCTAAAGATGCTGTGCCAACAAACCACTTACAACATGTGGGTTTGTTTACAGGCATGGAAAAAACTAGCTCCCGAATTATTAATTTAATTATAAATTATCCTTATGGGGAGCTTTGGGAGCCTATATGTAAGTACGGAACTCTATAAGTCAGTTCACCCACAACAGGGACTGCTTGTATAATATAACTTGTCAAGTTCCACAATGAATTTTGGGAAGATTTTAATTGACCTAGCATTAAATATATAGATGAGTTTTGAAAGGTTTCATGTTTTTTGATATTGAGTCTTCTATCCATAAACAAAGTATATTTTTTAATTTCTTTAAGCATTCTTTAATATGCTCCAATAAACTTTTGAATTTTCTACTTAACAGCAATGCACATCCTTTATTAGATGTATTCCTAGGTACTTTCTTTGTTGTTGTTGTATAGTAATTAATGTACATTTAAATATGTTAAACAAATGTTTTATTGCTTTATAAAAATACAACTGACTTTATTTATTTGGTATCCATCAACATGTATAACATTTAGTATACAAAGAGCTCCTACAAATTAATAAAATGTATATATCAAATCCCTAGTAAATGGTCAAAGTACATAAAAAAGCAAACCTTGGAAGAGAAAATACACACCTAAAAAAAAAAAAAAACCCAAAGGTACTCAAGTTCACTATTGATACGGAAACTATAAATCAAAATAATAATGAAATGCCATTTTTAACCTATCAGTATAGCTAATATTAAAAGAGCAACAGTATTCATTGCTGCCAAGGACACAAGGCAACAAGTACTCTCATATATTGCTGGTGGCAGTATTATTCATAACATTGTTTGAGAAAGTAACCTAGCAATGTCAAAAGTTGAAGTACTCACAAAGGCTTCCAGTTCAGGATGACAGAACACACACTCTTAACTCCTCTTTTTCTTAAGCCCCTCCCCCCCTTAATCCTTAGTCATAAAAATAACCAAAGGAAGCCTATAGCGGGAAAAGAGTTCAGCAAATTTCTAGAAAATGATCTAGAGATTAATGCATGGGACAGAGGGAGCTGTATTCTACAGCTGAGGAGAAGGTTAATTTAACTTGTAGAATCACTGAGAGGCTCTTTTAAGACAAAGGGGGTCAGTAAAGAGAAATGTGAACTAAAAAGATTGGAAGCTTATTAGGTTTGTACCACCAACCATCAGGAATTTATGGCCCAGGGAAACAAACAAGCAAACAAAATCATAAGGTACTTTCCTAAAGAAGTTAAATAATGTGTATAGGGGATATTAGGGAAACTAGTATAGGAAACTGTCACCTCCAGGATGATTTTGGCTTCTGTAGGTCACTTTGTGAAATAGTCTTCTCTCTTTAATGCGAAATCTGTGAGTGAACAAGCTTCTTGAATATGCAAAGCTTTTCTATTGTAAAATCTTAAAATATGAAAGACAAACCATAACCAGACATTTGAACACAACAACATGAAAGAGGAGGCCCAGCAAAACCAACAACGATTAAAGAACTGAAAAGAACTCTTAGAAAATACTAGAAGAAAAAGTTGTGGAGATTTCAAATAGTTTAAAACAAATAGGAAAACAAACATTTGTACCCCCTTAATATTTTGAAATAAAAAAAAGAAAAACGAACATAGATAAGACAGATGAAACACAGAGAAATAACCCAAGAGACCCATTATTTGACCATCTGGAGTTTCATAAAGAGACTGGAAGATTACTAGGGAAAAAGCCGGAATGCTAGAAGACACAATAATATGACATCTTCAATGTTCTAAGGGAAATCATTTTAATACTCGAATTCTAAACACCAATCATGCTTGAACACAGAATAAAGACCTTTTCAAACATGCAAGGGACCACATATTCCCTTCTTCACCCTTTTTAAAGAAGTTACTTATTTATGTGATCTAATTACTTGTGTGTTATGTAACAGGATGTTCAAAGATGACAGTTGAGTAGTAAATGCATAGAGGCACCCATTGCTTGTGAACAGTCTGATGCCAATTTGATTCTTGCTCCTTTGTATTAATAGTATAACTTCTTTCTCTTGCTTTTCCTTTTGGAAGTTCTGGGATCTTCTCTGTGTTCTCATATTTTACTATCATGTGTCTGGATGAATTTGTTGTTGCTATTGCCATTGTTCATTACAAGGCATCTGACAGCTTACGTCCTTTAGTTCCTGGGTTCTTTAAGATGCAGTTTGCTTTCAGGAAGCATGCATTCTCCACTCCTCCATGCTATAAGATTGACAGAGGCTGCTCTGCTTTAGGAAAAGATTATGGCTTTCCAGTAGTTCCTGGGGCTGGGTAGATAAATTCAAACTAGGGATGCAGTATTAACAAGTCTATTTGGCATTATAATAGATATAAAGCCACACTCTTCAACATAAAGATGATATTTTTATCCACATTTGTCTAACTTCTTTTTGGAAAAGAAAACTTCTTTTGTAGTTTGAGGTTGATTCTGACCTCAGGTGTGGTAGAGGGGTATTATTTATTGACCATATCCAACTCCAAAATCTCCCAGATTTGCCATCACATATAATTGGAACACCATAGTAATATGTTAATAAACTTATAAGGCTCCCTGGCACAGCCTTGTCTCTTGCTAGTATCCCTACCTTCTGACCTAACCACCTTCTAGCCACACTGGAGTTTTTTGCACTTCTTCAAATATGTCATGGCTTATGTCAATACTAAAATTTACACATTCTATTCTCTCTGTCCTGAGCAGTCTTCCAACTTCCTCCTCACTTATCTGAAAACCTGTCCTCCAAAATTCTTTCCTGATTTCTCATAGAAATTGTTATGCTCCCCAACACAGTATTCATATATCATATCGTAATTTGATGTCTGTGTCTGCTTCCAATTAGACATTAAGCTTCTTTAGGATGTCGATAGTGGCTTATTCATCCTGAAATATACCACATTATCTACCACAGTGTCTGGTACATGGCAGGTGCTCAAAAATTTTTTGTTGGAGACATTGACCTTTTGTATATAGTTTAAGATAAGGAATCTAATTTGCCCACAAAACCAAAATGGAATCTAAATGGAAAAGCAGTGTTATTTTCTCCAGTTGCCTCATAGACACGTAACCATTGGCATGATCTAATAGTTTCCTTCCCCTACTTCTATCTTTCCCATATATACACTCAGGGAATAATAGAAAAAGAATATTTATCTAAGAGGGAGAAGACTGATCAATCTAAGGCATTGATCTAAAAGGCAGCATGTATAGCAAACTATGGTTTGAAATGGAACTCTAGATCTAATTTCACTGGCCTAATTTCTCAGTCCTGAGGGTTGTATTCCTAAAATGTAGGGTTAGGGTGAGAAAGTCCCTAGATAATAGGAACCATATAATCTTTGTAGTCCTAACACAAGGCTCATGTGTTGAAAGAAGAAGAAGGAGAAGGAGAAAGAGAAGGAGGAGAAAATGGAGAGAGAGTGTTTCTTCCATCTCAGGTTGCAAGGCTGTCATTAGGGGCTTTTTGAATTCCAATAGATGAAGGTTATTTTTATGATCCTCCCATACCTTTCCTTCTATTCCTCAGGTTTGGAGCCCAACACCTTCACGTTTCTCTAGTTCCCTACCAGGAAAAATCACCCAGGTGTACACTCCCACAAAGTATTACTGGCCACAAAAGTAATTGTCTCCTTACCGCAACCAAAACTTTCATTCTTAGAGAGAGGTAGTTAAGAGGAAGTATTTTTTCAAAGACAATGTATATAAATGCAATAGAGTTTATAATTGGTAGGATTTCTTATAGTGAAAATTTTGAAGGGGGTTATGAATATAGAATTTGGGCATCTACTACAGGGTATGACTATGAATCTGTCTTTTGGTCTCAAAGTGATTTATTTAATAAATAGCTTCTTTTTAATTTCCATTTATGAACCTACAGCTTGTCTGAAATTTCCAGTTGTTTTTACATTGACAGCAATAGCTGGGATAACTGTGACAAACTACATACATGAATCATTATGACTTAGATGCTGCTAAGTCAAGGATCACTTATCTTCTATTCAAGATTATTCTTAAATTTTCTCTTTTAATGTTGATTTTGAAGAGTTTGTTAAGAGATAGACTCTTATAGAAAATAATATTAGTGGTATGTTACATTTGTATATTGTTTCTCAATTTCTAAAATAATTCTCATATGTATCTCCTTTTAGCCTTTAGTGAGCCTGAGAGATGGGTAAAATAGCATTATAACACATCTTTTCCAGATGAAGAAATGGGAACTCAGAGTGTACATGACTTGTAGAAATTTGGCTACTCTTAATAAAGGAACAAAGATAGGACTAGAATCCAAGTTTCTCAGTCCTAGATTGAGATTTTCTGTTACACCATGCCATCTCCAAAAGAAATTTTAGGCTAAGCAGTTATCTGGATACCTTAAGTTATGGATTTATAAAACATAACAAAAGTCTTGGTTGCTAAGGAGAACATGTGATAAAAGTATTTTATGCCATGCCATAGTCAGATACAGAAATATGTATGATAGGCAAGGTGGGGAAGAGTGAAAACAAGATAAATCTCTTACTTTTTTATAGAAAATAGAATTAACATCTCTCTCATGGATAAACTAATCTGAGGAGAAGCCTGGCATTTCTATTCAGAGAATCATGACCAGGTTACCACTGCTCATTTAATGTGTGGTAGTTTATCCAAATTGTGCAAAAATTTTCCAGAGGATATTGAGTTTTGAATGTTAAACTTATGAACATTATGTGTATAGTGAGAGTAACATCACAGGAGACAAGAAAGTAATATATTTATTAATTTGGGGAAAACACAGGTCACTAAGTTGGTGTTAATGCTGTTACGGGTTCTTTAAGGAACACTAACAGTTAAAGAGTTGATGTTAACTTAGGAAAAATATAAATTGTGTCAAAAATATCTGGATAGAAAAATATATCTATTTTATTTTTAGATATATTAAGGACAAAGACATATCATTCAATACAGAACCATTGAAAGAAGATAAGAGAATGAGACACAGTAAATATTCTACAGCTATAAATCCAAGGAGGTTTTGACTCGTTGTCCTATGAAAACTGAATGTCTTTTGTGAGATACCAGTCTATTTTTGATTCACTGTATATGCCTTTTTTAAATAAAAAGGAGAGTAGAGTTCTGTTATAAAAAGTAGTATCATTACATGGGTTGAGATAGAGTTTAGGTCCAATCATTTCTTCCAAATACAAGAGTTTGAAGCTGCAACAAGTGGTCTAAAAACCCTGAATTAGAAGTCAGAACACTTGAGTTCTATTTCTGGCTCTGGAGCCTACTAGTTTTGACTGGTGGATTAAAAATGCCTATCATTTCACTCTTCCTATTCCCTCTTCTTAGAGATTATTCCTTGTCTATTGCACAAAGTGGGCAGTTTACTTTCCAGATGACCCTGTGCCTCTGGTCACAGCTGAATGATCCAAGGATGAAAACTTGATTCAAGCTTAGATAATTAGCCTCTCTTTTCTGGGAATTTGATAGTGTAGACCTGGGGCCCAAGGCTGCCATTTTCTGGGGGATGGCATGCTGAACCATATGCAAATGAATAAGTGAGCAGAAAAAAAACAAAGCAGAGGTGTTAAGGAAAACATGGGATTTGTACGTGTGTGTGTGTGTATATGTGTGTGTGAGGGAGAGAGACAGAAAGACAGAGACAAAGATAAAGGCAGAGAGACAGAGACAGAGGAAGAGACACAGAGAGAGAGAGGGAGAGATGAAAAGAAATAAGAAGAAAGAAATTGTCTAATATGTGTCTGCCTCTCGTTCCACAAGGCTTCCTTATGTTCCCTACACAAGGCTTCCTTATGTTCTGATTATCTTTCATTGGCCAAAGCAAGTCATATGACTACACCTAACTTCAAGTAGGCAGGGAAGTCAATCTTCGCATGTGCCAAGAGCCAGAGAGCTTGAATATATTTGTGATAAGTACTAATGACTATCATACTTAGGTGCCTTCATAGGAAATCAAGGGAAATCAAATGAGGTAATGGATAATAGCAGGTCTTTAGTAACTTTAAAGTGGCATTTAGATGTAAGAGATGATTTTAACTACATGGTGCAAGTCTGCTATAATTTAACTATCATACATCTAGAGTTCATTATACTCCTCAAATTTCAAAAATCAATTTGACAGAAGGAGTGATATAGGTGTGAAGGGATGCATATTTCTTCTTTGTTCCTGCTTTTCTTCTTGGGATACGAAGGATATCTAGGCCAGAATGACTAAAGTTGTTCTCTGGTCCTGCAACTCCATGCTAAAAAAGAATTACAGATTCTTGTAGCTAAATAATGCACAGTAAAAGTGCTAAGAGCAGTTTTATCTTTGCAGTGTAAAATATCTGATTGCTCTTTAGATGCTCCAGCCTGAATTCAAAGGTAACAGCTTCTTTCACCCTTTGCTATTTATCCCTCAGAATCTAATACTCCCCTTTGTCTAAATGGGGTAATCTGAAAGAGCAGAATAAAGAACTCCTGTCCATTAGGTAACTTGGCATGAGTTAAATGGTATAGAAGAGACAAATTTTATTCTGTGAACTTCAAATGATTTGAAACATACAGTTAAACTGAAAGTAAAGAACATTTTATTATGTTCTTTTGGACTCAGGCATTTGTGTATTATCTGACAGTAAGACAATTTAGTGAAGGTTGGCATCATCTTCCTTTTATTCTTAAGGGTTAATTTCTGGTGTTACATATATTTGGAAAATTTATTTTTTTCATATAAAATATTAGGTAAATTAGTTATTTAATTACAAGTTATGATCATCATCACTTCATAAGGGGTGATTTTACCACCAAATTTAGGAAGCACATAACCCTAGACTAATGAAAAATTGGCTTTCTCTCTTTCCCTTATAGACAACACAAAACAGAAAACATTCTTAACTATTCATATTAATTTGGGGAAAATGTAATTCGGGAATATTGAAAAGCTGAAGACAAGAGATATTGTTCAGAATTACATGGTACTGATTTTGAGGATATGGCTTCACTGAAGCTAAGAGACTCAAGTATTTTTTAAATACTACCTTAAATGAAATAATACTGAACATTGCTTTAATTCTTCTGAACTTGTTATATAAGCCTCAAGTATAAAACGAATGTGTCATATCATAAAAAACAAAAAAACAAAAAAACTTCTTGGATCCAACAGGCATTGCTGTTGCAAACCAGCTATGTACCTACTCAGCATCTATTTACCACTTCTTCCTTACTTACAGAACTCGTATTTGGGTTGTTAATTTGCCCAACTACTCATAGTATTGAAATACTCACCATTCTGGCTTGTCTTGCAACTAGGAATGGTTATGTGACTCAGTTCTGGAAAATAAGATATAAGCAGAAGTCATCACTCTTCTGTCAGGAAGCTGAAAAATAAACAAAGATTTCACCAAGATTTGGCTTACTGTGGGTCTACCAGGTCCATGAACTGACCTAATGGTCATTTCCCTGCTCCCAAAGTACAATTGGACTGGCAGGTTGGATAACCCACACACTTGGGTCCTTGGTCTACAAGATAAGAGCTGTCTCTCCCGCCTCCCCAGATAAAGACAGTACATCGAAACCAGTATTGCATTCTATGGGTAGCCAAAATTTACCACCATTAAGGATCTTAAGGATGTGGAGGTGGTAGTTCCCATCATATCGCTATTTATTTCATCAATCTGGCCCCTGCAGAAATAAGGTAGACACTAGATGGTGACCATATACTACCACAAACTCAAGCAGCTTAAACCCCAGCCATGATGCCAGATATGATATGCTTGTTAGAGGAGATTAATAATGATCTCAGATTCAATGACTTCATACAAATGGGCCATATCAGCAAGAAATGGTTAGCCTGCTGGAGAACTTTTTAAGTCTTATACAGTCTACTCTAACAGGTGGAAGATAAATACTAAAAGATTCTGGAGTCTGCCATATCAGTATAGTTTTTAGGGGTCCAGCTTTCAGAAGTGTGCTGAGACCTTCTCACTGAAGGAAAAATCATATTGTTGCACTTGCTACCCTTGGCCACACACAAAAAACTTTATGCCTGGTGGGCCTCTTTAAGTTCTATAGGGAGTATATTTCATATCTTGGAATACTGTTCCAGGCCAAATACAAAGTGAAAAGAAAAGCTACCAGCTTGAGTGGGGCACAGAGCATGAAAGATCTCTGTAACTTCTTGAGCCATATGACTTCAGACCCTATGATTTTGGAGATATTAGTGAAGGAAATGATGCTATGAGAAGTTTGTAGAAAGCCTTAGTGGGAGAAAGACAACATAACCCCCTCTCCCTTGAGGCTGGAACAAAACCATGCCACACACAGTAGGGAATTAAAAGCCTTTTGAAGGAAACAAAAAAAGAAAAACAACTCTTGAGTATATACCAGGCACTGGTAGAGATAGAGTTTCTGGACCCTAGGACATTAAGTGATCATGCATCCAGAATTTCCCACTATGAGTTTGTTCTTTCAGACCCATCAATCATAAGGTTTTGTGGGCACAGAAACAACCCATGATAAGGTAGAAGTGCTACATTTGAGATGAAGTGCAAGCAGGAGCAGAGGGTACCAGCAAGTACATAAACCCTTAACACAGAACCCAGCAACATCGACATTTAAACCATCATACCCCCTCAGCCATGCCTATGGCCACATCAGGGATCCTACATGATCAGCTAGCTGATGCTGGAGTTTTGAAAAAGCCCAAGATATTTTAAAAACCAACTTTCTTTTTAGATAAGTGCAAACCAAAAATGGATGGCAGCTGCAATACAATCTCACTCAGGGATGGCCAGGAAAAAAAAAAAAAAAGCAATGGTCAATTCTCCCAATGGGTAGATTTTCAAGCAGTGCACTAGGTTGTCTATCTTTTGTGGAAGGAGAAATGGCTAAAGTTTAGAATATATATACAGACTTATGAGCAGTGGCAAATGGCTTGTCTGGCTAGTAGGGGTCTGAAAAATAAATACTGAAAAGTCTAGGAGATAGACTTCTGGAATAGAGCCATGTGGATGGATATATTTGAGTGGCTACAACATGGAAGATCTTTGTTTCACATTTTAACACTCACCAGAGAGCATCTGTCATGGGAGAGGCACTTAACCAAATAGAATGATTTAGGGAGTTGACATTAGCTAGATTTTGACTTTGGCTACCCTAGAACTGGCATAGTGGATACATGGAGGCAAAAACTGGGGCTACAGTTGGACCCAATAGGATGGGTTCCCATTCACCAAGACTGATCTAGCTTCTGCTGGTGTCAAGTCTTCAACTGGTCAGCAATAGAGGCCAACACTGGAACCATTCTTTGAGGATACAAATTGACCATGGGGTAGAAAGTTAGGCCCTTCCATCTTTGAAGGGCTAGTGGTTTGTTCTCAGAAATAGATAGGTATCCCAAGCGTGGGTTTACCTTTCTTGCCTGTAGAGCCTCTTCCAGAACCACTATCTGAAGGCTTATGAATCAAAATCCCATCAAAATGGGATCCCATATAGCATCTCATCAGACAAAGGAACCCAATTTGCAAGAAAGGGATTATGGGAGTTGGCCCCAAACTATGGGTTCCACTGGGTATTTCAGGTATTATGCCACCCAGAAGTTGCCAGCCTTAGCAGTGGTCCCAAACCTTTTTGGCACCAGGGACCAGTTTCAACGAAGACAATTTTTCCACGGACCGGAGGGGCAAGGGTAGTGTGCCATAGGTTAGGGCGGGAGGTGGTTTGTGGAGCTCAGGTGGTCACTGGTGGCCCATTTCCTAACAGGCCATGGACCAGTAGAGGGCCACAGCCCAGGGGTTGAGGACCACAGTGATAGAGTGTCAGTAAGGCCTGCTGAAGGCACAGGTGAAGTCAAGGTCACACCATCAGGAAAGCCACAAAGACCAGCAGGTTTGGTAGCTGAGGATGAGAGGAATCTACATTGGATAGTGGGTGAAAAAGAATGAGTGTCATTTGCAAATCTGAGATTAACTCCAGTGGCAGGTACTGTAGTTGACTGATTTACCTTTCTTTTTTGAGTTTCTCCTCAAGAAAAGACATCCACCAAAAGGTTGGGGGAACTGCTTCCCCACTCATATGAAGAGGGCCCCAGTGGCAGAAGAGGTGGACTATGGGGCACACAGAAATGCCCAACTTGAATCCCCCTGCAAAGAAGAATTTGCTGCCCAGCTGTGGGGCATGCAGTAGGCAGACTGCTTGCAACTGACAACTCCTTCTGGACCTGCTTCAGCTGAGCCACCTGGTTCATGATTATTCATGTCTTTGGTGGCTGTAATGCAATAGCAAGATAAGAGTATAAGAGCCTGGACATCTTAAGCTAACTGGAGATACCTCTGTCAGGTAATATTCATCCCAGAGATCCGTATATGGTTGGCTAAGGCTTCACTAGACCTCAATCATTGTTCAACTTATCTTTCTGCCCAACCCTACTTCTTCGTTCATGTATGTATGTGTGTGTGTCTGTGTGTCTGTGTGTGTCTTGGATTTTGACATCCTATAGGGTTAAGCTGGGTCTCTTCCTCTTGCTTTGCTGTAAAGTCTCATGAATGTGTACACATTTCCCAAATTCTACACTGACGGGTAAAGGGAAGGAGCCTTTCTCAGGCCTGTTGTAAGGGCCAGTTAGCAGTAAAGGGACATCTCAGATATGGCTTCTGGCCATGGCATTTTTCCTACATGTATGAAAGTCGATGCATCTCACAGGATGTTTTGTTTTTATGTAGCCAGTTACTTAAACAGGATGGGATAGTGGTTTAGAAATAAAGCTTTAGCCAGGCACAGTGACTTGCAATGGTAATCCTAGCTACTTGAGAGGTTGAAGTATGAAGATCACTTGAAGCCAAGAGTTCAAAACAAGCCTTGACAATATAGTGAGACCAGCCTAAGCTATCATCAGAGAGAGCAAGACCCTGTCAAAAACAGCAGCAGCAACAACAACAACAACAACAAAAATCCCAGATAAATAAATGAACAAATAAAGCCAACAAGCTTTGGAGTCAGACATACATGGGTTTTAGCCATGGCTCACCATTTGCTAGTTGTGTGACTGTGGGCAGATTGCTTAAATTCTGAGCCTCAGTTTCCTCATCCATACAATGGGTGTTCTAATAGTACTTACCTCACAGTTTGTTAAAGAGATAAATTGGAGCAGTGGCTTGTGGTCTTTACCAAAGCTCGAGCCCATGCACCCATTTATTTTCTTATTTATTCAACTCTAATTGAGCTTCCCCTAAGTGCAGGCACTGTGCTAGGCATTCAGAAAACAGCTAAATGAATGAAATGCAATACCAGATCCTGTCCTATAACATGTTCATGTTCTAGGGGAAAAAACAAACATGTAAATAAATACTTACAATATCAGGTGGTAAATACAACAATGAATGTTAGTACAAGATGCTTTATCAACTGAGATAAAGGGTATCTTTTTCAGATTACTTGTTAAGAGGAATATTTGTGTAAATTATAGGTATGTTTAGTTTTAAAGATAAATAGGAATTAATTTGATGGGAAAAGGGGTCTACTGTGGGTTCCAGACAGACTAAAAAATATATGTGAACTCATAGGGGCATTAAACAGAAAGCAAGAATAGGGATCATTAAGCTGTTCAACAAGGGAAAGGAGTGAGATATGAAGCCAAAAAAAGAGAGCAAGGGTCTATTAATCTAGCACCTTGTTAGCCAGATTAAGGATTTTATCCTGAGGCACTAAGGAAATATTGAGGAGTTTTTGGCAGGAAACTGATCAGATTTATTTTCATGTCAGTGGTCTCCAAAGTATGGTCTAAGGACTGGTAGCAAAAACATCACCTAAGAGCTGGTAGAGGTGCAAATTCTCAGGCCCCACCCAAACCTGGGGGTGGGGCCCAGCAATCTGCATTTTGACAAGCCCTCCAGGCAATTCCAATGCACACTAAATTTTGAGAACCAATGGCCTATGATTCTGGCTGCAATAGAAAAAAAAAATGGGTTTGCAGGCTTGGAAGGGGATAAGCCTAGATGTGCAGAGAACAGTTAAGAAGCTATTGTGATAATTCAGTTAAGAGATGAGGTGAACATCGAAGTTTCCACTCCTGAAAATTAGGTCATCCTTTATCAATCTTGTAGTTTTCTTATCAGTTTCTGGAGCCTTCACTGGTTCCAGCCTTATTTCCTGACTTTTTTCTCGTTTTCTTTTTTTTTTCACATTTCTTATTTTTATTTCAACATTTAAAATATTCACAGATGGAGTATTATATTCAGACATCTCCATGGAAGATGTATCAAACAAAACATACAGGCATTCCACAATTACAGAATTACATTATTTGTGATTATGTGAATGTTTACCCTAGAGTTTATCTGGAAAAATATCAGTTAAAAAAGAAGAAAACTTTTGAGTGTTTCACTGGATTATATTTCCATAAAAAGTGAACTGCAAAGAATTTCAGGAAAGATACCTAAATATTAATCAGCACTTTTATAAAATTCCAAACTTTTATAGTACTTTTAACATACCTCTGTCAGGAACACTTAAATAATTTTTAGTACTCAATCCTTTCTCTTTTCCCCTCAATAGCCAAGTCAGGATGTACTTACTTTCATTTCCTTTTTCCTTAAGTCTTTGTTTCTAAACACATTATGTAGGATAGGTTGATCATAGCATCTTGACTACCCAATGAGGTAGGAGTATTCTTCAAAAAAAGTTCTTAGGCATTTATAAAGCAAAGTAAAACAGGATAATCAAATTATTAAAAGTTATTTTTTAGTGGTTGTTCTTTAAATAAAATGCTAAGAGCATTGGAAATTAGTCAAATGCTGCTCATACCTTAAAAACAAAGAGGAAAAATCCATTAGAAAGCCCTGATACAGAGTCTATTAAAGGGCAAAACCTGAGTACAGGCATTAATTAAGTCCATTTTGGCATTACAAGGTAAGATACTTATCCCTCAAAATGCCAAGCTTTCTTCCTGGAGAAATCTTACCAAAGACAAAGTTTAAACAGAAAACAACAGTACTCTATCCTTTCCTTTCAGTACAAGTTAATCTGTTTCTTCTTTTAACCCAGTTCTCATCATTTCACACACAAAGATTAATAATTTCAGTATATAGCATATCCAGTAACATATTTAAATGAAATTAGCAGTCAACTTACCAACTGTGCCAGAGAAACACTCCTTTAGTAACAGAATGCTAAACTAGAAAATGCCTAGATAATAGATTTCAGCACCATCCCTATGTTAGATTTGTTTCAAAATGCACACACCCCCTAAATTCATATAAACCTAGGAAATTTACCCATCATTTCATCTTCATCTACATCAAAATCAAACTTCTGTGTTCTAACTACCCTTTCTGTGTGTCAGAAATAAGGAATACTTGAAAAATTTATCCAATTAATTTAATAAGACACACATGTTCCATGCGGGACAGGCAGGGGGTATCAATCAAGCATGTTTGTCTAAAATATGTATTTTGAACACACTGTACCTATTATTTGATGAAGACTAAACCACAAATTTATTTTAACAATTTGTATTGCTAAATACACTAAAAAAGTCCTCTAAAAAATGTTTTTTAAAAAAATAAAAACACAGAATAGCTGCCAGAAAAAAACTGGTACCTATGCTATGTGGCCTGGCAGATGGTTTTGAAATTAAGTCCTTGACGATTCTACTACAAAATGCTTTAGATGTAGGAATCAAACTCGGTAGCAAAATAGTGCCACTCTCTGCTATGGCAGCCCTTAATGGCAGTATCCATTTGAGATTTGTTACCAAAAATAATAATTTGTCATGAATTTTTTACATCTTTAAACCTTTATTTTTACTATTCTATCTAGAATTGTGACCTCCTGATGTTATAAAAATCTCAAAATATGTGTTTATCATTTAGTTAGATGAGAATTCTTTCCTCTTCACTGCCACCTTCTTTCATGTGTTATAGTTCCCTTTACAAACATTCTTTTCCTAAGGCACATCATGGCCTATTTATTGCTGCAAAGCCCCTGAAACCTGTGCCTCAATCTGTCTGCTTCATCATTAGGTTAAATGAAAACCACTTATGAGTGTCTGCTAAAGCTTAGTAACATCAAGTCTAGAATGCTACTATCCAGTAGATTAACTGCAAAATAACCAAGTCTACTGAAGCAAAGGCCAAAAAACACAAGTATATGCTTGATAAGCTCTTTCCCCTACAAACTACCTACATTACCTACTATGACAATAAAGCTCAGTGACATCTCTGGCTACATATAATCCATACTCAATGTTATAAAATAAAATGTTAGGCCAGTAAGCTTTCACAATTTTTATTAAATCCTAGTCTAGTTTAATATTTGATTTTATAGACATCATCCCACAGTGAACATGTTTAATAAGTGAAAGTAAATCAGACATCTTACCTAAGTCATTATTTTCTGCAGATTAAGCAATAAGATAACTACACAGAACACTATGGGTGGTAATGACATACACTTGCTCAGAGTTTTCATACGAGCCATGTTGCTTACCAAACTGTATCTGCTAATATTTAACACAGTAGATTTAGTGATTGTAGTTCTCATATAAGTACCTTATTGACATAACATTTTGACAGTTTCACTGACTTTTCAAATTAGAAGATATTCAAGGAAAATAGTAAAGAGTGAAATGAAAACTGAACTGGAAGAGATTGAGTTATTAAAAGAAAATGAAGTAAAAAAGAGTGAAATATCCTTGAAGTGAAAAAATCAAATAAGTCTAAAAATTTGGTCAGAAGAGAACAGACCAAGTACGGATTTCACAAACCAGAAGTTTATAAACAAAAATTTTTCTTATTGTAAAAGGTGAACTGAAACTAAAAGATCTATAAAACTGTTACTTTTGGCCTTAAACAGTATCTTCTGATCAAAAAAGGCCACAACAGCTGAGATTGTATTATTCCATTTTATTTTACACTAGGTGGTGGGCACAAAGCAATTCTCGTTAATAAACATGACAATTAGCTTCAGTCAGAACATTTTTAATAATGCACATTAAAAAAAAGTATTCAACTTACAAATTGTTCTGCAATCCAAACATACAATAGCTTGGAAAACAACATTTAGAAAACAAAAGCCAATGTAAAAAGACAGATTAAAACAACTACAACAGTACAGGTTTTATATGGCTCGGACTTTACAGTTTTCTTACTGCATCATCAATGTCAGAAATCTGTTCCTTCAGCTGGCTCCACTGCTCCGGATTTAAAGAAATACCTTTTCTTCCTGGTTTCATTTCACCTTCTGGATCCATCCAATATTCTCTAATATCAATTAGAACCTTCCCTTTAAAGTCCCGAACACTAACATACCTCATTTTCCCAATCTGAAACATGTTATCATCTCTGCTGCTGCTGCTCTGTTTGGAAGATGACAGAGCTCTTGAAGTTTCACCAGTCTTTTGCTTCTTCACAGGTTTTTCTGGAGCAACTTGCGTTTTCCTTTTTAACTTTTTGTCAACTTCACTGTCAGAATCACTGCCAGAAGAGCTTGAAGAAACAAGTTCCTTTGATTTAGGCATTGCTTCGCTGGTGCAGTAGTACACCCTCCTGCTACCTCGCTCACAACTGACCTTTTTTCTCTTTTTCTTGTAAATTTTTCCTAAAACATCATGACTACTGCTGGAAAGAACACACACTGAACTTAATCCTTTTGGCTTAATGTTTTTCTAAATGCACATTGGGGAATGATACCAACTGGATATCAGACGGGGGGGGGGCGGTGGGGGGGAGGGGATGGGTGTATGCCTACATGATGAGTGCGTTGCACACCGTCTGGAGAATGGTCATGCTTGAAGGTGCTGACTTGGGGAGGGGGAGGGGGAGGGAATGGAGGTATGACTGCATGGTGAGTGCCAGGCGCACTGTCTGGAGAATGGACACGCTTGAGGCTTTGACTCAGGGGGATTGGCGGGACATGAACAATGTATATAACCTGAGCTTTTGTACCCCCATAATAAGCTGAAATTAAAAATAATAATAAATAAATAAATAAAATACATAAAAAGAATAAAGAAAACCCTTAGAATGACATAAAGGGCATTTGCAGTCTGGCTTCATCACTTACTACTCTTTGCAAACTCTTTTCCTCTGAGGCTTTACCTTTATGTATGCTATTCTCTCTGCCTGGATGCTGTCTTTACTCAGGCTGCTATAACAAAATAACATACATAATGAGTATGATACGCACTGTCTAGGAGATGGACACATTTGAAACTCTGACTCGGGAGGGTGGGGGCACGGGCAATATATGTAACCTAAACTTTTGTACCCCCACAATATGTTGAAATAACAATAAAAAAATAAAATAAAATAACATAGATGGGAGGCTTAAATAACAAAAATTTATTTTCTTAGGTTTGGAGGCTGGAAGTCCCAGATCAGGGTACCAGCATGGTTGGGTTTGAGTAAGAGCCATCTTCCTGGCTTGTAGATGGTTGCCTTCTCCCTATGACCTCATATGGTAGAGAGAGAGCTCTGGTGTCTCCTCTTCTTCTTATAAGGGCGCTGGTTCTAACGGATTAGGTTCCCACCATTATGATGTCATTTAATTTCAATTACTTCTTTAAAGGCACTTTCTCCAAATACAGTCACATGGGGGTTAGAACTTCAAGATATGAATTTGGAGGGGACACAATTCAGTCCATAGCAGATGTCATTCCTTCACTTCTTAATTTGGCAAACTTTTATTCCCTCTCCAAATCTCAGCACACATCTCTTCTGTGTGTGTGCTGTACCTTGGTGTCATCCCTTGATGGTAGGAAAGAATTAGCCGTCAGCTCTGTGGAAAAAGGTTGCCGGTCAGAACAACTAATTCCCTAACTTGTTGATGTATAACCAAGTTCATGGTATGGTAAGATTCTTTATCAAAGACCTTTATTGAGTGGTTAAAAGCTGATCCTTAAAAACAACATGCTCAGTGACCTTATTTTAAACAGAAGTATAGTCCCAGTAGAGGTTAGAAATTTTCAAGGAACTTTAATTCATAGTGAAAACTTAAGGTTTTCCCAAGAGTGAACCCTAATGTAAGCTATGGACTTTGGGTGATAACAATGTGTCAGTGTACGTTCATTGGTTGTAACGAATGTACCACTCTGGTAAGGGATGTGGACAGTGGGGAAAATTGTCAATATGTGACGATAGGGTTATATGGGAACTCTGTACTTTCTACTTAATTTTGTTCTGTAAAATAAAGTTTATTAATTAATAAAAAAGAGTTCAAGCCAATGAGCTAAAAACAAAACAAAACAAAAACCTTAAGATTTTCTAGTTAATTGTAAATAAAAAAGAACAGAGATCTAAGGAATTGTTTACTTACTGACATTTTACCTAACCATTTTTCAGAAAGTGGTACATGGCTTAGACACTGAAAAGATTTGTAAATTGTTTATAGAGTTAATACAAAAAAAAGGCTCTGTGGTCTAATACGTATGGAAGCACTGGGCTTAAACAAGTCAAACAGATTTCCTATGATACTCTTCTCAGAGTTTCAATACACCCCTATGCAGGATGAATGGCCAGGAGTGGGAATATTTCAGGAAGTATTTCTCAAACTTATTTAACAATGGAACCACATAATACATTTTTGGAAATACAGCTAAAGTTATGCAGAACCACAAGAAATGGTTTTCATAGGATAATAACACAACCAAATATTTGAATTTTAGAAAGATCACGCTGGGAACAACATAAAGGAAGTGTTGTACATGGTCCAAAAATAGGACAAGGGACCACCTAAAAGGTTATTGGAATATCCCAGATGAGAATAGATGAGGTCCTGTTTAGGGCAGGAGTACGATAGTGAAACAGAAAGGATGACCTATTCTAGCATGAAATTGAGTCCAACACAGAGTTTTCTTGAGGCTCATCTAGATTTGATTACTCAGTATACTTGCTATAATACAGTCACAGAAGGGAACCTCAGGGAAGATTTCAGACTGTGCTCTGTGTATTAAAATGGGTGTTTCTGGGTGGCATGAGTTCTATACTATCTTCACATAGAAGTGTGTGGGGTGCTTAGGTCCTGTTGTCCACTTCTATAAGCTATGCTTATTGTGTTTCTATGATAACAATGCCTCTGCAGCTGCTGCTTTTTCAATGTAATTGATTGAGACACCACATTGCGATTGCACGGCTCCTGAAATCTGTCCTACACTTGCTTCATAAAGGTGTTTATTGCTCCTTTAGCATTTATTCTAGCTGCAAAGAATCCTAGGGTAACAGTTTCCTTATAAAATAAAGGCAAGTTACTTGATTTCCTGAGAGGACAGTGGTTTAGAGTGCTTTAGAAGAGCCTGGCTTCCTGTCAATTGTCTGATTATCTGCAAATTGTAGTTACTCCTGCAAATATTTTTAAATTCAGTTCTTTAGTATCAGTTCCTTACCGGGCTGGACCTTATTCAGAAGTTGTGCCCTTTTGCACTGACTTTACTTTAGAATTAAACTGATAAAAAAGCTACATAATGGGACTTATGCACTACCAGCTACTTTTTTATACCCTGTAATGTTTCTGAAAAGCTCAGGTCCAGGCCAAATTTGGCACTACCACAACTGTATCTCACATGGTCCAGGATAAAATATCTAACGTCTCCAACCAGTAAGATTGACAATATTGATAACAAAACTGGAGACAGTGTATTATAGTAGAGAATTAGCTTGACTGGGAGTCAAAAGACTAGGGGCTCCTACTTTCTCCATCACCAGCTCATTTCAGCACACTGGACAACATACTTTACCCCTGTGAGTCTGTTACTCTATTTGTAAAATGGATATGCAAATGCTTACAGTATTTGCCTCATTTTGAAATAATATCAAATAAATTTTTATATATGCAAAGCACTTTCACAATCATTTCCATATTCATTCATGTGCTTATTCCCTCAACAAAATTATTGAACGTCTCCTATATGCCTGTGTTTCTGCTAGGTTCTGGGGATACAGAGGCAGATACATAGGCAAACAATTAAATTTCAATGTAATAAATGTCATGAGAGACACAAGTGTAGGATGCTGTGATATCCTTGCAATGGCTCTGTGAGACAGGCAGAGAAGCAGTGATCATCCTAATTTTACAGAAAAGGAAATTGAAGTTCAATAAATAAAATGATTTGTCCAAGGTCATGTAGCTAGTTAGTGGTAGCTTGACAACTTGAACCTAGTCCTGACTCTGTGGTGTAATGTTCTTTCCAATGCAGAATGCCGTCTCAAGTGTTTTCCAAAGCAATCAAAATAAATTATATTTCTTAACAATTCATTGCCAATGTATAATAGAACAGAATCTTGACCAGTAAGCAGTCCTAGAGCAGGATTTACAGAAGAGCTGGTAGGAGTGGAAGCATGAGTAGAAGATATGCCTATACTTCAAATCAATTACAGAATCACATGACAAAATATCACGTCAGATAGAGACTTGGTAGTCTCCTAGGACTGTAGCACCATCAGCCCCAAAATATTTAGGAATGATCAGTGGGGTTCTACAACAGATCTTAAACAAAACAAATGAACCAATATGGTCCCTACCTAAAGGGGACTTTAGATCAAAGGCTGAGGTTATTGATCTAGTCAGAGGCACATATCTTTTACTTGATTAGTTTTACATGAACATGTATTTTGGGGAGTAACAAGCAAAAACAAAACTAATAGGAAAAAAGAGAAAGATATTAGAGAGAAGAGTACCCCATGATTTCTCCCCCTTTGGTTATGTAGGACTGGTTGCAATAAGTGGAAGGTGCTTTAAATTATAAAAGGGGAGGACTTGGAAAGAGAAGAAGAAATAACTTGTCTTCAGGTGGAAGGAATGACCAAGATGAATGGGAACTTAGGATGACAAATCAGTGGTAATTATGGCTTGGAGGGTATAAGGAGGTACATAGGGGATAGTAGCATCCTAAAATATCCCTAAACCAGGCAGAGGAACCTAGTCACAATCATAGTTAAGAGGAACATATACTACAATTCTCCTTTATCCACAGCCCAGGACCATTTGCAGTTTTGTCACTTTCATCACCATCACCAAACTAATATTTAGGGCTCTTATCATTTCCAAAGGACTTTTAAATGAGTTTTTTGATATAATACAGCAATTCTATCAGGTAGATATAATCCTTTACCATCTTGCAGATGAAGAAACTGAGTCTCAGAGAAGTAAAAAAATTTCCCCAAGGTCACCTAGCAAGTAAGTGTAGGATCCCAGCTCTTATATTGAACAATTCTGAGGTTATAGTAGATTCTAAATTCATGACATTTTGATTGGCATCTTCCCGAGGAAATTTTAGGGACTTGCCTTCATTTCATTAGCAACACATTTTCAAGTCATCTCTTAGGGTTGGTTG
The DNA here is from genome assembly GCF_020740605.2 of Lemur catta. NCBI lineage: Eukaryota > Metazoa > Chordata > Mammalia > Primates > Lemuridae > Lemur > Lemur catta. The sequence continues at coordinate 37,285,487 of NC_059155.1, read as the reverse complement.
CTTCTGAAAAGATTTCCACAGATGGCTAACCTCATCTATTTCCTTTTCAATTCTTATTATCCCAATCAGAGTGACACTGCCTGACCTTGTCCCCCTATTCTGGAGACTCATTCTATAAGGAAGCTTGTAGCATTCTATCACTGACTAACTTGCCTACAAATATAAGGTAGTGAAAATTATTTTAATGATGAGTCTTTAGAATGCCCTCTGTTTCACCTTTCATTACATGCTGTTTTCCTTGATGATGCAGCTAACCTGAGTCTCAGAAAAACACAATTTAAACTCTATAATCTCTTTCTTGCCCCACTGATCACACTGAATAATTTTCAGCTGTTCCTTTTTATGTTTTTTCCTCAGATATTTAGAGACAAATATCCTGCCCACTTACCAAATTTCTTCTCAGCTGCACAGATCAAATCACAGTCCTAGAGGCAGGAGATTTATGGCAGGGAACTGTGTCCTAAAAATGGCCAATTAGGTCCTGATTACAGGGGTTATATCTTGCACTGCATGAGGTCAGGCTATATAATTTTTAAAGCTGCTTATGATATGTTTTTATTATTTATTATCAGCTTATAGGATGTTTGGTGCTGTGGTAGTCAAAGTCTGACCTAAAGGCTTATGCACAAATATTCATCTCCATCAGCCTGACTGGGCAGAGGACTGGATGCAGAGAAAGCTGAAATGCACACTAGAGCTCTTTGTTTTTAGAGTCATACTACTCAGAAGTTAAGCAACAATCCAAACTAATCACTGCATTCTGTTCAGGACTTTAAGGTCATGATAAATTCACATGTATGGGGATTTTTTTCCTGAGATTCTGGCAGATGCGGTGTAAATTTTTCTCCATCTCTCCTCTTACTGAAGAAAGAAAGCTTCTAACATTTGATCAGAAAGCAACATGGCTACTAGAGACAAACGCAAGAGACTACATCCCATTTTACTAGAACATGCTGTGGGAACACAGATTATTGTCAAGAGAGCCACAGGATGATTTCAAAAGAAGCCTATAAATATAAGAAGGAGGTTGATTTTGTAGGTTTTTTTTTTAGCTGGAAATAATTTGAAACTTCTTTTGGAGCCATTTTGAGAAGAGCTATAAACATGATCAAAAACTGGAAGGAAAGGTTGTAGGCCAGGAGTTGTGGGAGCTTTATGAAAGAAGGCTTGTCAATTGTTTTCACATTTGGGATGGAGTAGGGCAGTGCCAGGTATTTACTGTAGACTAGAAAAGAACTTGAAATTGGAAGAGGAAGAGCTTGGGAAGCATGAGTGTTTGGAGCCTTCCTAACAGGTGTCATTCTTGAGCACCTACTATGTACCAAGCACACCATTAGGGGATTTATCTCTATGATCTCATCAAAACCACCTATCAAGTTGGTACTATTAGCATCATTTTACAGATGAAAAAACTGAGGCTTGGAAAGGTAAGTAACTTTTTAAATTTCATACAACAAGTAAGAGGTAGAGAAGATTACAACTTAATTCTGACTAATTCCATAGCCTACTCTGCTACAGTTCTAGAAAGGTTTTCACACCACCCCAAAGATGATCTTCCTCCTTCTGTATATTATGAGACAGGGGGAGTGGTAGGTTAGTCTAAGCACTGCTCTGTCTAGCTTTTTAAAACCTGGGCAGAAACCAAGAACTTCCTGGCCAAGTTTCATACAGCTTTGCCTTCAGAAACTTTAATCTTTCTATTCAGAAACCTGGATCAATGGTCCTTATCAAAGATAAAAAATGATGAGAATGAGAGATTTTCTAGAATTTGTCACCAGCTGGCTTTTTCTCCCAGATGCGAATCAAAAATGAAAATAAATGTCAGAAACCCTGAGATATAGGAGATATTACCTTAAAGCATTAAATTTCTTAGCCAAACATTCTTACTGGCTGAACAGCCTTACTGTAAATACCATCCTCCTGATCCTGGATGGGGTATGACTCTCTGGGGTATCAGTGAGGACTTCCCAGTCAGAAGGAGCTTGTGAGGGCACTGTGTTCAAGGAATGTATATGGACTACTTCCAAGTGCTCTTCACAAACCACATTTCCAACCTGTGAGGCCATGATTCTGGGGACACCTTTACTATTTCAAACACTCTATCTCTGGTCACAGATTCAACAACACCCCTTTTTCTTTGGTTAAAGCAATTCTGTTCACAAATTGATCTACAACTGTGTTAGATGATATCCCAATGAAAATGATGAATTCATCACAGACAACTCTGGATCCAAGTTTTCTGTGGCCTCATATGGACTAGTGTGCGCCTGAAGTGATGGCGTCTTCTTTTATTAGTGAGATAAATCTTCCACTCTCATTTCTCTGCTCCTCTAATTTATTCAACAGGCATTTATCAAGGACCTACCATGTGTCAACACTGTGCTCAACACTGGGAACACAAAGATAAATAAGAGAACATTTCTTTTCTTCAAGGACTTCACAATCTAGTTGGACAAGATGGACACATACCCAGGAAAGTGTAATAAAATGCTGCAGGTGAAGTCAAAAGGACACAGGAGCTGAACTAAAATAGCTCACTATGTCTAACACTTGAAGATGTGAATAAGCAAATACATTATAACAGTATTGGATTGTAGTCCAAGGTATAAAATAAATACCCAAGAGTCCACAAATAGATTTAAATAGATGATTGAATATATACGTGGGGAAAAGGGATACATCTTCCTGGCAGAAGAATTACACTTAAAAATGTGGGAGGAATGAGAGAAACAGAAAATCACTCTGAGAACACTATAGTGATAAATGTTACAGGCAAAATGTTAAGGAGCAATGTGATATTTGCATAGTCTCAAAGTATTCACTCAAATATTTATTAGTTTTAGCAAACATCCACAAATTCTTTGATATTCCTCTCTCCAGGAAGTGGAACTTCACTCCTCTTCTCTTCAGTGTGGGCTGGATTTACTGACTCACTTCTAATGAATAGAGTATGGAAAGGGAAAGTAATAACTTTACAGTGAAGAAACATAGCAATCTGAAAAATACCTGACCAGTACTCTTCGAAGGTGTCAAGATTATGATAAACAAAGGAAAGACCAAGAAACTGGCTTGGATTGGAGGAGACAAAGGAGACATGACAGCTAAATGCAATTTAGGATCCTGGATTGGATCTTGAAACAGAAAAAAGATAATGGTAGAGAAACTGGAGAATTCCAAATGAACAATGATTTTGTAAGATGCTGACATTAGATAAAATTGGGTGAAGGATTTATAGAAACTATCTGTATTATCTTTGCAATTCTTCTATAAGTGTAAAAGTATTTCAAAATGAAAAGTTTTAAAATGTTACAGGTGCATAAAAAAATAAAGCCAGTCTTCGAATGTTACTGGAGGGTTTTCCAAAAGAAGTGGGGCTTGAATTGAGTCTTGAAAGAAAAGCAGATGTTGGCAAGGTAGACAAGGAAAGGGAAGCCACTCCAAAGGGGACCCTCCAGGTATAGTAAGCCCCTTGGAAAAGATGCAGAGCTATAAAATAGCTACTAGTTTGGAGCAATTAACTAGCTGCAGGATTTGGAATTTCCATCTCTTGGAGACGTTGGCCTAGATTTCCAACTCTAACTGAAAGGTCAGTCATGGAGGCCACTCAGTGTAAAGAAATGAACACTGGCCTGGGAACCTGGGTTCTCATCTTGTATCTCTATGTGTGACCATGCCAACTCACTCAGCCTTTCTAATCCTAGGTTTCTTCATTTACAAGAAGGGAATAAGACCAATTTGCTCTGCCTTCCTTAGAAGGTTAGTGTGAAAATCAAAAGTAACAAAGAAACTGAGTATGCCTAAAGACCATGAAGTATTATAGCCATAGGAAGTCCTATTCTCTATTTTTCATAGCCTAACCCAGCAGATGGCAATTGTGTGCCACACATGGTAGGGGAAATGTTTAAACTAACAATTGTTATCATAATAACAATTGCTGTGTTTTTTTTAAATAAACAAACTTAATTTTTATATAGTTCAGAATTATACATGTGAATTCAATGAGGGGAAAGATCAATGCCACCTAATATAGATTTTTTTTAAATAATAAATAATTAGATTTTTCAATATTAACAGTAATTTTTTTAAAGTCCTGTCTGTATTCTTCCTAAATATTTCTCAAACTCATGTTGATGTCTTATGACCACCTTCAGGGCCAATGCTAACCCTTATGACTTCTTTGCATGAATTAGAACACAGCGTCTCTTTCTCCAGAAGGATAAAGCCTCTTACCAAGGCACAAACTTAGCAACTGAAGCACAGACTGAATTTCAGCTCCCATTTGCCTCCTCAGACAGGCACCCTTGTGTAGTGAATGACCTGAACAATCATATGCAGTCACCCTTAGTGTCTTCATTTAAGTCTTTGGGATCACATCTGGTTTAGGACAATAGCTTTTCAGTATATTACCTAATCCTGCCTCCTTTTGTACTCCTCAAATCTACCCTGCATTCTTCTGCCAGAATACAAATCTGACCATACTACTCTCATGCCTGAAACCCTATGGTAGCTCTCAATTTCTTATAGAATAAATCCCAGATTCCTTAGCCTAACACAAGGAGTCCTCCATGAACTGAGCCCCATCCTGCAGCATTGTTGCTGGCTTATTCTGCTTCACACCCTGAGCTCCACTACAATCAAAACTTACAGTTCTGTAGTTCTCCACATGCTTCCTGCTGTTGTATGCTTCTTATCCTTTGCTCCTACTGATTCCTCTGCATAGACTTCCTGGTCTGCCCATACCTGTTCTCCCCTAAACTAAATCTTATTCATCTTTAAGGTTCAATTTCGTGTCACCTCCCCCAGAAATCTTCCCCTTGACAACCCAGCTTGTGCTGAAGAAGGCATGAACATGAGGGTGGAGAGACACAAGAGAGGGTACTCTTCTGTCATGTTCTCTAGCCCCTGGTGCATAGGTCTACCTCTCTACCACTATTATGGAATTAATCACAAGGAATTCCAATGGTCTATTTATGTTTCTCTCTTCTCTATTAAAGGTCAGTGAAAATAGGGACTGTTTCTTATTTAAGATTGTACTGCCAGGAACTAGTAGAGTGTCTGCCACATGTTATGGGCTCAAGACAGGTTTATTAAAAGAAAAAAATAAATGTATGAATAATCCGAATGCTGGCATCAAAAAAGTTGTAATAAATTATTCTACCTAATTTTCTTATTAAAACTATGAAAAAAACTTGTGCCTAGAGAGGGTAAATAGCTAATGAGAGTCACATAGTTAAAAATTGTACCAGACTTAGGATCAAAATTTCTTTCCTTCCTGTCTTGCTTCCATTTTCCTACACTGGCCATAGACTTATTATCTCTTAAATATTCAACCAAATAGACAGGTACTTCTTTTGAGAGAATTTTCAATTTATAAATCTCTCTTCAAATGCTTTTCTCTCCTATTTTCTGGCAAATACCATCTGTCAACTGGTATTTTATGTGAATGGAATAACAGAAGGTTTGTGCTCTTCGGAAAGTGTTAGAAGTTAATACTTCCCGCTGTGGTCCATATTTGGTTACTTAAAGAGAAAAAGTCTTTTTCAACATGAATAAGGAAAAATCCATTTGAAGTTTAACTGATTCATTTACAAACTGTGGTTTAGTTCATGGTAACTTTGATTCTTATAAAACTTTTTTGGAAGTGTGCCACGATTTTTTTTTTATCTCCCAAAAGATATCAGAACAAGGAGTTGATAACGTTCTCAGCTTTGAAGCTACTGAAGAATTTACAAGGGGAAATGGATGATATAGACTCCATAAAAATTAAACATTTTCATACATACGAAAATGGTTAAAATAATAAGGCAAACAACAGATGAGAAAAAAGTTAATAGTACACGTGGCAAAGGGTTAATGTCTCTATAATCTAAGAAGCTCATACAAATTGATGAGAAAAATATTAAGGCACTCAATGTAGATAAGTGAGTAATAGAGATGAACAATTTATAAAAGAAAATGCTACTAGTAAAAAAGCATAGAGGAAAATATTTAAACTCTCCAGCAATCAAAGAAATAAAAAAGAGAATTTAATGATGCTCCTTTATGGCTATTAAATTAATAAAAATCAAAATGTTATTGATCATCCATCATGCTTGCAAAGTTGTAGTAAAATTGGCACACGCCCCTAACACTGATGGCAGAGTAGACTGGAATAAACATTTTGAATTTGGCTAAGTGTAGCCTTTGGCATGGTAATCCTACTTCTGAGAATTCAACCTCATGAAATAACCCAAAAGAAAGGGAAAATAAACTATAGTCATAAAAATGTCCATTTAAGTACTATCTAGGGCAGAAAAATAAGAAACCACCTAAATATTTAATAAAGGTAAATTATCTAGCAAAGCAGTAATAATCTAAATGATGAGACATTATGCAGTCATTATAATTATGATTGAGAAGACAATGTAAATGGCACAGAAAACATTTATGACATAGAAAGTGAAAAAAGTATAAAGTAAGAATAACTCTGATACAATCATGGTTATGAAAAAGTAATATTTTTGGGGGGTGTGGATCCTATTCCTAAGTCCTTATGCTCCCATGAGAGAGTTTTTGCTGCACTCTCCAGGAAGAAGTTATCAGAAAGGCATTTTAAGGCCTTGTCTTTATTTCCTCTCCTAAGGAAGAAAAATTTGCATGATTGACGAGACAGGAAAGTGCCACTGGATACTTGCATACATGTTTCTTTCTTGCTCTCTTTGGGGGCACTTTTTCTTCTCTCTACCCTTGCTCCATATATGGTAAAGATGCTAGGTCAGGGCTCAGGACTTACCTTCTGCAGGCAAAACTGGAAGTCTTTCTCCTTTTTGTCCCTCTTATCCCTGCTCATCCAGGGTGTGTCTGAACCTTTCATGTGGCTAGCTGGGTAAATGCCGAGTCTATAGACCTAACTCTCCCCATATAAAGGTCCCATGATATAGTCTTGAGGCATAGTAATAGGGAATCCCCACTTTGGTAACCAGTCCAAACCACTTCTTCCAATCCAGCTTTATTGACTATAAACAAATATTTAATTTTGCCTTGCTCCCATGTCTATTTCTTTATTGCTTTCAGAATGAAGAAAGAAAGATCGAGTAATGAGCTCCTGCCAACCTTGTTACAGGTGTCTATGAGTCTAGAAGGGAATCCAGCAAAATGAAATCCATCGATTTATTGGGGAAATATATATGGCTGAGAATTCTTTCTTTCATTTGGTTTTCTGTTAATCTTATTTGACATATGAACAGCTCCAAACCCCAGGCAGGTAGTACCTGTTGGACTTAATCCAGATAATACTATGTGGTTAGCATACACCCAGAAACCACTTTTCTAGGGATTTTGCAAGCTTCATGGGGGCATGGGTAGTCTTATATTTTCCAGAGGTAGCACTCAAGGGACCATTCATTGGTATTAGTGGGAACCAACCTGATCCAAGCTGAGCCAATACGATCTCTTCCCTAGTGTTTTGAAAGCTAATCTGAGAGAATAAAACTGATATACATTGAGAAACAGGCAATGGATAAAAAGAGTATATTCAAGGGACACTAAAGTTCCTTTTTCCAGTCATTGGTTACAATCAGCTATACCCCTTCTTCTATACTCATTAATCTAAACCAATACATTCTTATTTTTGCCTAACCTGGCTTAAGTTGGAATCTAGCCAGAGTTCTTACTATTGCATGTTGTAGTTGTATCTGTGAAACCGTATCAAGACATATGCATTAGGGGTGTGTCTTAGTTCATGCAGACTGTTGTAACAGAATACCATAGACTGGGTGGCTTAAACAACTGAAGTTTATTTCTTACAGTTCAGGAGGCTGGAAAGTCCAAGATCAAGGTACTAGCAGATTGAAGGCCTGGTAAGGGCCCTCTTCCTGGTTTGCAGGTGGTCAACTACTCTTTATTCTCAAATGAGAGAGAGGGAAAGAGAGAGAGATAAACTGTCATTTCTTTTCATAAAGTTACAGATCCCTTTCATGAGGGCTTCACCCTCAGGATCTAATTACCCCCCCAAAGGCCTTACCTCTAAATACCATCACTCTGGGCTTTAGGGTTCAACATGTGAATGTTAGGGGGACACATTCAGCCCATAGTAAGGTGCTTCTGTGACAGTAGTGAAACTGCCCTGAATCTCATTCCAGGCCTACCTAGGAAGGTTATACCAAAGTGTATCACTGAACTTTGTTGAAGAAAGCCTATTCTGCACACATACCATAAGAAGAGTTAATATTTTAAACAATCCCTACATCATTCTGTTTTTTCATAAAATTAAATCAAAATTGTACAAAATCACTCACAATTGTATCTCATCAACTCTGTTAGAATCACAGCAGGTATGAATGAGTGGCAAATTCATGAATTGTGCATTAGTTTATATCTTTTCCCCAAAGCTAATTGTTGGCTTTATTTTTCTTCTATTAGAGCTGTCAGTGCACAGTGATATATGATAAGCCTTGAATCTTAATGAGAAACAAAAAGAAATTTTTAAACGTGAGCATAATTACACAATGACATAGAGTTTGTTTCTTTTTCTCCCCACTAGTTCTCATCAAGGCAAGAATTTTGGAAATTAACACAATCAGCTCTGGGAATAAATATGTAAACAAAATTTATTTATCTGTTGATTACCTTTCACCATGAAGAACATTATTTAGAGTTGGCCTAATAGCTATTAGGTGGCACAAAAGAGGTGTGTGTGTGTGTGTGTGTGTGTGTGTGTGTGTGTATGTGTGTGTGCTTGAATGTGTATGACTGAAATCCACATTGTAAGCTTTTGCTGTTTTCCAAGCTGAAAGCATCCTTTTCTGATCTAAGTGGCTGGGGGTGATGATTACAGGCTTTGCACCTGGAGACAGGATCCCCTTCTCTCCTTGGCACATTGGGGATTCTTAGCTATTATCAGGCCTGCCAGGCAAACCCTTGTGATGGCAGTCAATATTTACTTTGCCTTAAGTGAAATTATCTTTCTTTTTTGTTCTAAGTATCATTTTGAAATACAGAGAATATTGGCCATGGCTAGAACCTCTAGAACTAGTTAATGCTGTCAGTCAAATGACAGCATTGGTATAAGCTACTTCACCACCCTCCAATTTTATAAATGAATGGTGTCAAGTCATAAAGAACTCCTTAGACACTTTGGAATGAAAAAAAGTGACAATCAAATGTCTACCCCTCAATGTCTCTTTAATTCCAATGCAAGTTTTATTTTGTTCCCCTTTCCATGATTATCTCATTAAAAAAAGAGAAGGAAATCAAGTTACATTTTGTTCTCTAATCTGCTGCACTTCTTTCCACAACTATGACCCTGACCTCAGGCCAACCTTTAGAATTTTGACTCATCCTGTTTGATTTTCCTCGCAGATATTAGCCTTCTATTGAAGGCTGAAGAGAAAGTATAAACCTCTGAGTAGTATATGTGTAAGGAAATATAGGTGGATGGGAAAATATAGACATCCTCTAAGATACCAGCTATCAGTGAACAAAGGCATCCACAATGCCAATAAGCATGTGGTAAAAGGTTTGTATTTCACATCAGGAGGTCCCTGACTCAGTCAAGACTGTCATGTGCTTAAAATGCAGATCAATGTTGTCAAAAAATGAAAAAGTCTCCATAATATGTGAATATATAGAAACATGTAAAGTAAATGTGACATTTATGGACATTAGAAAGTGATTAATTTTTATCGTAGCCTAACTATTTGTATATAATCTTAGTCTGCAAAGCACTTTCATTATAATCCAGTAAAATCAGCACTGTTAGTACATAAATTTTCTGCTCCTATTCATAGCAAAACTCCTAAAAAGAGTTGTCTATGTTCATTGTCTCTCCTTTGCCTTCCGTTGTCTTTTCAACCACCAGCCTTTCACCAAGCATTCTTCAGAAAGCACCCTTGTTGTCATGTTCCTCAGTAACTTCCAATGTCTACTGGCCAATTCTAAGTTCTCATTTTGCTCAATCTCTCTGCAAAATTTGATATGGTTTATCACTCCTCCCCCTTTGCCTTGAAACACTTTCTTCTGAAACACCATTCTCTCTTGCTTCTTCTCTTATCTCACTACTTGTTCCTTCTCAGTTTCCTTTGTTGCATCCATCTACTTTATTTAGCCTATTAATGTAGAAGTGACCCAGGTTCAATCCTTGGACCTCTTCTCTTCTCTATCTACACTTTCTCTTTTAGGAGTTGATCTTTTCAATTTCCAGGATTTCAAAAACCATTTATAACTTGAAAATTGCTAGATCCATCTCTCCAAATCTAAGCACTTTTTAAGTTCCAGACACATACATTTAACTTCTACCTCAACCTTTCCACTTAAATATCTAACAAAAATGTCAAACTTTGTATATCTACCAGAACTTATGATTTTCCCCTAAACTATGTTCTTTCAGTCTTCCTTGTCTCAGTTGATGTCAACTAGAACCTTTCACTTGCTCAAGGCTAAAACCTCAGAATTGACCTTGATATCTCTCTTTCCCTCACACACCATATCCAATCTATCAAGATATTGTGTTGGCTCTACCTCAAAAATATGTCCCAAATCTGACCACTTCTCACAACCTCTGCTTGATGACAATCAGGGTAGGAGCCAGCATCATTTCTCACCTGGATGATTGTAATAGCTTCCTAACTTCTCTTTATTTCCACCCTTGGCCTCCTTCAGTCTATTCTCTACATAGCAGAGTTATATTTTTAAAAATTTAAATCATATCAAATCACTACCATGCTGAAACCCCCATAACATTCCATCATACTCAGAATAAAATCAAACCATGGCCTGGAAGGCTTTCTATGATCTTGCACTATTTCCTGCTTCTCTTGAGTTTCCTCAGTCTGCTCCAGCCTCCTCTCTGTACCTCCAACATAATTAAGCACACTCAACTTAGCATTTTTGTACTTTCTGTTTCTTTCTGCCTTCATCCAAATCTTTGCATGGCTGGATTCCTTATTTCATTCAGATTTCTGCTCAAAAGTTTCCTCCTGAAAGAAGTCTTCCTAGAACATTCTATTAAAAAATTTGTCCATTCATCCTCTCTATCCCTCTCTATTCTGTCATTCTGCTTTATTTTTTTCCATTAAACCATAGCATACAACTCTCCGAAATTATACATTAAATTATTTATTTACATGTTTATTGACTATTTCTCCATATAGACTGTAAGCTCCATGAAGACAAGGGCTTTTTCTTGTTCACTGTGAAAACCTTACTGCTTAGCAAATACTAGGTACCCATAACTGTGTGGGATGAATGAATCAATCATCCTATTTTATGAGAAATATTTATTTTCAGAGAAAACCGAAGCATTAGAAGTTAAATAACTTGTCCAAGATCACAGAGCTTTGATCTGAAATCTTATCTCCATTGCATTTACTCTGGTTGAAATTACACATGGTCATTCACAATGCTTGAACAGAAAACCTCTGAGGTCATACTGTATCACCAAGCTCTTTCATTATGTATACCAGCAACACATAGCATAGGACAGTCAAAGCCTAGCAGACTAACTTGCAATAAATTTCTAATGCATGCACTGATAGATGAGATTTAATACTTAGTTTTCCAAAGACAAGCCTGCCATTGAACCTAGACTTTAACTGATGATGATTGGATTTCTCCTTAGATGTGTCTATTTTTTGTAAACGGATGGATTGATTACAAATAACTCATATCTTCAGATTGTTCATTAATTAAAGAAATAGAGAGGTGAAGCTGGCATACTTGCTGCTTCCTTCTGCAAATGGAAATGAGGCTCAGACATCCAGGACTGCACATTAAGTTGACTTTTTAAAAATAGGGACTGACAACGTTAATAATTCAAGGCATAGATGTCTCTATCTTAGCTCATGAGCTTTTTTAATCTTTGGAGACTAGGATATAAATCATATCTTTGGTACAAAGTATTAATAAAAGTACGTTTGCTTTAATTGTGGTCTTTTGTAGATGGCTCTTCCTCACAACGTGTTAGTGACACAAGCTTTTTTATTGAGAAAAAGAATGTTCTGTAGTCCTAGGTTGGCACTATAGTCCATACAATGAAAGATATTTGCAAATAATTTCTCTATCTTTCAACCTGTATGAAATTCCACCATGTCTGATTCATTTCTTTGGATCTCAGATCTTGGTGTCTAATGATTTGTCCCTTTGAGTGCAAATACCCAGGGCAAGGGTCCTCTGTCTCCCTTAACCAATACCACTATTTAATGAGTCTCTAAGATCCAAAGGGATCTGTTCTACTCATGGTACCTTGATGGTATGGGTGGTGACAAGGAATCACTTTTATCTGTAAATGTTACCTACATGAGCAAGATCTTCAACTTTTTTGATGAAACTGGTCAGTTCATAATTTTTCTGAGCCAGAGGTTGCCATTATCATGTTCCCTCCTGGATTAGCCTTTATTTACAGGACATAGCTAAAGTGAGTGAAGAGGAAATATATGAGTTTGTGTATGGAGAGAGTGACAGTGTCTACTTTTGAAGGGAGCAACCAACCAGAAGCATGAAATCAAATTTCACATCTTTGGACAGCTCCAGGATTATTTGAATAGACTTTCACAAGCTGTCATCATCATCCTTAGAGCCCACCTTCATTTCTCTCTTCTTTTTAACACATTGACTACCACATTGGAAAAAAAAATTTCCTTGGAGTCACGGTGTTTTATCACAAAAATAGAATAAAAACTTCAAAAACAAAACGATCCTTTCTAATTTAATGAAAAAATTGTTACTTTTATTGTTTTCTGTGTGTGGGTTATATGCAACTTGAAAAATAGTTCTTGTGGCTCCCAATGGGAAGAGACATGTGAGTTATGTATGCTTCATGAGGCCCCAGGCTCAAAACTCGTGTGAGTTAAATACAACTCACATGGCAGTTAATGTGTTAAAGCAGGACAGTTAAGAGGCTTGGAGTTGAGAAAGGTGGAGATTTTAATCCCAGGTTACTGTCTATATGCCCTTAGGCAGGTTGCAAAACTTTTGTTTCTCCATTTGCTTACCTGCAAAATGGAGAAAAGATTAGCCCCTGTTTCATAAGGGTTGATGTGAGGATTAAACGAATTGATGCTTGTAAAATGCTTAGCATTGTGCCTAACACATAATTAAATTCACTAAATGAAGGCTATTATTGTTGATGGCAGCGTTGCCTCCTCTAAGTGGAATTGTGTTATAACTTTGGCACTTCCCAGCCATGTGTCTTTCAGCAAGTCAGTCACATCTCTGAATCTTGGTTTTATCATTTGTTAAATAAGGAGAATAATAGTTTCTACCTGAAATGGTTGTTGCAAATATTACACAGGATAATCAGTGTAAAGCTCTTAGCAAAGTACCTCGTATATTGTAAGTAACCAAATAAATGCCGATCGTGTTTTTGTTACTTCCTGTATTACCTAACCAGCCCTAAGATTTCTCTGGAATAAATCTTCTATTGAGGTGGGAAAAGAGAGGCATGGGGGAGAATCTGAATGCATAATAGGAATATCTGTACACAGACAGAGGTGAAGGTTTGATGAAACTTCAAATATAACAAGACCACATAATTCATACATAGAAAGAGAATGAAATTTAAACATTAAAATACATTTTTATTTTCACAATGTGGGAGATGACAACACAATGCATCAAATTTGATTAAGAATGAATTCTAGACTTAAAATTATTCCACAGAGTGATGAAACTGAAAGATTTCTTAAGGGAGATTACAGTAATTAAATTAATCCCCTTGCCCTCTTCAGGAATTGAAAACCTTGCCCACTTTGAAGTTGACAGAAAGGAATATTTGATCTACTCACGTGGCCATTGGCACAACACCACTCTTCTCTGTCATCCTACTACATCATCTTCACATGTGCTCTTTGAATCCTGTCCATAAATCCAATTTCCCCAAACTAGATACTTACTCTAAACACATTGAGAAAGTATTTGCTGTTCATGCCATATATGAAAAAATAATCAGTACTCTCAATTACAATCACAATTTCTGATTTAAAATGGAATATAAAAGGAGAAATAAAAGGGACAGATCTAAAATATTCAAATGCCCACAATGAGTCAGAACTACCAATCTCATGACTAACCTATAGAATACCTTTTTAGAAATTGGGAGCCAGAAATATTTTGGTTTGATATTGAAAATCTAAGTTCCCTATAATTCATACTCTACACAATTAGACTGTGCACTGATTCTAATAAGTAGCGTAAGTATCTAAATAACATATAAATATTTCCAAACACTCAAATGGCTTAGCTCTAGGCATGACAGGTCTTTAGAAACCTTGCATAATGCAGTTCATGGTTTAAAATAACATCATGTTTTCCTATATGTGACAGAGAGTTTGATCTATCTAACTATCCACAAGGCCAAATGTACTCTATTTAAATTACTTTTCTAAGAACTTCTATTCCAAATACCCATTTATGATTGCTCAGATGTATTTATGGGATTAATTTTTACTGAAGATAGTTTTATAGGAAAGTGGTGATCTAACAGATTCAAATTTTTGAGTGTTTTTTGCACCTTCTAGCATTTTTTTTTTTGATCTTCAAGACTTGTTAAAAATACAAAAACAAAAATAAAACAGAACAGATTCAGGTAGCTTAGGTAAAATATAATTGGATAATAATCCAAGTCACAAATCACACGACATAATTTACCAGATGCTCAAAACAGTCTTGGGAGGTAACAAAAAGGGTTTGATTCCAAATAGTTATTTTTTAATAATAATAATCAGTTAATAAGATGATGCTTATATATTTGATTCTTCAACTTACTTTTTCTAATTGTTTTTGCGTAGAGATAGAGGGTCTTTCTTTGGGCATCTTGTGTTTTTTTAAATTGATTTTTATGCATATTTGGGAAGAAGGTGAATGTTTCACAAGAAATAAGTAATTACTGAAGGAGATGTGTATGGATTCCCAGAGCTGCAATAAACTCACTAGAGGTAATAAATTGTGGTTCCTAGCTTTGATTTTTTCGAGGGGGTTATTGTTGTTTACAAGGAAACATCATACTTTAATAAATGCTTTTTAGTGACTATCACTGATACAGCCATTTAGAAAAGACAGAAATATTTGTTACATATTTTAATTTACACATTTCACTTTTTTTATTTTAGCATATTATGGGGGTACAAAGTTCAGGTTATATACATTGACCATGTCCTGCCCATCCTCCCGAGTCAGAGCTTCAAGCCTGTCCATTCCCCAGACAGTGGGCCTGGCACTCACCATGTAGTTATACCTCCATCCCCTCCTCCCACCCCCCACCTCCCCGAGTCAGCACCTTCAAGCATGACCATTTCCCAGATGGTGTACAATGCACTGATCATGTAGGCATACACCCATCCCCTCCCCCCACCCTTCGCCACAGTCTGATATCCAATTGGTATCATTCCCCAATGTGCATTTAGGTGATGATCAGGGAGACCAATTTTCTGGTGAGTACATGTGATGCTTGTTTTTCCATTCTTGGGATACTTCACTTAATATAATGGGTTCCAACTCTCTCCAGGAGAACCAAAAAGATGTCGTATCACCGTTATTTCTTATAGCTGAGTAACACTCCATGGTATACATATACCACAATTTACTAATCTATTCATGAATTGATGGGCATTTGGGTTGTTTCCACATCTTTGCAATTGTGAATTGTGCTGCTTTAACATTTGGGTACAGGTGTCTTTGTCATAGAATGACTTTTGTTCCTTTGGGTAGATGCCCAATAATGGGATTGCCGGATCGAATGGTAGGTCTACTTGAATCTGTTTAAGGTATCTCCATAACGCTTTCCACAGGGGTTGCACTAGTTTTCAGACCCACGAGCAGTGTATGAGTGTTCCTGTCTCTCCGCATCCATGCCAACGTGTTGTTTTGGGACTTTTTGATAAAGGCCATTCTCACTGGAGTTAAGTGATATCTCATTGTGGTTTTGATTTGCATTTCCCTGATGATTAGGGATGTTGAGCATTTTTTCATATGTTTGTTAGCCATTCTTATATCTTCTTCTGAAAAATTTCTATTCATGTCCTTTGCCCACTTTTTGATAGGGTTGTTTGATTTTTTCTTGCTGATTTTCCTGAGTTCTAAATAGATTCTTGTTATCAGTCCTTTATCTGATGTGTAGTATGCGAAAATTTTTTCCCATTCTGTAGGTTGTCTGTTTATTCTCTAGACTGTTTCTTTGGCTGTACAGAAGCCTTTAAATTTAATCAGGTCCCATTCATTTATTTTTGTTGTTGCTGTGATTGCCTTAGGTGTCTTCTTCATAAATTCTTTGCCTAGACCAATGTCTGTAAGAGTCTTTCCTACATTTTCTTCTAGAATTCTAATCATTTCCCATTTAAGGTTTAAATCTGTTATCCAGTATGATTTGATTTTTGTGAGAGGTGAAATCTGTGGGTCCTGTTTCAGTCTTCTACATGTGGCTATCCAGTTTTCCCAGCACCATTTATTGAATAGGGATTCTTGTCCCCAGAGTAAGTTTTTGTCTATTTTGTCAAAGATTAGATGGCTATATGAGGATGGTTTTATATTTTGATATTCTGTTCTGTTCCACTGGTCTGTGTCCCTGTACTTGTGCCAATACCAGCCAGTTCTAAGAACCACAGCCTTGTAGTATAGTTTGAAGTCTGGCAAATTAATACCTCCTAGTTTTTTTTTTATTGCTTAAAATTGCTTTTGCTATACAGGGTCTTCTCTGATTCCATACAAAGTGTATAATTATTTTTTCTAAATCTGTGAAAAATGATCTTGGTAATTTGACAGGGATTGCATTGAATCTGTAGGTCACTTTGGGTAATATAGACATTTTAACAATGTTGAGTCTTCTGATCAACGAGCATGGTGTGTTTTTCCACCTATTCACATGTTCTGCAATTTCCTTCCTCAGTGTTTTATAGTTTTCCCTGTAGAGATCCTTTACCTCTTTAGTTAAATGTATTCCTAGATATTTTATTTTCTTTGTTGCTATTTTGAAGGGTATTGAGTCTTTAATTTGGTTCTCCGATTGACTAATATTGGCATATATGAATGCCTCTGATTTGTGTGTATTGATTTTGTAACCTGAGACTTTACTGAATTCATTAATCAATTCCAGGAGTCTCTTGGTCGAATCCTTGGGGTTTTCCAGATATAACATCATATCATCAATTAAGAGTGAGAGTTTGACCTCTTCTTTCCCTATTTGGATTTCCTTGATTCTGCTCTCTTGCCTGATAGCTCTCGCAAGGACTTCCAATATTATGTTTAAAAGTAATAGGGAAAGTGAGCAGCCTTGTCTCGTTCCAGTTCTGAGTGGGAATGCTTTCAATTTTTCCCCATTTAGTATGATGTTGGCTGTGGGTTTGACATATATGGCTTCTATCATTTTTAGGTAGGTCCCGTCAATGCCTATTTCGTTAACCATTCTTATCATAAAAGATGGTTGACTTTTGTCAAATGCTTTTTCTGCATCTATTGAGAGGATCATATGGTCTTTATTTTTGCTTCTATTTATGTGGTGAAATACATTTATAGATTTTCGTATGTTGAACCACCCCTGCATCTCTGGGATGAAGCACCGTTGGTAGCAATGGATTATTTATTTGATAAGCACTTGGATATGATTTGCTAGGATTTTATTGAGAATTTTTGCATCTATATTTATAAGTGAAATTGGTCTGTAGTTTTCCTTTTTTGTTGCATCCTTTCCTGGTTTTGGTATCAATGTTATATTGGCTTGGTAAAACGTGTTGGGGAGAATTCCATCCTTCTCGATATTGGAGAATAGTTTATGTAGGATGGGCAATAGTTCTTCTTTGTATGTGTGGTAAAATTCGGGTGTGAACCCATCTGGACCAGGGCTTTTCTTTTTGGGAAGGATTTTTATTGCTGTTTCGATTTCAGTTCTTGATATTGGTCTATTCAGGAATTCTATTTCTTCCTGATTGAGCTTGGGAAGGGTATGTGTTTCTAAGAAATTGTCCATTTCCTCCACATTTTCCAGTTTGTGTGCATAAAGATTTTTGTAGAATTCATAGATGATATCGTGTACCTCTGTGGCGTCGGTTGTGATTTCTCCTTTCATGTTCCTGATGGAGGTTATTAGAGATTTTTCTTTTCTGCTTTTGGTTAGTCTAGCCAGAGGTGTGTCTATTTTGTTTATCTTTTCAAAGAACCAACTTTTTGTTTTATTAATTTCCCTTATGGTATTTTTGTTGTCCTTTTCATTTAATTCTGATTTGATCTTAATGATTTCTTGCCTTCAGCTGGGTTTGAGGTCAGTCTGTTCTTCTTTCTCCAGCTCTTTGAGTCTATTCATTAAGTTGTCCATTTGTAAGTTTTCTGTCTTTTTGGTATAGGCATTTATGGAAATGAATTTTCCTCTCAGGACTGCTTTAGCTGTGTCCCATAGACTTTGATATGTTGTGTCTCCTTTGTCATTTAATTCAAAGAATCTTTTGATTTCTGACTTGATTTCCTCCTTTATAAAATAGTTGTTCAGGAGAAGGTTGTTTACCTTCCATGACTTTGAGTAGGAATGATAGTTTCTGTTAGGGTTCATTATTACTTTAATTCTGCTGTGATCTGAGAAGATGCATGGTATGATTTCTATTTTTTAAAATTTTTTAAGACATGCTTTATGTCCCAGGATATGGTCAATCTTTGAGAATGTCCCGTGAGCTGATGAGAAGAATGTATACTCAGTGGATTTTGGGTAGAATGTCCTGTAGATGCCAGTCAGGCCCATTTGTTCTAGCATTCTATTTAAATCTACTATTTCTTTGCTTATTTTCTGTTTGGAGGATCTGTCCTGTGCTGTCAGTGGGGTGTTAAAGTCTCTAGCTATCACAGTATTGTTGTCTATCATTTGGTTCAGATCAAGTAGTGTTTGCTTTATGAATCTGGGTGTGCGTAAGTTGGGTGCATATATATTAAGTATGGTTATGTCTTCTTGTTGAATTGTGCCTTTCACCAGTATTTAGTAACCATCTTTGTCTTTTATTACTTTTGTTGGTTTAAAAACTAAGTTATTGGAAATTAAAACTGCCACAGCAGCTTTCTTTTGGTTACCGTTTGCTTGAAATATCTATTTCCATCATTTTATTTTCAGTCTAAATTCATCTTTGCAGGCTAGGTGAGTATCCTGAAGACAGCAGATACTTGGTTTGCGTTTTGTTATCCATTGTGCCAGTCTCTGTCTCTTGAGTGGGGAATTCAAGCCATTCACATTTACTGAGAGAACTGACAAGTGGGACAGATTTCTGTTCATGTTGTTGCGTAGAACTTCATTGCTATGTTTTCTCTCTTGAGCCATTGTGGTGGCTGGAATTTGATCTTTAGCTCTTGAGTAGTTTTACATTCGTGGGTCTTTCTTGTGCTGATCCATGTGAAATTCTCTTTTGAGTACTTCTTGTAGGTCTGGTCTTATCTTGGTGAATTCCCCCAGTCCTTGTTTATCTGAGAACGTCTTAATTTCTCCTTCATATAGAAAACTTAGCTCAGCTGGGTACAAGATTCTAGGCTGGGCATTATTCTGTTTCAGAAGAGTGAGAATGGGGCCCCAGTCTATTCTTGTTTGTAAGGTTTCAGTTGAGAAATCTGGCATAATTCTAATGGGCTTTCCTTTGTATGTTACTTGTTTCTTTCTCCTTACAGCTCTAAGAAGGGTCTCCTTAGTGGATATTTTGATCAGTCTGATGACTACGTGGCATGGTGTTTTCCTGTTTGCTATGAATCTACCAGGGGTTCTTTGAGCTTCTTAAACCTGTATATCTACAGTTTTAGCAAGGCCTGGGAAATTTTCCTCAATTATGTCTTCAAATAGCTTATCCAGCCCTTGTTTATTATCTTCTTCACCCTCAGGGATGCTGATAACTCCCACATTAGGCTTCTTCACATAATCCCACATTTCTTGTAGACTCTGATCTTTTTTCTTATTTCTTTGCTCTATCTCTGTGACTGACTTATGTAATTGGAAAGAGTTATCTTCAATCTGAGATTCTTTCTTCTGTTTGATCTACCCTGCTCTTGAGACTTTCCACTGTGTTTTGTAGCTCCCTGAATAAATTCTTCATTTCTGGAAGTTCAGTTTGGTTTTTCTTCAATATTTCAATTTCCTTAGCAAATTTTTCTTCCAAATCCTGGATTTTTTTTTTTTTGTGATTTCTTTGTGTTGGTTATCCATTTTTTCTTGTATATTATTCAGCTTGTTTATAATCCATAACTGAAATTCTTCATGTGATATGTTGGTATTTTGAATCTGGTTTGTGTCAGTTGGTATCCATTTGATTCTTTGTGCTCCCCGTATTTTTCCGCTGAGCCCTTCTCATCTGGATCTATCATTAGATCTTTTCTCACAGCTTTAGTCTGGCTAGCAGCACGCCTTGTACTCTGTTCTTAGGCTGTGAAGCGATCTAGGTATGTTGCTTCCTTTGTCAAGAGGGGGAGACTGTTGTGTATTGTTTAGAGTTTTTTCTATCTCAATTGGGGGGCTGCTTCTGATGGATCCATCCCCAGAAGATTGGTTTGACCTAAGACTGGTTTGGCAAGTTAAGTCACTGTGTTGTGGACTTTCAGTTAGCAGGCAGGATTCACATTATTTGCAGGCAGAAAGTCTCTCTCTTTCTTTTTTTTCTTCCTTTTCTTTGGTTCTTCCTCTAGAGGGGTGGTTGCTGACTCTTTCTGCATGAAAGACACTGGCTAGGGGGAGGAGGCGGTGCCCTCGCTTGCTCAGTGCCCCAGCTGCTGCAGCTCCCATGGGCAAAAGTCTGCCCTGGCCCAATGTCCCCAAGGTCCAGGCTCCACTCTCTCGCATCTGGGGAAGCACTCAGTGTTAACGCAAGGGCGGGGATCCTAGAGAGGGTCCACGGACCAGTGGAGGGAGCCACCCAGGGAGCTGCTTGGCATCCTATGGCTCTGCAGCGGCTAGGCCTTGGACCCCACAATGGCGACTGCTCGTCTGCAGATTGCCAGCACTGGGTGTGAATGTTCAGGGTCTGGCAGGCACCAGAGTTGGGGGCCTGGTGAGCTCAGGAGTACACAGTAGCTCCCCGGGGAGAGGGCCGCTGCAAAGAAAGAGGAAAAAAAAGACAAAAAAAAGGAAAAAAAAATCTGTAATTCTGCAACGCGTCACTGCCTTTCCCCTTAGCACAGCTCTGCCCCTCTGTAAGCACCGTCCTGGAGGAGATCCCCTAGAGTCTAAGGTGCTTCCCGTTGATGTCACCTGTCCACAGAGTTCATACAAAGCCAGAGCTCTTGGTGTGGGTTCATGGACTAGGGGAGGGGGCCACCCAGGGAGCTACCCGGCACCCTATGGTTCCACAGCGGCTAGGCTGTGGACTCCAAGATGGCGACTGCCTGTCCACAGATCGCCGGCGCTGGGGGAGAATGTTCAGAGTTCAGCAGGCACCAGAGCCAGGGGCCTTGGGAGCACAGAAGCCTGAAGTAGTTCCCTGGCTAGAGGGCCGCCGAAAAAGAAAAAGAAAATAAAATCTGTAATTCAGCGACCCTTCACTGCTTTTTGCCTTAGCTCAGTTCCTCTCCTTTCCCTTTAAGTGTGGTGTCCTGGCGGAGATCCCCTAGAGTCTAAGCTGTTTCCCGTTGATGTCACCTGTCCACAGAGCTCCACGTCTCACGTGGTGATTCTGCACTGACTTCAGTCAGATCTCTGATTGAGTGGGTGTGGAGGTCAGTGGGGAGAACAAGCCGTTTTGCTGTGGGGCTGAACCTGCCTCACTCGTTGGTGAGGCGGGTACAGCTGTCCCGCACTCCGCTGTCTATTGTCCGTCCCGCACTCTCCAGATTTTCTGGATCCTATTTCCCATTTACCTCTGTTTTTTCTTGTTCTCTGTGTCCCATGTTGACTCTCCGTGGGTTCACACCGCTGTTCTTGTGGGGGAGAAATCCTCTAGCATTGTGGCAGGCCAAGATCCATGCCTTCCTCTCCAGGAGCACGAATCCAGGAGGTCACCTCCACTCTGCCATCTTCCGAACTCTGGACATTTCACTTTTTTATTGTTAAATGATACATGGTGCAGTGAATACATAATGAATGTAATACTGCCACCTCTCGGTTATGTAAATTAGGAGCTCTGCAGTCATAATTCTCTACATTCAAACTGGAAAATGCAAGTGCTTGAAAATCAGCTAAGCTTTTTCTATTTTGGTTTAGTGAAAACAGTTGTAAATAAATATCTATTGCAAGTGTATATGCTTTAAAAGCTTCTATAAAGTACATTGTCTATGCATTAAAAGATATATGTTCTTATGAAACAAAAGTGACAAGTGACACCATGTGCTGAAGCATTCTAGAAAACAATGTTCAGACTTGGAATAAGTTTAGAATTGTTTAGAGTGTCCTTTATTCAATCAAGACCAAGTTAATTCAATTTTTGCTTAAATATAACCTAAAGCATAGAAATCCAATCATTTTCTTTTTTCTTTTTAAAAGATCATTCCCTCCTCATTTTAATCAATTTTAATCACTTCAGCAAGGTATTAGATAACCAGATTACAGGCTAGAAAAGCTGCCATTTTCTTATTAAAAAAGGTCTAAAATTTGACTGAAACAGAATTAAGTGCCCCAGGACTAAAGGGCTAGATAAGTATGTTTGTTTCCTTTCACTCAGGAGGGGAGGAACTTATAAATATATGTTGGGTAATCTTCACTTTGGTAGGTGGATGATACGATCAATTACCTATTTCAACAAAGATGGCAAGAACTAACAACAGTGTTCCATCAGTACTGCTATCTGGATAAATGTTTTATTATTTTAATAATAGCCCTCATTTCTACCATACTTAATATTTTACAAAATAACTCTGCATCTATCAGCTCACGTTATCAGACAGTCAGTTTCCTTGTCAGTGGGAGTGTATCATGCAGTCATGAAGGGCTCACAGCCTTTTTGTCTGTCAGATAGTCAGTGGTGTTCATATTCAAATCAAGCAATAATGTGAATATACTTTCGTCCAGACACAAAAAGTGAACCTGCTGACACTGTCAGCAGGACAGATGTGTACTTGGCAACTGGTGAAGGCATTAAGGACTGTCAAACATATTTTTTGCCTATTTCCCCTAGCAACCAAACACTGATCCAGGACTGGGGACAGAGGGTGTGACTCTAGAATGAGTTATCAATACTGGAAGAGACCATAGAGATCATCTAGTCCAACTCCCCATTTTTAAAGATGGAAAAACAAGGGTCCTGAGAGTAGACATGAATTGGTCACCCAGTAAGTGGGTCACACAGCAAGACCAGAAGCTGAGTTCTCCAATTGCAAGGCCAGTCCCCTCCCACCTCACCATGCTGTCTCTGGGCTCTTTAGTCCTGGCTTCAACCTTCAGGTCTCTTTAGCTGTTGAAGTAGTTGAGATCCGGTTTTGGGGAAGCTGTTTTCCAATTATAAATGGTAGAGGCTTTTATGCTATGCTCCCTTACTCAATGTTCTAATCCATGCAATTTATTGGTTTTAGGAAACAGTTATAGGTGCAGAGGCACCTCCTATGTCATGGGTACATTTCAGACCCAGGGCCTAGCCTTTTCTGGTTTTAGAAATAAGTGAGTATACCTCAAATGATAATCTCAGGCTATCCACCAAAGAGGGAGTTCAAAAATATGGCCATATGGCCTATAAACTTTACACAGATAGTGGAGAAACTGCATCGCAGAAAGAAGTGTCTCCCACGAGGTCTCACAGCAAGATTGTGGCCTACTGGAGGCTGGTGCCTTTCCAACATCACCTTGAGATCTGTATTATTGCTCTAGTGAATCAAATAACAGATTACTGGGGAGGAAGAGTTTTTAGAGGGAAGGAAAATTTGAGACTAGAATGGTGCTCCAAAAAGGTTCAATAACCCTGAAGGGATGGTCACTGTGTAAGCGCGCAGCTGGAAAGAGGTGTACTCATTTTCTTAAACTGAATTTCCATTCAGTAACAGCCTTTTCTGCTCCCTGTTGTTTTCAGCAACTGGCCTGAGACCTGAACCAGTGTTTCAGAAAATTCAGGATATCCAAATAAGTTGGAGCTCCAACTATGCTACGTTCTTCTGGCCCAATAATTAGTACTTGGATCCTAAACTATGGAAGAAAATGATATGTTTGTTAGATCAACTCACAGTTTACAAATGCCAGAGAAGAAGCAGAGAGACTCAGGCAAGGAAGTACAGATCACTCATGTTTCATGCCATAATATTGCACTGACCTCTGAGGCAGCAATTTTTGCAGTGATTGGACTTTTGAAGAAATGGACACTTTTTCTTATTTGGCACCCATACAGAGTTGGAAAGAGAAGAACTTTGAACTTCAGGTAATGAAGGTGTTGCTTGGTTAGTTAATGTGAGGCATCCTCATTTGCTTGGCATCCAGCTGGACAGGGGTGGTGCAAAGCCAGCCAGAGAACACTGCTTCCACAAAGAGAGGCAAGGCACACAGTGCTACAGAAAAGGTGGCCTCTTGGGGCACAACCTAGTCCTGGGGCACTAGATTCTAAACTTACATGTTGACAATGTCATTATTGCATTTAATGGTCCTAGAACAAGCAAGATAAAGAGAGTGACCATGCTTTTTTGTCTGTGTGGTGTGGAGGTATGTGGATGAGGCATTTAAGTGTTATGTGTGGGCCTACTTGTGTCATGTGTCTGTGGATGTGTTTGTGGTTTGGGTAAAGCATTGTGAAGGGGATAGGAGTTGTAGGGTGCATGTGGTACATATAGTAAGGGGGAAGGAAGAGAAATATTCCATTCATCAATGGCTCAGTTAGGTGAAGAGGATAGTGACTCAGTATTCAATAGGGGAATGACTGAGCAGCACTGAGGGGCCTAATATTTTGGACTTTCTGGGACTCCAGGACCAGACACTATCCTAGTCAGGAATTTTTAGTTTCTACGCCACTGAAAATGACAACAGCTACAACTTACTGAGCATTTACAGTATGCTAGGTACTATGCCAAAGTCTTTGCATGTACAGGTTTATTTTATTCTTACAGTGCTGTGAAGTAGGCACTATTATTTTCCTGTTTCTGTAGATGAGAAAACTGAAGCACAGAGTGTTTAAATAACTTCCCCAAGTCTGCCCAACTAGTAAATGGCAGAGCCAGAATTTGAAGCCAGGCAACCTGGCTACATAGCCCATATGTTTTTTGCCTCTTTTATCTATAGTCTCCTATCTAACACCTCTCTATCAAAGCCTACTTTTTTTAATGATCCCAATCCTCTCCCTTTGCAGATGAGGAAATGGAAGCTAAGAGAGAAGCAGATTACCTTGGGCCCAAGTTGTCTTTGGTAGAGCCCACTGTTCATATACATCCTGCCCTCGGACAGCCAGTCTCCTGGGAAAGCCATCTACTCCATGAGCATTGTACATACTTCTCACTCTGCTTTCATTAGCAGCCTTTATTTCAGAGAATTGAGCACAGCTGGTCAGAACCAAAGTCCCTTTGCTAGTTTGAAGGTAAATGGAATCATTCTATTTTGTTTCCCTTTTGTCATTAATGTTGTGAATGGGGGCATATTTTGCTTAAGGCTGTGCACATATGCACCTTTCAAAGGGTTTCAATCTGTCAGCATTGGAGCATTTGGAGGAAAGAAAGCTTGACAATCTAGTGAAACACCAAAGAGGACACTAATCCAGGAGGGTTATTGCTTATTTTAAAAAAAATAGCCAAAGTGCTAAGGCAGGATCTGAGATAAGACCAGAGGCTAAGCTACACTAATATGAAGATTCATTTATGAATTGCTTTTCGTGATATGACAAAATGAAATGAAGTATAAGGAACTGTAAAATTGCTTTTTAACTTTAAATTTTACACTGTGTAGCCATGTGTATATGATAAACAAAATAGGGCCACAAATGCTTGATCAATGTTTTTGATCATCTTAATGGCCAAAATGTATGGATCTCTTGGATAGTAGAATCATTTATGCACAAATTAGGCAAGCCTGTCCACCTCCAAAATGAGCTGCCTCTGGATAAAATATCCTTAGCAGTGGTTGTGAGACAAACCCCTTAATTTTTGGAGCAGCATGTGGCCCATCTGGTTGTCTACTAACTTGAAAATATGATGTTTTTAACCAAGAAGCAAATTCTAGACTTGAAAGTAATAGATACAAAGCCCAGCTTGTAAATTAAAATGGATATTATGCATTTTACCCTAGAAGTGTGGCCAATGAGCCTAAAAATGAACTCACTATATACATCACTGAATGAGCCAACTTTCCAGAAAACTGTCAGAATAGCAATGGAGGATAAGAGAAAGCTTATTTAAAAGTACAACCTTTAAAATGGCTGCACTGCTTAACTTATACCAGCTAACAGGACAGTAGACTGGCAGTTCTGGTGAGTGCAGGCTCCTCTGTTTTTTTTTTTTTTTTAAAAAAAAAAAAACACTTTCAATAAAAGTTATATCTGGGTAACTGCCCATAGCTGGCAGCAAAGGGATAGGGGAGTGGGTGATCGATAGTGGCTTCTGACACACACGAGAAACACTATTTTTAAACATTTTTTCTGTCTTTCCTAAAAACAACAAGAATTTAATATCAGCTGTCAACAAATAGAAGGACAGGAGAAAGATGAGTACAAGGGATCTGGAAGTTAGATAGGTAGGTGAAAATTCCTCTCAAATATTTCCAGTTCTACTTTCTAAAGTGTTAGGCTAATGTATAGACAAACAATAGATTTATAGTTCCTGAGGTCTTAATTGTTACTTAAAATAATGAGAACTGAAATAAAAATTTGAAAATATCATGGCAGTTGATTAATCACTTTGATAGCTTCCAACACAAGAACTGTCATGCATTCTCTGCCAGGTTTTATGTTTCTTCTTTTGATCTATTTCTTTGTGCATTTCCTAACTTTTATAGTTATTTGATTGCCTGATTTTATTTTTTTTATCTTTTCCACCCCTCCCCCATCAGTCTGTTTCTATTATTTTTGTTTTGTTTTGTTTTTTTGTTTTGGCTCTTCATGGGGGTACAAAAGCTCAGGTTATATACATTGTCCATGTCCTGTCCATGCCCCTGAGTCAGAGCCTCAAGCATGTCCATTCTCCAGTCAGTGTGCTGGGACTCATCCTGTAGTCATACCTCCAACCCCTCCTCCCACCCCCACCTCCCTGAGTCAGCACCTTCAAGCATGACCATTCCCCAGACAGTGAGCAACGCACTCATCATGTAGGCATACACCCATCACATCCCCCCACCCCCCCATCTAAGTCTGATATCGAATTGGTATCCTTCCCTGGTGTGCATTTAGGTGATGATCAGGGAAACCAATTTTCTGGTGAGTACATGTGATGCTTGTTTTTCCATTCTTGGGATACTTCACTTAATATAATGGGTTCCAACTCTCTCCAGGAGAACCAAAAAGATGTTGTATCACCTTTATTTCTTATAGCTGAGTAATACTCCATGGTATACATATACCACAGCTTACTAATCCATTTGTGGATTGATGGGCATTTGGGTTGTTTCCACATCTTTGCAATTGTGAATTGTGCTGCTATAAACATGCAGGTAAAGGTGTCTTTGTCATAGAATGACTTTTGTTCTTCTGGGTAGATGCCCAATAATGGGATTGCTGGATCGAATGGTAGGTCTACTTCAATCTGTTTAAGGTATCTCCATATTGCTTTCCACAGGGGTTGCATTAGTTTGCAGTCCCACCAGCAGTGTATGAGTGTTCCTGTCTCTCCGCATCCACGCCAACATGTGTTGTTTTGGGACTTTTTGATAAAGGCCATTCTCACCGGAGTTAAGTGGTATCTCATTGTGGTTTTGATTTGCATTTCCCTGATGATTAGGGATGTTGAGCATTTTTTCATATGTTTGTTAGCCATTCTTATATCTTCTTCTGAAAAATTTCTATTCATGTCCTTTGCCCACTTTTTGATAGGGTTGTTTGATTTTTTCTTGCTGATTTTCCTGAGTTCTAAATAGATTCTTGTTATCAGTCCTTTATCTGATGTGTAGTATGCGAAAATTTTTTCCCATTCTGTAGGCTGTCTGTTTATTTTCATGACTGTTTCTTTGGCTGTGCAGAAGCTTTTTAATTTAACCAGGTCCCATGTGTTTATTTTTGTTGTTGCTGTGATTGCCTTACAGGTTTTCTTCATAAATTCTTTGCCTACACCAATGTCTGTAAGAGTCTTTCCTACATTTTCTTCTAGAATTCTAATCATTTCCCATTTAAGGTTTAAATCTGTTATCCAGCGTGATTTGATTTTTCTGAGAGGTGAAATCTGTGGGTCCTGTTTCAGTCTTCTACATGTGGCTATCCAGTTTTCCCAGCACCATTTATTGAATAGGGATTCTTGTGCCCAGAGTAAGATTTTGTCTGCTTTGTCAAAGATTAGATGGGTATATGAGGATGGTTTTATATTTGGATTTTCTGTTCTTTTCCACTGGTCTGTGTCCCTGACCTTGTGCCAATACCAGGCAGTTTTAAGAACCACAGCCTTGTAGTATATTTTGAAGTCTGGCAAATTAATACCTCCCACTTTGTTTTTATTGCTTAAAATTGCTTTTGCTATATGGGGTCTTCTCTGATTCCATACAAAGTGTATAATTATTTTTTCTAAATTTGTGAAAAATGATCTTGGTAATTTAATAGGAATTGCATTGAAACTATAGATTACTTTGGGTAGAATAGACATTTTAACAATGGTGATTCTTCTGATCCATGAGTATGGTATGGTTTTTCACCTATTTACATGTTCTGCAATTTCCTTCCTCAGTGTTTCATAGTTCTCTCTATAGAGGTCCTTTACCGCTTTAGTTAAATATATTCCTAGATATTTTATTTTCTTTGTTGTTATTTTGAAGGGTATTGAGTCCTTAATTTGGTCCTCTGATTGAATGTTATTGGCATATATTAATGCCTCTGATTTGTGTGCATTAATTTTGTAACCTGAGACTTTACTGAATTCATTAATCAATTCCAGGATTCTCTTGGTGGAGTCCTTGGGGTTTTCCAGATATAACATTATATCATCAACGAAGAGTGAGAGTTTGATCTCTTCTTTCCCTATTTGGATTCCCTTGATTCTGCTCTCTTGCCTGATAGCTCTCGCAAGGACTTCCAATACTATGTTGGAAAGTAATGGGGACAGTGGGCAGCTTTGTCTGGTTCCAGTTTTGAGTGGGAATGCTTTCAATTTTTCCCCATTCAGTATGATGTTGGCTGTGGGTTTGCCATGTATGGCTTGTATCATGTTTAGGTAGGTCCAGTTTTTGCCTATTTTGTTAAGCATTCTTATCATAAAAGGGTGTTGAATTTTGTCAAATGCTTTTTCTGCATCTATTGAGAGGATCATATGGTCTTTATTTTTGCTTCTATTTATGTGGTGAATTACATTTATAGATTTTCGTATGTTGAACCACCCCTGCATCTCTGGGATGAAGCCTACTTGGTCATGATGAATTATTTATTTGATAAGCACTTGGATACGATTTGCTTGGATTTTATTGAGAATTATTGCATCTATGTTCATGAGAAAAATTGGTCTGTAGTTTCCTTTTTTTGTTGCATCCTTTCCTGGTTTTGGTAAAATGTGTTGGGGAGAATTCCATCCTTCTCAATACTGGAGAATAGTTTATGTAGGATGGGCACCAGTTCATGTTTGCCTGTGTGGTAAAATTCGAATGTGAACCCGTCTGGACCAGGGCTTTTCTTTTTGGGAAGGTTTCTTATTGCTGTTTCAATTTCAGTTCTTGATATTGGTCTATTCAGGAATTCTATTTCTTCCTGGTTAAGCCTGGGAAGGCTATGTGTTTCTAAGACATTGTCCATTTCCTCCACATTTTCCAGTTTGTGTGCATAAAGATTTTTGTAGAATTCATAGATGATATCGTGTACCTCTGTGGCGTCGGTTGTGATTTCTCCTTTCATGTTCCTGATGGAGGTTATTAGAGATTTTTCTTTTCTGCTCGTGGTTAGTCTAGCCAGTGATGTGTCTATTTTGTTTATCTTTTCAAAGAACCAACTTTTTGTTTTATTAATTTCCCTTATGGTAATTTTGTTGTCCTTTTCATTTAACTCTGATTTGATCTTAATAATTTCTCGCCTTCTGCTGGGTTTGAGGTGAGTCTGTTCTTCTTTCTCCAGCTCTTTGAGTCTATTCATTAAGTTGTCCATTTGTAAGTTTTCTGTCTTTTTGAAATAGGTGTTTATTGAGATGAATTTTCCTCTCAGGACTGCTTTAGCTGTGTCCTATACGTTCTGATAAGTTGTGTCTCCTTTGTCATTTAATTCAAAGAATCCTTTGATTTCTGACTTGATTTCTTCCTTTATAAAATAGTTGTTCAGGAGAAGGCTGTTTAGCTTCCATGACTTTGAGTAGGAATGAGAGTTTCTGTTAGGGTTCATTATTACTTTTATTCTGCTGTGATCTGAGAAGATGCATGGTATGATTTCTATTTTTTAAAATTTTTTAAGACATGCTTTATGTCCCAGGATATAGTCAATCTTAGAAAATGTCCCATGAGCTGATGAGAAGAATATATTCAGTGGATTTTGGGTAGAATGTCCTGTAGATGTCAGTCAGGCCCATTTGTTCTAGCATTCTATTTAAGTCTTCTATTTCTTTGCTTATTTTCTGTTTGGAGGATCTGTCCTGTGCTGTCAGTGGGGTGTTAAAGTCTCTAGCTATTACAGTATTATTGTCTATTATTTGGTTCAGATCAAGTAGGGTTTGCTTTATGAATCTGCGTGCACGTAAATTGGGTGCATATATATTAAGTATGGTTATGTCTTCTTGTTGAATTGTGCCTTTCACCAGTATGTAGTAACTATCTTTGTCTTTTATTACTTTTGTTGGTTTAAAAACTAAGTTATTGGAAATTAAAACTGCCACAGCAGCTTTCATTTTGCTACCGTTTGCTTGAAATATCAATTTGCATCCTTTTATTTTCAGTCTAAATGCATCTTTGCAGGCTAGGTGAGTTTCCTGAAGACAGCAGATACTTGGTTCGTGCTTTTTTATCCATTGGCGCAGTCTATGTCTCTTGAGTGGGGAATTCAGTCCATTGACCTTTATTGAGAGAACCGATAAGGGGGACAGATTTCTGTTCATCTTGTTGGGTAGAATTTCATTGCTATGTTTTCTCTCTTGAACCATAGTGGTGGTTGGAATTTGGTCTTTAGCTCTTGGGTGGTTTTACATTTGTGGGTCTTTCTTGTGCTGATCCGTGTGAAACTCTCTTTTGCGTACTTCTTGGAGGGCTGATCTTGTCTTGGTGAATTCCCTCAGTCCTTGTTCATCTGAGAATGTTTTAATTTCTCCTTCATGTAGAAAACTTAGCTTAGCTGGGTACAAGATTCTAGGCTGGGCATTATTCTGTTTCAGAAGAGTGAGAATGGGGCCCCAACTTCTTCTTGCTTGTAAGGTTTCAGTTGAGAAATCTGGCATAATTCTAATGGGCTTTCCTGTGTATGTTACTTGTTTCTTTTTCCTTACAGCTTGAAGAAGGGTCTCTTTAGTGGATATTTTGGTCAGTCTGATAACTACGTGGCGTGGTGTTTTCCTATTTGCTATGAATCTCCCAGGGGTTCTTTGAGCTTCTTGAACCTGTATATCTAGAGTTTTAGCAAGGCCTGGGAAATTTTCCTCAATTATGTCTTCAAATAGCTTACCCAGCCCTTGCTTATTATCTTCTTCACCCTCAGGGATGCCGATAACTCTCACGTTAGGCTTCTTCACATAATCCCACATTTCTTGTAGACTCTGATCTTTTTTGTTATTTCTTTGCTCTATCTCTGTGACTGACTTATTCAATTGGAAAGAGTTATCTTCAGTCTCTGAGATTCTTTCTTCTGTTTGATCTACCCTGTTCTTGAGACTTTCCACTGTGTTTTGTAGCTCCCTGAATAAATTCTTCATTTCTGGGAGTTCAATTTGGTTTTCTTTCCATATTTCAATTTCCTTAGTGAAATTTTCTTCCAAATCCTGGATTTTTTGGTGGTTTCTTTGTGTTGGTTTTCCGTTTTTTCTTGTATATTATTCAGCTTATTTATAATCCATAACTGAAATTCTTCCTGTGACATGTTGGTATTTTGAATCTGGTTTGTGTCAATTGGTAGAGAGCTGGTATTTCTGTTTGGGGGCAAGGTTTCCATTTGGTTCTTTGTGCTTCCCATATTTTTCTGCTGGGCCCTTCCCATCTGGATCTATCGTTAGATCTTTTCTCACAGCTTTAGTCTGGCTTTCAGCACACCTTGTACTCTGTTCTTAGGCTGTGAAACAATCTCGGTATGTTGCTTCCTTTGTCCAGAGTGGGAGACTCTGTTTGCCTGCTTTTATAATCATGGCTGCTTATTGTGTTAAATAGGAAAACTTAATCTATTGTACATAGAACTTGGAAAGAATGAACAATTATACTGATCTCAAAATTTTGAATCATATTCAACAGTTTTCAAATACATTATCTCATTTGAGTTTCACAAATACCCTTTCAGGTATCTAAGGCAGACACCACTATCTCCATTTTACAGATAGAAAACTGAGGCCCCAAGACATTAAGTAACTTACTGAGATGATTTTTTGAGTCAGTAATAGAGCCAGTTGTAATCCATGTCTTCTGACTCTACCATTTTATACCTGGAATATGTGTGCCTACAGGGAAATATGAAAACTATAAGGTAACTCAAAGAAGTTTAACACTGCTCATTGGAAAGCAGACTTCCATAGAACAAGGTGAATTGGCCATTCATCTTTCTACTTTCCTTCAATCCAATATGGAAGAATTACAGAAGGCTGGGAAGGGGTTATTTGTGTGAACACATGAGACCTGGCTGCAGTGGGGCATAACTCCATCCAGGACCAGCCTCATAATTTGTGAGGCCAAGTACAAAATAAAAATATGGGGCACCTTGTTGAAAAATCATTAAGAATTTCAAAACAACAACAGAGGATTTCACAAAGTTCACGGCCCTTCTAAGCTCATGCCCTGTATGACTCCACAGGGCGCATGCTCAGGAAACTAGCTCAACCCCACTCAGAGCACTGACTGTGAAAGTTTGGAAGACTTTTTCCTAGACACTACTTTATTAGGAAAGGGACTAGACAGTGTTTGACTTGGTTAGCCAAGAGTGCCCAAGAGAAGACTGCTGAGGAATTTTCCATTTTCTCAGGTATATAGTAGAGAAAAACAAGCAACAAGATGAAAAAAAAAAGAAAGGAACTTCCAATAAAAGAAACAAAAGACATCTATTTGTGTAAACACAAATGAAAGTGATAAAAGTTTATCAGACATGGTGCCAGATATGTGCAAGATAATCAATATTTGTCCAAGAATGATAGGATGCAAGATGTGCTTAGTCACATGCCCACTTCCATTGCCTAATCCAAACAGGTATTATAATATAGAAATAGAAGAAGATATGGATTATGCAAGGAAGTGATTACCAGCAGCTGGGAACCTGAGGTCAATATCATTGGAGGAAGAAAGAATTTCCTATGTAGAAGCCTCCAAAGGCTTGGCTAGGGCAGTTGCCCAATGTACCTACTTTCCTCAGGATTCACACATTTAGTGACAGCCCCAGGGGTGTTCACACCCTTTTGATTATTCCCATCAAGGATTCTACAGGTTGCCACTGCTGAAACCAAAACTTTACATAAGAACTGAAGGTGAGGCACTAAATAAGGGGAACAAAAATAGCTCTTTTCCTCTTCAAAATTGAAACTAGTAGGTTGAGTGTCAGTTAAGAGTTCAGACAGGAATGAGGTTCACCTAAATTTGAAATTCCACTTTGCTACTTAACTAACTTTGCTATCTTTAATATGTCACTAATCTTTCTAACATCTGTTTCCTTCTATGTAAAATGAGGATAATTCCTATCCCATTTGAATGCTGTAAAGAGATAATTGATGTATGTAAATTGATTGATACAGTGCCTGGCATTCTGTAGGCATACAATAAAAGTAATTACTATTATTATTAAAAGAATTAAACAAGTATTACAACTCTTAGGAACCACATGTTAAAGCCCACTTTATCTACTCATGAGAAGTATAATGATCTTAAAAATAGCAACAATTTATGTTTTGAGGATGTCAAATTTCAGGCTTGCAAAATATAAGAAAGCTTTATAACAGTTTACATGACTTCAAGTGTTGTTTAGGGAGAGTTTGAGGAGTCATATCAAAATTGTGTCAAAACAGCATTTTTATATTTAACTGTATTTTACAACATTTTGTTTATTATTATGTGGCTTAGTTTTCTGTTAAAACACATTCATTTAATACATAGTTTTTAGTAATAGTTACATAATGACTGCAATGACAATGATATAAAATAAATTATATGTAAAGATTAAGTCTGGAAAGGAACATAGAAAATACCAAAGAGTTGTATCATCAGGGAAAAGAGCTTACTTTTAAAAATTCACTTTAATGTTGTAGAATTGTAAATTTGGCAATAAATAGGATTTTAGGTATATTTAGATTTAAAGAAAGAAGGATATTCACTAGAAAAAAGACACTTTTACTCATGCATAATTTAAAAAAGAAATCAATATTCACCTTGTTCTTGTACTTCCTTTAAAACATGAAACTGGAAGAAGAGGTCAAATATGCCACATCACTAAAGACTTGTCTATTGATTTTAAGTAAACTACATCCTTTGAATTTTGCTTTTAAAATGTAGTGCATTGTTTTTCATAAATAACCAAACCCAAACAAGGGCTCCATTTTTACCCATTTCATCTTCCTGAAGTCCATATTTCTAGGCTTTGGCTATATAGGCACATCTACATTATCACTCCCCCACCATCACTACTACCAGCAACGCACACTGGAAGTCAAGTGAATACTTCTAAAAAAATTTTGTCCTCTTCCTTTTGTAATCTTTATTGGTACCCAAGTGACTATAGGATAAAGTACAGACTCCTTATTTAATGTGTCAACATGGTCTTTTACAGTTGCGTTTCTCTTTCTTCAGTGTTATCTCTACAACCTCATATCTAACTAAACCTCCTTTCTCTCTGTTTCCCCAGCCTGACATACCTTTGCCTTCTCTGCTTCACTGAGCACATATCAGCTGTCAGGAAATCTGAAACCTAATTCATGACCTCTGGTACTGTGTGTAAATTATCAGGATTGCTTCCTGCTTGGATTTCTCTAATTTGTCAAAGTATCTAAATGAGTAAGAACCTTGAAATATTCTAACAAATTCATTTTCAGAAAAACCTCCAATCACCCAAAGTCTACCTTCTCAGCTTGATAAGAACAATGATCAATGGACAGTTGAGCTCACAGTAGTTATTTCCGCCTTCAGATTACCCTTTTCTCTTGCCACAATTTTCATCACCCTGTTGACACTATTCCTGCGTCACTTGCTGTCTGAATGCACACACCAGCTGCGTGGGAGGCAGTCTCTAGAGGTGCTGAGGAAGACAGCCTGAAATGAAATATTTGCTCTGGAAATTTAAACAGGGCTACCTGCAAGGTGGGGGATGGGGAGGCTACATGGATGTCCAAGAGGGGGAGCAGGGAAGAGGGAGGGGTCTAATATTTATTGAAACCCTTGCTGCTATGTGTCAGGCACAGTGGTAAATGCATTGATCTTCTCATTTACTTTCCACAAAACTACTTTAAGCTGAGTGTTATTATCTCCATTTTACATTTATTTATTCATCCATTCACTCAACATCTATTGCATACCTTCTCTAATGTGGAAGCTCAACCTGGGAGGTGGAAGAACTGTTGGATGGCACAGAGCCTGTCTTGTTTGTCCTATTCCTTGCTGAAATGAAAGTATCAAAATATGTCATTGGGGATAAGAAGGGCAAAAGCAACTTTGTTTCTTGTCTCCTAAAAGTGATAACACAAATTATAGTATAAGAAAGAAAAAAGTAATCAAATAATTACAGGAAGGGGGTTCTATAAGTATACTAAATAAGAGGACAAACTAACTGGGAGTTTGGAAACTCATCACTGCATTGAATGATCTGGTCGGTAGTTTCACCAGAAATGGTGAAGACCTATATGTCTTCCAATGCAGCACTCTGGTTTGTAGGAGTATATGATATTTGAATCTATTGCTTTGACAAGGCTAACTCTAAGGAAGATCCTCTAGGCCCTACCTAAACCATCTGGATTGACTCCTAAAGAGATAGTTTGACTTGATTCTTCTACCACTTACGTTAGGTTTATGTAGATTCAACCAGGCATTTTAGTAAAGTCAATGACTGCTTTTGCCCCCACCCAGCTCCATGCAGGTAAGATTTGGAGTCTTTCAAGGTGTTTAGACCTGAGGGGCCCATATTGCAGTCTAAACTTGAGGGCCCTACGAGCCTTGGCACCAGAAAACTGGTAACTGCAGCTTAGAGCTCTGCTTTTTCCCTCATGAGGCCCCACGAGGCTGACATTGATTCTAGCCATAGTGCCTTAGCCCTGTTCAAACTTATAAAGCTGTCAGGTAAGTGAAATAAAGCCCAGTGTCTCTGTCTGCCTTGCAGCTTAGTCCTGGCCATGGGGAGTCATTGTGATGTTTGTTCAGAGATTTGGTGGAAGCTGTAAATTACAGTGCTCCTTCCTCTTTCCTTTCCAGCTCAACTAGAATCAAGGATATGGGGGTATAAGAAAAAGCCAGGGATTAAACCAGCTGTGAAGATACCAAAGGCAGCAGTCCCATTAAAGAGGACTCAAGGTTAAGGAAGACATTAATCTCAGATGCTATAGTCCAAGGGTCCTCAATGATTGCAAAAACAGGGGCTACTTTTAATTTCTCTAAACCTTTGGAATACTGATAAGGGAGGAATAAGGGGGTAATGACTGAGAGGGGAGATATTTACAGGAAGTCCCTGAGCAGCATCAGGGGAGAAAGACAGATGGAATGTCCATGCTATTGTCCTTGAAGGGTCTCTCAGAAGCCCCTGGGAGAAGAAAGGAACTGGGGCTTCTGAAGGATCCTGGAGTGGGTTGGCACTGCTTCAGGCTTGAAGGAATATTAAGCAAAGATTAATATTTACAATGTGGCTACTATGTACCTGAAACTGTACCAAATGTTAGACACATTCTTTCTCTTAATTCCCTTGTCAAATCTATGAATGAGTCATTATTGTCATGATTTTGTAGATCAAAAAATGAAGTTCAGAGACATAAATTCACTAGCTCAAGAGCACACAGCTACTGAGTGGCTGCTATAGACTGAATGTTTGTGCTCCCCCCAACATTCATATGGTGAAACCTGATCTCCAATGTAATGGCATTAGGAAGTGGAGCCTATGGAAGTTGATTAGGGCAGAGCACTCATGAACGGGATTAGTGCCCTTACAAAAGAGGACCAAAAGAGCTTCCTCACCACTTCCATCATATATGAACATGGCAAAAAATTGGCCATCTATAAATCTAGGAGCAGGCCCTTGCCAGACACCAAATCTGTTTGCACCTCAATTTTGGACTTCCCAGTCTCCAGAACTGTAAGCAATAAATTTCTGTTGTTTATGAGCTACTCAGACTATACTATTTTGGTATAGTATCCAAAAAAGACTAAGATAGTGGTAGAGTCCAGAGTGAAACTCAGTTTGTCTCAATTTTTTTTAAATGTCATTTTATATTATTATTAAATAATATTATGAGGGTATAAATATTTTGGTTATATGAATTGCTCTTGTACAGTTTGAGTCAAAGTTGCAAGTGTGTCCATCTCCCAAGTAGTGTGCATTGTACCCATTAGGTGTGAATTTAACCATCCCTTCCTCCCCTCTTCCACCTGTTTGATTTCCATCGAATTTTACTGCCATATGTACACATAACTGTTGATAATTTAGTTCCAATTTAATAATGATTACAAGTGGTGTTTGTTTTTCCATTCTTATGACACTTCACTTAGGAAGATGGTCTCTAGCTCCCTCCAGGTTGCTACGAAAGGTATTAGTTCACCATTTTTTACAGCTGAGTAATACTCCATGGTATACATATACCACATTTTATTAATCCACTCATACATCGATGGGCACTTGGGCTGTTTCCACATCTTTGTGATTGTGAATTGTGTTGCTATACACATTTGAATGCAAGTGTCATCTTGACAAAATGTCTCTTTTTTTCCATTGAATAAATACCAAGTAGTGGGATTGCTGGATAAAATGGTAGTTCTACTTTTAGTTCTTTGAGGTATCTCCATACTACTTTCCATAGAGGTTGAACTAGTTTACAGTCCCACCAACAGTGTATAAGTGTTCCTTTCTCTCTGCATCCATGCCAGCATCTGTTGTTTTGGGACTTTTTGATAAAAGCCATTCTCACTACAGTTAGGTGATATCTCATTATGGTTTTTATTCAGATTGCCCTGATGATTAGAGATGTTGAGTGTTTTTTATTTGCTTATTGGCCACTAGTCTGTCTTCTTTTGAAAATCGTCTTTTTATGTCTTTTGCCCAATGTTTAATGGGGTCGTTTGATGTTTTCTTACTGATTTGCTTATCTGTAGATTCTGGTTATAAGCCCTTTATCAGATGTGCAGCATGCAAATATTTTTCTCATTCTGTAGGTTGTCTATTCACTCTACTGATTGTTTCCTTAGCTGTGCAGAGCCTTTTTAATTCTCAGTTTTCTAAAACAGAACAATGGCCAGCCTAGAATTTTATATCCTGTAAAACTAAGTTTCTTATATGAGGGATAAATAAAGACTTTCTCAGACAAGCAAACACTGAGGGAATTTCTCAAGACAAGACTTGCTCTGCAGGAAGTACTCAAATCTGCATTATATACAGAGCAGCAGCACAATAGACACCCACCAGTGTAAAATCCCCAAAAAGCTAAAGGTCAGAGCCCGGATACCACAATGTCTCAAGAGGTGAAAAAAAGCAATAAAGTTCTACTCAACAGGATGAACAGAAATCGACCTAACTTATCAATTCTTTCAATAAATATGAATGGCTTGAACTCCTCACTCAAGAGACATAGGCTGGCTGAACAGATAAAAATATACAAGCCAAGTATCTGCTGTCTCCAGGAAACACATCCAATTCACAAGGACCCATACAAACTCAACGTGAAGGAATGGAAAACAATATTCCATGCAAATGGAAAATAAAAGAGAGCCAATGTAGCTATTCTCATATCAGGTAACAGTAGACTTCAAATCAACAAAAGTAAAGAAAGACAAAATGATCATTATATAATGGTGAAGGGAACAATTCCACAGGAAGACATAAAAATCTTAAATATTTATGTGCCTAACACAGGTTTGCTCAGATTCATAAAGCAAACCCCACTTGATCTAAACAAAATGATAAACAGAGACATTGTAATACCTGAGAAGATCAACACCCCATTGACAGAACAGGAGAGATTCTCCAAGAAGAAAATAAGCAAAGAAACGATGGACTTAAATGGAACTCTAGAACAAATGGGCCTAATAGACATTTATAGAACATTCTAACCAAAAACCACTAAATATACATTCTTCTCTTCAGCTCATGGAACATTCTCTGAGATTGATCACATTCTAGGCGACAAAACATGTCTCAACAAATTTAAAAAAGTAGAAATTATACGATGTATCTTCCCAGACCACAGTGAAATAAAATTAGGAATCAATTTCAACAGAAATTCTCAACTCTACACAAAGTCATGGCAAATAAATAGCCTACTGCTGAATGATAGTTGGGTCAGGGAGGAAATTAAGATAAAAATCAAAAGATTCTTTGAACTAAATGACAAAGAGGACACAAGCAATCAAAATCTGTGGGATTCAGCAAAAGCACTCATAAGAGAAAAATTAATAACCATAAATGCCTACATCCAAAAGACAGAAAGATTACAAATCAACAATCTAATGAAACATCTCAAATAATTCGAAAAAGAAGAGCAAACCAATTCCAAACCCAGCTGAAGAAAAGAAATAACTAAGTCAGCAGATGTAAACGAAATCGATAACAAAAGAATTATATAGAAGATTAATGAAACAAAAAGTTGGTTCTTTGAAAAGGTAAACAAAATCACCAGGCCTTTTGCTAGATTAACCAGAAATAGAAGAGAAAAGACTCAAATAAGCTCAATCAGAATTGAAAAAGGAGATATTATAGCTGATACCATGGAAATACAAAATATCATCTCTGAATACTGTAAAGATCTCTATACACATAAACTTGAAAATGTTAAAGAAATGCATGAATTCTTGTAAATACACAACCCCCCTATGCTCAAGAAGGAAGAAATAGAACTCCTGAACAGACCAATATCAAGTAACGAAATTAAAGTAGGAATAAAAAATCTCTGAACTAAAAAAGTCCCAGGTCAGTTGGTTTCACAGCTGAATTTCACTAGAACTACAAAGAAGAACTGGTATCTACACGACAGAAATTATTTCATAACATAGAGAAGGAAGGAATCATTCTTAACTTGTTCTACAAAGTCCATATTACCTTGATACAGAAGCCAGGAATGGACACAACAAAAATAGAAAACTACAGTCAAATATCCCTTATGAATATAGATGCAAAAATTGTCAGTAAAATCCTAGCAAACCAAATTCAGCTGCACATCAAAGAATAATCCACCATGATCAAGTGGGCTTTATCCCAGAGATGCAAGGATGTTTCAACATATGTAAATCTATGAATGTGTTTCACCATGTAAACGGATGCAAAAACAAAGATCATATGATGCTCTTGATATATGTAGAGAAAGCATTTGACAAAATTCAGCACCCTTTTATGCTAAAAGCTCTTAACAAAATAGGCATTGTAACTGGAACAAAACAAAGTTGTCCACAGTTACTACTTCAGTTCAAGGTAGCACTATAAGTCCTAGCCAGAGAAACCAGGCATGAGAGGAAATCAAGAGTATCCAACTGCAGAAAGAAGAGGTCAAACTATAGCTCTTTTCTGATGATGTGATCTTATAGTCCTAGCCAGAGCAACCAGGCATGAGAGGAAATCAAGAGTATCCAAATGCAGAAAGAAGAGGTCAAACTATATCTCTTTGCTGATGATGTGATCTTATATCTAGAAAACCCCAAAGATTCTGCCATGAGACTCCTGGAATTGAAAATAATTTCAGCAGAATCTCAGGTTACAAAATCAATGTACAGAAATCAGTAGCATTCCTATACACCAACAACAGTCAAGCTGACAATCAAAAAAAAAAATACTCAGTAACTTTCAAATAGCAACAAAGAAAATAAAACACCTAGGAATGTATTTAACCAAGGAGGGGAAAGACCTCTATAGGGAGAACTATGAATCACTGAGGAAGGAAATTTCAGAGGATGTAAACAGATGGAAAAACATATGATGCTCATGGTCCAGCAGAATCAACATTGTTACAATGTCTATGCTACCCAAAGTGATTTACAGGTCCAATACAGTCCTCATTAAAATGCCAACATCACATTCAAGTGTGACCATTCCCCAGACGGTGCACAACACACTCATCATGTAGGTATACACTCATCCCCTCCCCCCACCCCCAACCTCCGTCTGATACCCAATTGGTGTCATTCCCAAATGTGCGTTTAGATGATGATCAGGGAAACCAATTTGCTGGTGAGTACATGTGGTGCTTGTTTTTCCATTCTTGGGATACTTCACTTAATATAATGGGTTCCAATTCTCTTGAGGAGAACCAAAGAGATGTCATATCATTGTTATTTCTTATAGCTGAGTAATACTCCATGGTATACATATACCACAATTTACAAATCCATTCGTGAATTGATGGGCATTTGGGTTGTTTCCACATCTTTGCAATTGTGAATTGTGCTGCTATAAACATTCGGGTACAGGTGTCTTTGTCATAGAATGACTTTTGTTCCTTTGGGTAGATGCCCAATAATGGGATTGCTGGATCGAATGGTAGGTCTACTTGAATCTGTTTAAGGTATCTCCATAACGCTTTCCACAGGGGTTGCACTAGTTTGCAGTCCCACCAGCAGTGTATGAGTGTTCCTGTCTCTCCGCATCCACGCCAACATGTGTTGTTTTGGGACTTTTTGATAAAGGCCATTCTCACTGGACTTAAGTGATATCTCATTGTGGTTTTGATTTGCATTTCCCTGATGATTAGGGATGTTGAGCATTTTTTCATATGTTTGTTAGCCATTCTTATATCTTCTTTTGAAAAATTTCTATTCATGTCCTTTGCCCACTTTTTGATAGGGTTGTTTGATTTTTTCTTGCTGATTTTCCTGAGTTCTAAATAGATCTTTGTTATCAGTCCTTTATCTGATGTGTAGTATGCAAAAATTTTTTCCCAGTCTGTAGGTTGTCTGTTTAGGTCCCATTCATTTATTTTTGTGGTTGCTGTGATTGCCTTAGGGGTCTTCTTCATAAATTCTTTGCCTAGGCCAATGTCTGTAAGAGTCTTTCCTACATTTTCTTCTAGAATTCTAATCGTTTCACACCTAAGGTTTAAGTCTGTTATCCACCGTGATTTGATTTTTGTGAGAGGTGAAAGCTGTGGGTCCTGTTTCAGTCTTCTACATGTGACTATCCAAGTTTCCCAGCACCATTTATTGAATAAGGATTCTTCTCGGGGAGATGGGTGTGGGAGGAGGGGATGGGGGTATAACTACATGATGAGTGCAATGCACACTCTCTGGGGAATGGACACGATTGAAGCTCTGACTCGGGGGGATGGGCGGTACATGGGAAATATATATAAGCTGAACTTTTGTACCCCCATAATAAGCTGAAATTAAAAAAAAGAGTTACCGCCTTCCTAAAAAAAATGGGGCCCATATTTCTGCACTGGATGAATACAGATGGCATTCTCATTACTGAGATTCCTTCATGATCCCCAATGTCACCCTTTCCCTCGCCTAAACATTTCCTGGCTTCTTTAGAAACTAAGTCAATAAACTGAAGCTTATACAGAGGCAAAATTACCACAATAAAAAGAAATATTTTCCTAAAAAAAATATGCCAACATCATTTTTTGCAGATCTAGAAAAAGTAATTCGATGCTTTGTATGGAACCATAAAAGTCTCTGAATAGCCATAGCAACCTTAAACAAATAGAACAAATTGAGTGGCATCACTTTCCCAGACTTCAAACTATGCTGCAAGGTTATAGTTACCAAAACAGCATAATACTGGCCCAAGAACAGATACATAGACCAATGGATCAGAACACAGAACCCAGGTATAAAATCATCATCATATTGCCATCTGATCTTTGACAAAGCAGAGAAAAACATACACTGGGAGAAAGAATCCCTATTCAATTAATGGTGCTGGGAAAATTGGATAGCCACATGTAGAAGACTGAAACAGGATCCTCACCTCCCACCTCTCACAAAAATCAACTCACAATGGATAACAGACTTAAATCTAAGGGATGACCCTATAAGAATTCTAGAAGAAGAGTTCGGAAAAAGTCTTATAGATATCGGCCTAGGTAAAGAATTTATGAATAAGACCCCAAAGGCAATCACAGCAACAACAAAAATTTGTCTCACTTTATAGTTCTTTTCACTGTATCAGCAGCATTTAAGAAAAGGAATCTAAAAGTGCTAAAGCATGCACACCTCCTCCCAGAGTCCTGTAGTCACTACTGAGAGAGCAAGAGGCAAATATGGACACTAGGAGAAAGGTGGTATAAGGAAGGCAAGGTAGCTTCAGAATGCTGAGAAAATTCAGGCTGCTAAGCATTCTTCTACTTCCCAATGACTTCAGAATTCCTAGGAACAGCACAGGCAAGGGCCAAGGGATTTTGCATTCAGTAATGGAGTAACAGGAGCAAGGGTGTGATGTCATTAGCACACTATTTTCCTGGCCATTTTTACATAGCTACTACTGCAGGAAGAGAGTCCTTCACATCTCACACGCTGGCCTAATGAGAGTATGTACCACAATGCAGCAAAAAGGCTCTCAAATCAACAGTGCTTTCTGGCACACACCCCCTTTGTAAGTACTTTTGCTAGGTGGACATAAAAATAAATGTGCAATATAATATTTAAGAGTAACCTTTAGCTATTAAGCTAATTTCCTACCAAGCTATTACCTTTGCAATAGAAGCTTACTAATTTACAATCACATAAAATCTCAACAGGCAGGGATATCATGTAACATACCCTACATAGGCTGCCAAGGGAAGAGAGAGGGGAGATACAGGTAGAGAAGGTTTGCAGCTTCTTAACTCAGGAAATAAACCATAAAATCTCCAGTCTCGACTTTTCACTGTCCTAATAAACAGCAGTAAAATGTTGGTTGCTTTTCCATGTTTCTGCATTTATATGCTTTGCCCATTACTCCAAACATTCTGCTACAGACCTTTAAGTCCCTACCAGGAATCAGCGGAACTTAAGGAACTTTACAAATAAGCCCAGCTCAGAGAGCTAGTATCAGAAAATGAAAATTCTTTCTGCGTTTTTTACCAATC
This sequence comes from Lemur catta, assembly GCF_020740605.2. Lineage (NCBI taxonomy): Eukaryota > Metazoa > Chordata > Mammalia > Primates > Lemuridae > Lemur > Lemur catta. Next base: position 37,241,216 of record NC_059155.1, on the reverse strand, counting down.
AGTTCTTCATGCGGAATATTATTTAACCCAACAGGCACTCTAATTTTTTGAATCTTTTCCTAGCAAGGATAAAATTCTTCTCATACTTAATCATCATCTTTCTAGCTTTATGTCCAGACATCTTCCAGGATTTCTGATAGAGCACATTCAAAAAATGATGTAACATTTTCTTTTAGTAGACAGAAATGGCAAGTCTTGAATCCATCCTTAGTCCTTCAGCTGGCCTAATGAACAGGGTCATTTGAAACAACTCTCCCATCCCTGAGGACTTTTGCCCACTGTTTCCACTTAGATACTTAAAAGAAAACAAAAATCAAATGTGTAGTCATTAAGAAATGTCTGTTTGCCTGTCCTAATCCTCAGCAGTCATCCGTGACTTTTCTAGTCTCCCTTTGTTAGCCCAAATTCCAAATACATGAACACATGCACAAATACATACATAAAAGGAAACTTTCACTTCCACAATGGGAAAAGTTATGAATTATAAGTGCCAGACAAGGCTAAAGTTGTTCTAGGAAATAATAATTATAGGCCATAGCATGCATTTATTAAATACATGCTATGGGCCAGGCAAACTGCCAAAGTGTTTTCCTGACATTATTGAATTTGATCCTCACATTTCATTTCTCACCATTTCATATATAATGGAAATTGTGGCTCAGAGAAGCTAAGTAATTTTCCCAAGTTCACACAGTTATCAAGGAAAAGAACTTGGCCTGTAGCCCAAGTTTCCCTGACCCACTGGCCACGTTCTTTAGTCAGTGAATTTATTACCTACAAAAAATATGGTAACTTTGTTCAGGACTTGAAGGGCTACTCAAGCCTGTATCAGCCCTTATTTTATAGTACAATAGAACAAATAAATGCAAGTGAAGTTCTAGTGTAGTGATCCACAAATAGTCTAATAGAACAGCTACTTCACATAGCACTATCCATTTTTATGTATTCAAGTGCAGATATCAATGTAGTTTAATATGATATAATTAGAGTCCTTTTCTCTATGCAGCCTATGGTGCTGAATAAAATAGTTATTCACCTATACTGACATGTCTTAAAGAGATTTGGGCAAACTAATGGGCAAAAAGCATATATTTTTTCAGTAAGTCCTTCTAAAAATAACGAAGAACACAGAGGGAAATAAAGCAAGTGCTCAACCAGATTATAAGCTTTAAATGGAGAATTTTCAGAGCAGGGATAAAATGAATTAGCACAGAAACTAACCAGATGGTGGGGAAAAGGCATTGCTTGACTCAGTGGTCCCTCAGGAGAGGCAAGGAAACAGATTTTCTAAAGTATATAAACTAATTTATCTGTTGTACATAGGCTCCCTGGCTGCAGTAGACTATCTGGAGTCAAAATAAATATTCATGACTAAGAACAAATGAACATGAAAATCCATTCATCCACATGCTGACATAAATTATTTTGCCCTGATAATGAAAATCTTGGAGGATAAAGAGTTACTTGAGCACCGTGTATTTAGTTGATCTCTTTATGGCATTGGTAGGAAAGTAAACTCACAATGGGGCTATAAGCTAATGGTGAGATGTTGGACTTTTAAATAGATAAGTACGCAAACTTTAGTGTGCTTACCAATCACCTGGGGTCTTCTTAAATGTAGGTTTTGATCCAGTTAGACTTGAGTGAGGCCTGAAATTATGCATTTCTAACAATTTCCCATGTTATGCTGTATAACAAGGGCCAATATGCCTTTATAGGAATAAGCTAGCTGAGCTGCTAGTTGGATGAGAGAACTGCTTCTGTTGGGGGGATGCTACTGCATATTAGGGTTGAATGCAAAGCATGGGTATTTTAAGAAAAAAATGATAATGTATGCCTCATTAAATCAAAACTTTATGCCCATAAAAATATACCATTAAGAAAATGTCAAGCCTTAGAATGAGAGAAAATATTTGCAATACATATATCTGATAAATGACTTATACCCAGAATATATAAAAAGCTCCTACAACTCAAAAAAAGAAAGTAAATAACACAATAAAAAATGGGCAAAAGACCTGAACAGACACTTAACAAAAGAAGACACATGAATGGCCAATAAGGACTTGAAGAGGTACTCAGCATCAATAAGCAAGAGGCAAATGAAAATTAAAACCATAATGAGATGCCATCTAACACACAAGAGATACAATACTAAATGTTGGCAAGAATATGGCACAACTGGAATGCTCATACATTGCTGGTGGAGGTGTAAAAATTTACAACTACTTTGAAAAGCTCTTTGGAAAGTTTTTGTAAAGTTAAACATATATCTTTCCTAAGACCCAGCGATACCATTCTTAGGTATTTGTCCAAGAAATAAAAATATACCTACAAAATAACTTGAACAGGAACTTTTATAGCAGCATTATTCATAATATCAAAAATGACAACACAAAAATTCATCAAGAGGATGGAAAACAGTTTGTGTTATACTCATCCAATAAAATGCTACTCAGTAATAAAATGGAATGAATTGCTAACATACACAGCAAAATTGATAAATCTCAAAAACATTATGAAAAGTGGAAAAAGCCAGACACAGAAAAATAAATAATATAGACTTTCATATATATGAAATTCTATAACAGCAGCAAAAAACTAATCTCTCATGGTAGATATGAAAAAGCAGCTACCCCTGGGTGGTGGGAATTGATTTGGAAGGGGTACAAGGGAATTTTCTCAGATTATGTAAACTTTCTATATCTTGAGTAGGAGTTACAAGTATGTATACAAGTGTCAAAATTCATTGAACTGTACAATTAATATCTGTGCATTTTATGTCAATTATACCTAAATTTTAAAAAAGCTTTTAAAAAGTCCATTTTATTTTACAATGTCTCATGGAAGCTTTTAATAATTTTCATAAATGATGAACAATATTATGAATTTCTAAAGCCCTATTCCTCCAAGTAGAATCAGTGATAGAATTGTTGTACATATTCTCTTTTAAAATAAACATCCTCCCTCTAATTTCAAAATCACATTTTTAATTGAAGAACATACATAAAAGCAGAAAGAATGAAATTAATTAATTAATCTTTCCTTCAGAGATAGTCACTAGTAATATTTCACTAGATGTTCTCCCAATAATTTTTTCTATTCATATTTACAAATTTTCAAAACTTATCTGAAATATACTATTTGTAAATTTTTCTTCACTTTTGGCAATATTTGTCATTGAATGGTATTTAATGACTGTACAGAATTCTACCATGTGAATATACCATGATATATTTATTAAATTTTGATGGCTTAGCATCTAGGTTTTCCAACATTTTTACTTTGATAATACTGAAATGGGCATCCATGTCACCCATTTCTTGTACACATTGCTGATTATTTCCTGAGAATAAATTTCAGCCAGTATTATTATCGAGTCAAAGGATTATCACAATCTATAGTGCTTATTAACAAATACTGATATTCCCTTCAGAAAGATCATATCAACTTAAAATCATATGAAGAATATGTGAAAAAATAGTTCTTTACCTCATAGCCCCTCCCCCACAACATTGTCAAAGCTGTGTATTATCAATTTTTTGTTACTTTGATGTGAAAAATTAGGAACTCATTATTGTTTTAATTTGCTTTTCATTGATTATTTATTGGGGAGAACATTTTCATATTTTTGGCCACTTGTACTTTATAATTTTTAATTGTCAAATCTTTTTGGATTTTAAAATAATTAGACCTTATTATTTTCATAAACTTTGAAACTTTAGACCTACAGAGTAATCACATAGATAGCACATAGGGCTCCATACACCCACCACCTTCTTCCCCTCTCTACATACACTTTCTCCCATTATTAAATACTTGCATTTGTTACAATTAATGAACCAATATTGACACATTACTCAGCATGATTTTATTATTTTTTAATTTCAAAATTCTATGGGGGTACAAACATTTAGATTACATGTGTTGCCTTTGCACCTCCTGAGTCAGAGCTAAAAGTGTACCCATCCCAGACAGTGTGCACCACACCATTAGGTGTGCATTTACCCATCCTCTCCTCCCCCCCACCTGCCCAACACCCAATGAGTGTTACTTTCATATGTGTACATAAGTGTTGATAAATCAGTAACCATTGGATAGTGAGTACAGGTGGTGCTTGTTCCTATCGAATACCTTAGAGATTAAAATATTCCAGCTAACTCCGGTAAATACACTCTAATTCATTCACTGCATTGTTTGAAGTTATGTGTATATTATACACACACACACACAGACACACACACACACACATATATATATGCAAAAGAAATGTAATAGCCATTCAAAGTATCACAAACTACACTTCTCATTAGAGAACCTCACTCTCAGAGGTTAGGGGTAAAAGTGCTTTGAAAATTTAATGAAAAGCTTATGTTCTTACTGTTTCCCAGTGGGAAATAGCTGCTACCTTCTGTGAAAAAGAAAAAAAGGCTCACTCTCTACTTTCTTAAGAAATCTGAATATCTTTTGAGAGCAATCAGAAAAGTTAGATGAAGCCTACATTTAAGAAAATTTTAAGTACTGAAAAGTTAAGGACAAGGTTACTGAAGCTTTAATCAATAGGTTATTTGACTATAAACCATATATCTGTGTGTGCATATGTGTCAGAGAGAGAGACAGAGAGAAATGGAGAAGACAAAAAAAGGAGTTATTATAGTTGCATGTTATAGCACTTTTTAAATCTGTACTTTTTAATGCTATGCTCTCTACCATGAATGTGTTTCATTCATTTATTAATTCAACAAATGTGTGTACTCAGTGGCTACAATGTGCCTGTACTATGTTAAAATATTAACACCTGTTCTCTTGGAGCTTACATACTAGTTGGGGAGACAACTAGTTGGGGAGACAACTAATAAGCATAACAATTAAAGACTTTTGAAAAACATCTAAAGAAAATAAACAAGTAATTAGGGGAGGCTAACTTGAGAAAAAATGGGTAGGGAAAGTGCCTATAAGGAAGTGCCTTTTCAATTGAGATCTGAAGGATGAGAATGAGGACATTCCAAGCACAGAAAATAGAAAACACAAAACTCTTGAGGTAGAAAATATATCCAGGAGCATAAATAGAGTTGATAAATCTAGCTAGAGTAGAAGGAACAAGTAGGAAAACTAGTAAGAGATGACATCAAAGAGATAGGCAAAGACCAAATCACATGCAATTTTGTAAGCAAATATGATGGAAAGCTACTGAAGGATTTGGAAAGAAAAGTATGACACATTTTGATTTGAATTGTTAAAATATCACTCTAACTGCTGGCTGACATGGATACTTTGGAGTAAGGAGTCTAGTTAGGAGCCTAGGGCAATAATGCAAGCAGGATTTTTATATTCTGCTTTCTTGTTTGATGTGTACAGAATAGCTTTTCATGCCAAACACTATAAATCTTTACCATTTTGAATGTCTGCAAAGCATTCCATTATATTTATAAAATTTAGTCAATTACTACTGTATTATTGGCCATATAGAGTGTTTTCAATATTTTACTATTATAATATAGTACTAGGATGAACGCTAGTAACATCAATAATTGGGAAGTATTATTCTGAATTGTACTACCAACTTAACCACACAGGATCAGTCTTGGGCATATTCTGCAGCATGGCTTAAATCAGTGGTTGGCAAATCATGGCCTGTGAGCCAAATATGGCTCTTCAGTTGTCTTTGTAAATAAACTTTTATTGGAACACACCTAAACTCAATAATTTACATATCATCTATGGCTGCTTTCTTTCTGCAGTGGCACAATTGAATAATTGCAATAGACACCATGTGGTCACAAAAGCCTAAAATCGTTAGTTACTATCTGTATCTTTACAGAAAAAGTTTGCTAATTGCTGCTCAAAAGTATTAATGTCTTAGAGAACCTTATATTCAAAACTGGGTAGGCAGAGATGAATGAGACTTTTCCCTGTTTTTAGAATTTTAAAGTATAATAAGGAAGTTCAAATGTGGATGTAAATAATCTATGGGGTAATGATGGCCTTGTAAAATGACTCGGGAAGTGTTCCCTTGTTATTTATTTTCTGAAAGAATTTGTGTGATTAATATTATTTTTTCCTTAAATGTTTGATATAGTTCATCAGTGAAACAAAGAGAGCTGTCGTTTCTTTCTTGGAAGGTTTTAAATTACAAAGTCAATTCCATTAATGGATAGTGATATTTAGATTTTCTATTTCTTTTTGAGTC